>NC_135046.1:6875000-7500000 GCF_051020975.1 Osmia lignaria lignaria | reverse complement strand
AATTTTACACTCGAGCGTTCGTCGTTAAAGTTCGAGAGAGATACAAAATATGTATCAAAAGATTGAACAATTTACAATATCGTCGACCAACTGTTTTCAACAATGTACAATTCCTATCTCCGTTATAAACGTCACGAATGAAAGGTTATTAATTACCGTGAAAATAGAGGAGAGAAGCGCAACAAAAATAGAAACAAAGGAAAAATGAAAAGTATACAATCGCAACCACAATACACGGTGGTAATTATTATTGGAAATTTGTGTATTCACGAAAGCACACGTTTTTTCTCTACAAGTCAATTAATTAACCCTTTACTGTCAGATACGTTTCAAATGAAAATTAATTAGATATACATTCAATTAGGTTTCACCTAGGATTCCTGATTTACAAAATGACATCACAATTTTTCGAACAGATTTCCGGATGAAAGACTTTCGTACGTCAACAAATATAATATCCAGAGGAATAGCATAAAATTTCGAAAATTTATAGTCTTCCGGTAGTTTGATCGATCGAAACTTTCCTCGCAGGTAAACGCGTTCACGAATCGCTAAATGGCAGTTCAGAAACACTATTCTAGCTTCGGCTCGTCGTTTAGCGGCGCGTTCCGCGGCGAAACTCGCATACGTGACAGCGAAAATTGTACGCCACGTGACATTTATGAACCGGAAGCGTGGAACATCGCGAACACGATGTTAACCGAGGTATTCATTAACCGTGCGCTCTGTGTTTCGAGGCGAAAACGTGCGAATTCTTCGGAAAACACGAGCACGAGGAAAAGTCGAGATAGTTCGCTCGATAACGTTACGGAAAACGTTCCACACCGAAAAATTTCGTTGAGAATTATAATTATTGCATTCCTTGCAGGGCATGGAGCAAGTTTCCCAACGAAACGCGTTTTCGCTTCAACCGCGAGTTAGCCGGGGCTCCCGTATTCTTTTAGAGACTTGTTTAATCAGTGGAGTATCACGGAGGAACGAGTAGGTTAATTATTCTGGGTTGTTCATTTTTTATTTTTCGTTACTCGTGAAAGCCGTGCTTACGGTTCCGTATACATTTTCCATGGAACGTTGATGCAATATTTTCTTCCTCTCTATCCTTCTTTTACCTACATAGATCAACTTGTCGTTTTTGACTACACAGCATATTCAATTTCATTTTGTAATGTCTCATCAGTTTACTCTGGTAGATGATGTTTCGAAAATGTAATTGAATTCTGTTACTCGTCAAAGTTCACGGTAAGCAATACCATGACAATTTTCAAAACAAAAAGAAAAAAAGAAGAACACTTACTAAAGGAATTAATAACTTTTATGATAGAAGCAACGGAGATTTAATAATATAAAAGCATCGAAAACCACTTCTAATTCTCCGTGAGCGAGTGTCGCGTCAGAGAGGCGCAGCCTTCAATTACGGGAATTAATTAGTCCCGTCACCGGTCGCGTCAACATCGAGCGAAATCTCGGGCTCCTAGGGAATTCAGGTGTCTAGCCAACGAAGGAAACTGTTTTTTCCCGTTGGGAAAGCTATGCACCAGCCGGTTGACGTTTATGTTCGCGGTGAGAAAGCAAACCTTGCCAACTGACGGAGGCGAACGGGACAGAGAGGAGCAAAACGTGTAGGTACGAAAAGTGAGAAAGATTGTAAGAGAAAGTGGGATGCTCTGAGAGAGGCGAAGGCGGAAGCGCAGTGTGGAAGTAACGGAAGAGAGAGTTAATTGGGTTACTCTTCAACTCGATTAAAGCATCCTCTCACGGCGTAAACATCTTTTGAGGAGAAGCCTTCGTGTCAGAGACCGAAGAGTACTCCGGAGCTGGTTAATTAGCACCATCTCAGTCATTTTCCCTGCTCCTCGAGTAAGCGACGATAATCTTTCTTTTCGGCTCGCCCACGCTCTGTACTATCTGTCCCGCTTCTCTTTCCGGCGATATTGCACACTCTCAATCCGGCTGCTTGATTACCTTTCGGGTATTGAACGACTCCGAAACAGCCGTGTAAATGCCAGCTTCATCCAACCACCGATCCTATCCTTGACATTTTTTCCCTCTGTAACCTTTTGTTGCGCAACGATGCTCAAAATACGAACATAAAAATGACGGGCGTTATATGAGTCAGATGCTTGATCCGTTGAAGTAAATTCGTGGAACGTAATGACTTTAACATTTTTCTCAAATCATAGGTCGAGACTGGCGGTGTCTGATAATAAGGAGAAATTCTACTTTTACAAGCGGAACGTTTCTTTCTACCAATATACTCGGAGTAGAATAGCCGAGGCAAGAATTGATTGGCTGGTAGGCAAGTCGTAACGCCGATTTAAACTTCTTCCATTAGGTAGATGCCGTAACGAGCGCAAGTACACCATCATTGACTTCGTTCGTTGGCGAGCTGGCAAACGCCGGGAATTTCACCCTCCGTGGCCGGATGGCCGTAACGATCACGACTGAAGCTGGCGGACCCGCTCTCTAACCGCCCGTCGGTGGCCCGTGCCATAGTAATTAGTTGGCTGGCGCATGGTTTTGCCAAGCACTGCTTCCCGCCACTGCCAACCCCCTCGCTGCTACATTTCCTCTTGCTGCAGCTAATCCATGATCACTTAAAGCCTGGTCCGCCACGCTGTGGCCACTGTTAAACCTTCCCTAATTTCTCACTCTCCTCTGCCGCGAACCACCCTTTAACCGCCCTCGAAACGTCACGAACGATTACTCTTCAACTTAGAGAGAACCATCATCCGCGAAGATCAGCACCGTATTCATCATCGTCATATCATCCCGGGACGCATACTTTCGACGTTTATCACTTTACCGATGTGCTGATTTCTGCTAATTAACACGTTCTTACCTTTACCATTTATAATTTATACGCTTGTTAACGCATTTATCAACGAGAACACAGATTTGAAAATAAATTGTTTCCACATGTCTTCCTACGTTTGAGCGTAGTTTTGGCAATAAAGAGTAGAACGGTGATCGTGAAACGTTCAAGTTCCATTCGAAGAATGGCGGAACTTCAGTTTTAAACGAGAGAACCGATTGCACGAGCGGTTTCTACCTAGCCTCGGTTTCTTCAACTTTTCAAAGTGCAGAAGAGAGTTGTGCCTGAAGAACGATCAACGATTTAACGAGAGATATTTTGATCGTCTCGGTGTACGAGCAAGAGTTTTTCATCGTAACGGCGGTTTTAATTCCGACATTTTTCCTACACGACTCGAAATTTACGAGAAGCTACGTCGGAAGGAAACTGGAGCACAACGCGAAACGAAATTGTTTTCAACGCGTTCCGTTTCATTCTTTCGTCGCCGCTCGATGGCGAATGAAAAGTTTGCGATCGGAAAATTAAACGGACTCATTACCACGAGAACCGACAAATTAGCGTGGACGAATCGCCCGAACAATAGAAACGAACATTTCAAACGGCCTCTTTTTAATTCTGACTTTTCGACGTTTCGGGTAGAGTACGTGTTACTCGAGGCGAGGTTCGCCGGCCAACAAAGCTTTCGTTCGGGGAAAGCTGCGCGTATTTATTTTCAGCTTTCGCCATTCAATAGCCGACGGATTATCGAATCCACTATCTCGTGTCAGAACTGTCATTGGCACGGATCTTTTTTCTCCAACCACCCCCGTGTTTCTTGTTTGTTTGTTTATTTACCCCCTTGTCCACCGCTAGCCTCGAACCCCGTTTTTTTTCTCTCCCTGTCTTTCGTGTTTTTTTTGGTTTTTTTTTTTTTTTTTTTTTTCATCGACGAGAACTTTATCTCTCTCGTAATCACGCGATACCACCAGAGTTTTTTTTTGCAGCTTGTCATTACAGAGAAGACTTTTATACTTGCCGCTATAAATCCACCGCCAAATACAACGGAGATATGAAAGGCCCGTGAACAATGGACGAAACGTCGCAAAGCCACCATTAAATGCACCCCCCTCGCATTCGCTAATGCACCGTTTCAATTTAATCGCGTAAAAATAACCGTGAAGCATATTCTTCAAATAGCCTTAATAATTCGATCTACGCTTTACGCGATCAAGATCTTTAAAAGGAGAAACGCTTGCCCGAAATAGAGGAAAGTGGAGTAAAATTACTATTTTCAAACGCTGTAGTAAATTTGATAAATGACATATTTTTAGTGTAGACCATTAGAGCATTACCATACTCCCCTTTTATCAGAGAAAAACAGGGACGAAGGACAGAGAATGGGGCAGAAAAGAGGGGAGAGCAAATCGGGCCAGGGATAATAAGATGGCAGAGGTCGAGCCGCTGTTATTAGATTTAAACTGTTTGGCCTCTCGAGTACCCTGGCTAATTGTTCGGGGAATCAAAAGCCTCGAATATTATTATTTTCCCTGGCT
Organism: Osmia lignaria lignaria; assembly: GCF_051020975.1. Lineage (NCBI taxonomy): Eukaryota > Metazoa > Arthropoda > Insecta > Hymenoptera > Megachilidae > Osmia > Osmia lignaria. Next base: position 7,495,656 of record NC_135046.1, on the reverse strand, counting down.
CCCTGGTTGCTCGTTTTTCGTTTTCCCTCCTTCTTTTCATTTTTCACTCTCTCGATCCACGGTCTTCTTCATCACAATTTTGCTTCCCTCTCGTTCAGATCCACGCGATGCTCGTTTCGGTCTCGCAATAATTCCAGAACCCCGGTTCCCGGCGTGTCGTGTACTCGTAATTATGCGCGGTGAACCGTGCATTTCGCATCGCGGCATTATTCGCGAGTGTTTTTCGCGCTCGTTCCGCTCCTTTTTCCGCTAACCGTTCCGGGACGCGAGTGCACCGGCCCACGGAATAAGGGTATAATGGATTTTCCGTGAGGCAGGAGGCGGCGCGGTGCGTCGCGATTAATTTGACGCTCGCCTAAACGCGGTTATTCGATCTCTGATCAGCATTACGCGGCTGGATACGTTGACGCGTGTCGATTTCCCTTCAAAACCCGCTGCAGCGAATTGAAAATTGACCTCTCCGATCGTTCACCACTTTCATTTCCCAACTTTTTGATATTCGACTTGCAAAAACTTTAATCGACTAAGTTTTCAGCTTTTCTTAATAATTGCTCGTGAAAAAGAAAACAGTGGATGATTCTTTTAAGGCTGAGTTATACGAACTATAAGTAACATCATAAAGACTTGTTAATTGGTTTCGGATTCTTCTTACGAACGAAGAACACAAAGTTTGATTAATAATTGCCCGGTTCGTGAAACTTCTTTGTGATCAAATTCTCTTGCAATTTTAAACGTTCAAAACTGAGTCATCATTGTTTCGTTTCTACAAAAGCTTTCGATCTAGTTCAATCCTTTTGATTCGCGTTCCAGGGTATTCTTCGAATTCGAAGCAATTTACACTTGAAAAGTGGAATGGAACAGAGGTGCAGGTTTTCGTGTAGCCGATGTTACTCGGACAAGACGTTTACAATTGGCCACATTGGCCATGTATAACAATGTCTGATTCAGCTGTCCGTCCGTGCCAGCCCTCAAGAGTGTGAATAAAACCAGCGCGCCGTGAACAAGGGAGAGAGTGACGAGGATCAAAGTTGGTTTACGTTTGCCCGGCGCAGTTTCGTTCGATAGGGGTGGAAATCTTGTAGAAGCGATGCTGATCGCACACCGGGTCGAGGCTTGCATCAGCGTTCGCTACGCGGAATATAAAGCGGGGGTCACTATCGTACCAATTTCGACGTCCCTCCATTGGCCCTGTCTTCCGTTTGTCCACTTTACAGTGAACGGATTTTATGTGGCTCTAGGGATTTTTACAGTGAACAAGCTTCTGTTTTCCTACTTGTTGACGTTGTATTTTCAGAATGAATCTTTTTTTTTTGTTTTACATGTTTGCTATTGAGAATAGTCTAAACTAAACTAAAATTAAATCAATCAACAGTTGAAATAAATAAATCGATCACTTGTTGATAAACGATAAAAGAGAAATTATTCGTGTGGAATTAAGCAAAGAAGAACGGATAGAATGAAAGAATTCTATTTTCCCTATCAATATTTGTCCACGACACAATATTGTTGCACTCCTTTCAATGTAATCCAAGCAATCATCGAACGGTGGGCATCGACCAGTAGCGAGTTCAAGGCGATTGTTCGCCGGGGGTCAAGCTTTTCAAGACGTCTTCCTACATTCTGCTTCCCCTTTCAACGATCCCCTTTCGCCTTCGTGTCGGCCAGCAAGAGGTTCTGTCCGACATCGTGTAGCCTCCGTGGCACGCTCTATTCACGCCCTACCAGATAGGTTAACCACTGCTACTATCGCTTTTATACAGGGTGTTCAATATGAAATCCAACAAATTTTAACCACCTATAGATCAATGTACCATAAAATGAAATAAAAATTTAATTTCTCTAATTTTCTAACTTACATCACATATAAGATTTCTTATTTTAAATAATCGTAGAAAGATGTCGAAGAAATTGGTTAAACTCCTCATCGGGCACCCTGTATATCCCCCTGTATTTGTGTACGTGCACGTGTATAGAACAGAGTCGATCTGGCTATAACAGGGCTCTGTTACTGTGGCTCGCTATCGATGTACACAACCACGAGGGAAATTGCTAGCATCCCTTGGAGCACACGCGTGCGCCTTCAAGTGTTCGAGAGTGTAGGTGTACGAGTATATCCGTTCACCGATCACGCACACTGACGAACGACATCGTGGGGTGCCGGCCAACACGCCGAATTCTGGCCGAGTACACAGAATAATACATACAAACGCGACCTCGTACACAGAGCACCCAAGATACATACTTTGAGGAAACATAGACAGGCCTCTTCGACAAACCCCCACGCTGGCGTTAGATAGCACCTAATACCTCCCTAGCCAAACAACCGACACCTTGGCTCGTGCCTGAGTTCTGCTCTTCGTGTACTAACGCAACCAGAAGTTGCTGCGCCAACTACCGGAAACGGCTTGCTTCTCTTACCGCGTTGAATCTCTTAGCGAAATGTGTTGATACGATCTTATGATTAGGGATAGGTTTTCGACGGAGAAGTTTTTCTATAAATGTTAGAAAAATTCTTCGAATTTTAAAACCTTGCAAAACCTTATTTTCTATAAAATGTATCAGAGGAAATCCATCTAGATTCGAGATTTGAAACGCAAACTTGGTAATCCTTCATATACGATACATTTCCTTTGCGCCCTTTGAACCAAACTCAACATTATAGAATGATACAGGAAAGAAGCTTGGCTGTTCGGTAGGATCGGTGCATGAATAGAATATATACGCAAGATGTTGAACACTTTCTTCGAGCATACTGTGCATCGTATCATCCGCTCATATCGCGTCGGTTGTTGCGTTTACGTGTTAGCTACACGTTCGGAAAGCAAAGGGCCAAAATTTAGCGTCGCTCGATATGCAAAAGCCTTCGAATCTTTGAACCAGGATTTGCTTACCTCTGTGCTACCAACAAGGCAGCTCCGATAGAAAGTGAGGCAAAGGATAGGACGGACACAAATGAGCTCGAGGGTTCGAGTTTTCCTCTAAAGCGAGAGCTCTTTTCCCATCGAGAGATAGGTACCACCAGCATCCCTTTTGCGACTCTTTTTCCCGCCCGTCCGAACTACTTACGGACTATTACTGCTCTTCCAGGTAAAAGCTAAATCATTTAGCCAAGGAAAGTCTTGAAGCGAGAATATCCATGATTCAGAGGCCAAGGGGTTTCAAGACCAACCACTTTTCCACATGAATCAGTATCGATTCGAATTAACGTTGACCGCTGCGTCTATTTAATGCCGATTATTTAGAATGCGATTCCTTCATTTTCAATTTAAAACTCTTCTCTCTCAATTACTCGCGATAATTTCTGTATCGTGAGAAATAACGAATTCCTCTTCCCTTTTCGAGCCCACGAGGCGGTCGAAAGTTCGAAAAATCGTGCGGGTATGCAAATTTTTTGGGTGTCAGAGTCGTTAACTTATTCGCAGCTGGCGTTTACCGAGTTCGCATCGGTATTTCGTCGCGGCGGACAAAGTGGCAGTTGCAAAACGCGGCGCCTAGCAGTTGCAGTTGCAGTTTTCATGCAATTTGTATTACAGCCGCACGAGTGCTCGGTAATTCGATGCCGTACGCGCGTGCACGCTTGTACGTAGCGCTCGCTAATGAGGCTACAAAACGTACTACGTTGCTAACGAATAGTTAATACGTGTAAAGCGACGTTGAAACTCGTGCAAACGAGGCAAATTCCTGTCGTGAAACGGTCGATCGTGCAAGAAAATTTCGACTACTGGCCCGTCACGCGATTAATTAAAGAAAAATTGCGCCTATACGTTTCCTTCGCGGCAATCTGGCACTCCGCTTTCCTCGGAAATTTATAACTAAATTGATGACATCGGATTGGCAATCAAAATGCGTCACCTTCCCAAAGCGCAGATATTCGAGGTGGAAAGCGATGTACCTGTGGATTCTTTCTCGGTCGACGCTTTCCGGAGGCGGGTGAAAATAATCCAACAAACAAAGCTGATCGGCCGGATAAATAAAGGGAATGCGCGAAACCGGAAGTCGACAATGGAGTTACAGCTGACGTTTAATTATCGATTCGGCACGCGGTATTAAACGCAGCTCCCACCGCAGTCTGTGCACGCGAAATAATTAGTTGTACCGCTGGTAATTGAAACGCAAGTAAATGTAATTAATACAATTACGTCACAAGAACATAACCGAAACGTAATTTATAACCCTCTTTTAGTACGGGAGGAGGGCGCGTCGGTACACTGGCAACTGAAAACAGTTATGCGTCCCGGAGATAACAACCCGATTAACCAAATTGCCAATTGTCCATGTTAATTGCTCGCGTGATTTGACGTACGCGCAACAATGGACTGATAAACGGACGATCGAAAAGGAAACGGAAGAGAAAAAGCTATAACCGTGGTATCAATCGACAGAATTGGCCGGAATTAGAGAAAATTTCTAAAATACCAAAATTATTATCCCACCATCTGTAGTTTCGAAAAGTCAAGGGTTTGGTCACGACCTCTTCTAGTTAATCTTCTCACGAAGAGCGTAGGGTGCGTAATTGCGCGTAATTATTACGTATAACCCGGCTCCACTCTCTATTTTCTCTCCCATTCTTCTTTTATAACTTTCCTCCCGTTTTGACGTCGCTTTCCCTTTGCGTCCGCGTCAAGCTACCGGTTATTTGTACGGAAATAAACGATGAAAATAATGCCTGCGGCGACAGGAGACGGAAGTACAAAGAAGGACCGGCAAGGCCGCTAAAAGGGAAGCGAAAAGGTGCATGTAAGCTGTAAGAGGAAATGAGGGCTGGACTGGCAGAGGGTAAGAGACGAAGAAGAAAATAGAGAAAGAAGGAACGGAGATAAAATAGACGGCATAGAGGTAGCAACAGGGACAAAGACAATGAAAGTTGCACGCGTGGAGACAAGACAAAGATAAGATGGAAACGAGCAGGTCGGAGAATTGTTTGGAAGGTAATGCGTCCAAAGAAAAGGGAACGTAATGGAATATACGAGGGGTTGGTTATCCCACCTGTAATTAATTCCTGTTGCACTCCACGCCAAGATGAACCTGCTCGATTACGCTTTAACGCGACGCGTAAGCTTAAACGACTTCGCGATACGTTGTGAACAACGCCGCGTACTCACGAATCTCCACACCATTCTAGTCAGTAAGGGTAGTTTTCATTGTTGAAATGTTTAAATCTTATTTATCTGTTGTCAGAGTACAGGCATAATTAAAATCTACCCGAAACGTTACGTAGCAACAAAATTACGCGGGGAATATTTTTCTCGTGAAATTTGCAAACTCTACTCGATGCCGTGCTGTGACGGTAACGCTAAGAGTTAATGCTCGACGGTGTTGGATTGTAACACGTACAACGGGAGAAAGTAAGGCAACGTTGAAGCGTGAACGTCGAGCTATTCGCCTGTAATTAATTTTTGCTGTCTTCGCCGAGATAAACTTTAGCAATTACCTCGTTACTGGCTCTCGGCTCGGCTCTCCTCTCCTCGACTCCGCTCCTTGTACCTCGAGCAAGCCGAGTTATCCGCGCTAGCACGGACTGGCTACAAATAGCGATTCATTTTACGAATTCATATCCCCGATTCGGACGAACGTAGCTACGGGGAATACGCGCTTTTAAAGAGAAACCCAGCCACCGTTGTAATCGTCGTTATTAATTTCCGGTTCTTCGGTGGGCCGAGGAGAACAATTAGCGACCGCCACGCTTATCTAGGTCAACACTTAACGATTCTTCTCTGTGGAGCGAGAGAACGTCGTTTCGAAACAGAAACCGGAGCTTTCAACTATATTTTAACCCTTTGTCCGCTACCAGAGAGAATACGAAGGGTGCGGCGAAATTTGTGGTACAAGAGAAAATCATACTATTTTATTTTCATTCGGGGCTTTGTTTCAAATTTCCTGTGATTACGAGCGTATGAACCTTTGATACAAACTAATTAACCGTTCCCAAGAATTTAATTTAGTCAAAGAGTGTGACGAAGTAAACAGAGTCGCGAATATTATTGAAATTACGCTAGAAATTCGAAATATCTGTGATCTGGGTGTAAAATATTATTTCATTTTAGAACATCCATTTATGATGGACGAATGGAGCGTTGCTAATGAACACGATAATATAATACTGGTAGCAAATGCGTTAAAGATCGACATGAGAAAAGCCTCGACCACGGTGTTTGTCGTCGCTGGATAAGCATCAGCCACGCAGAGTGCTCAGTTAAAGTAAACAAATGCATTTCTCATTGCACAGATAGGAAAATTATCCAGTATTGTTCTAAATTGACTAAAAGTGCAATGTCCTCGTGCATAAACGAAATGCGCTTTTAACGCTGTTTCACACGGCAATGTTTGTTTCATTCGAATTTGAAAGAGCATTTTCCACGAATCTCTGTACCATCCACCGTACCTGGTGTTTTTACCGTTCAGGTAATAAAACGACATCGAAGGTGAAAAATACTCTGTGTTTGAATATTTACACGGGAATTTCATCCATCGGAAATTTGATCGAAGAACAGGTAAATTATTTAACGATCTCGTGGCAAGTTTTTTCGGGAAAAGCGTGGTTCTTCAATAAATTGCGATCACGAGGATGCGTGCGCCTCGTGTCAAACTAATTGCAGACGTTTTAATAGCCGCGGTTTGCGCGGTTGGTTCGCATAATTGCAACATTGTAAGTTGTGTAGGTGGCACATACGAGAAGTACTTAAGCTCACGGCTGCCTTCCACGGTCGAGAGTCTGGTAATTGCCTTAATTACGACCGAGTCCGACTTACCCGCTTATGCACGCTCCTCGCAAAATCTTGCTTCTTTTTTTCTCCCCTCGTGTTTCCATCTTTCATTTTTTTCTTTCTTGTTTAACCATATAACAGCAACGTCAAAGGTGAGAAACAATTTACCCTGTTCGAGTTGCAAAACGTTTGCTCGCTTGTTGAAATGTTTGCGAATCTTGAGATGCGTGTTCGTTCTTTCTCCCTTCTTTTTCGCTTTGCGTTCGGAACGTTTATCGGTCAAAGAGCACCTGCTAACCATGTGTATGTAACCTTTCAGCTTCTCGCCCCTGCGATCCCGTACCATTGATTTCCAACAGGGAAAGTCGCAAACTCGCGCGTGTACGAGAAATTTTTCCGCTTCGCTAATGAGTCGCTGGACTCGATGCAGTCGTTGGAACTTACACAGTCGTTTTAGATGAAAAGAAGCACTCGTAATTCTCCGTGATGGAAAATAAAGAAAAATGTAAATTGTCTTTTCGAGTCTTAATAGCCCTCGGTATTTATAGACTGTCTTTCTAGTAGCGTCGAACGGAAATTGAAATGTTCCGTTCCGATTCGAAGGTGCTGTAACCTCGCAAATACCGGACTTCTGCAAGAATGGCTAGAAAATCCACGGGACCGATGAATATTTAATGCCGCAACGAGAATTACGAATGTATTGCCGCGAAGAAGTAGACGCGAAGAGCGCAAGACAACCGGATAAAACGTGCCGTTGGAAATTATCACGAACGGTTAAACGACTATTCGAGGAGAGAAAAGTCGCGGAGAACTTCATCATTCTCCGGGCGAATTACGTAACGGGCCGCGTTATCTTTGCCGGAAGAGCATTAGTCCGACGGAAGTGACAATTTCCGATCGCGAACGTTTCTCGTCGATCGCTCGTTCGCATTCATCATCGTGTCGATCTATCATCTTGCCCGACTGGATTAACGGCTAACCACTTCTATCGGTGACTTCTATTGGCAAACACAGACTGGAAATGACGTTTCACTCTATTGCTACAATGTTTTCCAGTTTCAATGTTGGAACGAGCTAGTTAACGCTTTTAAATTGCCGCGGATAAGATGAAACCATTGCAAAGTATCAATGAAAGTTTCAATCGTTCGATGTAGAAGAAAATTTGTAAACGGCGAAGTGAAAATATACGGAAGTTATACGGCTGCAGGAAGCAGTTCGCGCCATAAACAAAACCGAATCGCAGTTCTCGACACGTGTACTGCCAGCAAAGTTGCCAGGGGTTCGCGACTTTTCCACGCGTTGCACATTCCGCGATTCAGAACACCGGAACACAGAGGAAGCGATCGAACAAATTATTTTCGAAAGTTTCCCGACAACTTTGGAAAGCACGGGGCGGTGTACCCGAGGGTACACGAAACCGTGACATGTTCGAAAAACACCCGTGGGAACATGGAAACCTAGTTCCTCGCGGACCAACTTTTCCTCGCGACTGGATTATGTAATCAGCTGTACGCCTAATTATCTTCTAAACTTGAAACGCTTAATTTTGCGGAATTTTAAGAATGCACGTTTCTTCCAAGAAAATATCCTTGGACAAATCTAAATTAATCGAAATTTTCGTTTCTATTCTAAGTTTCATTACTTAATCGTGTAAAATTTCAACGAATTGTGATTTCGAGCAGTAAAAGGAAGCGAGAAGATGGTTGTTAATTGTCGAGGAAAATGTAAACAGGAAAATTATTCAGCCTCAAAGTTCGTAATGCAAGTGAGATTTTATGTATGGGGTCCACTCGGAGTCAAGCCGTTATTAGCATACTAGCTTAGTTTCACGTATACGGCCACAATGAGCACGTACACACTATCGTAAGAACACTAGCCGCACGTCTCAACTTGCTAGAACACGCACCTATGCACCTACGGGGACCTATAACTGCCTAATAACGTCTCATTCCTTATATCATGCTCACCCGTAACAATCGCAAAACTTTGCACCATCGGTAACTAGCCGTGTTACTTGGATCTTTTCGAGTATGTTAACACGGTTATTTATAAAAATTACTAGCGAATTGAAAAATTGATCGATCGTTCAAAGATTTAACTATGCGATTTCTAATAAAAGGGTACACAGGTAGATGGATATCCATCAGGAGATTAAAATCATTAAAGATTCATAATAGACTGGTTAAACGTCGAAGGTTCTTGCGAACCGCAGGATAAAGCCACATCAGCAACCACCCAATAACATCGTGGCTGCACACAGGGAATGGAGTAAGGATATAAAGGAGGGCAGAACCGAAATAGTGAATAACCAGCCCGAAGTAAGGATAGGCAGCGTAGAAATTGGGTTAAGATGGCACCTTCGGGAGCAGTTTTGGATTATACCGCACATGTTACCCGGCTACATTTCCTCGAGCCTTATGAGCCGGTGCTTGCCACCAGTTCGAATATTCACGGATCGATGTCACGAATAACTCGACGGATGACATCCGGTGGGATATGCATCGGCTGGCAAACAAAGGGAAAAGAAATTTTTTGATTTATCGAGGTGACTTTGATTCATCGCCACAGAACGTTCGCACGGTCTTCTGTTTTATTCCTCCCGTTGTTCGATCAGATCGACGAAAAAAATACGCTTCTATCGACGAAATCTGTATTGTCTTGTGATTAATGCCAAGAAATGAGCTGCTCAAATGGATCCATTCAAATGGATCAAAAAAAAAAACTCTTCCCGCTGTGCGATTGAACAGAAACCCTCTATTAAATTTCACAAATTTCGAATCACGAGCGTGAAATTTGCAATTGAAATAGATTAACGAATTAGTCGATTCCCGATTTGACGTTTCTCCAAGGAACACAGAGTTAGGTAGTTGAAACTCTGACAAAACGTTTCACCTTTAATAAGGCGGCAGATATTCCAGCGAGAGAAGCGAGGAGAGAGATGACGGTCGTTGCTCGTACTTGTACAAGCATAAAATGTACGCGTACTCGAGTAAGTAAAGAGTCTAGCCGGGTCAGACAAGGAGCAAAAGCGATGAAAGTCTGTCTGACTGGAGGTGCAGCCTATATTGTAACTGAACCCTCGGTTTGTGCTTCTCGTTCTAGTGAACTTACCAAGCCGAGGAGTTGGCCAGCATTGGCAAGAAGACGCGTAGAAGGGAACGGCATGCTGGGGGTAGGGGTATAGTTTGCTAAATGCGTCGAGCCAACCTATGCATGCTAATGCCTATCTTACGGGCTTGCAACCTCCAAGCTTTACGACACATGAACCTGTAGATCTCTGCTCCACGACCAATCGCGTCCCTTCATCCATTCCAAACTAGTCTACTTCCGTAGCCTCTATGCTGGTCAAAGAAGCCCACCTTTTACCCCTGATATTGGACCGTCAGCCATTTGCATTAAATAGCCACGCTCGAATTAGTTCACGTATTGACTTTCGCAATAATTACGGGGAGAATGGTAAAACGTTTCCGTTAAGTTTCATAAGGGTAGAAAATATCTAACCTAAGAAAGGCAAGCCTGCTCTATTAACAAAGTTAATATTGCATATTATAATAGGTGACGATGAAAATTGTGATAAAAGTGGTAGAAAGGATCATTCAAAGCCGATAATTCCGTTTGAATGATCGAATAATCATGCGGCAATGGTGGAGTGAAATTTGGGGTTGCATTATTTAAAGAGGATTCGCTACGCTATGGTGCGTGTGTACGGCTATCTAGTGAGAGAAGGGTTGATCGATAAAAGAACATGGAATCGTGTTACCTTGTTCCGTCGTTCCTTGTTCCGCAAAAGCGACCGGAAGTACACGGTTGGTAGTGAATTTTGAAACGGCTGGATAGTCGGTATAAGTAATGCGAAGAGGGGTTCACGATAACCAGTGGTATTCTCGTAAGCCGGATTAAACGGATTAAGTGGCTGTCTTCGTCCGGCTCCTTCCTTATGCTCACGCACGGGGTTTCGAGTTACACGTTAAGGATCATCCCTTACATCCAAAAGGGCGTTTGCGAGTCAGAACTGGTTGAGAAAAGCAGAAAAAAAACAAACAGCTGTGAGACACGTATTGTTTCGCCAACAGGTTAGCTTACAGATTAAATTAAAAAGTAAAATTAGTCGTTCGAGGCTGAAAGGAAAATTCATTCGCTAAAGTTGGATGGTTAGATTTATTCGCAAAAGTTACACGATATCAAGGGTAATACAATCAAACTATTAGGTTTTCTCTTAGCTAGGCAAAAAACGAGCCAACTTTCAGCGGAAACTGATAAATTGCAGTACGTAAGTGCAACTAGCCGAGGGAGTATTCGTTACGCGGAAGGCGTGATGTTAAATACGAGAGATTGCGCAATGAAAATTTATTACGAAAACGATTCCACGAATTCCGTTTTCAGATAGTGCACGTACATTTATTATGCCGTTTGGTCTCCTTATTAATAACGAAACATCGAGGTATTTAGCTGCAAAGATAAAAGAACGAGGAAGGCACGTTTTGGTAGTTAATTCTCAACGAAAGGAATGCCAAAGATGAGCCTGAGAACTCGGGCCCTTTCTTACGATCGTTTCTACGATCCTGTCTCTTTCTCCTTTCGACTACGTGAGAAGATTTTACCTTTCCTTCCTACTTTCGACCAACATCCCCTTTTTCCTACGATTTACTTCGAATCTACGCTCGATCCGAGCCTCGGAAAGAGATTCCCAAAGGATTTGGCGAGGTTTCTACGTAAGCTAACGGAGAACGCAGGAATTAACGTTTCGCAATTAAAGATCCAACGTTGGATCGATGATTCGGTCGAAGAACGCTTAAAGAGACCTCGACGATCCTACTTCCGTTCTCTTTTCGTCAATTTGTCCGCGGGTAACCGAATCCAATTGTTCGCTACCGACTGCAGAATTTCTTCGTTTCATAAAATATTTATTTGAAGTTCCTGGGATGTACTTGATATTCAACGACGGCGCCGTTATTAAACGAGACGTTTTTACGTCGCACGCTCCTCCTCTATCAGCCTCGAGATGAACCTCGACGATGCTAATAAAAAGATAATAAATATTTCAGCGTAAAACTCGTAGAGAGGAAAGTTTCTTATTTTTTATCTCGTGGAAAGTTTTTCACGAAGAAACTACGACAAACTTTCGATCTTTAGTCGTCACCCTCGTCACGAAAAGGGAAACAATTGTATTCGTACGACGAATCAAATCCAATTTAAAAGCACGCCCAAAGGTGTCACAGTGCTTAGGAGGGTCGTATTTCAAGTTGACCCACGATTGACAAATTCTCCCTACGAATCGACGACTTGATAATCTATTATCCCTGAACGTTGAATAGAATCGAGTCCGATCCGTTGCATCAGAGTTGTTCCAGCTCCATTATTTTCTTCTCCGTTTAATCGATCCGGGTATCGGTCCCGATTTAATCGTACATTTGCGTCTATCAGCCTTCGTCTTTCGAACGATCGTTTCCTTCCTGTCGATCGACCGACGAACGAACGAACGTCTGGCCATCGTACGCTTGAAAATCGAGACGTCCGATCGGATCAACTCGATCGTTGTTAGTTGACCGATCTTCTTTGGTGGCGCGCGTTTTACCGGCTCACCGACGACCGATACGAAATTACAATTGCGACTCATAAATTATTTACGAACACACGGTCCGACTCGAAGCTCCACAACCAGAGGGTGAGCGCGAGCGTGGAAGGGGTAGAAATGTGGAAGGGCTGGTAGAAAGGGTGAAAGGGAGGATCGTCGTGGATCGAGGGTGCCGCTAGTCGGGTCAAATTGCAACAAATTAACCGCGTTAATCACCCCGCGGTCCGACCAGACTTTTCCCGTCGCTGGAATAACCGGATGCCAGCCGACCGCCATTGACGGAAGCACAATTATTGACTTAGTCCGTTGGCCGAGGGAATCCTGCAGCTTTTTACGTTGAATAGCTATTCTAAATCGTTGCCCTAGTCGGGTTCGCGTTCAAATTTTTAAGCTCATTCACTCGAATCGTTCATTAACATCGATCAATTCAAATCCTGGTTATCGTATATTATTTCTATTGTTTCCATCTTTTCTTTCCGTTTATTTTTCTACAATATTTTTCCATTGTTGCTGTTTCAATTGGTTTTTTTGTTTTAGTCTATTCGTAACACAGGGCTCGATATTAAATTCATAAATATAACGCGCGCCAGATAATCCAATAAATAACACAATACAACGGAAGGGTGAAAAGTTGGTTTGTGCGTAGGTTCCGGTGGTTGGCGAAAAAAAACCGACCACTGTTTTTTAAAATCAATTAAAAGCGTCGTATAGAGTACAAAAAAATGATAATACCTATGCCGTACATCCGAAAGAGAAATTGAAGATTGATGAAGTTGGACCGATCAGTCTTGTCTTCTTGCAAAACGATGTTCCCGATAAACACGGCAAATTCGTCAGGCCATTGTTTAGCGTTATAAGGGAGGCTAAGTGCGTACGCTACTCACCGGCCCCATTGAAACGCTAAACGTGTCCCGGTGCTAATGGTGCAACTACATCAGACGTACTTTGCGCTTCCTCGTTGCCGTCATCTTAATATTTCATTAGTTACAACATACGGTACGCGCGACTTCGTGTATACTACTTCCGCTTCGACGGTAAAGCTGTTGGCACGATGGCCCGCTTTAGATCGTCGAATTGTTGCCAAACTGGCACAGCTTGGCCCAGTTCGTCGATAAAATTAACGATTAACGGGTTGCATAATTATCGATCGGTGTTTATGTACACCTTCGATTTTCGATGAATTTAGGGAAAACCTGATCTAAGCATTTCCTGGACTTTGCGGTTATTCGAAATTTTTATACCGAATTCAGAAACTTTCCTTCTTATTTCGAAAGTGTAAGAACGTTTTGCAATAGGACGTTACCATTTCGCGAATTGAATAAAACTGTTTGATGGAACAAGTTTTCCAGCGGTACGCGGCGGGTTCTGTCGACTGTCGGGAATTTTCGCGCGATATACGCCGCAAAACCGACGAACTGAACGGTAAATTTGCCGCGGACGAGCGTGCGGGATGAAAAGAGAGGCGGATAGGTCAGGGGTGAGTCGTACGGGCGGAAGGAATAACAGACTGGCAGTTCTTTCCGGACGAAAAATGCCTCGATTCCTTTCAGTTCGTTTCGCGTATCGGAATATCATGAAACAGACTTCTGGCTCCGGTTGTTTGGGGTGCGGTGACGCCATGGCACCAGAGGAACGGCACTATTCGAGAAATGGCAAACGCGCGCAACGGGAGACAGAGGTAGGGGCTGTTAGAAGAGGGTGGCGAGGAGATCCGGCAGTGAGTGCTACTGTCGCTTCGTTGTTTGACCGTAAAGTCGGAATCGAAGAATGCGCTACTCTATCAGCAGTAAACTTTTGCGTACTTTTCCACCCCGCGAAATGCCTCGACACTCCTACATTCGTGCTTCGTCTAGCTTTAACTACACCTGCCGAATCGCACACTCTTACATCACCTTCTCAAACTCGTGCTTTTTGCTACGGGAACACCTCACACGCTGACATTTTTCCAAATACTCGTATTCTGATGTTTTTAAGGGAAAATTTTCATCAACATTGTTGCGTTAATTCGCATAAGGGAAGGAATAAGAAGAAACAGGAGAGCATCGAGGAGGGGGTGAAAAAACGGCGACAAAGAGGAATGAAGAGTTAGTCCAGCAAGTAGAGGGTGTCGCAAAACGATATATCGATAATCGATTTTCGCGAAATCGACTGACAACGGGTTGACACGAGAGAGCGATACCTCTTTATTACTTCACGAACGCTTATATATTATTCAACCGCCTAATTTATCGTCGCAGAGCGTGCATTTTGCACGTTCGCACGTTTCTTTCCGTGGAACGGCGACAAATTGCGTTGTGAATTGAACAGAACGTCTATCGAAATCAATTTTCGATCAAGCCTTCGAGGATTTAAAACGCCGTATCTTGTGGTTTCGATCGTTTCACAGGACCTGTTTCTCGTGTAACGAAATTTTATCATCTCGGTAGCAAGGAAAAAAATCACTCGGTCCGTACGGAAAGTGGATGGCGACGTTTTTAAAAAGAAAACCCCGAGCAAATCAAAGAGACGGAACGCGTCTCTGCATAAGTAATGCACATCGTTTGCGAATCGCGATGTAAACTGGCGCACCGATATATCGCTCGTATCCATCCTCGCTGCCGGGCTCAAAGGTCTTGTGTACGAAATGACTCGTCGTCTCTCCCCAGGGATGATCCTGCTCCTCCCCTTACAGTATTTTCACTTCGTCTTCTGATGCGTTTCTTCGAGATTTCCTACAAATCGTACGCGAGCACGAATAAAATCGATAAACGATGAAATTAAGTACGAGTTTGCTCATTAATTTCCTAAACTCACCGATTTGGAAACGAACAAACACCAGTCTCGTTGGCGCACAATTTTCATTCTACTCTGAGAAAAATCATCTCTAACAGATGACAGTAATCAATTCAATGGTAAACAGTGTTATCCGTCGATATGGATTGAAAGCACATTCCAAGAGAATATCGGAAAATGAACAAATAGAGAAACGAGAGAAAGAAAAACATCGACCAATGGATTTCTACCCCGAAAAAAAACATCAGCTAAAGGTTTCCTCATCAGTTATCCAACTTTCGTTGGCCGTTGAAACCACGGAAACAACGAATACGGTCTCGTAAAGTGGCCGCTAGGAAATATGATAAAAATAGACACGCGGAACGATAGTCCGGGTCAAAACAATAGCCCGATGTAGTATACGAACTATTATAAATTTCGTTGCAATCCGTATTTTCACCCGTTGTACGTACAATCGAACAGTCGACATAATAACACTTGGACGTTGACCGTAAATTTACCATCCAGGATATCTAGCACGGGCTAAAACCGCTATTGGTATTCTCTTCGGGTAGAATCCCAAATCCCAACCCCGTTCTCTCTTATATGCCCGTATTCACTGGCACAGAATCTGTTCCCGGTTCAACGGGTCTCTCTTACCCTTACATAAGTCTTCTCTCTTTCCCTCGCGGAAGGTTCGTGCTCATTCTCCGTGGTAATCAGACGCTTCTGGGTTTCCTAATTACCGAACCTCGCGTGCCCGATGTATTCTTCGAGGAGAAATTTTGCTACAGAGGACCATTCTTTGCTGTAGTGACCGACTAACCGGCGAAAAGAGAATAAACGAGGGCGGTACTCTCTCCGTTTATTGGCTACGCGAATGAATTTGTAAACGGGAACGAAAACGCGCCCCGGCTTCTATGGTTGCAAGCGCATCGATCAACCTGATCAAGCCCGATCCTCTGTTGATTAAACTCCGCTGCCGGAAGTTTTCGCGTTAGATCGTATTACTGGTTCGCGACTGTTCGCGCTTCGTTGACTTTCGCGCGACGACGCGTACGTTCGTCGCATCGCGACAACCTGCAGCCGACAAACTTTCGAACGAGTGTTTAGCAAGCTACGTTGCAAACTTTTCGTATACGTGTACATGTACGTGCACGTAGAGGAGGTGAGACTGGTACGCGAGGTCGTCCCGGAAGGTGAACGTCGTTGGTTTCAGCGTTCGATCAACGTACAGGTGCCTGACTACACGTAGATATTTCTACTGTTACGGTCAAAGTGTGACGGTAATGGAAAACGAGTCATAACAGCAGTCAGCGCAGAAGACGAAGGGTTGTCTCGGAAATCACGTACCGCGAATCCGATGGCAACATTTGTTGCGGCAACGAATATCTCCATGTCGTTGGATTTTACGTAGCACCGCGAAACAATGGATCAAATGGGAATCATCGCGTTATTTTATTGTCAATGGTTCCATGTCGTTCCATATTTATATTATTTATGAAATTTTCGACAGACGTAATACCAACCGGACGTGACAAATATTTCCTTCTCACAGCTAGACATATTTTAGAATATTTTAGTGGAATACGTTACCTATGGAATAATTAAGGGACGCACAGGAATTGGCAGAATTCAATGTAATGGATCCGACAGTTTTTCGAAAATATCTCGAAATGTTCAAAATGTTGATTTCTACGACATATTTAAAAATCATCGAAATCGGAGGTGCCGTCCATAATCTAAATAACTACCGAAATGAAGCTCGTTCATGCGGAATAACAAGCCTTCGAGTTAATCAGCGTAAACGGTGGTGGCAAACTTCCGAAGAAACGCGTCCTGATTCATGACCGTGAACAACGAAACTAGACCAGGGACAAGAAATTCGATGCCAATTTGGATGAAGGGTCCCTCGATGAAGGATCGATCGAAATACCAGCGTAGACCGGTTGGCTAACGGACACTAAAGGCGTCGCGTGGAAATCCCTAAGTCATCTGTAGCAGGAATCGTCTTGAATCTCGAAGACTTTAGACTCGCTTCGCTAGATAATGCGGCTGCGTCGCGTCGGCACGCTTAGAATCCCGCCAAGTTCTTGCTCGTTCGGTATACTCCTCTCCGCTCAAGAGGAACTCCCGAAATTACCAGCATTACTATGGACAAAGACTGGCCGGCCAAAGTTTCGATTTCCGACGATCCAACCAGGGATACTGGTGTTCTCCAATTAAGAATCTCAAGATCGTAAAATCAGATCGGTTAAATTAACTCGATCGATGCTGGCTGTTATATCGTTATCCAGGATAACCTGTCCGCGTCACGAAAGCAGACCTTTTCAAGACAATCCGAACAAATGACGACACTCGTGTCGAAAATAATCCGGCACGTTCTCGAAGCTGTTTTCCTGAGAAATTGAACGTCGTCTGAACGATGGCCTCCTGACCCTTCCCAAAATATATCCTTGGAATAACATCGCGACAGTTGTACAAAGTGACGTTGATTCTTCTATATTCGGCAAAGATCAAAATTCCTTGCAATTACTAATTCATTAATACTATGCAATAGAAATTAGCAAAAAAGTAAAGGTCGACTCGTTTCTAGAACAACAAGGTTTACCTTTTCTTCTCGCCCGTTCATCGGAAATTCCATGAATTATCAAGCCAGCAGCGTATAAATATAAAATAGCAGGTAGATTGCAAATACAGAAGTACGCGTATCAGACGGATACACGTAAGTTTGTCACAATGACACATCACCGTAATGAAAGCACGAAGTGACAAGCCTCCTTCTCCTTTCTCACCGTATCTTCGCTTCCACCGATTCTCCTTTTCGGACGCGAGGATACGAATGCGATTTTCCTCTCGCCTCGTTTCCCTTCCCTTCTTCCATCTTACGTCTTCGAACACGTTCGCGTTCGTGTCGCGTCTTATAAATCATGGTTTACCTTTGTTTCCGCGAATGCAGTCTGGAAAACACGAGCCAATCGGATACGTCGATGGAAATCCTATTCGCTGTTAGAATCTCTCTGTTACGGGTAATTGAACCATCTATACTATATAGCATATATCGTAAACTATGTATTCCATGCTATATGAGACGAGACCAAAAGGTAGGAGCGACTGAAATTTGAAAGACGTAAACGAAGATTTGCAACAATCGTTGAACTAAAGTTACTCAAGTTTTCCTCTTTATCGAAGTAACCGCTTCTAATTGTAAGATAAGTGGAGGCAACGCACCCTAAGCACCAAACATTTCATATAATCCGTGCACAGCTCTCGTAATAATGAACTGTCGCGATGTTGTAACCCCTTCTGAAACTACTTGCAACTTAACAGGCCGAACTTAACCATGGTTGAGGATTCTTCGGAAGGAAGTCCTGGGCATAGATCGTCACCGTTCTAACGACACCTGGGTGCGTCGTTAAGAGTTCGCCGACACGAAGGTGCCACCGAATGCGCAAACGAGCGGAAAAGGATAGACAAACGGTATGACAAGACGAAACGGTGCAAGAGAGAACGAGAGTGACTTGTGGGAGCGTCGAATAGGGTGAAATCGAGAAGGGACGGGTGGAGGACACGAAGGGAGAACCAGGGGTGGGCTCATGCATATGCCACAATCTCATTTGACTGCATAATCACATTCTGGCCCAGAGGGATCAGCCGTGTCAACAAGTTACATATTTTTCCGTAAAGCTTCATCCTTTTTATACGCTCGGCGCGGTGTCGCGGCTCGCGATCCATTGTCTCGTCGACCACGATTTCCTCGCTAATTCGTGACAATTGTTCAATCCTCCCCTAGATACGTGTCTGCTCGGGGGATTGCAAAGATACGCACTTTAATAGAGTTCTCTGATCGCCGTGTTTGAAACAAAAAGAAGCGTTTATTAGAAATTAAACTTTCATCTGTCGATAAATCGAAATCGTCTGAAAGTTTACCTTCAATATTTTTCATGACGTCGAAAGCGAAAGAGTTTATCAGGTTTGTATTAGGGTCCACAAGTGGAATTGTTTCTCAACGCGGTTATTGTGTCCAAAAGGACTACTCGTGATTGTTTGCCGCTTGTATTGTAACGCGTTTTAAGCCGATTCATTATTTCGTTATTGAATTTACATGTTGGCAAGCGTCGACCGAGCGAATCGAACGATTTTATTTTGTACCTGTTCATATAATATTTAAATTAAAATTTAGAAAAAAAAGACAAAATAAAAGAGTACTCCTGTTTTCCATGGTTGTTTTTAAATTCCTTTTCATCTATAAATGGAGCTTTTAACGAGAATTTTAAACACACCGGTTGAAACAGTTTTTCCATCGTATATTGCGGTTCTGTGATTTTACCACGAATGCACGCATTGCGATTTTACCCCTTTCCCTGCCCGTTCGTTTGTTTAATAGCAAATGTAGCAGCCACGGACATGCGTACGAAAAAGAAGAGGAACATTAGAATCCATGCTTCCAAATAGATACAAGTGTATTAAAAGACAGTCGGAGAAGACGGATCTTACATTCGAAGCCGTGGATAACCTACATACGAACAAGATCGAAAAACGAGGTCACTTCCGTCCAAACTACGACTTTGATTCGCCTCTTTTCGTATAATATTCCGGGTTGCTTTCTGGCAATCATACTGAACAAACTTTGCTTACATACTCTATCGAAAGAAAGTTTGAAGGGATGTCCATATTTTGAGATAAAATGATGAAACTGGGGTTTTGGAAATAATTTCGATCTTCTCGACGAGTCTATCCCTACTGTTCGATACTTCTAGTGTTATTAGATCATCGGTATGTGACGTCTAGTAGATTTCAATACACAAGCAGTTTACACCGGGGATTGCTGGTTCAGATTCCATTTGTTCCGCCTGTCACTTCATGACGTATGTACGTACGTTCCATCCAGCTCGACGTTCGCTCTACCATTTCCGTAACGTATTACAACGCTTTATATATCACATGTATTACACGCAAGCGAGCCTTGCTGCATCTCCTCTCGAACAGCTCAAGTAAATGCAAACTATCGTGCCGGTAGCATCGAACCTTACGAAATATCGCTGGAAATTTTTCATCGGGCCTCCTTCCGTGTCCTTCGGCCTCGTTCGATGTTCATAAAAGCAGAGAGAAAAATGTGGAAAGCAGCAATCGATGGATGAAAAGAAAGGTGGTGGTTCGATGGAAATTTGTTGAGTTGCTTTTCGCGAGTGATAGGGGAAGCAATTCGCCTACGTGTCGGCAAACATGCTACGTAACATCATGAAATTTCGAAGATGCCCGATTGGAGACACCGACAGCGTTACCCTCCCGAACATCCCTCGTAACATAAACAAGGGTAGCTGCTCGCTCCCTCGAGGCTTCTAGAGCCACTGAACGCAAGAGGAGAGTTTACCGGACGCGAGTCCTCTGAACCACCTCGCCAAACATCGTTAATTAACCCCACTACACGAGGACGTTGTTGTTTAAATAACATACCATAGCGATTACTTTCGTGTCACGAAACTTTTAGCAAGGTACGCAAATTCTATTCTATGAGGAAAACACTAGGAACACAGCTCGGTCACCGAATAAACTGGATCGACGGAAAAGATCAAGAAAGAAGAGTTATTTCCTTAGCGGGGTGAGAGATCGTGATGGAGAGGAACGTTTCACTTATCTCACGATCACTTAGAAAGCAATCCTCTGCGTGCTGGTTGCACCCCTGTCTGGCAAGATTGCATATCTTCGTTGCACAGCATTTGCCAGGAAATCCCTCGACGATGGCGTTAATAACGTAGCTGGAAGATGTACGTATGGTTTTTCCAACTACCTGCCTATTTCGCTCTTCCCTTTTTCTCTCCTTTCCCATTGCTACGTATCTCGTGTCCGTTTTCCCTAACCCTCACGACGCGACTTCTACGTCCTTCCTTTTCCTCTATGGTACACACCGCATATCAGGACGTGAGTGCTCCACGACCACGTAGCTAATTATCCCCAAGAGCGTACGGGGCTGAAGGTGATCTATTCGCGGCTAGGAAATTTCTACGAGTGAGAGAAGGCTTCGGTAGATGGTGAAACGGCAGGGAGGAGATAGCAAGAGGACCGAGGAGAAGGAGATACTGGTTTTCGCGGAATGCAAATGAGAGGTGTAAGAAGGACAGGACTCGTTTGAAAGGAAGAAAGATGGAGAAATAGAAGGAGAAGGAAGGTAGGGAAGTCGGACTCTGTCTAACGTTCTAAGGGACCCGGGTTGGAACTACCCTCGACGCTGGAGAAGGGGCCAAGGGAGGAATGAGAGATGTAAGGTAATTAAAGCGAACGTGCACCACCTTGTAGGAGATTTAAAAGCTCGTAACTTTTTATGATTTACATTCCTTTCATTTAGTCGCACGTTCCTACGGATAGACTCCTACTACCGTTCCACCCTTCTCAAACCTCTCTTACTATTTCTTTTTCACTTTTCTTCTCCCCTTCTTTCGTTCTACCTTGCAATCTGGAGATTACTAGCGACAAGTTTGCCCCGTGTCGCGAAACGCGACTTCTCTACTCGAGATCTTTCCTTTGCAGACGTTGCTCGATCGAGATTAATTCAATATCCTCTTCTTGTACGTTCGATCGATAATTAACTTCTTCTTCTTTTCCTTCTCGTTCTCCTATTACGAACGTGGTGTTCCAGCTTGCTGGAATTATTGACGACATATCGTTGAACGATCGAGAAGAAGCTTTTAATCAGATGACTCTCAATCGTAAACGAGTAATTTCATCGACTTGATTGTCTGCTCGAAACACGATAAATCGAGCCTGTTTCACGAAACATTAATCTAGAGACTTTTCACTGGAAAACGTGACTGAATTCCTCGTCCAAGATGTACGTCCGTGCGCCGCCAGTGGTAAATAGGTGCTTATTGCAACGCTTAATCGCGACATCAGGCAACTAATGTCGGCAACCAGATTCGTCCCAACTCCGAAGTTTACCAACGTGACGGTTGCATCGTGTACCGTCTCTCTGTATCGCTTCTTCCACCAATACGGACGGAAGTTGGTTGAGCGAAGCCTCCTGATGATTTCACGACTGGCCCCTTCCCTCGATGCCGTCGCATAACTGGGATTAATCATGAGCACGCTATGCGGTTGGAAACTTAGGCTAAGACGATATCGGATTCTATTATATTATATGGCTTGTACACAGATAAATCAGTAAGGAAACGAGGCTCGCGTTTGTCACGCGTAACACAACGATACGAGAAGGAAATTAGGCACGAGGACCAACTTTACTTTGCCAACTTCCGACCTCGTCCTTTTCTTCCTCCATAGAAAGTTAGTTCACCGAAGATCGACACAGACGTCTATTTCAAAGACAATGGGAATATTAGAGATGCTCTGTGAACACGGTTTGCCCAGTTATCGATTAACTCGAGCGCACCACGACGACAATAAGCCGGCATCGAACACAGTGGCTAGGATATGTGCTCGATCGGCGATTCACAGTATTACCGGTGCTCCTCGCGTGTAAATGACCGTGTTAACGAATTTATCGTCCGCCAAGGTGTAGAATTGAACCCCGGTTAACGGACACACGGATCAAAAGACAATCTTGTTCTCCGATTTGTCTCTGTTTATATAACAACGATTGTCAGCGTTTTATAAACAAAATTTGTGGTTTTGATATGACAGGAACATAAAAAACAAAACAAAAAATAGGAAATACGAGATCGAAGTAACGAAACGCGGGAGGATGGATTTGTCGGAGAACCAGCGACGATCGGGTCTTTCCATTCGTCATTAAAATATGCATCGATGCACGTTCGGGCCGAATGAATCACCAATCGCGGAACCGTTTTTCCAATTTCCCACGAACCGTGTCTGCAGAGATTTACGCGCGGCATCGAGTCACACCGTAAATTCGAGGAGAACGTTCGGAGATGGCGAAGAATGGAGTAGCTGGTCCTGCTGTACGGATATTGTCAGCAATCTTGTTGTGACTTATCGGGACCAATTAAACAATCCCACCTCTATTGCGATTGTTCAAGAAGGTTTGATCAGCAAATTATCTCAAAGAAATAATTTCATACGATAAAATTCATTTTTACACTCTGATTGATTTGTAACCCCAAATCGACACGATACAAAGCCCTGCCTTCTTGTTGCAAAAACTTATCTTATTATTTAGCCATGGCTTCCTCTAATTCGATTGTATCGCTAGAAATGTGGGCTGGGCTAAGAGTATTGGATGATAAATAAAAGAATAAATTGATCAACTGTACGTCCGTAAAGATAGGTTATCGGTGAAAGATGAACTACTCTCTTAGCGAACCATTTGTCTCGAGAAATAATGGAGAACCTTGGATGGCCGACGGCAGTTAACTGAATAAATATTATTACCCAAGAGACCGTGGAACGGATTCATCCTTAATTTAATCTCGTCAAAACAGTATAACGACGATCGTGTAACTTCGTTAATGTCGCTGAATAATTGGACACTCTGTACAAACAGCAAAAAGTGAAATGACCAGAGGTAACCGTGCTCCGTCCGTGAGACGGTCGGCTCGGTTGCCGACCGTGCCAATATTTAGTTTTAATTCTACCCCATAAATTTCAGGGCTTATTAAAAATTGCTGTGATTTATGGCTTTGTTAAAAATACCAAGACGATAAATTTGACTGACGGAAAGGGGTCACGCGCGTCAAAATGTCCTTATCGATTTTATCGTCACGGTTCAACTACGTATTCGCCAGTCTCTATCTCTGGATTGGGAACCTTAACCTTTCCGTTGCTATCCGCGGCTGTATTAATTCCGAAAATTCGTTTTATAATATTATTTATTATATCTTTCAATGAATTTTATCATGCTTACGCGTTGTTGCGTGAAAATCTTCGACAACGAAAAGGTTAAACTGATCGAAGGGAACGCAAAGGAAATCCGTCACGTAATATCCGATCTAGCTTCTATCTGCTGACCCCGCTACTTCGTACAACCTTCTCGAACTGGTTCGAACATAAGAGGCAGGGTATATTACCGGCAGCTTAAAGCAAGCCCTTATACCGCCAACGTAATCCCAATCTTCTCTCCTTTCCGTCGACCTGTCAGCCGGGTTAACCGAGCGGCGAATTAATTAAACTTCTATTTACGATATCGATGAATCAGCGATATTCCACGGGAGCGTCTGCCGGTTACCAATGCTTAAGAAGCAACGTAATAAATTTTCAAAAACTACTCCGCCCAAGTGCTTACCTTTCCTTTTTCTCAATGGCTCGGTTCGCGGGCTCGCTCGCACCGCTTTTCTCGATTATCACCGTTTGTTCCTTACATAATAAAAAGATCGTTGTAACATGAGGGAGGGACCGAACGTCGGTGATAAAATACCAGCGAACATCATATCGGAAGGAATGGCCGTGCTCTTATTGGCTCTCTAGCCGATTAATGTCAATGAAAGTCGATGGAAGTCGATTTCGGAACGGGAAAAAGAAGGTTTTCTTGTACCAAAGACTAATCCATTATAACGTCTGCTGATCAGACGAATGAAAAAGAAGTCTTTCCTGTCTTTCGAACTGATAGGAAACTCCAAGAATAATGTTCGTGGGTTAAATATAAACGAACTCTGTTAGATGTATCGTTACTTTTTCTTGTTAAAAGAATCCATTCGTTCAACTTGACAAAAGACTCGGCGTTTTGACAAATAACACTCGAGCAACACTTGGAATTTTCTTAAACTCCCTCTTTCCTGGTGGCTGGTGAATTTTAATATAAATATGGCAGCCGTGTAACGAGCAAACCACAGACGAAATAGCGCAAGGGTAGCGACTGTTAATCACGCCTGGCCGCCGCACAACCACGGCATACGAGAACTGCGGGTATTTTGCAACGCTCCGTGGAATATGCGCCATGACCTGAGGGATTTTCAGACTAGCCAGAATCATTGATCGGTGATTTGCATCGTGAAAAGAAAAACGAAATGAAAAAAAAAAAAATTACAACAATCTATTGCCAAAATTATCCAACTGTAACGAACTAGAAAAATGTTTTCGACATTATAATTTCAATGAATTTCCAATGCCTCTGCAGCTGCTGCAACAAATAATATATTTGTGGAAAAAAAATGATGTGCGCGTAACAAAAATGGAAATAAGCCAACTGACCCAAACCTCCCCACTTTCCTCTACATTGAGAATATTAAACTTCGTTCGATGGCAAATACGCGGAGGATGGAAAGGGAGGACGAGGAAAAATTTTTCGTTTAAACGGTTTTCAAGCTAATCCTAGATCGACGGCCGTTTCGAAAGTATATTGAAAACGCTGAATCGATACTCTGCTCGCGTACTCCGATTCGACGATAATAACCACAACGAATTCCCGTGCAGCCTC
Organism: Osmia lignaria lignaria; assembly: GCF_051020975.1. Taxonomy (NCBI): domain Eukaryota; kingdom Metazoa; phylum Arthropoda; class Insecta; order Hymenoptera; family Megachilidae; genus Osmia; species Osmia lignaria. The sequence continues at coordinate 7,470,302 of NC_135046.1, read as the reverse complement.
GAAACGCCGGCGTAGATCATCCGCGAATCGAGAGGAGTAATCTATTTTCCAGCGACCCAGCAACATTTTGTCGCGACGGGATGAAAGCGTAGGGGCGAGAAATTTGTATCTGTCGTCGAGAACGATAGGAATCGAAGCGGCAACCTGGTTATGACGAAAGAAAGCATCGTGAAATTTCCGCAACGGGAACAGACGGAGGGGCAGGTTGGCAAGGGAGGAAAGAAGGAGGAAGAAAAAGAGAATTTCTCACAGAGAACAAAGTACGCTCGCAGGAACAAAGAAAGAAAGGGGAAACAAGAAGTATGTTTAATGTCTGGTACCCTCTTAATAAAATCCCTCGCGCTCCAAGAAATATCGTGAATAGAAGTTCCGAGAGGCTGGTGCTTAACAGGAAACCAACGGCCCGATGACAACGGGGACAAACATTGCCGAAGATTTTAGCCAGAGTAACGAATTATTAACCCGTTCGTCGACCGTGCGACGATTAGCTCGTGCAAAGAATAAAAATCCCTGTCAGCCCCCGAGATATTTCTGTTTTAAAGCGCGTTATTTTTTTATTTTTGCTGCTACCTCGTGCTAGCGTCAAGTCGTTGTTTTTTATATTTTACTAGGAACAATATCGTGTCACCAGGACGTATGGTGATTTGATCCTGGCACGCACACGTGTATACCCCCTGTGCTCTATACCAGCCTGTGTACTGCTCTAATAATATACCGGGTGTCCGTAAAATCCGTGAACCGCAGGTACCGCACGATCCGACACAGGTGACGCGCAGCTAGTATTCGGCTAGGCGGAGCGAGCCGGCCAAACCACCGAACCCTCGTTCTGTTCGGCTAATTTACTTTTTGTATTTTCCGTTTAAATTGACCGACCGTGCCGGATAGGTGCTTTTCCAGCCCCGGTCGAAAACCTCGTTCCTCCATTCGCGACCAGCGAAGCTTCACTAACCGTGAATGCCAATCCTTCGTCCACCGCGAGGCGACATCCTTTTTTTTCATTTCCAGCTTCGTTCCACCATCCCTTTTTTCGCTCTTTTCCCTCCCCTCCGTCCAGTTGGCTTCATTCGTTTACCCGTCCCTTCTCGTTCTCTACCTTTCCCGCATTTTTTTCCCGCGCACCCTCTTTGTCGCGCGACAGCCGCGCCGGACCAGCGAGTTTCCGGTCAAATTTTCCCGGCGGACGTAATCGTTCCCATTCGAAAAGGGCAGGCGCGATTCCCTTTGCCCTTTGATGGAATCGACAGACTTCCATCCCCTCGCCCCTGCTTTCTCGTCGTCGCGAGTCTTCCTTTTTTTGTTTTTTTTTTTTTGTTTTTCGTTTTCTACCGGATGGAAAACAGGAAACCCGTAACGCGGCTACTGTTGCATCGACTTCCGAGTAAAATACGAGCCCGCTTTTCCAACGACTGACAGATGTTGCGCGTTGTTTACCGCGATCGAGAGAAACGTTTATAGTGTGCGATTCCAGAGACAACAGTCACGTTGTAGAATCGTTCAGTCGTGATTTTCTACCTTCAATCGATTACGATGTTAACGCGAATAACTTCGTATCGAGAGGGATAATAGGAGTCCCGCTACGATCACGATCGACCAATAGGATTTTCATGCAATTTGAGAGGAAAAACTTCGAATGAATCCAACCATTTCTCCGCCGTTGATGACCCGAATTAGAGGACTATTCAACTTTGTGAACCAATCGATACACAAATTACGAAAGCTGAAAGGATTGGTGATCGAATTCTCTAATTCTCAATATTTTACTAATATTATTACTGCAGAATATCAGGTTTTACGAGGGTTGACGGATTAATGAATTGTCGAACCGAAATTAAATCATAATAAAATGTTGATTATTAAATTTATCCATTATTTATTAGTCGACGAAGATACTCCAGCAATGGTATCGAACTTCTTATCATAGGTCAAAGAAAGAAGTACTCGTTCGTTCAGTTATCAGGGAATCGTCGCTGAAAGAGCAAACGAAAAGTAACAGCAAAATAGAGTCACGAAGTTGGGAACGTGCTTTTCGATTTCGCTAAGTGCATTTCTAAGTTTGGAACCGAGTAACGAGTGCACCGGACGTTGTGTCGTCTTTAATTCAATGAGATGACACGAACAGAAAATTTCGTGCCCTTTAAATATCATCCTATAAAGTTCTATCATTTTCAATTCATCGTATAACCAGCACGATTAAACTAATCACTAGAATCAGTCTGACAATGATCGGTAATTTCATTATCGGAACGATTGATCCATTCTAATATAATCCTGACCGCGTCTCCGAAACGATTCAGTAGCAAAATGAAAAAATTGCATCTAAAATATGTTTGATTGAGTTCGATTATTGAATAAAATACCGAAAAATAATTAGTTAGTTCGTTTTAGTGGTCGATATCGTTTCAAAAAATAAAAGCATTCTATTTTCCGATTCATCGAAGCGTGTATGTCGATTGCGTACAAAAACCTGTACATCCCCATATACGAATTTGAATCAGTGAAAGCAAATAAAAAATATGATTTCGCAAAGTTGAACAAACACCTATCAATTCGTGGAAGCGTGAAAGAATGAACAATCGCGTAATTCATTGAAGAACCCGGAGATGGCTAATTATCGAGCCGACGTTTTATTAATGCCCGTTAACCGCGATCGCAGGTTTTGTAAATGAGGCCAGGAGGATAGGGGAACGATCACGATATTTGCCGCGCTAACGTATACATTTGCGGCGGCGAGCAGCGGACCCGTCAGTTGTAAAATGCTAAACAAACCGAGGGTGTCCGTTCAAATAACGTGGCCGGCCAGCGTCACTAAATAACCGCTCGAACAAGCAGGCCGGCCTTGTTTTCCCAAAAACCGTTCGACTTTCCCAGCCTCCTCCACGCTCCACGTCTATTTTCCGGATTTCTAAATTAACGCCGCTATTCATTCTACCCGAAACTGGTTATTTCTCTCGTCCAACGTATGAATCCGTTCTGAATTGTAATTTCGTGGTCTCTTTTGTTACTGATGGATATAGCTTACTCATCGTGCCTGCGTTTTAAAATGGAAGCGAAGAAATAAGAATCGAAGCCGATACATCGTTAATTGGATTAATTATAATTGTATTTTAATAAACAAACTGAGATCAATATAGATTAATAATATAATAATAGATTAATTATAATCAATATAGATTAATAGACATTTATTTCTACCTTCTGTTCCCAATTAATCCTATTTTTACACCGAACGATTTAATTCCTAATTAACGAACGAAAGAAGTAATTGATGTTCCGACAAATTCTCCTTCAGAATAGTGGAGAATTTTCCGATCACGAGCTCGAAACAATCCAAACACGCGATACGTGATTCCATTTTATTTAGAAAGAACTATCCGCCTCTGCCTCTCTATCGGCCGAAACTTTGGTCCGCCAGCGAAACTGAAACTTAACGTATCCCAAAGTTGGCGAGGAAATCCGGGGAGGGAAGCAACGTCGTTTCTTGCTCCGATGGTATTTCGGATGCAGCCACGACAAACGAGAACACCAGTAGACACCTAGACACTTTGAGAGAAGGCCCAAAGGTGGTGTAGGAGAAGAAAAAAAAAGAAAGCAAAGGTTGAGGTGCACTCGTGTCTCGCGCCAGGATCCCGAAACGTGACCGGACTCCTGACATGCGCGTACTTCCAAAGGAGTACCAACGAGCATCCTCTTTGGCTTGCTTTGACACCGACCTCCACGATCTTGTCGCTTCCCACAGGTATACACCAACGGACTAACCATTCGCGGTTTTTCCCTTCTATCCAGATAACTTCGGCTCGATTTATCCCTTTCACCCTCTTTTAGTTGACAAATTGCATTTAAAATACCTTTTGGAATGTAGAATCTTTGAATGCAGATGGTATAAAAATTTTCGAGTTTAGGTATTACAACAAATCCATTCCGATGAAGGGTTATACGTATACTTATCTCCCTCTTTGTTTGCGTTGACGCTATGGCTACGAGAAAGAGCGTCGTTTCTCATCCTTGGGGACGATCCGATTCCGAAACTTCTTCGAGAGATAACTACGAACCAGGAACAAAGAGCAGACAGACGAGAGACAAGTTGTGTTTAATATTTGATTTTGTAAAATAGAAAGTGACTAACGAATTCTTTCGGACAACTTCGAGAAAAATAGTATGGATAGATTTGAAAATAGATAAATCTGCCCTTTATTTGGACTGGCGATTTTTTCGGATCGACGTGGAAGCCTCGAAGGCAGGCGAAAGATAAATCTAGATTTATTTACGAGCTTACCCGAAAGGTCAACCGCTACGAATGTTTCCTACTTCTGGGTCGTGGAAATTTTGTAATACGTCTGACCTTACTCGGAGAACCTTTCCTGTCGGCCTATTCCGTCGAGGGCACATCCCACGGGAGTTAAGGTCACGACTGCATCCGAATTCTAATCTGGCTTCGCTGGCAGAAGCTATATCAGGACGATATTTCGTCGCAACGGGACGCCTTCATTGCTCCCGTCTCACAGTTTATTTATGGGAACCGTATAATATTCAGAACGCGTTATTGAGACGTTCATGCCATGTTGGTCGAACGAAATTGCGCTATACTTTTTGTTTCGTACCAAGAAAATAAAAGAATTTTTCAAATTTCATTTATTCTCAAATACTTCGGGTGATGTATACCCCTTTAACCGTTAAAAACTCTTTCGAAGAAAATGTCTACTTTTCATCCCGTTGTAGGAAAAAAGGCACGTTCCTGTAACAAGTAGGTATCGTGCCACTATCCGCAATATCTTTTTACCAACGAGCCACGGAAGCATCGTGATCTCGTCGACACGGGTCTACGGTAAGACCGGCGCGAATCCTTTCGGTCTGTGAAACGTAAAACCGTAGCAGCAAATAAATGGCGGTTACGTCAAGTTACACAGAAGATCGAGCCGCAACGAGGTGCGATTTGTCTTCGACCTCAGATTGCAGGTTTTTGTGGTGGTTGTTAATAGCCGGCTGTACAAGCCGCGATAAAGATCGCCGCCATTTATCTGCACCGTGCTCGCAAATTTTTAACGACACTGGTTGGCCCCTTTTCGCCCCGTTCGATCATTCGCGTTGCTACGATTTCAGAAGCGTTAACAAACGTAAGCTCGTTTCAACGTTCGATTTAATTGTCTTTTCAAAGCGATCGGGTATTTTCCTCTCGAAATGACCCGCGATATTGTTCCTTCAAATAGACTACGATCTAATTTATTTTCTATAAAAATTTGAGATAAAAATTTTCTTAATAAAAAATGAATTAGCATACTTGAAAAATAAAAAGAATTCTTTTGCTCGACTATCGCTTCACCGTCCACAAGTATTTCCAAAGGCTACCGTCGTAAAGATTCTCATCCTCGATTTTTCGCGAAGTCGAAGCTGACCGTTTGACATATCCGTTTTCTCACAATAAAACCCCGTGCACGAAGACGAAGATCGCGACGACGTATCGTCTAAACCAGAAAAAACTTCCCCTCGTGGAAAAACTTCTTTCCCCGGTTTCGTTATATGGGAGGCCGACAAGTGACAGCGGAAGAAGGATTTCCATGGTCGCGTATCGTGTAAGGCATCGTCGTTTTAATACAACTTTCGATTGGCACCCTCTCGACCGGACCTTCGACGAATCCGATACCCCGAGAGCCGAGGGTAGTAAATCAGTCGAGTGCAGCTCAGGGGTTGGTCGCCCAGGACAACACGTACCTGCCATCTATATTCGTACGCTCGCTTCCTAACCCTCTCTTCTCCCTCCCCCTTCTTCTTCTTCTTCTTCTTCTTCTTCTCCACCTCCTCCTCCTCCAACGCCATCCTTCTCTCTCCTTTCACCCCTTGCCTCGTGTCGTTTCGACGCCACAACTACCACCGTGTAACCGGCACGAAGACTTCCTATAACCTTCTGGAAAGGCACGATACACCTTGTCGGGGCCTCCGAGATTTATATCCAAGCGAAATCGAGTTTGATGCTGATCGTACCTAAAGTGCGGGATACACGAACTCACGCCATCGATATTTTTCGTCCTTGCTGATAGCGCGCCTTCTTTTTGACGAAACGAGGATCGCGTTGCGAACAAATAGTAACTTGTTCGTTTCGCGAAATCCGAGTACAGAGTGCGAGAACGAGTTAACTGGCATTCGAAACACTCTGTCGAGCGAGCGTGTCACCGATCACTCGCCTACAGGTACACAGTTTCACTTGAAATCGTAACGAGTTGTAACTTTTATCCGGCTTTTACCTCTATAGAATACTACCCGCAAAGTTTCATTCGATAAAATGAAACAGAAGGTGAAAAGCAGTCGACAGGTTGTATAAATATTATGAATAATAAATCTCTCGTAACTCTCGTAATTATTAAACTTTCAGTCGTACATATCGCATTAGGAGGAACGATTACGTAAGTACACGTGGAAATGTGTGTACATACATTCGAACTGTATCGATCGTGCCGCGGTGTTCTCGTTACTCGAATGTAAATAAATCAGATTGTCGACTTGGCCCGGAAAGGGTGGACCAGAAAGAGAGAATCGTGGCGGCAACGGAGAAAGTGGAGAACAGCAGAACAGAATTGTAGGGGTTGGAGAAGGAGTTTGCCGTTCGAACGAGAGTGTCTTTCGATTTCTCGCGTGCGATACACTCGCCAACGTCGGCAGATAAGTTGAACGCTTGTTTACACGTGACTCGATTAAACGCCAGGGAAAATCCGTATCTTAGGAAAGCTGCCAATTTGCCAGTGCCTCGGGCAACGGATTATCAGATTTTCAGCTACCCTGATGTCCCCTCGTGTGGCTTAGAAACTAGGCACTCGGTTCCCCTCCTAATATATAATTAATTACCGTCATCGTAACTGAAATACAAGACCGGTAAATTAAGGTAATTTCTCTAGTGACCGAATTAATGTCTCTAATGATCGGTGTACTTGCAAATAACAACGTTCAATTAATATTGATCATTTCAATTAAACAGTACAATTAGAACGCATTGAAATCAAACGAAAAGCAGAATACACTCGATGCGTTTTAGTTGGTTCACCAGTTCCATCGTTTCCTCTCTTCAATGTGCCACTGATTGAGTCGAAGACGGTCGTAATTAAAGACACTAAAGTCCATTAATTAATTAGTTAATTAATTAATTAATTATACGTAGTTATTGTCGAGCCAGCAAGCTCGCTGGCAATTTTGTTGCGCTCGATTCTCAAGTTACAAGAATTTCACTTTGTTACGCGTGAAATTGCCTTGACATTAATTGACGACAGAATATTCATATTTCTGACGTTATTATTGTTTTAGAAATTTGAATATTTTGAATTGTATTACGATGCCTCTCTCTTTCTATGTAATATTAAATCTCAATAAAGAGAATAATACGCGAATTTAAAATATCCAATCTCCATTCCCCGAATTATCACTAACTAAAATGTAATACGCATCGTAACTACCAGCATTACCGTACCTCTTTGATTACGAACCATCGCGAAATGGGTAAACCGACAGGGTGGAACTGCAACGTTAAACGATATGAATGTACCCGCGTACGTTTCGAACTTGTTCAATCGCTAAAAAAAGTTACATTCGCTGCAACGATTCTTGAATGAATCAAGAAACCTGATCTGGCGGTGTAATTAATTCTTGATGGAAATAATAGGGAGCAATATCAAGGGGGAATTAACAAGCGGAGCAAAGAAGAGCAATACGAGACGAAAGAAACAGAGGGTAGAAAAGAGACTAATCGGAAAGGGAAACATAGAGGGGGCGGAGGACCGTCCTGGGAGAAGTCTTTCGGCGGCTGCTGGAATCAGAAATCGATTGTTCGGCAATAACAATTCGGTGCACTCAGCCATGGAGGAGGAGCCGCATAGGGACGAACGCTACTTTCGTGTCGGCGCAATATCTGTGAGTGCATTTTTCCGAATATCGAGGCAGACCGCACGCGACTGGATAGAACCACCGTGCATACATGCCGGTTCGGCAATAACAGACACCGATTTTTCGAATGCTCCGACTACCGGGCAAACGAGAAAACAAGCACACCAACCAGCCAGCCAGCTTGTCGCGCTAAACTAAACGAGATGCAGCCTGCTGGCCATTATGCCGCAGCTACAATACGCACCACATTAGCTGCATCGTTCGACTCGGGAAAACAACATCCTTTATAGACCACCGTGTTTTGTCCTTCATGACGTTACAATATCTGTCTATTAAACTGCCAGATTTTTTTAAAATATGGATTTAGATCGAGTATTCTTTAGTTTAAAATCTACAGAATGGAACTCTGTTATTTTAAAAACGCTTCAAAACTCGAGGATCACGAGTCTTTACACCCTATAAAAATCAGTTACCTGACAACACATACAGCTGGAGGGGATCATATTTCACGCAAGCATATACCTCGAGATGAAAAGTTGCGGTATCAAGTGCTAAACAACATGTAACCACCTTGGTACGTACTTGGGTGATACAAAAGGTACGTCGCATCGTAAAAGACGCGTATCTTACGATTTGGCTCGAGTTGACTTACGGAAATGGCAGCTTTTATACTCGCGCGAACTGTTTTAAAGAGACAATGAAGCAGTGGGTATATTTGCTAACGATGCATGCACATACTTGCTCAAAAGCTTTCAAAATGTAGAAATTTTAAGAATAAAATGTTTGAAGCAGTGCCCATTGTGCTTGATCGCACTTGCTTTCATCAATCGCTTTTTATCGAAAGACACAAAGAGGAGTAAGAAGAAATCGCAGAAGGACAAGCTGATTCATCCAACATTTTCAAAAAGAAAAACGATATTTTCTCCAGAGAGCGTGAAATTTTCAAGAAGTCATAACGTAGATGGAATTGGATGCTAGCTGACCGAGAAGATAACACTCAGTTAAATGAAATGTATTCGGATGTTTGTACCATAAATATCAGAGACGTAAGAAGACTAGAAACTTTACAAATTATATTCAAAGCAAAAGCTCTTAACTACCACAACGAGGCAAAGCATAAATATTCTTACTAAATAATTTAATACTCTCGTCTATTCTGTATGAAAATTATCTCTTGAAATATGTCTCGGTAAGTAAAAATATGAGCAATTTACTCAGAAACCTAGCAGCAATTCAGCTGTTCTCGTGCGTCGTTACACAGTTTATGTTCGCGCGTAAACGCGTTTCTCGAACGTCAACGCAGCCTACTTCTCTTCGAAATGAAGAAATTTTCACCTTTATGATGAAAAAAATAGCGCGATCCTGGTCGATAATTCGAACCTCGAGGACGGTTACAGAAACGAAACGACAAGGTGAAAAAGAAATAAAATGTACCAAGACGAAGGAAGGGGCAATAGCATCGAATACGGAGAAGAAGGGTTGTAGACGCGAAGGGTGGAAACAGAGAAACAGCTCGAGTGTCGGGAGCGAGAATAACTAAGGTTGATGGTGGAAAGTGGGTGGCGGGTTGCACAATGTTGGGCTGAGAGACGCGTAAACTTAATTGACAAGCACAGGTGGCGCTTAAACCTGACTACCCTTCGCTGCTACTTAACTACTTGCTGTCGAACTCTCTCCCCTTTTCAGGTCGAGATCGAACCAGCGTTTCCTGTTCGTTGGATACCTCGGTGGAATTGCAGTCAGCAACCACCAACGAACGAACGAACGAAGTTTCAGTTTCGCTTGACGAACGAAGAAATGAACGGGGGGAAACGAAGAAACGATCGAGGCGGATAGAATCGGACGAGTACGCGCGAAATTGGAATCGCGAACCGAGCGGAACGAGAGAAAATCGTTCGGTTACCAAGTGTTTCGACCATCCTTGTATCCAGTGTTCGCGCGATATGTTTCCCTCTTTGCGGTTATCTCCGCTTCCTCGCACCCCTCTCTGGAGTATGCTCGTTTGCGTTCGAGTACCGTATCGTGACTCGTACCGTTTCATCCCCCATCCTCGGAATTGGCCGAATCCATCGAGCAACCTTCATCCATGCTTAACGAATGGAATTAATCACGGGCCAGCGAGGCTTGGATTTCTTTTCAGCCCCGTTTCAAATTGCCGAATGATTTATGCGACAGCATCGAACACCGTCTGTATGTACGTACGGCGCTTCTCGTGTATAGGGTTTCCAGCTGGAATTCTTCGCGCGGTAGCTCCGCGTCCGCCGCGCAGGACTTTGCATGTGCATCTTTAATCACTTTGGTTCACGGCAGGTGAAAGAGGGCCAACACGGCTTGCATTGCAGCACCCTGTTGGTCGGACCGTGTAAAAAATTAACGACCCGTCTTCCGGGGTCAAGCACGGCGTCGATCGACTCGGCCCGCTTTCCAGACGACCGAAGCGGATGCGACAGAAGAAGCACACCCCGTGCAAATAGCTTCTTCCTCCTACGTTCTTGTACCTTGTTCTACCATCGTCTTTCCACTCCTCGAGAAATTGCAACCCTTTAGCTACTCGTCTTCTATGCGCATATTAATCCGATAGGTAGATACAATATTAATATTACCAGAATTGATACTTTTCTTATTAATAACTATTCCACATCACATTTAATGATCGAATTAGTTCGTATCGATGCGAAAACACACGTCATAGATCTTCGAGAACATTTTGCGAATATCAGGTTCACGAGGCCCTGAGGTAACGCCAGATAGAGAGCAGAGACGGCTCGATGGAAGCCAATGTCGAGGTGTCGACGATCATTTCGATTGTCAGGCAGCGACGTTAATCGAATTCGTGGTTCGCGCTAAATGAAATTAACGACTCGCCCGTTCCTACCTAACCGCGATACGAAGCGGCAGATGTTCCCTGTCGTTCTTCCTTTCCCCTTCGCTGCGCCCCCGTTGTTGCTTCCTGTATGCTCGGTTATACGCTAACGATACATTTTGCGAACCGTGGCTCGTGGTCGTCGTGTTCACGCGAATTGCCGAAAATTTCGCGCTACCTCACCGACGAATTTTCCGAACGTCTATAATGTTGCAATAATTTACGAGTCGACAAAACGCTTCGAATATTCAAGCTGTTCCGAACGAATTCACAGACGAATGATCGATAACTTTGCTACTATCAGTGTAACAATTTATCTGGGAAAAAATTCTCTGGATTAAAATTTAAAAGTCTAAAGGCAAACTAAAACACTGTATCAAACATCCTTTACCACGTAACTGTACAATGGACACGGATTTGAATAGCGATAAATATAGAACGTGGACAGAACGCAAACGATCGTCGGTTACACAAAAAAGCCAAACCATGGATTTTTCCGTATCTATTTTATAGCGAACGCTTTCCTGTAATTCTAAACCGTAGCAACTATTTCTCACCGATCGACTCGTACGCTCTCTCCGTCAAGCTGCACCGCGCGACTCTCGAAAATCCCTCGTTCCGAGAGAAATTCAAAGTTGATTTCGCAGCGGAATATCGCAGCTGGAGGGCCGTTTAAAACTACATAGTTTCGCGAGGTTTTCGCGTTGCGCGCGAGCAGAAAAGGTAGCCGTAAGTCGTAATGGGCCGGCTACGTTAACGACACGTCCGTGCGCATAGCCAGGCGATGAATTCAGTTTACGATGCCTATTTTCCGGGCTTCACCTCGGCCGGATACTTTATTATTGTCGCTGCATCGCGGAACGTGCATGCACCAGTTACGATCCATCGAGTTTTTTCGCGACAGCCAGCCTTTCCTCGGAACGAGAAGAAGAAGAATCGACCGTTGAGATCTCACGGTTGGGAAACTTCCGTTGAAACTCGACCGTGCTTCCGGTTAGACGCGTACGATCGAATAAAATATGAAAGGAGAAATGGAAAAACGCGAGATCCTCCGTGGAATCGTAAATTAAGCAATCGGAAAGCCTAATTTCGCGGGATTCAACAAAAAGAAAACGAGGCGCCCCGTGATCCTTGGAAATGGAGAGAAATTATTCCAGAACTTATTTCTCTGGGAACATTATTTCTCGTTGTTAGCTAGGTACACGTTTCTTTTCCGACGAGCCGGCCAAGGGAGAAAAACACATTCCTTGGCTAAAGTCATTTTTAATTTCACCCCCTACCCTTTTACAACGGGTCGAGTCGTTAGCAAAGTAGTAAAAAGAAAATGTTGCGCTCGTTAAAAAATACTTCTTCCGAGTGTACCGTGCACGGCTGGTTGACATGGGTTCGCAGCTATTGCCTGCTTGCTACGCACACGTTACACCCATTAATAAATCACTTTGAAGCGTTTGTCGCTGGGTAAAGTTCGTACCAGCTCCAATGAACGTAAAGAGACTACGCATTACCGGCTCGTCCTAGTCAAACAGATTGCCAATTTTTAACCGCGCCCTTCATCGATATTCCCTATTATTTTTTCATTTCCATTCATTCAGATACGTATGTAACCGTAAATTGCGTTTCTATTCAACCTCTATCGATACAGAACTGAAAGGAACATTCACCTGTGCGTTTGAATCATTTGAATCTATTTCCTTGGTTTAATCAAATCATGTTTTTTTCTTTTTAATATTCTAAACTGTATAATTGATGCAGAAGACTAAAAATGCGATAAAGTAGCCTCGTGAACGCATTTGCCTGCCTAAACGATCGCGTTAATGAAAATAGAAACTTCGACAAGGGGGCCGGAAATTACGCGGTGACAACAATGCTCTTGCATTCTTTTTCCGGGTGGCAATAAACTTGTACCATTATTATCGCGATGGGGCTAAATTCGCGGCGAACACCGATGTCTTCCTCCTCTTATTGATCCTTTTATCGCCTCGAATAACGTCACCATAACGCATTCACGCTCGCGGAACCCCTCTATACTTCAACTTTAAAAAGATATCGCGTCATAAACGCTTCATTCTTTATGTGCGACCGTCTGTGCGAAATTAACGCGTTTCGAGAAATATGTCGCGAATATCGATACCCTTTATCTAGCACCGTTCGTAAACTGGCAATGAAAGAAAACCTTGAATGGGCTACCTCTGCGTTGAAGAATACGCGATGGTCTAACCAGTAGAATGAGTCGGTTTCTTGGTTCATCAGTCCCGCGAAGCAAATTGAGAATGGAAATTGGCCCTTTGAAGTTTGAGCAACGATCCGTCTATAATCTTCTTAATAACTTTCCCTCTCTATCTTTCACTCCCTTTATGAGGATCGTCTTGATTTCACCGGCACATCCCCTTTCAATACATACTCTTTTACTCTACCCAATTATTTTGAAGCTAATATACTGAATCATCGAATACTATAGTTTCGATTGTTTTTCAAAGGCGATGGAAAATGTCGAAATTCAGTGCGTTAAATTCGTTGAATAATTTCAAGCGTGACAATACCTCGCTTCAGTAGGATTTATTTATTTATTTGTTTATTTGAATACACGGGGATGATGTATGTGTTAAAACGCATGATAAATGAGCAAGGATCAGCTTCGAAACATAAAAGAACATAGCGGAAAATTGAATTAACAATTGATTGTAAATACGTGTAATATTCGTTGCAACAAATTAACGAAATCACGCAATCAGACGAGGGAATGGTAGGTATTCGTGATGAAATTGTTGACATCAAAGTATGAAATATTTGAAAGCAATCTTTTGGATACGCCTGATTTACAAACTCAACTGTACGACTGATCCGGGGTAGCCAAAAGCGATATAATATTCGAATCGTCATTTCGCTCGATCGACAGCCATTAAGTGGGCAATTGTACTTCTCTAAAAGGTTCGACAGTGTCATGACGTTCACACCGTTTGAGGCACGTCGATTTCCTTCGGTTAATCCGGGAAGGAGCCCAACGCGACTGGCAATCATCAATCTCGTCGAGTTGTACTCGTCTGGCACTAATTCAGTACCCTTGTCCCCCGGTCTCCTTGTCAAGAACGAACTTCGCGTATATAGCTTTGCCACTTAAAGCAACGTTGTACGAAGGACAGGCTGGCCTTTCGTTCGACCGGGATCCAAATAAATAGACGGCCGTATATCAACGCCCCTGAAATCGCAGCAACTCGATCAACTTGAGTACACCTTACATTGTCTCTGCGAGCCGAGCGCGTCCAACTTCTCCGGCATTGGATATATGCTCTCCCATTGTCCGGGTGAGGGAATAAAATCCTCGAAAGAGTGACAGCAAGTAAGAGTTTAACCCTACCCTCGAGTTCGAGCTACAGTTAGGCGGAACGTGTTACAGAAAAGGTGTGTACGTTGGATTGTCCCTAAGCTCTCCTTAATTGTAAGTTCTCCCAAAACTTGCTTCGTGATTATCAATTAAATTACTCGAAAAACGTTTGCCCGAGTTTGCTGGAATAAATGAAAATTTCAGCACGGATTTGCACGGCAGATAGGATTATTATTCTTGCATTACCAGCTGCTCGATATAACCCGAAGGACAGCACACTGTGTGGAGCCGATAATTTTAACGAAGAAGCAGCAGCCGTGGCAGCGGGCGAAAGAAGTTTAAGAAGAAGACCCATTCATCCAGCGGTCGCGGCGAAAACTGACAAAACAGTTGATACCGGCAGATATAGCGGGCCATGGAATACGAATGGACGTGGACGGATATACGAGAGAAAGCTCGAGTAGAAGTCTCGAGCCTAGGGTCGAGAAAAAAAGAGATATGAGAGGATTGTGAAAAGGGGAGGGAAAAAAATATTCGCGATCGCGGAAAGAAAGAGGATGACGGGACGAGGGGCGGCGAGAACAGTCGTTGGAAAAATGTCATCGAACGATCCTGATTTACAGCGCAGGGAAATCGGTGCGGTGAAGTTCGTGTCCGTGGCGGAAACTCGGAAATTTTTACTCGTGAGAATCGGAACTTTCATTGACGTTCCAGCTGAATCGTCGTGGAAAAAAGTAGGCGAACGTGATAGAAGAACAGCGTTTGAAGAGGGTGAGCAAATGAGAATCGCGGACGATTGTCGAACGATTTCTATCGAGTCAAAACTACCTAGTCACTGAAATTATTTTCACACCAAGAAATTGTTTCGTTCGATAACGAAGGAATCAACAGACAGCGCGAATGATTAAACGATGAAAAGGAAACAAACTGAAGTTACGGTTACATAGTTAATGACCGATTAGCAGAACAAAGCTTATACGTTTCGCTTTAAAGCGCGTTATCTCGTTAATGTATCTGGCAAACAATATTTGTCTTTAATTATCATGCTCGTGTTTGCGTAACTATGTACACGATACCAAGCCCTCCTTCCGTACAACCAGCTATGATTCGTAACGCACAGCAGGGGTCGAACTTTTATCCGCATCTTTCGCCGCACGGCCGTAACTTGAATCGTTTGTTTGTTCCAATTAGCGAGATACGTTACACATTTATATTTTCAGAAACATCGTAAATGTACAAGTACCCTTTGACAGAGGAATAACATACAATATACAGGCGCTGGACGAGAAAATACCATTTTTCCAGGAAAATTTTTCACCCCTTCGGTGGAACAATGAATTTTCAATATTATTCCATTTCGACGCGTAACCAAAAACACGATCGGACCACAGCGTATTGAATAACGGTTCGAAACTCGTTTGTCGAATTATACAGGGGAAGGTTAAAACAAAAATGATGCACCTATATAATCACCAATATCGGTATACGCAACAAATTTGCCATTAAAAGTTTACCCCGACGCGTTGTGACCGAGGGACCGGACTACGGAGCCAGCCAATTTTGCCATTGGAATTCTCCAGGCTGACCAGTAACGACCTTCGTCCTGTATGGCGAATAACTATGCAAATTTCTCCATAGGTTAAGCGGAGACTTCTGATGACATCGTATATACTGTTGGTCAAGTTGCGAGGGAACGGGGGCACATAAAGCTACGCCCGGTTCAAGATTACCCTCTCACCCGATGCTTACCTGCCAACTTTACTTACGCTCAAACCTTTACGCTACGTTACATTGCACATTGTTAATTCGTGAAACTTTCAGCGTACAACTAGAATTATTTCATCCACCAGTGTTTCCATCTTTCTATGATTTTCCGGGCGTATCGCAAAACAGAGAAATCAAAGCAAAAGAGAAATCGGTTGGGTAATCAAGGGACCGTTTCAAAAGCTGCACGGTCCGTTGCTGTACTTTTGGTAAGGTCTCCAATCTGCCGGAGACGTCTCTATGTCACGAGTACGTGCACGATGAAATTGAAACTGGCCTAGGTATTCATCGTTGCTAAATTAATCAGCATGTCAGCCGGCTATATCAGACTTTCCGGATATCGTTTACAGTAGTCCGAACTAAACTCCACCGTTTGAACCGTTTACAGAAGAAAATCGTGCAAACTGCAACGTTGAAATCACCGATTGTTATGTTTACGATAAAGCAAGAAAACGTTGAATAAAAGAAATATTTGTTCCGAAGAAAAGTATGCTTTCTGAAATAATATCACGACAAAGGTTATTTCAAACGGGCTCAAGTATTTTTTATTATATCGTAACGATTGTATTATTGAGCGTATTTTTTAATGGAAAATCGATGAAGGAGCCAGGTTTGACGTTTAGTCAAGGGAATCAGCATATTCTAATTGGACAGGGTACTTGATCGGGAAAACCGAATCGGTGGCTCGAGTTTAATCAAACAAGGTTTAGCGTATTGGTTGTTATCAGTCGCATGGTTAAACGAGTATACGGGTCCGTTCTAGTATCGTGATTTTGCTTTGCCATTTTGAATACGGTTCATCGTTTTCACCTATTCTGTGCAAACGGTGTACGTTGATCATATGCGGGATATGTATAAGGTGAATCATCTAACATACGAACCTAAAGGTCTTCCGTGCTGTTGATACGAAAACATACGCGAGAGAAGAAAAGAGTCGAGATGGTATCGTAGAATGGTTTCTCCTCTAGCTCGTATTTCTTGAGATTTCCTTCTGAATTTTGAGAAATAAAGTAACGTACAACTATTTATAAGAGAGCATGGATGAAATGCAGTACAGTGGTTCAACCACTGTGAACAAAGAAATATTACATCCTTAAACCCTTACACGAAGAACCGAGTTGTAGCGTTTCCTTGTGTTATCGAGTTATTTTCTTACGATTCGTATGAAATTAATATTGTTTAGAAAAAAACAAATGAAGATATTCGCAGTGTAACAGACTCCGAACATTTTTCCAGCAACGTTCTCTGCGTGACTATAAGAGTTCTCTGGCAAAACAACGAACACGAGAGGGTTGGAAAAATAGAAGAAGAGAATTTCACTTGCAAACCACGGCCCCATTGTTCAAAACACCTACGAGGCTGTCTCTGAACGTTATGATCTCGAGCGTCAGCGTCCGTGCATCAATTACCACTGGATCCGCCATCCATCTCACCGTGTCGCGCCGTTACATGTACACGCCGCATATTTCCGCGTACTCGAACGGTTGTGCCGACCGAAACGTGTCGATAGGTCAATCGTTCTGATTTTCATCCCGTCGATGACCTACATACATGCGGTCAACCGTAAATCCATGCCTCGTAAAAGTTCCACGTATCAATCAAGAAATTGTCATCATCCATGAAATAGTCGTGTTTAAACAATTTTATGGAATCAGTATTTATACTTTTAAACGGTGCTAAACTGTTGTTCGAGCGACGCTGATCGTAGTAGCGGTCATTTGCCCAACGATCCTTGTAAACGCTACAGTTGAATCGATGTGCAAAAAAGCTGGCAATTAATCGTATCGATATTCAAACCTATTTCTCGATATTAAAACTACATAAAACATAATCAATTGTATTTAACCGTCTGACCGCGAAAGGGGTACGTATACGCTCTCACATATCCATTAATATTAATTTGTACAAAATAAAATAAAAATATTAAGTTTCCTTTTGGAACGTAGCATAGTCAAAGGGTTAACGAATAAAAAATAGATGCAACGACTTACCGTGTGGGGTGACCAATGATGAGGCCAGGTCTTCGTCTCGTGACTACTCCCAACGGTCGGTTGACTCGCTAAAAAGACAACACGTCTATCGGCACTTCCGGTCCCGCTACCGGTTGTAGTTAAAAGGGCCGCACGGGCCCTCGAGCCGCCGATACTTAGCGTTGGCGACGTGTCCATGTTGGCCTGGAAGCAAAACGAATAGGTTCAAATTGATCGTCGGTTCGTGGATGTTCGAACGTGCTGCCTCTTCCAGCACGGAAGAAAAATTTATATTTTCATGGAAGCGAATACACGCGTGTCCGCCGGGCATAAAAGTTATTCCGTTCAATTTCAATTGCACCGGATGTTTGACCGCGGCAGCGAAACGGAATTCAAACAAATTCAACCGGTTTAATGAAGCCTGTTACAGGAGGAATGATGAATGCTTTCGAAGGAATCCCGAGCCAAGTACGTATCTTTCAACGAGAGTTCATGCTTTGCAACGTATCTCTTATTCATTCGGTCTCGTTCATGTGAGCGCGCAATTTCGAGCGGTATTAGCCGAGCTTTGAACCTGATGAAAAAAAAGATCGTCTAGCGAGCCATTAACTGAACGATAATATTTAAACGCAGGATACCGATTATATTCAAAAATTTAGTTTTAATAACGTTTTCTATTGATTTTGTAAAGATAAAAAGAGGAAATCATGAATCGTGAAAAGGACGACGTTTGAGGCATATGAACAGCGATTCGAGAACACGAACGTCCTCGTGAAAAGATCCGACGAGCGTAATCGAGCTCGTTAACGCGAGGACAAAGCTCATCGAGGTAGAGAAAGAGGTGCACGAGCCCGAAGGACGAGGGCGTGGAAACAGGAGGATGAAGGAACGAGAAGGTAGTACGTTTTTCACTGGGATTTACGGGTCGTCGACGGGTATTAAGGAGAATGATGCGCGACCACAACCCGACCAGACACGCGACGCGAGACCGAGTGAAAAGGAACCAAGAAGGAGTTCGAGAAGAAGCAAAGGACGTAAAAGCAAAAGGAAAAGAAACGAGAAGAGAAAATAGAACGGGGGGTGAACGCGTGTCGAGCGACTAGGAAACGCTAGCGCAAAACTGACACGTACTCCTTAATTAAATCTCGGTGAATCCACTCGGTTGATCTGTAATTTACGTAGGACACTGGCTTGGCCTGGCCTGGTGATAACCTATCTCGGCTGGCAAAATCGTATTCAGATAGGGAACATCGCGGTTCCTTATCCCCGGTTCACCACACTTCAACCGACTAAACCTTGAAGTCGCGTGCACCTAATCATTATAGCCAGAGAGGGGCGGAAGGGTGACGCTAGGTGTTCCTTAAATCGTTCCAGCTCGACGTTCGCTCCTCCTTCGTGCAATTACGAGTCATTACGACCAGGACTTCACCGTGTACCACCGCACACACAGGACTTTTCTACTAGATACCACCGAGCTCCACCGTGTCCAGCTATTTGCGGACCATCAGCCGAATGCCGGATATAATTCCTCCGCGCGATATACGCACCACGATGAAGATAATGACGAGAACCGGCTACCAAAGTATCCAACGACCTTATCGACCCCGAAATAACTTGCGTATTAGATTCAGAAGCGTGCTACGAACAGTAAATTTAGAGCTTGCATTCCGACAGTTCTTCCTCGACACGGTTTCCCGCGTACTCTTCCGACAACCGGAAGCCACGGCTTCCGTTCGATTAGAACGATTAGCTGCGCGAGAAGTCCAAGTTCAGCCGGCAGAATAACCAGTTACCACTGTTCCTCTAATGGAAAAATTACTACCGTAGTTTTATTCAAACGATTTTAATTATATCAAGTTATTTTTTGTTTTTCTCTCTCTGTATAGATTTTTTTTATCGCTCACAGTTGAGCTCGGTGCTCTTGAAATGTTTCATGTCGAATAAACGATTCCTTTTCAAAAATCATTGATCGTCATCGATAAGCGAATCAAAAAATCTTTATGTGGTAGATTTTGAGGCACGAAGCCGGAACCAGAGTCCGATCTAGCGATCCCCTCATTGTTCACTGACGAATCGTTCTCTCGATCTTCTGTGTGTTTTTTTTCTTTTACGATCGCGACTCGGGAACTCGAAAACGATCGACTTTACGCGAGGAAGCCCGTCACGGCCGGAAGTTGGCAAGCGTCGCGTACGAAATCGCGCACGACACTGAACCGTCAGGACGTCTAGCGCCGGAGGTGAGCCTCTCGCGGATTCGCGGGCTCACGTGTGAAATTCTTGCGCATGCACCAACGCCTTCTCCCTTCCAATCTCCCCTCTTTCCTTTCCTTCCCTTACCGTTCCTTTCCAACAGTTTCTCGTCCTTTCTGCCGCCTCTCTTTTCCCTGCTCGCTAAACGCTAGCCGTCCCTCTCCACTTTCCTATCTCTTATCATAGACTATCGCTGTTCTTTTCTCCGTGAAACCATTGTCCCTTCTCCTCACTCTACTCAACCATCGCCATACCTTTCTTCTCGTCTGGATAAGCTCCTCTGGATGGCATCATGCGAGCAACAAATATCTACCGTTGCTCCAACTTGGCACCGAACTTAGTCGAGTATTTAGCCGAGTGAATTCAAGCAGATTGACGAAGAACACTTGGTAAATATCGCGATGCAAAATATTTCCTCATATTTATATAGTTGCAGTGCTTTTATTAATAGTATCATCATCAGTCATCGACGATCCTAGCGTTATTTTACATTTTTAATCGTGTCCTTTTCAATTGAAAGCTTAAATGTTTTAAACGTCGCTTTGTTAAATATCACTGATTATTGTTAATAATTAAACAACTTCACTGGTTAACTATCTTTAAATAAACCGAATCAATAAAGGCGATTTTTTTTACATTCACAGACCCAACCTCTTATTTAGCCATTTAATCACTCGAATTTTATAAATCTGAATTTTATAAATTGACCACGCTTAACGTTTGAGAATACCAATTGAATAATGAATCTCAGTGATAACTATTCTATATAGTTCTTCAAAAATACGGGTTAATTACGAAATCAATAGAAAAAGAATCTCTCGATTTATCTTTACCCTAACAACCTTAATTGTCCCAGTTTCATTATCCGGTGCATCGTAACGAATCCTACGTCACCTTTAAATAATAACTGTTAATACCGGCCTGATAAACTAGATTGTCACCTAAATAAGAAAATTGCGAACACAGTGTTAGGACATTTTCTTGCTCGGCATCGGCGCGACTTTTCCCCCGTAGTTTCTTCCCCATAAACTTTCTGGTTTCACTGTTCGCGCGCTCTACGTTGCGGACCATACCTGTTTCCTTCCTTCCCCGTTATCATCCACATTTTACTTTCCAACCTTTCGTTTGCCGCGCTTAGACGAGCATCGTATCTTCGAGCTGTTTAATAAATTCCATCG
Organism: Osmia lignaria lignaria; assembly: GCF_051020975.1. Taxonomy (NCBI): domain Eukaryota; kingdom Metazoa; phylum Arthropoda; class Insecta; order Hymenoptera; family Megachilidae; genus Osmia; species Osmia lignaria. The sequence goes on along the minus strand of NC_135046.1, from coordinate 7,449,092 downwards.
CGATATCGTCAATCCTACGTCGGATTCTATTAACCCCTATGCGATATTCCGAAAAGGTACTTTGTTGTCTGGCTTGTAACTTCGAAAACACAAAAGATGTAAACAGAAACCCATCCACGCACCGCTATGTCGCTGTTGTACGTCGTTACCGGAATTTGTTGATCCAGATCACGAAGGAAGAATGTAGTGTACGCGCGTACACGCCACGTCGTTATTCTATCTCGTTATTATTCTGCCTCGATTCTCTCGTGCTTGTAGCGAATCGATCTCGTTCTATTCCGCTCGTACACCCGTTAACGATTTCCCTGCAACGCGCGTGATCCTCTTTTCGAAATCCAGCTCGTACGTTGGCCAAATCGTGACAGACAGGTATGTGTATGTACCTGTTGAAGACGACCGTTTTCGCGTTCTTACACGATCGATCTGCTTGTGTCAGGAGCACGTTCGAACGTCTCACTCGGCTCGATCGATTAAATCACCGAGCAAATGGTACGCGAGTAATCGGGATCGAGAGAAGAAGGCAGTGCAAGCCGATTGCGGCGGAGAACGATTCAGTTCGTGTTGAAACAATGCCGTTTCGAAAATGCCAATCGTTAAACGATGAGTACACGATCGACATTTCCCTCTGTTTTCTATCCTGTCCCTTCTTTTCCCCTACAATGTATTCATCTTCTTACGTCCATTTCGCATTCCCGTTTTCCCTCTTCGATTCGTAAAGCCCTTTCGCAGTCGAAATAGACAGGTAGAAAAATCGAATGCAAGAACAGCAGCCGGATTGATCGAGCGTTTCTCTCGCGTCTAAATCTGTCCAGACGAATGAACACGTGACGACTGGCACGATATCTGTAGTGGGGGAAGTAAATATCGATACGTATCGGAGCCACGGAAACGGAAGTACTTCGACCCGATCATCGACGATGCCTTCGGGCTGCCAACGATCCCCACGATCTTGCATTTCGCCTACGAGATCGCGTGGATTATCTTTCTTTCTTTCTTTCTTTCTTTCCTTTCGCTGATTGCTCGCACGAGATACGCTTACTACCCCGTCCGACGTTTCCGATTCGCGATTCATTTTCTTCGCGTGAACACTACGCTCCTGCCGCGCCGAAATCTTACGAGAGATTCAAGGAAATCCAAATCGCAACGAGATCGTTTCGAACGACGCTTCTCAGAGTAGATTCCGAGGAGAGTAGAATTCCGGTTAGACGATTTCCATCGCAGATAGGTAGATTTTACCTTGCCCCTTTTGTCAGCGACGTATCGACTCGTATTCCATCTCGAACTCACCTCGTTAGTGTGAACGATTATGTCATCCGGAAGCAACTTGTTCATTCTCATAATGATGGACGACGACGACCGAAATATCTATCGACACTCGATGACCCGATAAACTTTCGAATCGATTGAGAGCCCACCGAATTATCGCGATACCAACGTCATTCTTTCGATTTTTTCTTCGAATAGATACTGCACTGGTGCAACCGTGCATAAAAAGATCCTCGTAAACGAGACTGTTTATTTTTTAACAGCGAGAAGAGAAGAGACAAAGTGTAGGTAGATCAATTTACTGTACAATTAACAGTCGAATTTATTTCAAGGATTCCACCGTAGTCGCTCGTAACGAGGCTCTATTAACGGAGGAAAAAATGGGGTTCACGGTTCGTAGAAGAGAACGAGGGTGAACGATGGTGTCTCCCGATGTCTCGTAAAACGCGATTTTATTCGAGGTTGAACAAATTGAAACATAAGCCGCTCGTAAGTCGCTCCCTATCTACGATGCTACGACAGTCTTTCTCCTCTTTTCTTACGATTCCGCGTCGATGTACGCGCCTATTCGTCTCTCCTCGAATTCCAGGATCTTTTTATCACGTGCTGCGAACACGACAAGGACAAGGTTGCGGCATTTACACCGAGTGATCTGTATCGAGAGCCTACAGCCTCAAACCCATCCAACTGAATTTATTCCTCGCGAATCCGGCTATCCGGTTGCATAAAAATTGATCTCCCCTCGTTCGTGACATAATACCCTGAAGGACGTGTCCCATTGTCTATCAGGCGTTTATTGTCGAGCTCCTTTCAGTATCGCGATACATCTTCGACAGTTTTATTGCTTGGAATTAAAACACAACGCACGACGCGTATATCCCGTACGTCGATACGAAAATGGAGTGCCGCCATCGTAAAATCCTCCGCGGTTAGCGATGTATTCGTCGAGAAAGGGTTTCGTGAGTGGTACCCCCATAGGGGATGACAACAACTTTCTCCAAACGCTTTGAACGTCGCATTTTCTCACACAAAGTTCCCCTTACGAACGGGCAAGTTCTCGACGGTATTCGCGACACGTCCGTGAAAGCCTCATGACTAAAATTATCAGCTCGCTGAAAGATCAAAAATTCCCTTATGTTTCCTACCCTTTCCTTTGATATTTTTTTTTTTCATTCGACCGCGTTACACATCTCCACGCGTTTCTCTTTTTTCGACCTGCATGCTTCTTCGTAATGCCATATCCTGCGCCACCTTTGCAGCCGAAGCAGAATCGTGACGCGAGCGCAGCGATGAAAAGCAGGAAAAAGGGAGGAGAAGAGAATCGAACGAACAAACGGGCGCAAGAAAGAAAGAGGAAAGGAAGAAGGGGATTGGAAATAGGGGTTAAAGGATAGACAGCATTCTCATTTCGATTCTCCTTTTCCTTCTCGTTCTCGGATTGAAGAGGCCTTTATGACGGGATACCGTTTTATGGCACAGCTTCGCCCGCTATTATGCGTGCATCGGCCGGTCGGGAGGGGTTCTCTCGGGGTGTGGAAGACGGTACGAGTCTGTATGGTTTTCGATGCTCGAGGGGTAAACGCGGAGAAGAAGCGACGACGAAGGAAGAAGGAACGATGGTAGCGTACGAATCGGAAGAAAGCTATGGAGGGTTGCGCTTTGGACCACGGCCCCGACCATTGTTAGGATAATGAAGCCAAGGCGAGATTTCTCCCTTTTCAGCGTCGCGCCCAAACGATATCTCGAATGACTGATTGTGAGATTCCTTTGGATCTCGAGGCAGCACGTACGCGAACCTCGCGTCGGATCACGTAGCCAGCGACGAAAACGCGTCGCAAACGAAACCTCGCCTCGCACCGATGCGATTGTTTGCACCGCAACCGAATCGCTTCTCTAATTAATATTAAACAGTAATACATATGATAACGGAGGTCGAATATTAATTGGAAAACTTGGCTACCCGATATACCAGGGATATTCAGAGTATCAATGTAAATGCGCATTCGTAACCTGTTGATCGTTACAAAATTTGTGAAATACATCCAGATATAGCGACCGATGAAAGTCGGGGAATAATCTTTGTGAACGAAGCATTTGATGCCGATTAACCGAACGTTCCTAATTAACCGGCCTGTTGATGAACAAAAAATCCCTGCTTTTTCGATGCAATCGATCGCGTCGTAAAATGTGATAATTATTCGATTACGAAATAAACGTGGTTCGGGTCGCTGATATAAAATATTAATTCCACATTTGCATAGAAATAAAGGTGACATTTTTTTCTGAACAATCCTTGAAGCTTTATAGTTGGCGAGTGTTTGCAAGCACAAACATCATGGCAACTTTGAATCATATGGAAATTATTGCATAAAACTTCTGTGAGATGCACCTTAACAACGAATATTCTGGATCCTAAAGTAACACCATTTCCTTGTCCTGTGTTCTCTCTGTATTTACTTGGTGAATTATTGCGGGACCAACTATCGCCAAGGCAATAGAGAATTGCCCAGTTCGTAGCTAAACTGTTGATTGGTGAGTAGAGACTGGGAGAGAGTTCACGGTTGACCTGACGAAGAAAAAGAACAGCGACTGAAACATCGGCCGACTTATTACGCGTGTTGCCAGCTAGAATTTCACCTATCGCCGGCCGTACACTCTCGCATATTTTAAGCCGACCATTTTTCAGCATTTACGCTATACGTCTACGTCGAATTTGCATGAATCAACGATTCCAGCCTTGTTCAGAGAAACTTTTGGATGTGTCTGCGGCTCGCCGGCTCCAAAGTATCCTGCCTTCTCTTCGTTCTGTTACCTCTGTTTTCAAATGATTTTCTTCGATATAATCGAAGGGTGAAAAAATGATTCATCGTACGTTGAGAAACACTGTTCTAATCCTAATGCACGTCGTCTTATTTATGCAGCAGCGCCGTTTCGCACCGCAACGCTGAAGACCTTAACGGCTTTCAATTTCCGTTGGCCATCAATATTATTTAGTTTAGTTTGGACCACCTTCTCGCGTTCTACCCATCCCTTCGGTATGCTTCTCACGCCTCCGCCAAGGAAATTACTTGTCCTCTCCTACCCTCTCGCCAATCCAACCTGTGCCTCGCCCCTCCTTCCCTTTCGACCCACCAACTGCGAAGATACTTCCTTTAAAGGCGTTTGTCTCCGAATCTTGCATCTAGCTGCCTCTCCCGTTACCTTGCCGCCACATAATCGAACGCTCCCAGCGAAACTTGCTATCTTAATACTTTCAAAAAAATGTTCCTCGTTCACCGATGATCGAAGCGCAACGATCTCGTTGCGTTTCCTCGAAAAAAAAGAACTCCAAATTACTTCTAACGGCAAGTCGATGGAACTTTGATCAGTCTTCCAGCAAAGCTCAAAGCAAAACGCGAAAGATAAAAAGCAACGAATTTTAATCGATTAGTTACACAATTTTGGTTATTAGTAGCGAAGAGTCTGTTCGATCTTGAACACACACGGTTCGGTCTGAGAATTTCAATTCGATAATTCTCGTGACAGATAGCCAACCGACGCGACGCAGAGACCTCATGGTTGCTTCATCGAGAAATTCGACGAGTAAACGAGCACTCGGTAATCGAACGTTCAGCAGGCCCGAATCGAGAAGCGATCGTCCGAGATCGTTCAACGGCTTCGTCGTGCTTGTTTTCGTCCAGCTTTCATGCCACGTTTACGTTTTACCTCACGTATAGTCGATATTTGCCGTAGCGATCTGTGTTCACGATTTTGCGTTCATTCGTTCGTTGATTTAACGCGCGATAGACCGGAGAGTGCCGTATCGGGATTCGCGACACGCACCCGATCGAAAAGCGCGCAACGCGCACGCTGGTTGATCTTTGTCGTCGATTTAACAGACGTGACGAGAGGGAAACGAGGGAAAATTTAATGAAACTCTCGATAGATAGGTAGGTAGGTAGGACGGATTCCCTTTTATGTTTGATCTGGCCAGGATTAGCAGTGGCGAGGAAACAGGTGCACCCTCGGCGATGAGCCAAGCGGTTTCCCAGACGGATTTTTCTACAATCTGCTCTCACCGGACTGCGCATACAGATGGACGTACCGTTCCTGAGATACTTTCTCAGACCGATACCAGGAAGACAATGGCGTACTTTGTGGCGCCGTGATTAAAACAAGAGGCCGAGCCGAACGGGAGAACGAGAGGCGGGAGTAGGTACTCGGTTCTCTTCCCCGGGCTTTACGAGGGATAATGCCGGTAGAAAGAGGGAAAGAAAGACGGAATAGGGCAAAGCGTAGAGTACGCCAGTTACATAGGGAACAGAGACGGTGAAATCGTGGCAGAGGAAATAACGAAAGAGAGAAGGAGAAAGGGTAAAGCACAGAGAGACAGAGTTTGGAGTTCTTTTCATTACCAGCGAGCTCACCTCAACAACAATGCGAACCTCCGTGGTGTACACCGCTATTTTAGCCTCTATCTGTGTCTAATACGTATGTACGTACGTACACATTGCTGCCAGCCGAATCCCTTCTACCTATTTCGAAAAGTTCTCGCCTGATGCAAACAGACCAACTGATCAAAACATTGAGATACTCTTATTCTTTACTCGCGATCCCCAACAGCTTCAACTTCTCTTGCCCTTTCGTTATTTTAATTAATAAATTGAAATAACAGAAACCACTATTTGAGAATTGTTTGAATAGAATGATAACAATCGTCTAGGAAATTTTTATAACATGGAAGAAGTGATACTTTTTAAACAAAGTTACACGTTATAGAATAAATGAGTGAATCAATCGCGAGTTAATTAGCTACCATCGAACATTGATAAAGGAAGAACGAGAACGTTAACCTGTAACAGCAACCCCTTTTACTGGCGCCATGATATCTGTAGATAACGTGTGAGATACCGGGCAACTGAATCGTGGATCGGTACAGACACGATAACGCAATGAACGGGCTGAATAATGATCAGCACGTGATTACGTGCTGTCTATTAACCTGCTTCGTGTCAAATCCATCAAAAGGAACGACCAATGGCGAACACCGTTTATACATGTCCAGGATAAAATAGATTATTACGAAGCGTCGCGTTTGCAAACTCCCATTCGTACCGGATAAACGGATAATAAGATTCGATCCGGAAAAAAGAAAATCGAAATTATTCAATTCTTGCAAGCGTATCATCGATCGAACGCAACGGACAAAAGAAGAAATGATTTTTTTAAACGAAAAGTAGAGGTACTTCATAGCGAACTCTTGCTCGTTCCCCTCGTTCGTGGCGAAAGTTGTCCCGCGAAAGTGGCGAAGAGAGGTTTAAGTCCGACTTACACGATATCTACCCCGCACACTCACCGGGCACTCTATTTCGCGACGCGATACTGTCCTGGCGGTTCAGAGTCTGTATTAAAATTGCCACAAAGGCAAACTGAATCTCGCTACGAAATGGTTACAAAAAGGGTAACCGCACGGGTACCATTGAATGTTACTGCATATTCTTGAGGACGAAGTAAGGATCTTACAGTGAAGGGGCTGATAACATTTTTCCGAGTTATCGATTATTTCTATACATGCATAGACGAATGTGAACTAACAAGCTTGAAAGAAAATATCCGCAATTAGTATTTGTAAACGAATATTGGTTGTAATCAATGAAACTTTAATCGGACTTGAAAGATAAAATTTGATACCAAAATTTCATCGGATGATTTTCACTCGTTATTCATTACGGTATAATACTTTCATTTTGCAGTAATAAATGCACGATAGAGCGCACACGTGGCCAGTACCTGCGTCAAATTAGCTTCAACGGCTCATCCATTAACCGATCTCCGTATTATGCCGTTCATCGATTTGGATTTATCGCAAATCCACCGTGAATTATGCGTTTCCAGCGGTTTTTCAATGTCCGTGAACCGACTGCACCCTGGCCCCGAAAGCTACGTTAACTTCCAAATTTCCGGCTGACCTTCTCTATACCGCCGACTATTTGTGATCTACGAGGAATTGGACCTTTCTGGCTCAGGGCTATGGTCGAACGGGACAGCTATTTCCGATGCTGATAAACAGCCAAGACAGACAGGCCCTAACTACGTTATCGAATTCAACCGGTGAAGAGGAAACGCGTTAACTTTGTTAATATTTTTCAAATATCAAGTGTTAATCGCGAACACGCGAAGGCACAACTTTCAATGTTTCCACGGAAAATTTTCGCAATTCATTATTCGTCCTTTATGCACAAGCAAAATGAGAGGAGCGGTAAAAAAACGAGAAATCGATGTTTCATTTCGCCGGCGCGAAATTAAAACCGAGTGTTTCTCATCTTTCGACGCGCGGTATTAATTCCTTGCTGCCCTTCCTTTCAGAAGCGAGCGTGTTCCGGTCACGTCGTTTCCGCGTCGGGAACGCTAGAAAAAGGGGAACACGATCGTGGTGGTATACCATCGCATCGGCGACACTATCGTTACGAGGTGGCCGTAATATTTGGCCCGCGATCGACCCTCGTCCTCCCGCGGCTCCGAGAATCGATTCGCGCGAGGAACCGGCATGCATCTTGCCACCCTTCGACCCAGTGACAATCAATTTCGAGCGTACACGAGCATCGTCGTAGATGGTGCGGTTCAGAGGCTCTCATCGCGTCTTACGAGACCGGTCGCGTTCCGGAAATTGAAACTCAGCTACGTGACATCCGGCAGAACCCTCTCTCCGTTTCCTCCAGAAATTTTGCATATTAACAAGTCGAGCAAAAAGTTTCGCGATTTCTCTGTTCCACTCGTCGATTTCGTAGGAACTCGAGTTAACGAGTAACGAAAGCTGGCAATCGTATCGTCGGTGTGACACGACCGGTTTTCCATTAAATTCCTTTTGTCAGTTCGTGCTATCTCGCGGCAACGATCCGACCGTTATAATCGATTCCACCTGATTTCGGTTAACTGCCGTCATCCAAAGTTTACCAGCAGGTTTGCCCCGCGTACAAGCCATCCCGTATTTGCGTCAGGCATCAGTTCGCCGCTTTTCAGCGAAACAACGTAAACCACCGCGAAGGGAAACGTTTCGTTCCAGGCCGCAAGCCGTTTCCGCAGCTAACGACATCGCATCCTCCTCGAGTCCCGCCCGAAAATTTCTGACAGAACGTACGACAACCTCGAAATTGATGATCTTGTACAAACAAGCACCTCAGAATCCTTGTCGAAAATAAAGGAGATTGGATCCGCTATTAATCTAATTTTTCAACTAATCTTGTCCTCCCTCGTCTCGACATTTATGGAACAAAAAAAAAAAAAATTTGATCACGAGTTGTACGCCTGTGAGTAACGCCCAGTGTATAACGACTGTCCCATAGGAGACGACTTAGATAGGTCGAAAACGGAACGGGCCAGCAGCATGTGTGGAACGCGATGGAATGTGTGTTAGAGGCTGATTGCGTCCGGCCGAGATGATTGCTTTTCTCCTGACTATGGCAGTGTATGCGCACACAGGAGCTAAGAACGTGGCAACGGTATGAGAACGTTTGCGCACGTGCACGTGCACGTTTATCCACGAACGATTACCACGCAACCCGTACAGAGAAGCGATGTTTCAATATTCCGATAGTTTATTCGTCTGGATCGATGAACGCCTCCTGCCAAGTCGCCGTAAAATCACTTCGATTTCAGTTAACGCCGCTGGTTACACGCTTTACCCGCGAAATGATAAACAACCCTTGCGTTTGCGAGGTTTGTACTTTTAAACGATTTCATTGACAGAGGTCAATAGCTTATAGTACGTCGAAATTATTTTTTAATTTTATTTTGTTGTATTTATAATAAATGGCAGTGTGAATAACAACGTTTTTGCGAAAGTAAATCTCGAGACAAAGGACTTGAGACGTATCAAATTGTTACCCCGTCAGTCTGTTTCCGTCCGAAAGCTTGCGACGAGCTATCAAGCTGATTTAAGGAAGCATCCAGCGTCGACGCTTAAATCGTGGCCGCGTTTAGAGAAGGGAAAGCGCGAGAGAATGAATTCGGTGGCGCACGATGAAACAGTGCATATCCCTGAACTACTCGAAATTGATCCTAATCCGTAATCCAGCTTGTTCAGCCTTCTCCGTCTGTTCTCTCCCAAGGTGCTTAGCGCCCGGGACGACGAATCAAGAGAAACGGAGGAAACACCGACCGGATGGAGCGGGACGAAAGGAAAGCTCGCGTTTCCAAGCGGAGCCACTTATATTTGGAAGGCCAGCCGGCGCGCGATGTTCCGTGCATTATGCATGATACGACGGTGCTTAATGCTCGTCCAAATTGTAGCCGACCGATTTGAAATTTCACCGGAACCCGCTCGACTCCTGCACCACCATCGAAATGCTAATTCTCAAGCGTAACCATAATTAACGCGCGATACTTCAACTTGCCCGTCGTGATTTACCTTTCTTTGCCGTGAAAATTTTCTTGATAACTCCGTGGTACTATTACAAATTTCATTAAGAATTTTTCATAATTGCATAAAAGCAATTCATTAATGTTATACTCGTTTAGATTTTAAATCAAATTATCTTCACTGCAATGTCAAGATCATAATTAAATGCTTTGCGTTAAATTATAATTGTACAAATTAAATATCCAGGATAAAAGGGACGGTCTACGCTAAATATGTTTCTATCAAACGGGTAACTTTCACAGTTTCAATAGAACTAACGTATATCGTAACAAAAGATAGAATCATTTCAATGCACATGCTGTCCTAATTATTTCCTTCGGTGTAATACGAATCTTGTTACACAACTCTGGTAGTGAAACATCATTACGATGTTTCCCTAGTTGAACCGTGCAACGTACGTATCGTCAGGGAAGACAAACGTATCATTTTACCACTGATCCCGGCTGCAACGATCGTAAATTATTATTTTATCCAACAGTCGGGAACGATTTCATCGTCGAACGATATATCAACGCGGGTTCGGATCGAGATGACCGTAATCCATGTTGCACAGGGCTTGATCATGCCCGTTGGAAGAATAAAATTTTCAATCTAGATTTGTCGCGCCTCCCGTCCCGTTTTTTATGGATACCGTTTTGCTTGCGGTTACGCGGGAGGACGCTTTTATCTTCCCGTAGAATCGCCGTTTATCACGGAAAACCATATTGGATCGCGTTCGATCGACGGGTAGCCATGTTCGATAGGACGAGAGAAACAAGGAGACTCCCGTCAAGGAGGGATAATTAATCGCGCAATTCGCCGGGAAGACGCGTTGGAATTATTCGTCGATTAATCGTGATCGTTAGCAACCAGGCCCGTTTACAACGGTGATACGTACGCGGAAACTTCGACAGTTCTCGGAAAATTCCAGCGAGTTTTCATCGTGAACGAACGAGCATCCTTAATTAATTCAAACTCACTTGAACGGCTTCTCTCGTGTAACGTTTCATAGCTGGAATCAATCGTTCGGCTGGTTATCCCGGAAATTATTCGATCGAAAATAATATGGCTCATACTGTTCGATTGTTAACGAGTACCTCGGTAAACGGTAACGTGAGTGGATAGAAACGGTTAACAACCGACAGACAGTGAGAGAAACGAACGAATTAATTATTCATGGACGTCCAACGTCCGACACCAAACACGCGCCACCGTCACTTTGTAACTCCCTTGCACGAGCTGGCCCCGTTGTTTAGCATGACTATAGGAGGAGCCTGTACGTACATAAGGACCGTCGCATTTGTACCCCTAGATGTACACACCCTTTGGTACACCTCGTTCCGACCGACACGAGCGTAATAGCTATAATTAATTCTATCTACGATGATTCAAAGTACTTTTTGTTTTTCCACGAGACTAATCTTCGTTTTCCAAACGCTTCTTTAACCCCCTGCGCTAGTATTTTTTGAATGTTATTAATATTTCGCTAATAACAGTAAGCAATCAACAGAGCAATCATTAAGGATGGTATCCTTAATAATTTTAATTAATTTACGCTAACTAAAAATGTTGACTCCCGCGACCGAGTAATGTCTGATTAAATTCCACCGCCTCTACTTACATTATTGATTACCACGACCCAACATCATCGAATTTTCAACTTTATCGTAATAATTAAAAATTTCTATCGATCGTGGAAAAAGAAGAGTTAAAAATAGATCTGAGACGTACGCGTGCTTGGAAGTCGAGAAAAAATTGTATTCACCGGGAAACTCTACGCTCTCATGCAGTGGCTCGAAAAAGCGTTTAACGAGCCACCATTACGCAGCAGCCAACTTACGGTACGCGGTGTTCGTTCAGTTGTATGCAACAATCTCTGGAAAAGTTCGTAACTAGAAAGGTGGAAAGTTAAGCGATAAACGTTGGTGGTAGGGGGGGGGTGGTCGGGTATGGGGGTGAGTTGAAATTCGTTTAGTAATCTCGCGGTATATTCTTCTTAAGTGCTTCGCCACAGAACCGGGGGAACAATGAAATCAATTTTATCGGTTCTGAAAGTCCGATCCTTCGTCTTCTTGTTCCCGGGTAATCGCATACTCGTAGAAGATGTTCGCAATCTCTTTCGAATCTTCAGCTTCCTCGACGTTCAAATAATAGAAGTCTTCCGCTGTAAATTGCTTGGATCTCTCTTATCTCATCCGTGCAAGCCTATCGATCATCCTCAGTGACCCTTCTCGCTTCGATGTACAAATCGCATTAGCTCTAGATTTATTTCAACAACGAGAAGCTTGCGATATCGAGAGGTATCGCTTGTCCTACCTTACCAGCTAACAAGTGAACTTTAGTAACTGCAAAGTTCTGATTTTATTTTTCTCCTTATCCCTTCTTTTTTTTTCTTATTTAAACTTTGCTTGGTTCGTAAGGAAGTTTGATCAAAGTATCGAATGAATTTTTTATTCGACTCGTGTTTAGTTCTTGAGAACAACCAACGTTTTCTCATTCTCATTAATATGTAAAGAGATTGCGAGGAATAGAATAAAATTGTCCTGACAGAAATTGGATGACCGAAAGAGATCTTAGTTGATTTGCAAGGTGCTAATGAAAAAATGATTGCTTATATAATATTCAGAATGCACGAGATATTTGTTGATCAATGTCATTGATTTTAACCAGGCCGAATTATGAATCGGAACGAATCCAATGAGAGATTTCCATTGGTTCGTATTCCATTCCGGGACAAGAATAGCATTCCTCTGACTGGTAATGACACGCGATGGTATATGTACCTGCACACTCGCGCACACGTCGTGCTGCATTCAATAAGCGAATAAAGTGATCACGTGAATGGTTCGGTCCTCTTGCCATTGTTAGCGATGAAAGAGCTCAATACACGGAACGAACACGTACGTGTCTTCTTAATTCTCCATCGATATCCTCCTCTTCCCATCGATACGTTCCTTCCCTTCAAATAATCCGTTCTCTAAATTCCTCGAAAACAATTTCTCTTTTTTATCTATTTCTGAATTCAACTACAGGTCATTGTGCGGATAAACTAAAAACAGCTGACATTTTAACTCGACGAAGGATAAATTGCACTCTAAATTTCCTTAACTATGCCAGGATATAACTTTAAAATATTAAGAACAGAAGGGCTTCTGCCCTTTTTCCCTAGGGAAGGCTAGCGTGCTTAGTGCTGCACGTGAAGAAGCAAGGAAGGAAGGATCTCGTTCGAGTAGAAAGACGAACGGGAAGGGCGGAAGGAAAAGCAAAAGGAGGTGTTAGAGGATCCTTATCCCTCTTATCCGTGCGCTCGCACTGTTTCTATTCCGAATCCACGAGCAGGGATTACTTAACTGGAGAAATTCATCCAAGCGAAAAGAGAGTGCCGTCCTTCTTGAATGTCGGGTGCTCGTTCCCTAGGACCGATCGGTCCACCAAATGGAAGTCCCTGATATTCGAAAACGTGGGAATCATTATTTTGCGAAGAAACGAGGAATTCATGAGGCGGTTACCAGCCCGTGAAGCAACATTTCCCTGCCCGTCATTATATTTTTCTTTTCTTTTCTTTTCTTTTCGTAGGAACATGGAATACGATCCGATTCGGTACGATTCAATGGTCCGAACCACTGTCGTATCGGTAGAAAAATTTCGCGTGCACAGCATCTGCATTTATTACGCGGCCAAGGGGTCAGTTCGATTTCCGTGAACAATTCTGACGTATTCGTAGTAGGCCAGGCCAACGAAAATGTTTCGAGTGAAAGAAGAAACGTAGACGAAGCATGTCAAAGAATTATTGGTAATTGCACCGGCCCTTTTCGGACCATTGGCTTTGATAGCTTCATACTTTACGGAATCGAATGGGAGACCGCATTCATGTCTAGCCCCCTTTATATACTGCCCTACTAAAATCTTGGCCCTGACAATAGATAATAGAAGGAATACCATCTCGACCGCTCGAGAGAAGGATCGTCTGTCGTGATATTTAGTCGACGACCGTCGTAAGCCCTCGCTTCAGTATCTACACTTCATAAGTCACTGGGAAATGATCGTAGGAATACCTAGAACTACCTTGTTATAATCATCAGACTAATTATGACCCCTTTGTGATACATATTCCTAGGAACAAGCCTTTAACGTTTGACTGTCAGAAAATGATTAATTTTGAAATAAAGAACAGCGGTAGGAAATGTTAAACGTTAAAACTACGAATGCGTGAAATCAGCCGTCAAAGTGGCGGTAATATTATATAAACTTTTCGACGAACAAACTTTAGGAAAATTTCAACTTAGCCGTGATAAATGTTCAACGCGGCGGATTCGGGATACAATTTAGCTAACCCGGCAATAAACTTTGCTTAATCCGTTCTTTCTTCCGCGATGGAGGCAGGCAGGTAGAGGAGATACTAAATAATTAGTGAACGGTGCAGGTTTCGAGGCGGCAGTTAAGCAGGTCGGTAGGTTACACGGTAGCTAAGCAGAGGGTTGATGGAAGCAGGGAGTAGTAAGCGCGCAGCTATGTAAGAACCGCCCTGCCTCTCCCCACTAAGTAGATGCTTGTCAGCGGAAACTTAATTAAATATCCAAAGTGGATGCCGGAATTACTACAATTAGTATGACGGCTCTCCTAGCCCACCCTTATTACCCGGCTAGTCCCGTCCGTCCCATTCGCGGGTATTACTACTTAATGTCTAATAAACGTCACCCCGGCCGAATGTCGTACGTTATTTCTTTCCTACTTCCCTCTCTCTCTCTTTCTCTCTTCTTCTCGTCAGCTATGCGAAGGAATTTCGGTATCTCTGCTGGTCGACGAGAGGACGAGTAACGAACTCCGGATGCAAAAGTTCCCTCATAGTTGTCGACATCGTTGGGCTCGAATTTTTCATACCGACCTCGATGAAAATCGTCGGAAACGCGGGGAACATTTCACGAAAACCTCGTCTTCGAATAAAATTCTAATTAATTATCCGGCTAACTAGCCAGGTTTGTCAACCACCTCGATGATTTCGAGGCAGGATAAAAAAGTGAAAGGTCCGGGGCGATTTGTCGCGGTACTAGAGACGATTCGAGGAACATTTGATCGTTCGATGGTGTTACCAGTAAGACTAGTACTTTGCTGAACTGGCACGTAAATACGAGCTCGAAGGACTTTCTTTTCTCGTTCGAAGTGGTCCTCCATCATCCTCGTTCGTCGAAAGAGAAGAGGGCCGAGGAGGAGAGCAAATTACAAAGAAGGAATGTAGAAGCCGGACGCCTTTTGTCTCGCCCGAGATTTTTCCCTGCGATTTAATTGCGGGGAAAGAATCGTCGCGGACGAACGACGAAGAGAGATGTCCAGCCGTTTATTGCAAATCGAAGGGGAATCGTCGTACCGATGAATGGTACTCCAGACACTCGGCAACGATCTCGACAAACGGATGAAATTACAGCAGAACGATCTATAATCGAGTGTCCGTTCGACGACGATGAAACTGAAAAGGAACGTGCTCGAAATTTTCGAGCACCAACAGACGCTTCTATCTCGTTCCTTCTTCTCCTAACCGACCACCATTTTATCGTCTTACATTTGCATCTCGTAAATTGTGCATTCGCCTTCTTACCGCTTTTTACTCGTTCAATTTTCGATTTTCCTTAACGGTCTTTCATTTTGCACCAGTCGAAAGAATCGAGCGAAATGAAGAACCGAGAGCAACGAAGAAACAAAGAAAGAAGTAGAAGAAGAAGGGTAAAGAGATACAGGGGAACAGGTAGAGTACTATATAGCGATATCTATTGGCGCGGGAAAGGAACGGTTTACAACAGAATATTGTCCCGCCTAAGCCGCTCTCCAATATTTCATCAACTTTCTTATTCCTTCTTTTCCGCAGTCTTTCGCCAGTCCACGTCGACTTTTTTCCTTTCCTTGGCCCGTTCCTCTCACCATTTTGTTATCCTTTTTATAATACAGTCTGTTTGGTCTCAGGGTGACGAGGACGAAAACGAGGCGTCCAAAGCGACTTTAAGTATTTCAACAAAAATTCAACGTTAAGGACACTTTATTTTCCGAGCGCGATATTCCACGTGCAATATACTACGTTAATTCGATCCTATTGATAAAGCAAATATTTTCAGCCGTTAGAAAGCTTTGAAAGTCTTTATTCCGCACACGAAGGCAAACGTTTGAACTGACAATCCCGCTGAATTGCTACGCGTTTTTCGCTCGACGACAACCGAATCTCTCGAAAATTAAAACATCCCCCGTCTTCTAACCCACAATTTCATATCGCGCGAGAACAGCGGGTCGATTTGGCCGACGCATTCGCAAGATAAACGTTTTCCTAGGGAAAACGTTTCCTAGGGGGGAACGAGCTTGCTAGTAGCGAGCGAAGCTGGTTCGTTATCCTTGCCGGCTGCCGTAACTTGGTCGGGAACGATAAAAATTTTAGTGCAGCCGGCCGAGTTATTGTATGGACAGCGGACGCTCTGGTTGCGGCCGAAACGGTTGAATTACCAAAGTACAGTGACGGCGGGTGGAAAAAAGAGAAACAATTTCTCTCGCGTAATTTCGAGCAGAGTACGGCGTAAATACACATCATCTCGTTGCGAGGACGTAACACAAACATTCTGCGAACAGTCTATAACAGTATCGTGTTCTTTCACGTACTCCGCTCGATACGCGCGTAAAAGCCAGCTCCCGCTAAGTCAGGACAGTATGTTTGACTAAAAAAAAAAAAGAAAAGAACCTTTCGGCTACGTTGGTCGATATTAAAGGCCGTTTTTAGCAGGAGTAATGAATTTTAACGGTAGATGAGCCCCCATAGCTGTTCAGCTTGTACGCTGCCGCATACCCGACCTAAGAAATTGCGCTCGCGAAATTATTTCCTTTATAAATCAGCGGCCATATGTTTCTACGTCATCCCACCTTGGTCCGCATACCTCTCTTTGCAACCCCTCGCCCCTAATCCCCTTACTCTTTCCTCTCTCTCTCTCGCGCGCGCGACCGGATGTCTCCATCTCCGTACACGAGAGAAATGGTTCGAGTTTATTAACGATACGTTATCGGTTGAAAAATTCCGTCGAGTTTCGCGAGGAGAATTGCACCGGATACCAAGATGGGTCTCGGCCATACTGGTAATCCGCAAAGACAAAGAAAAACACGGGCGGACGGATTACCGGTGTTCCATTGTCGCTGGAAATCTCGTTTTTCCTCTTGTTACGGAAACGAACGTTCCATTACGCTGCGAATGAGACGAGCAAAACTGTCGGTTGCAAATCACAACTGCTACCGAGAAGATGCAAACCCTTCGTCCGTTCTACTTACTTAAGAAGAAAAACGGATTGTTTTGCAGGCGGTTTTACAATGTTCAGATAACCACCCTTAATTCTTACGACCGTTCAAAACCTTCCCCTCGTTTCTCTATTTTAAATCCTATTCCAGAAATACCACAATTACACCTGACTCCCTATCAAAACATAGAACAAGGTAATCGATACTATTCAACCCAATTCCCGCGGGTACCTTAATAGATAAGGAACACTCCTCTATCAAGCCTAGAAGCTTACAACGTTAACGGTTAAACCATCCCGAAATAAGAAGCTTGGATGAAATAAAGCGTGATTGTTACACGTCTCCAACGAACATTCGACGTAACCGCGATGACACGAAGTTGGTGGTTGAAACATCGGATAGGTGAATCTTTCAGAGGAGAGTAGAGGTCACGGAGAGACACGAGTGTCCGGTATAGGGCTTGATTTGGTAGCAGAATAGCAATGGTGGGGATGTAGTAATTTGTCGGCTTGGGAAGGCGGCTGGCTCCAAGCTGATAACAGGGGGTGGTCCATTCTCCTCTGATTCCGCCACCCCGTTTCCTCTGCTCGTCCTCTGCTTCAAGCCCTTCCTCCTTCTCTGTCCCTCGTACCCTTAGCCAGAACACCCTGTCTGTTCCACTTGCAAGCATGCCAACCCATGGATCCGCGTAAGACGTCCGGTCGCTCGCTATGTCTCGGATGTACGCGAGGACAGGGGGTAATAAGACGACAATATCTGAGGCGAGCAACGAGACACCAAGGGATTTTCCATAATCGAGCCGCCTACTCCCCCTCCTTTATGACCCGCGCCAAACTTTTACTCCCTGATCTTACCTACCTTTTCTATGGACGACGCCGCGATAAAGGTACCTAATTTCTGCCAGGATCCTATAATAACGTGGTCGATTAGGATCAATGAAACGTACGCGACAGCTTACCAAATTGCCGATCCACGGTGAATACGAGGCGCAAAGTGTTTGTAAGAAATAACAGAGAAGGGTTGTGCAAACGGGAGCTAGATAAATCGAACTCGCGACGCGATAGTCCTTACTTCCGTTCGCCTTCGCTGCAACGAATTATTTCGATCGAGACAAACGGAGCGTGTAACAAGAGCAACCTTAATTCCGGAGGAATCCACTTCGGTACAGTTGGAATTCTTGAGCTGGCTGATTGGCGAACAAAGTTACCTTTCTAATCTCGTTTAGAAAGGACCGACTACTGTTCCCAAATTTGTTCTGCCAGACTGTGCATACCGGCACGAGCAAACCGCGTGTCTCAATCGGTTTAGCATTAGCGCGGAGAACTTCTAATTACCGACTGCGCGGTGAATAACCATTAGTTCGACTCGATTAACAACTCTTCTTTTTCTTTCTTCATCCGACGATTGTTAGGCTGTTCGAGATGTCGTTCGAGTACAATAGTATCGTATTGGAATTTAGAAAAATTGAACAATGATTCGCTTATTTTTAGAGAAAATACGCGTGAAGATAATGTTTCCGGATAAAAATTTCAATTTACCTCCTTCACCGATAATTATTCCTCTTTATTTACGAAAGCTCTAATCAACTCGTTTAAAGTATCGTATCAATTAAAAAGAACGATATCCACTTTGCGTGCACGTAACGAAGCAAAGTCTTTGTGGCTGAACTCGGTAATAAAACGGCACGATAGCATGGCTTACTTGAAAAAATTTCAAGCCACCGGACAAGGAGGGTGGTTCTGGTAACGGCGCCTGATGTAAAATTTCATAAAGGGTTCGAAGAGGCAGTTTCAAGAAGCTACGGACCGGTTAACACCGACGAGGTCTACACGAGTCTGAGAGTTAGTATCTTTAATATGTCTGACGTATGCAGCAGTTAAATTAAAGCTCTCCTGGAGCTCCGAAAGCTCTCACCTTGTTTCAGCCCCGTACGTTAACTCGGAGCCCACGGTAATATCGCATACCAAACCCGGCTACCTCTACTTTCTCGTTGTTTTATTTCAGCTAACTACTTCAACCAACCTTTCAACCACAACAATTTTTTTTTCTTCACGCTTTTCCCTCGATAACAGTCACACCGTCCCGGTTCCACGATAAATTCTAATTAAAGGGATGCTTCCACTGCTGCCGACCTACTACCGAGGTAATTAAAATCACCTCTTCACGTCCCGTGTCTTGGTTGATTTTTGTTTTCGGAATCGAAGAGCGCGGAAAGTCAACCGGGTAAAGAATAGAAAGTTTCTCGCGTGAAAACTTTACCTGTTCGAGCGTAACTCGTTTGCTTATTCAATAACAAAGCGGGACGAAACGAATGTCATTTCACGGATAACACGATCTCATCGTCTCGCTATCGTTGTCATCGGGTTCGCCAAACTAACTTCGCAACGTCCTCGTTCCCACTCGATGCTGCTTAGACATTCGCTACTCTAATATTCCTAGGATCCCTCTGCCGAGCGTTTGGCCCGTGTTTCAGCATTCACGGAGAGGCTGGGACGCGCGCTAATACGCGCGCTTATACGCGTATCTACGGCCGACGTACAAGCCTTAAGCCGCGTTCTCACGAAACACTCGACTCCTTCTCTGAAGGCATACCCTAGCCATCAGGCGCGTTACACTAATCGTAAATTCGCCGAAAGCGAGTGTCTTTCGCGAAAATACTGATCGATGCGATATCGAGTCCTCTGTACGTAACGAGCGACAGTTACCTTGGTAATTAATTAGACCATGCTAATATTGACACGGACCGCCGGGTATTAGTTTAATCATCATTTAATTATCCCAGGCTCCGTTACGGGGCTGTTAATTAATTACACACCAGGTGAAAATAATTCAGCAACGAACATGCCTCCGTGTACATGCACATACAGAACCTAGACGAAATGCAACGAAATAACAATCCGAACAAGGACGCGAAAACGTCGAAACAGATGAACCCATCGTGGAATTTCGCGTACGCTAATGGCCTCCTTGCGGTTAGCCGCGTGGACCAGTGTGAACACGGCATTAGAACGCGAGCCCCGTATCGAATCCTGGCCACAGGGAAGGCACACGAACACGTACACGGACACGGCCACCGATACACCGGCATAACGCATTCTACTGACTGCCAGCCACCTCCTACGGGTACAGAGAGCTTTTTAGCGAACTGTCAAACTCCGCCGAACCACGAATTACTCATTCCAGCACGTATTCCAATGTAGTCCCGCACTGCGCACACCGGTGTGGATCAAAGACCTGATGATATATATATATATATATATACACATACCGCGGACGAGAATTTGGAAATATCGATCTTGGTCAGCGACACGTTTGAGAATTGCCGAACCACCTGAATGAACGAGTGAATGGAGAAGATTGATTGACCGATAGATGAGACCGGGTTAAAATACCGATCGCGAGCCAATTCGCGTCCCCTTCCCTCGTGAATGTTTCGTCAACCCTTCTCTCGGATATAATGGAACTTACGTCCGACGAAAGACTAGTTAACCATGAATTACTCTTTGAAAATGTACTGGAAGTAAGGGGTGCGAAAGGGAAAGAAGAAACTTTATCGCTGGTATTACTCTTTGTAAACTGGTATGCAAAGGGACGAGGATAGAATAACAAATTAAATCTCAAACTTGGTGTTTGAAAACAAATACTGTCTACGTAGCGAGATTCTACGTTTACGTGTAGACTGCTCTGATGGCTTACGATAATTAATACTGTCAATTTAAATTAATCAATCGATCGCCAAAGTATTTAAGGCTTATAGTCGAAAGCCTCAAACAGTATTAACTGTAATAGACCAAGTACATATACCAAAACTAGATCAGAATTCTGAATTGCGTTAAAATAGTATATCACGTAATTGAAATATGATGGAAATCTAAGTTTAAGAGAGATATGAAATACTTGCAAAGAATAGTCTTACAAACTTAGTAACAAATGAGTTACTTTGGAAATTTAATTGTCACGCCTTCTATACGCATAATCTGTTTACCCATTTAAATAGAATTACCAAGAGAGTTACAGCGCACAAGTAAATCTGACACGAGTCTCTTTAATCTCTGCCCGTTTTCGTCTCATTTTCCCTGTCGCTGAACGCGAGAGAGCGCCGCGACTCAGCCGGAAACGATGGCAGCTGAGACGCCGGAAGCAAGATCGTAACGCTATCACCGTTGCTTCCAAGCGATCCGCCATTTACTGCCGCTTGACCAGCGAACCGTAATGTTACCGAAATTTCCACATCGTTTGCAAGTATTTATACCTGTCACGCATCGCCGCTGTCGTATACGTAAATGTGTACTTACCAGTGTGTCGGGTGTCGTCTGGGCACTGCTCCAAAATGTTCCACGAGAACTCCAAAACTACCAGGAACACGAGTGTGACGTTTCCATTTTCGCGGGAACATGCTAACGTACGCGACGTGCACGCCAAATTATACACTTTGATTTTCGAATAATTCCACACGAACGGCGTACTTTAATAAATGATAATTAAGTAAAGCGTATCAAAGCTTAATAACATGTAGAGGTATAGTAATAGAGCATGGATTAATAACAAAAATGGAAGCGTGGGTACCACATACTATCGTTACTACTTCTTTCCAGATCTTTCAAAACATTAATGTTATACACGCGTGAAATACTAATGAGATAATGACACACTCATCACTGAATATTACACACTTATTAAACGCTCGTTACACACTAATGACCGATTTCGATTTCGATTAGACGGAAGAATTTCTCCCGTACCGACCAGCATGGCGTCCCGAAAGCGACTGCAGTAGCGACGCTCCACGGCCAGCGGCAGAGGCGCAGAACACCGGCGCAGTTCCCGCGTTCGCGTCACAAATTCAAATTGGCTACGCATTCAGTTTCAGTGTTAATGATGTGTAATTTCTTCAGTTATCAATTTTAATACTTTAATTGAGCTATAATTAAGTTTTACTCGCTCTAATAAAGCATAAAAGTTATTAATTTTAGGAAAAAATGCAATTTTCTATTTCGTTATTTTCATAAGCGCTCTGATAGGTGGCGTCTATGGTATTGTTTAAAATTAAAGAAACATAAAAATAGGATTCATGCAATATTTTCATATTATAAACTTAACAGAACAAATTGAATTTTAAAAAATAGGTAAAGTGGAACCTTGTAGCATTTCTACTTAAACTTATTTACAGAAATTTACTTTCTAATTATCTAACATTGTAAACTACGAAATCTAAGTATCCAGTATTTCTTTTTCAAATGCAAAATCTACTGTTACTGCAGAAGATCGTATTAAACGCTTGCTGATCAAATAGAAACCTCAAAGAACATACCCTCACACGGTATTGCCATTTTTACCAACAACCCTTCGAGCACCCCTAACATAGGGGTAACGTCTACCCCGTACGCATGTCCTGAACTCGGTTAAAATTCGTTTGATCGATAGTCGAAATTCCATGGAAGAGCAGAGCTCAGTAGATGTCACGATGTAGTCTACAAACCTGTCACGACCTGGATCGGTCTTATTCGAAATTCTTGCAACATGGGTGACTTGTCCAAATGCAAATGTAAGGAGAACATCCATCACAGAAGGAGAGTAAAAATCACCGGAACCAAGTACGTGGATCGTATAATAATACTTTGATAGTGTAAATGGATAATTGAAAACTCATCAACTGATAGATGGGAGCAACCGATTCCAAAATCGAATGAATATTGGAAGAAATTCTGCGACAATGAGGAGAAGAGATTGATCGTAGTAAGAAATCCTTTTCTTCGCTATTCCTACCATTCCATTTCAAAAAATGATTCCGAACTTCCTGATTTTAATACAAACCTTATTGATAACGCATATAATTTTGATTCTTCGTTTCACGTTAACACAGACGAAAATAAAACGTTCGAAAACTCTTTGCATAGATTATCCTGCAACGATACAAAGTTATTTCCAAAAGCAGCGTTAAAAACTCCATTGCAAACTTCGACAAAAATTTCAGATAGAGGGTGCTCGCTGCCTAAAGTTGTACGAATCCCAAAATTAGATACTAAGGGTCCTCAACCCAGTTCCGATAGGATTTTCCCCGTTAAAGTGGATCACCATATTCGTGCTTCTTTTGGTATTCAAAATGAATCGAAAGCTCCGAGCAAAAGTAGTTCCACTGATTCTACTGCTCTTCCGATGCTCGATAAGTTTCTTGCGACATCGAGCATCGAGTCAACGCTGAATAAATTACAGAAACATTTAAAATTGCTAGAGAAGAGAAACATCCCGGAAAAAGTTGCAACGTCTTGGAAGAATCGTCACAGAAATAAAACTACGGAAACGGACACTGAAGAACGCGAGCATACAAAAAGTCGAGACGAGACGAAAGATCAAAAGCTGCCAACAGATCGAGTTTCCCTCAGGTATTCCACCCGTTTCGCTTACAAAGCGCTCAAACATTTAACCAGCAATAAAAACTTGAACTTCACGCCGAAAATAATGGAGCAATTATCTGAAAAGTCACTTCCAAAGCTAAGCGAAGATACATCTACGAACGGGGATGAAAAAGTGGAGCTACTTAAGAGGGTGGATGCTGAAGAACGTAAACAAGACAGCAAGAAATCTTTGTACGGTGAGGACACGGAAAGAAAGTCGATTAAGGATTCAGAATTCACGGGTACCGATGTCGAAGGAGCAACTTTGAAATCGGACCAGGCAACGTCAAAGACGATTCCCTCGGAATCTCGTTACACGTCGGGACCTAGCCTTGAATTCATGTATCCTGAAAGCAGAGAGAGTACTTCCGCTCGTGTCTTAGCGTCGATTCCAAGATTGTCCGGGTTTCCAAGGAAGAATTGCGACAGGTGTTTACCGTGCATGTACAGATCGTTTGAAGCTCCGCTAGAGCGAAAGATATCTTTTCCTAGGACTGCTCTGCAAAGAATCATAAGCTCAAAAAACGTCAGCATAACACCGTCTAGCGATTCGTCGGAGGATAGCAGTTTCACTTCTGTTAGCATAGCAAACCTCGAGAACGAAAGAATGTTGAATGACAAAGTTGAATGCAACGATGTTACATTTGACGAGCAGAATAATGCTGTTGAAAGTCAAATCGTTGCTGAAGCTGTTCAAGAACAACATCAGATAGTTGAAGTTACGACGGAACGGAAGAGTATTACAGATTCGGGAATCTCGTGTAAAACGATTATGAAAAAAATTAAAGAGAATGATTCGAGTTGGAAAAATTTGAAGGATATCGAAGCGAAGCCTTTCGCTTCGTTTCGCAGTGAAAGCTCCGAGGAGGACGATTCGATTGTCATTTCAATCAGCGACGAGCAAGCTAAGCCGAAATATTTGGTACCCTGTCATGCCCCTACGGTTTTCAGACCCAGCTTAGAACCCTTAAGAGCTTTGAGACACAGAAAACCGACCACCCTGCAAGATCGAATTGCTCGCCTTGAGTCATCATCCTTAAAGAAGAGCGCTTCCATCGACGATCTCGATGACGTTCAAGAGAAACCAGAATCTGTATCAAAAGATACTCTCCAAGAAGGGAAACCTCCGCCTCCTTTGATGAAAGCAAAATCCGTTTTGGAAAAGCTGACGCCAGAAAAAATGCAAACACCTCCAGAAAAGAAAGAGCACATTCTCAAAAAAGGTTTCAGTTTCTCAAATTTTTCTACATCGACAGATTTCGAGTCTGACAATTCAGAAACTCTTCATAAGGTGTCAGAAGATACGATAAAAGAGTTGAAAGCTATTCTTTCAAAATCTGATTCAAAATTACCACTTACAAAGTCAGATGAGATCGTCGGAGCGTTAGGAAATATTGAAGAGTCATCGTCAACGAATATGTTAGAAATCTTGTGCAAAGAGTTTTCGGAACGTCTTTTGAAGTCGACAGAAAACGACAAACTGAATGGAAAGAAACGTAGAAAAACGATCGCGACGCTGACGAGGTTGTTAGTCGATTCTAAACGTTATTTGTACCCCGATAAGTTTCCCTCTGACTTACTTTTCTCCACGAATCAGCCGATCTGTTGCAACCCTCGAATCCTTCGCCGAATCTTGCCCCTAAAATCGTACAATCTGATTGCGCCAGTGCTGGGATTGCCGGAATGGCATCGGAAAAAACGAACCTCGGTCGAAGATAGAAAATCGAGTCTTATCGATCAGCAACGTCCCGATGATGGGACTGTGTCCGACAATGACTCCTTGCTGGTATTTGTATCATTTTTTTAACTCATGGTTGCAACTTAATCAGTTTGTTATTAATACTTTAACAAGTTTTTCCATTTTGTTACATATTTTTAAAGATAGTTTCTTTTATAATTATCAAGGTGCAACCACCGACACTGAAAGACATCGAATCGCTGAGTGACAAGGAGAAACTCGGTCAACGTAGATACAATCCTTACGCTCTATTTATGAAGAAACCAAGACGCAAGGTGTAATGTCGTGCCGATAGCCAGGGTAATCCAGCAACAAGGAAATCAATCAGAGGGAAAGGTTATAAAATTCGCGTATGTACAGGTTGTTACGTGGCGTCCGTTGAAGAAACGAGACATGGAGGGCTACGATCCAGACGCAACATTGAAAATGAGGGCGGAAAATACGATGAATACGATATTTCACGATTTTTGCCAGTGGGTCGAAACCTTGGGTGGAACGGATAAGACTATCGACGAAGAGGCTCTCTGGGACATGTTTGAAATCGATTTCGACGCGGAAGCTTGCAAAGCGATGCAGGTTAAAGAGAAATATCAGTAAACGTTCCCTGCGTGCTGCTTTCATGATAGTTTTCACTCGAGAGTTTGATTTGTTTCTTTTCATTAGCGAGGGAATTTCTTAAGCCGGTGAGGTTGGGTACATCATATCCAAGCGAATGTTGAAAATAAAGCGACGTAACATGGTCGCTCGTTCGGTAGTATTTTAATAACAAATTTTAATTAAACGCACGTCACACACGCGAGTATGTCGTACCCAGTTAATGTTCGGTCTTGGTGTCAAATTAACACAATGGTAAAAAAAAGCAATGTAATCGAACGGTATACAGTTAATATTTTGTTGAATATAAAAAAGTGAAGTTCCCGAGCATTCAGAAATGGGATTATTCACATTGTTAACAGATGCATTGCACGCTACTTTTTTTACAATGTGCACTGTATACATTTGTGCTCGGTCGCTTTTCGTGCATATAACAGGGAGCTCGTTTTTTAGTCGGCGCTGTACATGTCAAAGAAGGACTGGAAAACCGTAGAACCTTTTGTGGTATGCTTGAATTTCTCGAATAATTGAAACAGCATTAGAAGCACATGGTTCCATGGTATAATATAAAGTAGTACCAGAGAATTTCCACTAATAAACGTAAAGATACGTGATCGAAAGAACTTTTTCATTTTTATTTTAAATGTGTCAAATTAACACCAAGAACGAATGATGAGACTTAAGCTTTACATTTGTATAACAGCATTGCTATTCAAATTTTTCCTTTTCATTGTTTGATTAATTATTAAATTATTTGAAATTTGAGGCGCCGATAACTTTCACGACAATTAACGCGTTAATTACACTAGCATATTTTATTTCTTGGCCATACTTAAACAGGTATCGATTCGAGAAATGCCTGTGGTGCCTACGGCTGTGGCTTTAACAAGGAACTCCCCCGATGCGAGTAAGCTCGCCATGACGAGGAAACACGTTATGAAAGATGTGAAAGCGGAGCAAAAACCGGCGAAAATAAAAGCCTTCGGGACTAGTATACCTTGGGATATTCGATTTGTACCACCTAATAATCAGGTGGAGAGAAGGTGGTTGCAATGCGACAACGTGCCGAAGGATCTTGAAACGATGGACGTAGTTTGGAAGGATATTACTCATCTAAGAAGCGTGAGAGGATACGTCGAATGGCTTAAACAGCATCCAGCGGTAATTGTGGCAACAATTAAACCATAAGATCTTGCCGGATTGTCTAATTTAGCTTCGAAGCAATGTATTCGTTTCTCGATTAACCATCGCTGGCAAAGCTATTTCTTCCATAGTATTATAATATTCAGCAAGGATACAATGAAATCCTCTTATCCGCTGTTACAGATTCCTCAGCCGGAAGCTTTGAAGAAAATCGTATCAATGGATGCTATAACTCTGAAACAGACAGAGGACGACGAAGCGTTCGCGCATCTCGAGCTGGATATTAATGAAATTAAGAGCTTCAGAGTGCCAGACAGCGCTGATATAACCTCCTGAACTGAAATATCCTTTTTGTTTCTTGTCCCTTTCTGTCTTGCTGTACACGCTATACTACTTTGTTCAACAAGTTCCAGGTTATCTATCTCCTTTTTATTCCGATGTATTAATATAACAAAGTTTCAATTTCCCCGGAATTCTCATATTTTCTTGCATGTCTTTATTTGAACGCTTTAAATCGAATGGTAACGCATCAACATTTTAATTGTATCTGATTGCGCCGCTGTAAATGTCGGACGAATACATAATGAGCATCAAAAATCAACGGTCGGCCGTTTGACTGGCTAGCATTTCTGAATTTCTCGCCTCCGTTTCGCTTATAAATGAGCCAAATGCGTGCGTGTAACCGATACGACCAGTCGATGACACGATGTCAAAAGCCCCCGTTTTGCGTACGAAACGAAGGGGGTTAACCTCTAAAGCCTCCGCGAACGCACAGGCTGCGAGGAATTTCTGACGGATCGTTCGGTATCATTATTTGCACGAATATCGAGCGACCAGCGTATTTCCACCTGCCTGGAAAACGAAATATTCCAAGAGTAATAATATTCACAGAGTGTATCATCTTCTCGTATCACCCCCCCAGATAAACTCGCGCGTTTAACGTAAAATTTTGCGATTCTGTTAATAAAAATAAAAAAAAAAGGAGGGAACAAATACGAGGGAATAAAATGAAAGAGTTCAACAACATTTTCTATTTTAAACTCGAGCGATTATAAACGCTCGTCTACTTTAGCCTGGCAAAATGAAAACGAGACACGCATTCAGAGTGGTGATAATAAATAGCAAATAACACGGTCCGATGTCAATCCTACCGATTCCTTTGACCGCGAACGAATCGTCCTCGTTGTTGTCGATGTCAATAGTTCCACGAGCGACATAATGCAAACGAGACGTCGAGGAATATTGGAAATGTATCGCGAGAGCCGACTTGTCCTGTTGTCATCTGGCGACGACAGCAAAGACACGAAATCATAATCTTGCCGCTTGAAAATCGTCGTGAAAAAGCAACGAGAATTTCTGACTATCCTTATTTACGATTTATCGTCCCGTCGCCATAAGCGAATACGGTACACTCTTTCGTTCTCGTGGCTGGTTAAACGAATCTTGAAAATTCGAAAAATCGAGCAACTAGATTCTCACGGTATCATCGTCTATCGTGGCGCTTTTGTACGTTCGTTGCGTCGGTCTTTATGCTTACTTTTCAAGGGATTTCCCATGAGATACTGTCCGCTGTGGAACAGGAAGGAGAATGGAAAAGGCGACGAGAAAGCGGGTTGAAGGAGACCTTAAAAAGAAGCAGAAAGGGTACCGAAAAAAAGTGGACGAGGAAAGTGGCGGAAGAGGAAGAAGGACGGATAGTCATCGTTGGCCATTGGCCATCCGTTTCGCTTCACTTGGAATAGAGACCTGCGCTCGACCGAGAAATTTAACAAGGCACACGCTCTCCACCGACAATAGCCAACTTTCTGACCCCCCTATATGACTGGATTTTAATTACTTCAATTTAAACCTTCGGTTCGTCTCCGCGGTCACTCGAGCACGAGGATCGCGCGGGGTGATTGACCCTTATAGATTCCCTTACTCTTTGAACGCAAGGAGTTCGAGACGAGGAAAGGAGTAATAATTGTAAAGCGATGAAAGACTAGATCGATTGTAAAACACGTTTTTAGTCGTTCTACTTGGACAATTACCGTCCGTCGCGCGGTTAAGCTAGCAAACGGATCGCATTGGCATTCGTGCATTTGCAACCACCCCCGAAATCTTTTATTCATGCGATCAAGTTTGCATTTAAAAACTCCGTTTCTCCGTGGTTCCACTTCTGAATCGTTGCTCTTCAACGGCCTAGGTAGGTGACTATGTTTGGAAGGATCAAGATTCAGTTCGCGTCTCGCATACAAGTGTAGGTTACGCAAAATCATTGCAGTGATCGCAGTCTTATGCAACAAAGGACGTGCTCGAATCAGAGATTAGAGAATAGAGGGACGATTAATTTCGATGGACGAACAAAAACGCGACGTTCTTGATTATGAATGCCGCGTGTGTGAATGGCGGTGGATGATCGAATCGAGTGACCGATTTTTTTGTTCCACGACATAGGTTGGAGAGAAACGTGGTTTTAGGGCGATCCGGTTCGCTACGTTCGTTCGACGTACAGAGAAGAACTGGAAACGTGTTAGCTCGTACGTGTGATCTATTCACAAACGAAATGGGAAGCGCTTCCTGCCGGCCATTCGCGCCAGTTCGATCTATTGTCGTCAAGTTTGTGACGGTGTGTATGACGGCAGTGTGTCTATTACCATCTTTCTCGGCCCCTCGACCAATCCCGCTCTTCTGTCTTCGTTTTCGCTAAACGATCGACGGAAAACGGCCAGGGTGACGTTCCACTTGATTACCATGTAATATTAACTCGCTTCTCTCACGATATCGGTTAACGCACGTTTCACCGAGAGAGAAAATGAAGAAATTACCGTAGCAACTTTCTGTTCACCCGTAACAAGCATCCCTCCGGCGGATTTAACGAATTTTCAGCTGAGAGGCGGCAGCCAGGCCAAGTAAAATACTTTTTTTCTACGCTTCCTGATTGAATCGCTAAGACGCGAGACGTCGGCTTCGTATAATAAACAAGTTACCCACGGAGAGTGGATAACGTCCGGGGCGAACGAAAAATGCACGATGCGAGCTAAGGGAGAGATGAAGTAGCTACGAAAAAAGATAGCTTAGATGAGAAAATCGCGTCTAGATCAAAATTGATAATCTACCCGGACGGCTTTCAGATTTGACATGCTTTTCACATCTTACGCAGACTATTTTTACTTCGTTATATTTCATTCGTTTTCAATTAAGAAACGCATCACTTGTAAAAATAATAACTCATTACGAAAGGTACGTTTCTCTAGCGACTGTATACTCGGAACGAATACCATCCCGTTTCTTCCATTCTTCGAGTTCCAGTTAAATTTCAACAAACTCTTCGAACGACGTTATTGCACAATGTTAAACAGTGCCAGGTAATAGACTTCAACGAACGTCCGGTTTCACCCGGAAGGCCGCTCCCGTCACGGTTACTCCCGACATAGTTATAGCCGTGACACACTGTTGGGATGCGATTCTTCTGTTCCGACGGTGCGTCAAGTTTTATTGCCAAAGGACGCGTCGCGTCGTCAGCGACGGTCACCGCTCGTGGATCAGTCAGTCTCTCGTTGTCCTTTGACCCGGTGACAACGTCGGTAGTTACGGTCATCTCGCGATTAAGTACGACTAATCGTCGTGCGAACTGTGTACGTAGCATAGGTTTCGTATCGCGCGAAATTCCATTGTGTCAAAGTAATCGCGATCCATTTCGACGATAGGAAACGATCGATGCGAGTCGTAGGTTCGTCGCGACAACCACGAGCAGTGGTAGATGAGGAGAAAAATTAGATAGAGGGAAGCGAAACTAAAGGTACGTTTCTACGATTTTGCGTTCGACAAAGGGAAACGAGCGAGATTTTCCGGCGTTGCGGTTCCAAGTAATAGAAGACCACCGGCACGTGACCGCGTATGCCCGTTTCTTCGCGCGTAAGCAAAGCAATTAGACGGAAGTGCGAAAGAAAGTGTGCGAACGTAATGACGCAAGCAGGGTAAAACGTGGCCGTCCAACGTTTCCAGATGGATACACCAAACCCTCCTCGTCCACGGACGAATGTACGTAGCTACATACGTACGTCGTCTCCTATTTTTTCTTCCTTTTTTTTTTCAGCCCTTTGCGTGGACCCTCGTCCGGTTTGCTCTAAACTGACCGTAAATGGGACGCGATTCATCGACGCTGTAAGGCCGAGTTTCGACGCGAAAAACCCGACGATCGATTGGCTGGCCTCGTTTAATTTTAATCGGCCCCCATGAATCGTTGGACCAGAACAACGTTTCATCTGCGTTGGTCGACGAGTTTCAAACTATCGGCGATTCGAATGTAACTGAAACTACGCGATATCCGTTGGAAAGTAGCAAAAATATTGAAAAAATCTTCAAAGTGTGGAGGAAGTAGTATAAGATACTGCGGGTAAAAGATAACGCGTTCGGGTTGATCCGAGTCGAATTCTCAGCGGACCCAGGGCGAGCTTGTTTCCTTCTTCACCGGATTCGAGCGACTCGGCTGGAGGTAGATCGATAGGGAACCCCTTGTCCAGGGACGCGGCGTGTAGGCATCGTTGCAGGGAAGGCCGCAAAGTATATTTACATACGGAGCCTCGGTCAAAGCCTTTACTCTGCGCCGATATCAGTCGTACGAGTCACGCTACGACGTTCAAGGATAGCCCTTTCCCTCGAGCACTCGCTCCACCGAATTGGAGATGATACGACCCTTTCCTCGCTGCTCGTGCGGCTACGTTTTACGCTGACACAATGCTTATGAGTGAAAACCAAGCGAACTGTACCCCCCGCTACGAGCAAGGATATGATCTTTTAGAGTTCATTAGAACGCGTTGCGTAAATTGTTTCTTGCAACGGACAGCTGACAAGTTTGTCTACTCTTTTAAAGCTCGCTTCCCTTTTGTCGATGATCAAATTTTAAATAAATAACTTAACGAGCTTTCAGTTGCATAATCGTGTAAATTAACCTAAGTTTCATTTCGTGGAATTCGAATATTACCCATAAAAGGGGA
This sequence comes from Osmia lignaria lignaria, assembly GCF_051020975.1. NCBI lineage: Eukaryota > Metazoa > Arthropoda > Insecta > Hymenoptera > Megachilidae > Osmia > Osmia lignaria. The sequence goes on along the minus strand of NC_135046.1, from coordinate 7,417,340 downwards.
TGATTTCTAATGAGTTTCAGTAACTATGAATTCTTCCGAGCGAACGCGAAAGGGATAAAAAATATTGAGGTGCTTCCACAATTCCAAAATGATAGTCCTTTTGAAAAGAAGGAAGCCTCGCTCGCTCTCTGCGTTATCTTTTTTCTTCTTTATCATTTTCAGAAGATATAACCCTGCGGGGTCGAATCACGGCAGGAATCCCGTGGTGAACGATGATAGAGAGGGTCTCTGACGGTTCAAGGGAGGAGGGATAATTGCGCGTCTGGGTTGACTTATAGCTTCTAAAATCGGTATCTTCTCCATTCGAAAATCCTTGTTTCCTCCTTCTTCGTCCTGCTCCTCGCCGTTGGATGAACTCTCATTAAAAGCTCGCCGTTTAAGCTAGTTACGCTGCGTAGCGATCTGGAAACGAGAGAAAAAAGTAAATGCGAAATCGAAATGGGAGAGGAGCGAACGATGACGCGAGGAGCTAATGAACGAACCGAGCAACAGGAATAATCTCGAGGACGAGGAGCAGAATGGATTATTCGTTTGGAAGTTGCTAAACGACACCTTACGCGTCGGTGCACACGGGCTAGATTGAAATCAAAGTAAGAGAAACTTGGAGTTTCGTGTAATTACAAGTGTTTCCTGCCGGAGAAGGTAACCGGGCTCGACTAATCCGACCCGTTGGCAGGCACTTAGCGAAGTTTCGATTGTACTCAGCGTGCATGTTTTCAGCGCAGATGCTTGCTGGGATCGCGGCTCTCGGCGCGATGCAGAAGCAACACGCGGCAACGAATATAAGAGGCGCGTATATACCAAGGAAGGACGGGGCAGGTAGAAATCAGCTGCTACCCGCCTCGTTTCCCTCGGTTCGGTGCTCCAGCGACTGAACTTTATTAAGCGATATTTCTCTAATTATCTCAGTCGGCCCCGTCGTGGCGACGAGCGAAACTGTCGGCGGGGGCGGCGCCTAGTCGTAGCCCATATTCATGGGCGCGCGTTAAGCGCCTCGAAAGCATAAACATTAAAAAGAGCCGGAGCGTCGAAGTTAGCGGCCGCTCAGCCGGCTTACTTCCTTCCGGCTAACTGGGAAAACTTCCTTCGTCGAGCATTTCTAAGAAAAACTTGAAAGATTAAACGCCAGGCGATCCTATCGTCCGCGCGAAACGACCCGCCCAACAACGTACCAGCGCCAACAACTACCTCGTCATGAGCTTTCTTTTCGTTAATTTCCAAACTTTCACAAGAGCGTGTATCGTTCATCTAAACGCCAATTAACCTGAAAAATCTTGTCTGAAATCGGTGAGTTTGTGTTTCGAAAGGAAATTAGCCTTGTATCTTTGTGTAACGACGAATACAGAAGGATTAAAAGTGCGTTAAGAGCAAGGGGATTAAAGATGTCGTTCGCTGCTTATGGATGTACGTATACATAGCTGCTTAGGGGTAATAGGTTGTCGCTGGTTTGCTGGAAAACGATAAAGAAACGATCAAGCAACGCGCATCCTAGATACGTTACTGGCGGAACAGGCTCCGCAGCCATAGTTTCTTGGCGTCTGGAACGGGGTTCGTTATCGCCCTCGATGTTTATTATTTGAGTTGGGAAAGCGCGGACAATAATTGGATGGTTTAACTCGGTGGAAAACTTTCTTGTTACTCGACCGCGGACGTCGCCACGATTGTAATTGTAAATCGACGCGTTAAATCACGAAATTCTCCTTTCTTGTTCGCGAACGATCTGCTTGGCTTTCAAGGATTCGACGAAACGATAGTATGTTTATGAGAATACACCGTCTAATTGCTTCGAAAATTAGTAGCCAAAGTTAATTATCAAACGATTTTCTCGAAATAATGAATATTATAATTCAGCTTCCTGATGAGAATCGAGCCGATCTATGCTCGCGGATCTCGCAACCGACCAAAGTGACTGCGTCTCGAAATGGAGCGGAATAAAATTCACGGCTCTCTCGAACGGCCGGGTAATTACGTGTAATTTATATTACTTGCCATTGAGATGCAAATCTGGGAGCCATGCGTGTCTGTCCTAGCCTCGACGTTGTCGCTTCTCCGCCTCCCGGAGCCTGATCGTCGTTCGTGCTACCATTTTCATCGATCCCCCTCCTCCCTTTCTCTCTGTCTTTTCTTCTTGTCTTTACATCCCTCGCCCAGGAAATTTTACCTCATGATCAGCGAACGCGCTATGCTTCCCTATAAATACCAAGGGTCCGTCCGGAAAGTCAGCGACGTACGGAACTTGAACTATCGACGTTAGTAAGAATTTTTATCGTTAATCAAATAGCAAGGAAATCTTGTCGACGTTTGCTTTACTGAAATTCTACCAAATAATTTGCTTCGATTATGATTCGTCCCTGAAGTATTTAGATAGAGGCGAATTATGCGCGGCATCAAAGGCGGACCACACGAAGTGCATATTCCATATATGCAATAGAATTGGAGTAGAAGGGACGCGAATGCAACGGAGAACCGTAGAAACGCGATTTGAGATAAATAGACAGTAGGATAGTATCTGTCGATGGGAGAGAGACAGAGATAAAGAGCCACGGCGGCTTAGATACGGCTGAATTGACCAATAGCGTCAGTCTTTTGATCTAAACTAAAATACCAGGCCAAAACAACGGCCAAAGCAAATCTGTTCAAAGTGCTTGCCCTCTTCAAAGTACTTGGCTTCGTCCATCTCGCTCCGTCCCATGCGACGGCATAGCCCAATGACCAATTATCTTTGTATCTTTGCCGATGACAAGTGAACCGCGAGTAAACTGTCAACCAGCGGGGAAAGGGTTTGGTACGTGTCAGTTTATCGGCAAGGGTTGTAACAGCAGCCAGCTCTCTTTTCGTCTCGCTTTCTCCTCTTTCTCTCACCCCCGTCTGTCTACCACCCGCCTCGGTATTCGTCGAGCAATCCCTTGCTTTTGTATTCCTAATTTTATGTTTGTCGTTGATATTAAAAAGAGAAGAAAAGTTTTGAACAGCCTCGCTAACAAAGAGATCCGGTCAACGCAAAACAGAAACTTTAATTAAATTCGCGCGTCGAACTGATTACACATCGATCCAGTTATAGTATTGCAAAACGGCTACACTTTCCTGCGGAGCTGCATAATCGTACGAACAACCTTGACGATCGATGCTTCACAATATCCCGCAGGAGGAAGAAGGCCATCGTCAGACGGGTGAATATTTAAAACGCCTAGCGTGGTGTAGCGTGTGGCAGACAATCGTGGTCGAAACAATAGCCATCTAATGCGAAATAGGATGGCAACCTCTTGCGTTTCCGCTAACTGACTTCATTTTCCTCCCTTTCGCTTAGAAACCATCACGGTTTCGTGTCCGTAACTCGTTAGACGTTTCTTAGACGCGATCTCCGACGATTCGCAAGCTCGATGGATCGGTTTTCCACTATAAAATTCATAGTTTTCTACGTTTCGTAAGTCCGAGTTGCAATCGAGCCAACCGTTCGAGAGTTAATTCGTACAGGAGAATAGGTACACCGTCGAGTACGACACGTGAAACTCGTCGACCTCCGAGTTAACGAGAAAAGATTGAAACGAGCAGCCAGAACGTTTTGGCGTCCAACACACGTACGTGAAGTAGCACGTTCCACTTATTGTTCCGATGTCCCCTTTCATTTAACGCGTCGCGAGCCGGTATCTAATCTCGCGCGAGTAATCCTCGCGTACGCCAGCTTCGTTGTACGCTAAATCGGACCGTTTACGTGCTTTGCATTTGTTAGCAGAATCATCTTTGTCGGAAAGAATGGCAGGCTGATCGTATTCCACCATCTATTTCGATGTCACTCTGTATATCAATTTATTTTTCATTCATTGTCAGCTATTGTTCCTGTGAAAGAAGCTTGTGACAAAGGCATCGATTCGTTTCACGATTCTTTGACTCAGACAGAGATTTTTTCAAGTACGGTCCATCAAAGATTAAGTGGTGCTCGGTGTACCAGTCGGGGGGACATCACGTTAATTTCGCAGGACGTTACATTAATTCCAAATTGGTTTTGGCCGAGCGGAGATCCTATGGCAGCGTCCTGTTCAGGACGAAGGATCACCGATCCGCAGAATACCCAGCTTAGTTCCGTCGTAATTAGAGACCAAGACGAGGCTTAACCGATCTTTATTTATACACGCGTCACGCTTGCGACTGGTGTCACACGCCGATACTTCTTGCATCCTGCGAAACGTTTAACCCTTCACGTACGCAGAATTGAAACTTTGAAAAGGGATTCCTTCTCGATCAACTTGCAAGAGGGAGAGATCAAGTTCAATACGTACTCGCGAAACCCAGTCAATCCCAATAGCTATAAAAGAATTATAAACAATTTGAAACTTATCTCATCTCGTATCGCTGTACTTTATCAAAGTATTTGGAAAATTATCCAATCATAACTACTTTCAGAATTAACCAGAAGTAGGTGTCCTTTGAAAGCACATCAAGACGCGAATAATTTTTATTCGAAAGCGATTTGTATCTAATAAAGACACCGTCAAGTTTCCTGCAGTTCCGCGAATGTTTTCCGCGACAGAGTTATATCGTCAGGCCGAAGTTTTTATTAAACCCAGCCAGGAGGTCGGAGTTACGAAAGGTAAAGCCAGTTCTATTTGCCGTCGCAACTTCGTTCTGCTTCGTATCAGCATCGATTCCACTTTACAAACAGCTTCGAAAGACCAACGGAATCCAAGTTGTTCGCATATTTTCTTGCCTGCTCGGCCATCGAACTTGCCGGCAATCTACGCCAGGATTCTCACCGTCCTCCTCTGTCGCATTAGCGACCGATGGAAAAATTAACGAGCCTCGTTGTAAAGAGCCGTTACCGAGCCACGTATGACGCATCGAACGGGTGTTATTGGCTGACGGCCATTCGAGCGGGAAGTCCGTAGAATTCGTAACGGCGCTAAAAGGAGCACGTAAGGCGAGGAAAGCGACCGGCAGGCGGAGGAGGGTGAGGGATCTTTTAAGCACCATGTCGCTATATTTAGGGCTCATCCTTATCTTCGACAACCCCTTCTAACCGCAGTTTTGAATTGCGGCGCGCGCATCATCGCTAACCGCCGGTCCACGTCGCTGCTGATTTCACGACGGGGTCAAAGGAAGGGGTTGTTCGCGCGACAGAGAGAAGGCTGAGGGAGAACACGGAAGGGTGTGGGCAGGGGGCGAAACGGGATGGAAGCAGCAGGACGAGCGGGAAAAAAGGGATAAAAGGACGAAAAGAAGGAAGAAGATCGAGCGAACGCGAGTAGAACCGGCGAACGGTGAAACGGGGATGAAAGAGAGAGAGAGAATGATAACGAGAGAGATAAAGACGTAACGAGTGGATGAAAAAGAGCGAGAACAAAGGTGAAGAAAGAAGGAAGAGGATGATGCGAATAGAGAGAGAGAGAGAGCGACTGATAGGGGTAGGTAACCCAGCAAGTGGCCACAGGTGAGAGAGTAGGATAGTCAGTGGCAGGGACAAGGGGGATGATGGTGCTGATGGTGGAAAGGGTGTTATAATGAAGCTGCGCGGGAGAGATGGACGCTGGAGAGAGGTCGATGAAGAAGGGGTGGATAACACGATCGTGGAAGGGAAAGAGAGGGTCGAAAGGCGAGTCTGGATGGGAGAGTAAAAGAGGGTGAACTGACGGGTTGGGAAGAGGGAAGAGAGTATGTCACGCTCAGAATTCTGGTGGGAGCGCCACGCAGGGTGGGAGAGATGAGTGGCGCGAAGAGGGGTTGGAACGAAGGGACAGAGCCATAAGAGGGTTGATGGTGGCCCGGGTTGGCCCCAGTAGCACAGTCGCGCGCCAAACTCTCGAAGGAAAGCACGTACTCGGTTCAACGCGCTTCTTCCGCACCTACCTTCCAGCCAGATTTTTTTTTCACCCAACCCCCTCGTCGCCACCCACTCTACGGCTCTCGACTCACTCACTTTTTCAATGTATCTTCTGTCCAATTTTTGCTTCAATTCACCCGCGAACGATAGCCTGTGACTGCCGATCGATGATCAAGCAGATGACAAGAATCCCCCGAAGAGATCTCCGTCGCGCGAGAACCACGCTGATGAGTTAATCAACATCAACACCAGGTAATTACGAAGCAGAGTTTATATTGATAATAGCTTAAGTTAATCGATGCTGCCACTGTTGAAACCTTCCTCGATATAAATGGACTGCAGTGGTATCATCGCAGAGAAGTTTCGAAACGTTCGAAACGCACGAATCGTTTTTGTGTTTGTTTAAATAATACTGGTACAGTGTATCGTATTAATTATCACGAAACAGAAATTAACGCAACATTTAATGAACAAACTCGAGCGTCGAAACATCACTGTCTCGTCCGTACACAATGACACGACGAGCAATTAAACGTTTATTTGTTCATGACTGAAGCCAATCTCCCGATAATTGGATAACAATTTATTTCTGTGAGCGTTGTACAGTTCGATCACTCGGTCGAAACACCACTTTGTATCTCGATAAACCTGTTCTTCTTTGCGAACCGTTTATCGATATCGATAATTGACAATCCAAGCTCAATGTAAAAGTACATACATCCATCATCTCGTCTCTCGTTTCTTCTAACATCAAACCCAATTTCCCGATAGTCCTGTTGCCGATGCTAGTATTTAACAGCACAGTTTCCGTCTCGATGATCGTCAATCATATAATTTCACGTTTTACCGTCAGCAGCACAGCGCTTGAAATAAAATTTCATTGACGATCGCAAACCCAGGCATTGAAAATATCTAAAACAAAAGCTAACCGTATCCTCTTTATCCACGTTCAATCCTTTATCTCTGTACATCATATTTATCAAGTAGTCAACTCCTTAAGAATAGCTTTAAACGCGCTATTATTACGATAGACGAGCTGACGCGACAGTATCTTACGAATTTGATAAACTTTATCAAGTTCAGCGCGCGGTGAATCATCCCCACGTATGCTCAACATCCATTCCACTCCGTCGCGTCGCGTTCCAGAAACCTCTTCTTTTATTAGAACGGTCGCTTTATAACCCATAAAATTGTAAGATTTTCTTTAGCATATAAAAGTGTTGAAGAAATGAGAGTCCAGAATGATCTAGCGATTTCTTTGTAAATGGATACTTCGGATACCCGGTTACTCGCAAAAAGTTTAATCAATCTCATCGAGTATCAGTCTATACTGTAGAACGTAGTCTTGTTTTCCGGGAATTAATTACTTCGCAGAATACTCGGCTTGCCAGGAAATATAGTCGAGCAGGGTGTTAGAGGGCGGACGTGTATGGAGGTTGCTCGAGCCCTAAACGGACTACGACTGGCCGGATCATCCGAGAGTGTTAACATGCCCGCTAACGGGATTAAATGCCAATTAGGTTCTTAGCACCGCGAGATTGCGTGGTACGCCAAACTTTTAATTCGATAAGTATCCATTAACGAGAGAGCAGAGGGAGAAGGATGACGGGAGGGTAATCGAACGCTGACAACGAATATAATGTTGCCGTGAGTGGGTTGTAGGTAGAATGCGTTTCGAACGGCTTCCGATGATCGATTACTAGGAGAAATCTCGTATGGCTGCGGGAAAACAACGAACTCTATACGAGCGTACCGTAGTCTGGGGATATAGGCAGCCAGGTGATACGGGCATCGACTAAAATCCCGTTTACCCGCTGTAACACCGTACACCGTCGTGCAATCTGCTGCAATTTTAGACGACGCTCCGGGTGTACGTTGCAACGGAGCATCGTATCCGGTAATGGAAATCGAATTTAGCTGGAAGCTTCGCTTATTCCGCGGCGGAAATAGATAGAGGATCTATCCTCGAATAGGTTTCGAGAGGCTGCCGGTACGGCGACGTTAAACCGTAGGTTACGAAAGAAATCGTTTCGGATTTAAAACGTGACCGAAACGAACGAGTTCTCTATGACGAGCCTGTGTATTCAACAAGATCGCGGTGGAAACTTGTAATTAAATTCGTAGCGAGCAGACAAAGACGCGAGACCGGGTCGATTTTTCGACGCTCGTCGGGATAAACCGACGAGTCTCGTTCGCGTTTCTCGGATCTCCCCGTTTTCTGTGACCGGCTGTTTCAAAGTTTCCACTATAAAAGCTGCTCCATCGCCGCCGTAAAAGTGCGCTTAAACTCGACGTAATTTATTTTACGTCAACGTCCCTCGCCTTCTCTCTCTGTACTCCCTCCCCCTCTCTCACCCTTATTCCTCCTTTTTCCTTGGAGTTTTCTTTTGTTCATCCTCGTCTCTCTCGTTCGTCGAAGAAACTAACACCGACAATTTCACCGCCACGAAGCTAGTTGACCATCTCGTGATACACGCTTACGCTTTCCGCCTCCAATTGCACCTAACGTTTACTCCATCCTCTCGTCACGCCCCGATACCTTCTACTTTTACTGGAGTTTGGCTCCACCCTCCTCCGAGGCCAGCTTTTCGCGCTTGCAAAGAACCGTATTCAGTGCTCTGTATCTCACGATCACGATTATATCCAAAAACGGTTTGCGTTTGATAGTTGGAGCGACCGGAAAAGAGATTGCGGGAGTTTGACTAGATTAAGGGGTGGAATCGGCGTTGCTTAATGCACCCCGCCGGTTAAGCAGGCCACGACGAAAGAAGAAATACAAAACGTCGTCGCCGGCTTAATCTTCATCCCTTAACGAGGCAGACCAACGATCCTGAGAATCTGAAACATCGTTTAAGGAAATCTTTCCTTAAGTCGACCGCCGTACCGTTTAACGCAATTGGGGCTCATTTAAAAATCCCATCAAAAATGTACTTGGAAATATCTGCGTGCAACCCGACTTTCCCCACTCTCTTTCTTTCCGTCTATCCTGTTATCCCTACTTCCAACCCTCCGGGGCTGTTTCTGTCGCCCTTCGTTCTTGCTTTTTCCTTTTTTCTTCGTTCTGACCATCCCCCTTTCCCGTCGTCTACCGTCCGTCTTGCGCGATCTTCCTTTTTCGTTTTCATCCACTTCTGTTTCTTCTTCGCTTTCCCTCTTATTTCATTTCCACCTCTCGAGCTGACGAACCTCGAGTCGCCCGAGACGAAACGGAGGCAGAGAGAAGGAGAGAGAGACGCACGGGGGTGGCTGATTGGATTGTAAGCTCAATTTACACTACCTTCGGTTTCCAGCTTTCTTTTTTATAAAACGACACAGTCCGTTCGCTGTATCACAAGACACAGTGTTTCAGGAAGTTATAGTTTCGAGCGCACCACCACGACGGGACGATGGATAACAAAGCGTCGTTATAATGACCGAGGCTACGGGGGAAACTTTCGGAAAAGTGAAATTGAGTGTACATGATATTTCACGGAATTACCTTTCCTCTCTCGCGTGAAACGTTTCGTTATATCCTCACCGTGGTTGGTTCCTCTTTTTTTCTCTCTTCCAGATTCATCTTTGTTTTTTTCCTTTTCCTTTTAGTTTCACTGTACCCTTTCAAGTGAAACATGGATCCTTCCGAGTATTTCGGTCAAATTTTCGATGGGTTTCTCGAAGAGGATCGCTGGAAAATTCCATGTCCAATAAGCTGCTCGCGCTAACGAATCCATTGTTCCTGGATACGTTTCTGTTATCCGGAAGTTCGTCGAAATTATCAGCCCTTTCGATACGTAAGCCCTGCAAACTCGCCTTGTCTTCTCCGCGAGAAACTAAACAAACGGAACGAGCAAAAGGTATAAAAGAAAAAAAAACGGAGAAGAGGAAGAGAATTGGAAACCGATAAAAGGGCCTAGTTCGCACGAAATGCACGAATGATTTCTACCGCGAGGGTGCACGAACCTCGCAGCTCTGCCGGATAAAAACATGGAACTGCAAAGCAGAGATAGCGAGAAGAACGGAATGAAAAGGAAGGAATACCTATTCTAGCAGGACAACCCCTCTCATTGTCCACGGTCAACAGTTTTTTTCCGTTTCCGTTCGATCGATATTACCACGAATCAGCAGAATTCGACGATTGTGCTTGTAGCGAACATTTGCGATACGGGAGAAATTAATTTGCAAAGATTTCCGATGCAACCGCGGTCAAACTTTCCCTCTGGCCGTTTAATAAAAGCCCGAACGTTCCCGATGGAAAGTATTCGATGGTTCTAATTCTCATTTTCAAAATTTTATACTATTTCTTTAAACGTTGGATCAAGAAATTCGATTGACGCACGCTTCGAAAGTATGAGTCACGATTGAACCAGCCAGCGACGTTCAAGGGTTAACAGCGTTCGAACGATCAGTCTACGAATCCCTGTCACGGTAATTCGATCGAGCTATTCTTCTTCGATACTTTACACGACGAACGGCATCGTAAAACGAGCTCTATATCAGATTTAGACTCGGCAATGTAGAATAAAATCCCAATGGAAAGATTCGTAGGTCGTGGAACGATGCTGACTCGATCGTTGGACACGGCTCGCACCTCTATATTTTCTGGTAAAGACAGCCGACGATTACCCCTGGTGCGAACGTAATTACGGTCGAACGAGGCGCGAGGTGAAGGCTTACATGTAAATTGCTGCTTAAAGCTACGATCAGAGCCCGTCAATCCCGGTAGCTAGATTAGAAAAAGCAAGCAGCCTCTTACACGGTTCACTAGTCACGGGGATTCGAGCGGAGGAAACCCTAGGGACAAGGGAAAAAGGGAATGAATACTCGAAGGAGCGAAGAACGGGCGAAGGAAGCAACAGTTCACAACCGATACTTCGGTAATTTATCGATGAATCGATAATCAAATAGTATCGACGCGACTAATTGTGTACGAAGGGATATAACATTGCTAAATTTTGTAATCGTAACACTCGATAGAAGAGGAAAATATTTACTCGAAAAATATTTTCTCTCAAATGAAGTGATTTTTCACGCGAATTTATAAAACGATCGACAGAATGCACACCCTTAATTGGAATTTATTTCTAGTCGATCCCGATGTAAATATTTATCGCAATTGTATCGTAGCTGTGCAGCAAAAATACGACTGAAGAGCTCTCGTAATTAAGCGAAAAAATAATTCGAGTGTTTGAAGAGTGAAAAGTAACAAATTGTATTAGCGAAAATTAACAATTTTACGTTTAACGAACCGTCCGCTAACGAAAGGTTTGAAAAACATCGAAAACTATTTGTCTTCTGTATTAAATTATTTCGCGAATGTGCTGTGTTTCCATGTCAACAAATAAAATGTAAAAAGATATTTATACCACGAACTACCCATGCTTGAACCCCTGTAGATTTTTAAAGATCTTTCGATACGAGTTGAAAAATTTTTGCAAATTCCTATGCGAGACGCGGCAACGGCGCGGAATATTTTCCTGAGCTGGTCAAAGAAATGATGTTTGATAACGTTCGACGAAAATACCTTCGATAAAATATCCTCTGCGACGTCGAATGCGTCTATAGCCGACAAACTCCCGGCGATTCCTTCTTCGTTCAGGGTGCATATATTCCCCAATCCTATCTGCGTACATGCGTCTATCTTCGTTTACGTATTTTCCTCCCCCTGGGAACGGGATTGGGAGCTCGGTGAAAGGAACCGTGAAGAGTCGGTGGCGTCGAATACGAGCAGCTTTGAATTCAAAGAATGATTGATTCCGGCTTGAAATTTCTCGTCTGTGCGTTCGTATACATCGTCGTGAAAGGTGTTGAAAGAGAAAGAAAGATTTTTCGCGGGACGTTCGTTCGCAATTAAGAAACGTAGCAGGGGCGAGGGAGTGAAGCGCGAGGAGAACGGCGTGAAAATCAGCGTTAAACGCGACGCGACACAAATTTCCGTTCGGAATAACGTTGTCCACCGGGGAGGCTCCATCGACGGAGGTGAAATCCGATTTGTTATGCTCATGAAACGCGAAAATCGAGACGCGCGGCAGAGGCGGCAGGGGCGTCGGCCCAGTCTCACCCAGTTCCACGTTTATTAAATCAATTTTCCGTGGGAAACTACCAGCGGCACGGTTTTTTTCGATGGACATTAACGTCGTCCCTCTCTTCCTCTAGCTGGCGAGTACAGAGAGAAACCAAGCATCGGACAAGCGACTCGTGATTCGAACGGTAGACGAAACGAGCAATAAAAGTGCAGCGGCGACGCGAATTTCTCGTGTGTCTTCCCTTCGTTCGCAGCCTGTCGAAACGAATGAGTCTCTTGCTTCTGCATCGGTGTCGTGCTTTTCGTCGCGTATACCCGCCACTGCCAGGAGTCTGGACACGTTCCGCGGAAACCGAGATAAATGAACGAATCGAGGGAAAAGGGAGGCGAAGAGAAAAACGATACGTCTGTCAGACAGAGCCACGGTCGGGGGAAAAAGAATTAACTCTATCTGGTCTCTATTAACGTAATGAAAAGAAAGTGTGCTCGAGACTGTTGCGTCGCATCGAACGCGTTTCACCGTAAGATTGCTGACGAAACGGCGATAATAGAAAGAAGAAACGATCGAGGGGGTTGAAAGGGAATAGAACGGCGCGCAATTAGATCCCTTCTTTCCATCTTCCGACGAATTCCGGGATTACAAGCGCTGTCGCAATTAAAGTTCTTGAGATCGCTTCGATAGCGCTCGCCGAACGGTAACGATATCTGGACTTAAGAGAAACGATCTCCAGACGTTGGACCGACCCTCGGACCCCCATACCCTTTGCGATCGTTGCAAAACGCAACGAGGATCGTTTACGAAAAGCGACCAAAATAGTGGCGGCAATAACGGTTAATACCTTTACGACCCGAACGGGATAACAAAGAGAAAGAGAGAGAGACAAAGCGAAAGCGAAGAGAAAAAAAAATGAATTCCCCGTAATGGGTCGTGATAGCGGGCCGTGGGAAAACGGGTTACGATCAAATTAGAGGCCGAGTCTCGAAATGCTGTAAAATTTTATTTTACATCTCTGAAGGCAATTCGAGCGGAAACACGGTCGCGCCATCCCGTGTTCTTTCGGTACCGCCTGAACCGACAGTGCACATCTGCAGACACCATTAGCGGTTCGAAATGTGGCGAAACGGCGGGAAATAGCGAGGCACGGGTTACCTCTGGCCACGATTCTAATGGCAACGCAAACACGACCGGGTTGACGCGTCTACACGCTCGAACAGTTACCCTCGGTAGCTGCGAGCGCGATTCTGCTCCACGATAGAATAACGTCTACGCGTTCACGCATACCGCTGATCTCTCGCGTATGTACACGCGGATGAACACGCAGCCAACACGCAGAAGATACGAGGCTGCGTTTCAACGTTCTCCCGCATTGGATTGCGGTCGAAACGGGACAAGTGTGCATAGAGATGGGTTGGCTGTTGTGCAGAGAGTATATCGGCTAGGTCACAGCCACGGGCACACGCCTGATACCGGTGAAATACCTCTCTATATAACGGGTGCACATTAAGGGGAGAGAGTACATGAGGTATGAAGAGAGGAGAGGAGTGGATAGCACCCGGATAATAGCGGAGAACCATCCGCCAGAAAATCTCTTGCAGGGGATATAACGGCGCTGAACGAACGATGAAGAGAGGACAGAGAGAGAGGAGGATCGTAATATAATGGATATACGCGGAGGCTTCATGCAATGCATACTAAAGCTCGTCTGACCGTCCGCGTAAAGCCAGCCTCCTGCCGCGTCGCGTTTTTTCGTCTCTGCTTCCGTTAGCGCAAACTACCATGGACCGATCGGCGCAATTAAATCGCAGCCCACCTGTACGCTACGTCATTGCCTGCAATGCCCTCTCACGGATTATGTTATCCGATTGAACCTGATAATTGAGATCATTTGCCGAGTAAACGGTTCTACGTTCGCTTTGAGGTCAAGATCCAATCCGCACGGTTTCAGAGAATCTTAGCAATGGTCCTTAGCGAGGAAGCTTCCATTCAAGTGGGAATTACTAAAATGGACGATTACGTTGATGTTTGCCGCTTCGGATTGCTACACCTTACGATCGTTCGTTTAATTTCAAATTAACCTTGCTCGAGCGAAGGATTTTCGAGTTTATAGAAATTGATGTTCTTGACGGGGAAATTGAAACGATTCTCGAGCGGTGCAAATAGGATCTCTAAACTCTGTTAAACGTTCGAACCGTTAAATATTCGAGAACGTTAGTCCCTTGATTGATCCGTTTCCGCTTCATTCCCATTATCGTTTATATCCAATTTCAAGATCTATTGGATCCGATGAATCATTAAGCGGGGATTCAATCCGCGTCGCATAAACAATTAACGCTCATCCCACCGCATCGCGTCGCGTCGCGTCGCTCTCCTCCGTTGATCGTCCAGATGAAAGTTCCAGTTTCTATCGTGATCGAAACGCTATCCCCGTAAACGCATTCTGTTGAAACTGGACTATCACACAAAATCGGCCGAAATACAGAACGAAAGAGTCGAACAATAATTTCCGGGCTCGGCTTTTTCTGGTTGAACCCTATAGTCGGTGCAGTCGCAATTAACGCCGGGTCGTGGTCCACGATCGTACTAAATGGATCATCGAGAAAGCCGCAATCGAATTCGAGGCTAGAGTGTTCACGGGCAAATCCGGTATAGATCGGCCGACTGTAAATTCGCTAAATGGCCAGGTGCGCTGCGGCCAGGGGCCGTGTGTGTGCACAATTCACCTAGTTTATTCGCAAAAATTAGCGCTTAAGCCCTTGGATAAAATGATACTAAACGACCGTTGATCCCGATAAGCTCTCTACCCGTATCCACGAGTCCTACCGTGTACGAATATACAGTAGTATATATCGGTCTGTGTGTAGTCCATTTTAACCAATATCCAGATCCAATACAGTCGAACAAATAGATACGGATGCACCTCTGCCTTCTCTTTGTCTCTCGTTCTATCTCCGGTGTTTTTCTCTATTTCTCTTTTTTTTATTGTTTTTTTTTTGTTTGCTCTTCCAGGTTCGATCTCTTTTTCCATCGCGTACATTCTCGTTATCGGAGTGATATTTCAGTTAGCGGGGCTTAACGGAAGCGATCTCTGTCTGGTCGGTAGAGTTTCGCGAAAAGGGTTTACAGTATCACGGGCCGACAAAAAAGGCACGAACAGAGACGGTCGATGCGATGGAATTTACGACCCCGCGTCGCGACGCCTTCACGGGCAGTTAAACTTAACGCCTATTTACGCGAAAAGTAACGAAAATTAACGCGGCGTATTCGACGCAATACGATTCGTTCGAATCTGAACGGCTAATCTGCCGCGAATCGATAATTGTCTGGGAGTAATGTTCCAATGTTACGTTTCGACAATCCCGGACGAGTTAATTGTCGGAAAAATCAATCGTTTTCCCGTTGGACGAGCAACGAACACTTTGACTACTAGCTAGTAGAAATAGCGACGTATTGAACAGCAATTTTTCAACTTGAAAATTTGCATTTGGTACTTTGAATTATCAGAATTATTCGATAAAACTAGACAACGGTAGGCATTGGAAGTGTTAATCGGAAAGGTGCAGGGTACAGTTTCCGATTCATTCTCTGATGCCCAACGCAGCCCACGTATAATCAAAGTCATCGAGAACTTAATTTACAGAGGATTTCGTATTCCAGCCTCTCTTTGCCGCTGAATGCGAGGAAATTGGTGTTCGTCGTATAAGAAACTTTCACACGATCTTTAATTGGAAAACGCGATGGTCTCGGAAATGGGAGTCAGAGTCGTCGACAAAAATTTGCTTCAAACTGAAAAAGAGGAATCGCGGTTTCCTCGTTCGCTCTTTTATCCTCGTAATAATTCCGCGCCAATCCCGAGCGTATGGAACTATCATCGACTTAAATTAATTATCAACGCGCTTAATAACTCGACCGTATTAAACTGCTTAATTATAAAACTAATTTATTACTGGAATTAATTTCGTTAATAAATGGATTTCGCGATACTTCGATTCGGCACACGAATTATTCTGTTCTTCGAGCTGTTTTTTTATTAATGGGGCAATCTTTCGGTGGTTCAAGTCTATCTAACGTTTCCAGGAAATTGCTTTGATTCTCCTTTATCCGCGCAATTTAACCGAGCTAGCTTTGTGCAAGACTAATCAAAAACGATTTAGGAGAAACATAGAATTTCCGAGCAATTGTCGAGCAAACATCTACTGAATACCTGTATAAAGTATTTAGAATTGCTTTAGTAATCGTTTACATTTCATGGTTTAATAGAATCTTTATTCGAAACCCGTTCCGTTTTCGTTTCATTTTCGAATGCTTTCTTCTTCAGAAATCATGCACCCTCCAGAGCAGGAAACCTTGACACAGTAGCGTAAAGTAAATACACGAATAAGAAATTGCTTCATTTCTTCTCATGGGAGAGGAATTGGAAGGGATGCATAAATTTCTTGGTAACAGCATATTATTGATTTCTTGAAATGTGTTATAAATAAATTCACGTCTATCAGTTTCTGTTAAATTAATTCTAATTTCGATTACTGGAAATGTAAATTATTAACAGTCAATATTCTTGACTTTACCTAAGATATTCAAATGTCTCAAAGGGATGAGAGAATTCGGGTTAGATCGATCGGCAATCTCAGATCAGGCTAAACTACGCGTTGCATGAAACCCGATGATGTCATCTTGTGCCCCTGGCTCTTTGCTCGTCCAATGATTGCGATATGTTTGGCGTATCTTGTGCAAGACAAACTGAAACTTGCTACTACACATCAACTAACATGCGGTTTCTCGATATGACTAATTCAAATGTACATATAAATTACTAACTATTCACCCACGACTATAGAAGCTTATTAACATTGATTCATCTATAACTCCGTTGAAATGACAAGAGCTAAGTGCAATGTGCTTAAGAGAAAATTTAAAAAATGAGGATTAAATTTACACTTATATTATTCACATTCTAAAATACAAATCATCAAAGTCATAGAACATTACTATTCGCATTAAAGTTGGCGAAATTCGTTCCTCCTCGGCTGCTCATGATCGTCGCAATCTACTTACAGCTGCCCGGACGGCGATGTCCGCCTGAAAATTGGTTCGCGCTACTGCGACCGGTTTAATCTCGTGGACAGTTTGGCGAAGGCGAAGAAGAGGAGTTGGAAATGCAATCTCTCGGCGCGGAAGACTGACAGAAAGTATCTTTCGCGGCAAACGGAACGCATCGGGATATCTAAATTCATTACCGGCTGTTTCGCGAAGTTTAATTAAATAAGAAACTCCGAGGGATCTTTTGTTCGCGGAACGGGAGAGGCGACGGAGAAGGAGAGCGACGAGGAAACGGTGCGAATTAGAGGGTGGAGGGTAGGAGCGGAAGATGGATGGGAGGACAATCGAGAAAGTATAAACTGTTCGACGCTTAAAGGTTAACGCGTCGTTACACGGTGCATTTGTTCGCAGTTGCAATTTGTACTTTTCCGTTTCGTCCGGCACAAGCCGCGACCGATCGATGGGCCAACTTTCAACCGTGGTTTTCGCAACATAACGGAAATAAACGTGCGAAGTCACGCGAGGAATTCAAATAAACGTTCGCCGGCCAATCTGGAAAAAAAATCCTGCTACACTCTCTTCGCCGTTGCATCGAGGATCGCAAACTTTAATAATTAGTAGAGTGAAATTTTGAAGCTTTACCAGTGTTTGTATCTGTCTGTGCTTTCGCATCGCCATCGTCCGTGCAATTGCTCAAATTGCAAAAGTCACACGACCTCCGCATCCCCTCGTCTCACCTGTTTCAAACGCGGCACACTTATTAAAACGTTTCCGCGAGCAGACTCGGTTAATGGTCGAATCAAAATTCTTCGCGAATAGGAAAATATGCTTTGTCCTTCGTCCGTTTGCCCAGCGTTTTTAGGACCCCTCTGTACCGCTTCCTCTTTCCTTCTCTTTTAATATTCCGTTGTAGGGCTTCCTGTTTTTATTATCTTTCTTCCTGTCACAATCTAATTGCTGGATATTCTTTACCAACGATGTTTGCATTCTCCTTGCGATACGTTTACGTTGAAAAGAAATATTGACAGAGCGTTAAGCGTTAATTGGACAAATTTGTAAACAAAATGTTTCATTTTACTCATAATATGTGACCCCGAAATCACGTATCTCGAGCACTAATTTCGGACTTGCAACGAAAATAAAGTACAAATATTTAAATAACGACTTCACAGTGCTCGAGTATATCAGCTGAATGCACGTGATCAGTAAAATATCTGTTTATTACACAAAACAATAATTATCCGGAGCTAAAAGCAAATTTAAATGTATTGATCTTTCACAGCTCGTTAAATGGTCCTGCAAATCGCGCGAGTTTCCGTGAAAACACTTGTACATAACAATAATGTTCCACTAATCATTTCCAATATTTCCTAAGATATTAGCAGTTTGCTTAAACCCTCTAATTGCTTCCACTCAACAAAGATTTGCATCTCATCGAGCATTTTGGTCTTCTATCCTTGACGCAGACAATGTAGAGACAACTGAAATTAGCATCGTACAATTATTTTCTCGATATTTTTGCCGTAATTTCTAAATGAGAAGGCAACTTAAGTCGTGGCGTTTGCGAAAGTTTCGCCATCGCGCTGCAACGTGCAAGTTTGCACGATGTTTCGCGCGTGTGTGTCGTGATGTGCGCTGGAACAATGACGTTAGAAGGCGGAGAAGCCGAGGGTAGGCTGTCAGATGGCGAGGCCGTGATAGTCAGGCTGACTCTCAGCATTCGCGTCGCGTGTGTCTATGCTGCACACAATGTATGCGGGTGCACAATTGTGTACGCGATTGCCTAGCCGCGAGCGCGTATACAAGCGAACCGTAGACGAGACGACTACGACGAATCGTATCTCGAACGGAAGGCGCAACGTCGTCCATTGTTCCGTCGCCGCCACCGTCGCCGTCGTTTGACATCGGCGACGTTTCCTTCGCGCTTTAAACAAACCCTGCTCCGCTATCTCCGCGCCTCTGTCCTCGAGATCATTCCTTTTACCATTAACTCGAGTTTCGAATGAAAATTTCTTACGGAAATTCGTGATTTCGTTGCGCTCGTCGGAGATTACGAGGGACGTAACCTTCCCCTGCTGGTAAATCGAAAGAAATCTTGAAGCATCCCTGTCGACCGATTCAATTTCACAAGGTCGACAACCTTCACCCCTCGAGACTCATCTTTCTCGAGGATCGATCTCGATCACCAACGAAAGACTTCTATCCGAAGAAATATCCCAGAGATGCTCCTCTCCCTTATCGGATAGAAGCGAGTGGGGAATGGGTGACAGGGTGAAAAGAACCTAACCCATCATCGTGGCGGGTTGCTTTCAACTCGGCCATCACTTTGCCTTATAACGTAATTTTGTTTCTCCAATTTTAAGCGACGCTCCGGGCCCTAATTTTGTTAAATGAGTTGTTTGCTAACACGGTTAAATTTGCGACCACTCGTCCAGCCAGGCGGACAGGCGGGTGGACAGGCAAGCAGCTTCCCCGTCGACCGGCCGGTCGGTCCACCAATCAGTAACGAACCGACCGACAGGGTCTCGTACGGGTAATGGTTTGACATGGTTATTGACGTTTCAGGCCGAAATCTAATTATTTGATATACGTGCTTGTCTGCCGTCACTGTGGAATACAGATATGTCAGCCATCACCGCTTCTACTCGGATCCATCCGTTTCCCCTCTATGTGCTACAACCCGCTCGTTCGAACCAGCTTCTACATATATTTCCATACACGACCGCGCATCGGTTCTCGTGCAAATCGTAATTGTTCGCTAACGCGTAATTCTAATGTAACTGGCAAACAACGCGTTCCTTCTATTCGCATTTGATCATCTTTACAAGACTTTACGGTAGCTAAACGAAGAACCGGTGCAGCGAGAATGATAATTGGTAATGATAGAAGAAGTAGTCGAAAGCACGCCAATACGCTGGTTTCATCAACGCGCGACACCAAGTTGGCGAGTTTCAATTTGCGACTCGATGTTAATTACTCGGTGAAACAACGCGCGTTATTACCAAGTAAAATGTCCGTCAACTTGGTGGCACCGGTTGCCAGGCGCGTGAACCTTGCCGTGATTATTCTTCGTTTTTCCAAGCGGCGAAGCTCCGTGCCTCGGAAAACGCGATACGAAAGATTAAAACTCTGTTGGTCGATTTAATTGTTTTCGTTGCTCTCGCTTCCATTTGTATTGCCGGTTCGTGATCGCCGAGAGGACAGTAGAAATGAAACGCGGTATCAACGCCTCGGCAAAACTAATTGAATATTTATTTACACGCTCGCGATCGCCCGTTTCATCGAGCGCGGCTCGAGGTCCTTAATTCCGCTCTCGATGGTAATCGAAACGAAATACCGTTGCCAGCCGATTTCACCCATCGCCCGGCGAAACTTTTCCCCCCTTCTAGGATACGCGGTAAATTTTCCGCTCTACGTACGATAAGTTCTACACCGACTTGCGTGTGCATCTGGCTGTTGATGGGCGGTGCACGCGAGCACACGAGTCACCGAGATGCGGTTAGTTACTGTCTGATCACACAGGGATGGTCGGTCGAGCAGCTCCGTAACAGCGTTAGGTTATAGGCTGGCTCGTAATATGCACTCCCTCTACGCCTGTCTACTAGAGAGAATCTACATCTGCCTATCTTTCTCTCTCACTCTGCATGTAAACCAAGTGCATGGTTAGCAGTGGTAGTTGTTGCCGTATGCTGTATACAGTTTCCCTGTTCCAGCGACGTACTTAACATAATTATAGGACGCTGTCGCATTGTTACGTGGCACGATGCCTTCGGGACAAACGGTGGTAAAGGTCGAACTTTGGTCACGATCCACGTACTGATTTCCGCTTCAATCTCCTACCTTCCACTCGACAAACAATGAACGCGTATGCGGTAAACGAGAAACATGGCAGCAGGTAGCGAGCACGGGAACCGAGAGGGGAGAGTCCACGTCAATCGGGTCAATCATTGAATTTCGCGTTATTGCGTTCAGGAATATTGCGCATGGGAAGACGGAGCTTTGATTAATCGTCGATCGTATCCGATCGATGGTAATACTAGTCCTGTAGCTTTTTGTTTTCCGAAAAATAGAGAATGCGATTCGTTAATGGACCTGTTGGCGATGACGCTCGATCGACGCGGAATACGTGTGCGCCACTTAAAGGGCAAAAGGCATTCACGTCGGGAAATCCGTCGAGTTTTTATGACTTGAACGTGAAACCTTGCCGCTGCCGGTTATAAGTGACGCAAATTGCTCCGTGCCACGGCCTGCGGAAAATCTGGAAACGGATGGGCGACGAGAGGGAAGAAGGGAAGGTGCGAATGATGGGAAGAGGGAATGAGCGAAACTCCTACACCTCGACGCGGAATCGGTGAAAAATCGATTCCTGTTTTCGTGCTGTACAACAAAATGGCACCGGCACATCAAAGGACGCGAACCGATCAGACAGCTTCCCAGCTGAATATTCAGTATAGCTGGCACGTGGAAATTTAACTGCTTAATGGATAAAAAAGATGAAGAAAGGAAAACAAGAAAAAAAAAGGAAAGCGGTGGATCGAATGCTTTGCGCCTTTCTCTCTCTTTCTCATCATCCCTTCTAGTAGATCTGTAGCACTTCGTACCAACTGGTTTGCCATCACTATGGCCTCTCTTTCTCGCCCCGTCTCGCTTTTTCCTCCCCGATACTTCCTCCTCTACTAATAGGAAGGCCCGTCAATTGCGCTTTTCACAAAGCTCTCTTCCTGGCGCTTTGCGAGCAGCTTTTCTACGATGAAAGTGCACAGATACACCTCGGTGCATGTACGACTACACCTATACACATCTAACATGGCTCGTATGTAACGTGCATCTGCGTCTGCGACTGTCGTGTATATACATATACAGACATACACGAAGACGTTACGCTTTAGCCGTCTGTGTACCCTCGGCTGAATAGTGTCTTTCAAGCAAGTAACATCGTAATTTCATTAGATTCCTATCGCTCTTCTTTCTGTCGGTCATTTTTCTTCGATAATCGCGACGTTATCCACCTTGATCTGTCACTTACTCACGGGTGATGATGCTCAAACATAAATCGTTCATTTACAGACAAGTAGATCCTTTCTGTGAGTCGTCTATTAACAAGAGAGTAGCTCGAGCGAGGATGGACGGAACATCGAGCGTGCTTATTAACCATATTCAGTAGACGATTAATAGTCACGGGAATATTCAACGAGGCCGGTGGATTATAATTTTGTTGCACGCCCGGCGTAATGCCGCGTACGCCGATTAAACGCGAACTGTATTTAACGATAGCGACCGAGTGCCGCAATTTCGCCGAAGCATTAATGCGATGTAAATGAACTTAATAACAATTACCGCGCTGCCGAGTCCGCATCGACTAATCTAATGATCGGATCAACGTTTCGCGACGTTTCTTTGAACAGGAAACAAGAGGAGATGCTGCGTCAAAAGGAAGCGGAAACATGGACGCAGACGTCTGGGTTTCGTGACAGGCGAGCCGTTCTTTACAACTTGGTTCGTTGTCGACGAAACCTGCACGATCTGCAACCACATCGACGATGCTTCAATCCCAAGGATAAACGTTTTCCATGTCCTTCGATATCGTGACATAGAAACTAACAAAAGTACCTTGCAAAGGTAGATCAGGTTAAAAAATATTGCGGTGAACAGGGGCGAAAAATCGCTTTGGAAACAACAGCACGGTTTCACCAGACCTCGCAGTTGGTCTATGAAAAAATAAAAAAGAAAAAAAAGAGGGAAAACCGAAGCGGAGGAAAAATGATGCGAGAGGAGGTGATTAATGCGCGTCCGTAACCGATGAAAAAGGGAAGTTGAGGGTAACGATGGCCGATGGTCGCCGCGCTGTTGCGTTACTATTAATGAACGAGAGACAGATTAAAGATGCGACGTTTCTCGTGAAACAGGGAGCAAAATAAATCGAGAGAAACGTTGCGGGCGTAGCTAGTCACGAATTTACCTAGTAACCAAGGGAACCTTCATTTCCGCGAAGCGCTCGTTTCTCCCGACGGTTAGTAGAGGCAAGTAAAACAGAAAGATGTAGAGAGTTAGCGTGACTGGTAACTACTCGGAGGGCTCGAAAGATCCTAATCGTTAACGATCACACGAAAACCGGTGCTCGCTCGTGCTACGTATGTACGCTTCGTGCAAAGCGGACCTGCCAGGAAAGGAAGAACGGAAGACACTCGGGGTCTACTTAGGGGTTTACTTAACTCGAGATTAACTCGGGGTTAATTCACTTAGAAGGAGTTGGCCCCGACACCGCTTTGGGCTGCTATTAGGTATTACCACTGGCATGGCGTCGGTATCTCCACCTTACCCGGGTTATGTTGCGAACGTATGTGGCAATCTCTTTCTACCTCACGAAACTTAACTATTAAATTAATGGATTATTTATATTTAATGAAGTTATTTGTAAAAATAAACTATTTTGGTAATATTGTTGAAATCCGGGTGAAAGAGTTACACCCAAGTTCTAATTAATATGGTTTATTAGCAGTGACTCGCTGGCTCGACAAACTGAACTTCGCAGAAGAAGAGGTTGTAGTAAATACGCGTGTTCTTGGTTCGCAAGTCTGAATCTATCTCTTACCTTTCGGGTTTAGTGCAAGAATATACATATACCTTGGATTTAGCGAGGGAAGATAACCTTAGCCCTGATGACTAATTATGGAGGTGAATAATATGTTTTTGACTTTTGAGCAACCTCGGTAGCCCTAAACATGACTATCGTTTATGAATCATGGTACAATCCTGATACTATCCTGCACCAGGGTTAACTAAAATCTTATTTTCATCCCTCTTACCGTCTACGTTCCTTTTCGTTGCTTTCGTAATACTCACGTTCGTTTGACGGATCCAGGATCCAAGATTTTCGCCGTTTGCTAGGGACTAACAAGGAGCTGGCTCCGTCGGAGGGGGATTGGTTATCCGCCGGGGTTAATATCCGATTACATTAACATCGTTATCGTTATCCCTCGTTACACTGTTTGCCGGTGTTTACACACACATTGACGTGGTCGTTGAGGACGCGTGAGGACGATACAAATTCCATCGGAGCCGTGGCGAATGAGGTCGAAGCAATCGGAAATGTGTCGCGTATTGGCCATTAACGGCGAGAGATCGAACGAGCACTCTTCTCTCGACGACTCGATCGGTCATTTGAATGCCGAAGCCCGAAACGAGAGGCTTAACAGGCCGCTGTGACGCTTGTCGTTCGCAACATATTGGAAATCACAGCGTGCACGGCATAATAACGAGCCTGCTCCCGATTGTCTATCACCTGCGAATCGTTCCTCGCTCCTGCTCTCCTGTCCACCTATACGGCTATGTTGATACGGGCTGACACGTGTACCCGTTACCCCGTGCATTCTCTAGGTAAATTTTGCTCGAACTAACGCCGTTTCAATACCCTCCCCGTTTCTCTCCTATCTGTCTACCTCTCTATGGATGAACAGGGAGAGAAAATCGGTGGCGGTTGAACAGCAGCAAATTCGAATCGAGCGCGTGAGAATCGTTTAAACGTCACGAACTGTATCTGTCAGCCGGGGGGTTGGATCAAAGGGTGAACAGAGGAGGACGGGAATTTTTCGCGTCGACGACGCGACCGCTCGTGCCGTCACGTTATTTACGGCAAACGCCAAAAACATTATCGAAATCTCCATTTTTTTTCTCTCTACTACGTATCGCTCGGCTTCTCGCGTGTTGGTTTTTGTATAATATTTCCATTTTTTTTTCTTTTCAATCCTGACACTTTCGAGTCCGAGCGAAATCGAAACGCTAGTGTCGAGCAACCGTTGCGTGAAATCAAGCCTGGTCGTTTTGAAAATCACTTTGACGGGTGTACACCGATCAAATAGAGCGTTATGAAGCACGCTAGAAACTGTTGACAAGCGTTTTCGAAAATAAATATAAAGCTAGAATTTGTTTAGCCGTTAGTAATGTAATTGAAATTAGACAAATTTTAATTATTTCAATGATTTCATGATGAAAAGTCGTTGCTGGTCTTCGCGAAGGCGTTCATCCATTTTCATTAAACCCGACTGGCTTTCTTGGCA
Source organism: Osmia lignaria lignaria (assembly GCF_051020975.1). NCBI lineage: Eukaryota > Metazoa > Arthropoda > Insecta > Hymenoptera > Megachilidae > Osmia > Osmia lignaria. Next base: position 7,392,429 of record NC_135046.1, on the reverse strand, counting down.
CAATGCCTGGGCCCAGTATTGCGACCCTATTACCTGGTCGAACCATTTCTATTCTTCAATTACGCGATACCGTCCACTTTTCCATTCCCTTTTTATCATCATCCTTGCTCCCCCGCCCCATCACGCTCATCGTGACATCAGACATCGTACCGTACTTCCTCCTCCTTCTCTTGGCTCGCATTATTAAGGGTCATGCTACCCTTGCGTTGTATTCAACCGAGCCAGCATCGATTTTCGTCTCGAGCCCGAGTGCATACGGACGAGACTGTGGCATAAGAATAACTGGCGCGGGAACAGGTGGTATCCCCCGCGTTACGCGAGTATCCGAAGGTGAAATATATTCAAGCGTCGACCATCGGTATAATATTAATCAACTGGCAAACGCGTGGCAAGAAGAGAAATTGCATTTATATGAAATCGTTAAGCCGCACCCGTTCAATTTCCTCCCGCGAACATCCGCTAATTGATAGATCTCTAATTCCATAAACCTATAATTCCACGGGCCGAAATTCCATGAAGCTGCGAACGCTGCGGCACGTTCGAATATCGGGGCCAGAGACAAAAGTTGATATCGAACGGTAAATACAGAGCGAATCTCCCGGATGCCACTCAAATTCCATTTTCACCACCTTCGACCACCGCTACCCGAGGCTACGTGTTCCGATCTTGTCGCAAGTATACGAACCAGTGATCGAACTGTCCGAGCGAATCAGTGTACCGTCCAATACGTGAATCTATCTGTCTATCTCTCTCTCTCACACTGGTTTTCTCGCACAAGCACGTGTACGCCAACAGAATGCAATGACAGCTCTCGTGACAGCCACGTGACGTTTGCGGGTATTCCGCTAGGCATCTAATTATCGTTTGCCACGTAGACTGCGACCGTAGCTGTTTGTAAGAAATTCTTTCGTCAATTTGCACAAGATCACGAATCGAAAACAGCTAGAGGACTCCGATCGTTAAATGAAAAACAAACGCGATTCCTCTCTTTTTTTTATCTATGAATTCTTGAACAGATAACGTCGAACGGGTTTATCATGGAACTTCCTCGTTGCGAATAACTTGAATTACTATTATATAATCAATTACTGGTATGAACACAGGAACACCGTTAATTAAGACATTTAGCCGTTTAGCTTGCATAACGATCATTTTATCGTTATCGTCATCCGCGTCATCGAAGCGTTTAACAATCCCTGTGAATAATCTCAAGCGACGGAAGAACGAATCGGTCTCGGTCTGGCTATCTTTACGATTAGCCTCGAATCGAAGGTTCCTTCGTCCTTGTCAAGAGAACGTTGCTAATGCACGTTTGCTCGTCCATTGACGAGCTTAATTACGTTCGATAGATGGGGTAAAAAGTTAGCCCCGTTTAAGCTCGTTCGACGCGACATCCCGCGTATTCTTCGTGGACCGTGCTTCGTCTCTGTCTGTATCTCGTCATCCTCGTCTCTTTAACCGGTTGTTCTCCATACACCGAACTCACACCCCCGCCAATGTCCCAGCTTCGTGGCAGGGCTACACTGAGCGGCGCCTCTGAAAGCCATTCCTGATCATTCGCGCGTACTATATTATTTTTACCTCCGCAACTAGAGCGGCGAAACACGCAGGCGTTATCAAACAGGGCTTTGTCTAACTTTAATTGAAAATATTGGAATAAATCTTCCAATAGACATTGTCGGGCGAAACTGCCGCTCGAGCGGTGCTGTACAACCATCGCACGCGAAGAGATAGGGATGAGACGAGCCGACCAGATGGTTGGCAGGGAGAAGAGGGACGTGGAACAGGACAGGCAGCGTAAAGAGGGTGAGTAACTGGATGGCTACTGAGTGGAACAGGGACACGAGCATCAACGAACGGGCCAGAAGAGGTAAATAGCCATTTGTGGTCGAGTTTATAGCGAAGGTTTGCTGTTCAAAAACAGTCGACGATGCCGACTCGCAGCCAGCGGACCGTTTTGGCAATTCGAATCAATTCTGTCCCTATTTCCCCATCCCTCTTCTCTGCCACTTGTCGCCAGGCTACGTTTCGAAACAGTTCGTGTCGTATCAACGCTTCCGTAAATGCGGCAAATGAACTCTGACCGTTTGTACTGTTTTCTTCTCTTATCTTACCTTTTTACACTATTACGACGAAAAAATAACACAGTAATTACCACGCGTTATTTCTACCATCTTGAAATTCACTTAGCGCTTTCTAAAAACAGCTTGTTCAATTAGAGACTCGTTTCCAAAAACAGAAATCATGTTAGGCGATGATGCGGTACTTTATAGACTTGCTTTCCCCTTTGTCGATTTAATCGAGAGAAAAACCGCATTAACGGGGACGCGTTCAGGAGCGAAACCGCTCCGGAAACGCTGGAAAATTACAGGGCTCGAAAAACCCCTGCCGCCTGGAGGCTAGGATTGAACCGCTTTCAGACTTTCCACGGGCCTCGCTCGGAGCACCCGGTAATGACGATAACGAATCGTCGTAATGGCGGCTGACAGCCGGTCGTTGTCGGCGCTGGGCGACAACAGCGTCGCTTTGGAATTCGAAGCGCGACAGGGTACATAGGTAGGCGCGCGAGCAACGACGGTTATCGGAGTCGATCATTCAATTTTGCGCTGCAAATTGTCCGTGCCGGAAACTCATATCCGGGCACTTCCGGTTCTCCCTGGTTCCGCCTCCGGGGAACAGGAGTCTCGCGAAAGGGCGGCCCTGCTGAATGGCCCGGTTCAAGAGAGAGACTAGGAACCTGAAGAGCAAGAGAAACAGAGACGTCAGGGGAAAGTGAGGGGGAGAGAATAGAGGAACGAAGAGGTCGCGGATTCGATAGACAAGGACTCTGACTCGGATGAGCGACGAGCTCGCTTCCGGTTGATGGCTCGTCCTCCTGGCGCTCTCACCTGTGCTCCACCCTGCTATAAGTCCGTATTATTGTTACTCAAACTTTTGGTTAAATATTACTCATCTTATGATTAGTTAAAACGATTCACCTTTAATTCTTAATAAAAATTAGAGAAATTGATGGAGAATTGCACATTATTATCAAATGATATACGAATTCTGTTCTACTGTGAGGATGTTCGATCAGTCTGGTCGGTCGCCGAAGTTTTGCCAACTTTATGCATGTAAAAAGACGCGTGACGAGTCGCTTCCATCCCCCAGAGTCAGTATAAAATGTGATTATTAAACTGGAACTATGTAGATCTAATCCGGGCATTACTATTCATCGCCAGACCATCGTCAAACCAACGGACCTAGCAGAATTATTCTCGTCAATCTGAAACCAATTGGGATTCGAATTCGCGCGTGCATCGCTTCGCGGTTCTCCTCTGTCCGCTTTTCGTCCACGGTCCAGCCGCAAGAAATAATTCGAAAAAAGGGGGTCGACGCGCTCTGCCGAGGTCTCAGTTAACAATCGTCGACGATTCGATTGTTGAGCATGCTATTATTAGCCGATGTTTAGCAACAAACAGGCGAAAAGCGGCAAGGACAACGGTGAGCCGATGCAAATCAGGATTTGTCGAATCGATCGACGTACACATCGGAACGATAATTAGGCTCCAGGCACTAACTATTATCGGCTGCGCTTACAATTAGTGCCTTTTAGCAGGCTCGGTCTAAATTTTCGAACTGTTTCGACAAACACATCGTGGCGTTCCGCGTGGACGATGATGATGATGATGATGATGATGATGATGATGGCGATGTTCAGCTTCATTAACGCCTGAAATTCCACTTAATCGGCTCGTTTGTACGGATTACGCGTCAGAAAATCGAGCGATAAACTTTAGGTCTGGCGCAAAAGTCTCATAAAATTATGCAGACACCATGGAGCCACTTATGAGAACGTATCGACGCGTACCAGCGTCCGCCTCGATATTGATGTTACATGTTTTCCAATTAATGCAAATTCCGCGGATACTCGTTTCACTTACGCAGCCACTCGCGATCCTCGACTCGATATCTCCATCGGTTTATGATCCACGTTTCGCGAGCGTTTCGCGAATCATCGATCGCGTGCCACATCCATGAAAATGCATCGAACGATTCGCGTCGAATGTACGCGATTTCTTGCTTCGATTATTCCTAAAACTGCGGTAGAAATTGAATTCTCAGGTAATCAAGCAATACAAATGCAAATACCAAGCGCGGAGGAGAGGGATGGAAGCATCGAATCGTCGCGTTACCGGCTGTTTCGCATTTCGAAATATTCCGCATAAATAAACAATTGACAGCTACGAATTACATCCATTTAGAATATCGATCGATCAACGCGTTGTCGCTGAACCGACCGCGTTAATAATGCATGATCTTATAGTCGATAATGCATTTCGAACCGATTACAGTATTTTTCCCTCTTCCGTTCGTGACACCCGCTTCCCGACGTTTTTCGCGATCTCTCGCTAATTTTCCAATGGCAACGATTGTTTATCGTAGATTTTTCTGGACGAGCCGTCTCGACGGAGCATCCGTTCGGTCAGAAACGCGAGCGAACTCGTCGCTGTCTCGCGTCCACGCCTTCGATCAGTGTCGCGGTTGATCAAGTGTTCGGACGATTTCAAAATCGCGACAAAGGGCGCGTGGAACTCAATTGATCGATAACGTCGACATCCGATAGATTATACTGTTTTGTCGTTTTGTATTCACCGCGAAACATTCGTACCGGATTTCAAGTTTCACCCGCATCCCGCTCACCGATTCGCTAATCAAAGCGACAATTTGTAACGCTTCGAAACGGTATCGGCTAATTTGTCAACGTGAAAGGTAATAACGCTTCCTGTTGTATTATGCATCGCGTACGATCGTCCGTTGACGGACTGCTAGCCCATTGCCGTTCGAAAAGAGGACATTTCGCGTGTGACATTTCGCGAAATTTCAAAGTTCCCTCATCTGATATCCGCTTTTTGCTCCACCATTATTTTACTCGATCAAATTCTGTCCATCCAAGGCGACACCGTGTTCGGCAATCTGTTAGTCGTTGTTGAAAGACAAAAATTCGTAGCTGGAAATTTCGTCGCGACGAAAAGGGAACACCGTCTTCGAGGGACGCGTGAAAGCGCTCACCTTCCGCAAAAGCGAGCTCGAAGCGGCTTTTGTGCGATTCACGGGGTTGGTTACTAGTGTACGCGTAACACGTCAATGACATTACCAGGCCAAACACGACATTTCACTCTTGTGACGCGCCGATAGCGTCGCACAGTTTGCCGGGATTCGTTTAATACGATTCAAACGAAAGTTAGCAAAGTTGGTCCGGTAACCGGTGTCGTCTGTACGAACCGGCACAAAGTCGTGAATCGCTCTACTTCTATCCGAAAGTATAACTTTCAGCCGGGAGCTTAACGCACGGAAACGAGAAACGACGAGGACGAATCGGGGAAAAAGTACACGCGATTACCTCGCAAACTCTCGCGAGTTCGAAGCCGTAGAAACGGAATGAGGCGAGGTGGTAATGGGAACAATTTTCAGCAGGTTTTGTTCACGTTCGATCGACACGAAGAATCGCTTTCTAGCGGGTCGTTTAAGCGCGACGAAGCGAGGCGGGTTGCGTCGAGGAAAGAAGTTGGCCGCAGCCTACTAAAAATTCAAAACGCGAGCGAATTTCCCCGGGAATAAATTTCCAAGTTTCCCCCTGGGCGAGAACAGCCGAGCAAATACGCCACGGCGGGCTTATCCAACCCCGGCCCCTGCACGAACGAGAAAGTTTGACGCATTGCCGGCGAATAAACCGAAACGATTGTTACGCAACGTTTCCGCGAAAGAAAGGGTAGAGGGAGGAAAGAAGTTTGTAAGGAACCTGGGGCTGCGTTCGGTGCATACTACAAGGTGTCCCATGCAACTCGAGCAACTTATATTATTAAAATAGATAGGACTAAATCGAATAGAATCGAGTTGTACACCATGTACTAACATTGAAAAATCGCGAGAGAACGGCACGTATCGTTACATTTTGAACACGTTCTTTCCTTTCAGCTGGTGTTGTTCGTCGCGTGCTGGCATCGACGATAGACTATGAATAATAGTCAATCCAATACAACGACGTAAGTAACTGATATTAAAGTATCGCGCTTGGTGAACGAGGTTCACGCGATACCCTTCCATGTAATCCTGCTCTGAGGTATATTTTTCAAAAAAATAACGATATTCGGTGAAAGTTTCGAGTTGAAACAACGTGACGCTCAGCCAACGATAACCCTGTCGTCAGAAGCTGATGGAAAAGAATGCCTGTCGTCGCCTCGAGGAAGAATCTCGCAGCTGCGGAGACAAAGCATGTCATTGACTGCCGTCATGAACCATCGAAGAGGTCTTCTCGGGTAATATAACAGCTCTCGTTTCCTAATTTTCCCTGCATCGAACGCGAAATACGCGCGATTTACCATGTTTCTCGGGTTAATAACGTAGCCGAGTTAAAATACGAAATATATGTCTCGCGTGTGGTCAACGCGAAACGTTGCAACGCAAAAACCGTATAATTTCACAATCATTGAATTCAGTTTTCGACGTGAAAATATTTTCGACGCGACGCTCCAACGGTTTTATTTCAATTTATATCAACGGGAGTATCGGCGCGAGAGTTATACGCTGGACACGGTTAAATGCTCCCGATGTGCATCCTAAACGCGCAAATGAAATCGTACCATAGATGTTTTAATCAGTCCTCGGAATAAAGGCAGATATTAAACACAGAATGATCAAACATGCTCGTTCTCGTCGATAGAGCATTGATTTCAGGTATTGGCAGCAACATGTCGCTGCCCTCTTGCATCCCCCAAGACCCCGAATTCATGGCCGGACAAATGGGCGTGGCGAAAACAGTGATGCTAAATAATCAAAGTCATTCAGAGAAGAACGATCGCGAGGCTCAAAAACATCGATCTAATTATCTGCAATTAACACCCGTCAATGCAGTTTGCGTTCCTATGCACGCTTTGGACGCTGCAAAAAGTGAGTGCATCTTCGTCGCGAAAGTGAATATCGAGTCGGGTTAAAGGGCGTACGTTTAATCCTTAGGTAAACAACAGATGATCGATCAACAACTGAAGCCATTGGAGAGGAGAAAATGCCATCGGGAAATGGTGTCGATCATGAGCACCCTTTACGCGAAATTACTGATAGTAATTGGAATCGCTGTGCCCGTCACGGCCAGCGTCACTGAAAGAGTTCCGGCTTTTTTGAATCAGGTCTGTAACGAAAGACGTTCGTTAATATTCACTTACAAATGTGAATAATTTTTCACGAGGTTGTTCAAAGTGTAAAATCATGTTTCTCTGTGCAGGGATTTTACTTGTATCTCTATTTGATCAGTGTCACTTACGTGATCGCGATGTACATCATGATGTTGAGGGATAAAACCTTGAAGAATCTGCTGCAGAAGAACGAGAGAGAACAACAGACTTATGCGTTCGATGAGAAGGGTGATCGGGTGAACGTGAGTCAGGTAAAACAATATTTATTTTACGTAACAGAGTTATAAAAGCTTTATCTTTGTCAAGATTCTCGTGTAAAGACCTTGCCGACTTATGCAACCGGCTCGTCGAATCAGAAGCCAATTACTTGTCGCGAAATAATTTAAACAAAACAGTTTCCATCGAACGTGCTGATTCGAGGTTTTTTAATTAGCACGGTGAATTCAGCTACGCGACACGTACAATGCAATCTTTGTCCCTCAGATGCAACAGTACGGCAGCTTTTGTCTGAGACTCGGCGCTGTGGGATTTGGCGCCGGCTCGCTGGTATTTACAGGATTGCAAATTGGGGCGGAAATAGCTTCCGGCCCGTTCAGAGCGATTACACCGGGCGCCAGGCTGCTGTTGGTCACGGCCCAGATGCACTTCATATTTCTCAACAGTGAAAGTCTCAGTCTATCCAAGCACAACGCTCTCGCGAAATTAGGCCTGATGCATATGATCGCGACCAATCTCTGCGAATGGTTGCAGGTAACTCGTAAAAGCTTTCATCGCAAACAGAAAAGGATTCGCATGAAAGTATATAAATTTCAGAATATAAATTAGCTTCTCAGCGATGAAAATAGTAAATTAAACAAAAATAGGATATCGAATATCATCGCGGCAATTTTAACGATCTTTATAATTCAAACGCGGTGTCGATTAACCGCGACCAACATTTATCAAAGTCAAACGAGATATTTAATATCCATATCCGTGGAAACGTATCCCGTTCGACAGAGACTCGTATCCTGTTTCCCGGGAAAATCGAAGTAGCCGCTTATCGGGGAGACCGTTCCAGGTCGACGCGAAGCTTTTGATCCGTCGATGCAGGAACGCGACGAACATTTAACGACAATTCCAGCTTTTACTGTCGCGTTCTGGATTCTGCGTGTGTCGTCTTGAATCTTTCACACTCGCTCTCAGGCATTCCGTTTGTTTTCCAAGGCGCTCGTCGAGGAGACGCAACACGAGATCGACCAGTTGGGCCATACCCACGACGACGAGGACGGGATTCTAGCGTCTCTTCTCAGAGACGCTAGCCCCTTCCTTTTTCCTTGTACAATTGAATTCAGTTTAATTTGCGCCGTGATACTGTTCGAGATGTGGAAGAGGGTGGACGAGACGATCGATTCAAAGAACGAGAGCCCAACGAGATCTTCGTATCATCTTAGCATCGATTGCAGCAGCTCTCACAGGTCCGAAATTTGATTAAATCGATAGAATCGTCGTTAATTTGTTAATGCGACCTTCGGTTTTATGTCCGAAACTTTCTCAGAGGTCTCTTCGGTGGAATCCTCGTCGTCGCAGCGACGATACTTAGCCTGATCATGTTCTTCGTGTTGAAAGAGGCTAAGAACCAAATAGCGATCGTCCAGGTGACTGCGTTGGACGCGACTATACTGATGTTAGGTAAAAGATATCGCTGTTTCGCGTTATGCGCTTGAAAATTACTGAAACAACTATTGAAATCCTAGGAATGATGGCTTCGGTGGCTGGAACATTGAAGTTGCAGGCGTTGCACCAGAAAATTATCAAACCATCGGATTTGGATACGACTTTATTAGCTGCGGCTCAGGCTGGAGTCTATCTGCATTGTCTATTCGGAGTTGTTGGTGATGTTCTAACGATGGGTCCAACTTGGATGCTGTCGTTAATCACAGACCTGTTAGCCCTGATACAGAGCACCAGCCAAACTTTGCTCATTAAAGTAAGAAAAAGAATGACTCATCTGTTTTAAAGCGAACCGTGATATCGAATGTTTATTAATTATACGAATGCCCAGATCGCCTGGGGAAGACGTTGCTCCAGAAACGACAAACCGGGAAAGGAATTAATCACCTTCCTGATAGTTGTCAATATCGCCCTGTGGACGGTGAATACGCTGGAGAAATCTCGTGCAGGCGTTCGCCCGGACCACCTGAGATTCTTTGGTGTCTGGGCTTGGACGATCATTACCCACGTCTCCATGCCACTGGCTATATTCTATCGATTTCACTCGGCCATCTGTTTATTCGAAATATGGAAAACGTGTTACAAGTGCCGATCAAACAGCACCGTCCAGAGCCCCTACTGATCCGTCATGACTAAATTTCGTTCTTGTAAATTGTATAATAATTCAACGATACGAATAAACACACTTTACCTGACCCTTTATCGTCAAACAAAATAAGTCAAAGGCTAGAACGAAGCAAAGGGAAATTGCGTTACCCTTCGACCTTCCTTTCAATTACCAATCTATTTTAACAGCGAAGGAAAAAGAATGTGAAAGAACAGGAAAAAGCAAGCGATCCTTGGCAAATAACAATGTTAACGTTGTCGTGTAAGGCGAACTTGGTCACAGTGTCTGCTAGCTAGCCGCAACATGGAAACTTCTAAGCTGGCGGCGGAGACAAAGGGTAAAAGGGACGCTTCAAAGCGTCGTGGTGGACGGCGACGCGATGCCATACCGTGCCGTGCCGTGCCGTGGCCGTCGTCGAATCGATAAAGGTGCGTACTTTTATCGATGTACACGGAAAAGATAGAAGAGGGGTAACGACGATGGCGGGCGTCGACAGTTTGATACGGTTTACGGTAAACACATTTCGGTTGCAATCACATCACCGGGCAAGCAAGCCTCGCTGCAACGAGAAGTAGGTGATGCTTCGATGGTTGGAGAAAGCGAGCAAGCTAGCAGAGCGGTCGGTGAAGAGCTCTTAGCCAACCCTTTGTTGCTCCTGCCACCGCTATTGCTCCCCTCACTCACTCCGCTGCCACCCTAAACGGAGTGGAGGCTGTACTCTTGACCAAAGGCCTCTGATTTACTTAGCCTATCGAGTGCTCTCGGACTCGTCCACCAAGAATACCGTGCACGCGGCTCGATCGTACACGTTGTGTTCCGAAATTTCCAACTTAATGCTCCACTTACTGTCCGTTCACCTACCACGTAGAGATCTCGAAGTTTCATTGCGGGACATCGTGTAAATAAGTTTCTCTACACGAGGAAAATTGGCACGCCATGAAACCGACTGTTTTTATACGTTATTTTTCCTTTTTATCTTCTATTTCTCTTCGTTGATATCTGATAATGATCGAAAAAACACGCAGAAAGTACGAGATAGTCGTTTGGAAGGATTTAAAAAAAGTCACACATGAATCATTGACAAAACAAATGAAAAATGGAACGTGTTGGCAGCGTATCACAACGTTTTGTTTTTTTAACGGATTTAACGAGGATTTACCGTTCTTACTCCCTGGCTAGGCGAACTACCACTACAACTGCAATCTACGATACACGCCTAGAAGAGATCTCTCGATGTCGAAGAGGAGAAGAAATCTTAGATTTTCTATGTTGACTGGATATCTCCGAGACGGTAACACGAGTCCAGGGTAGTTTCCAAGAATTTATTCGATACGATCGCTGCGTGTTCTCGTCCAATGAAATTCACATACTCGTCGAACACGTACGTTGCATTCCATGATACCTAAGCGGATTCATTATCAAACTTGAAGCTACTGTATAATTGTATAAATGACTGAACAATGAACAACGAGTCATCTATTGACGATAATAGTTATTATCAGCTTGAATCAACGACGCAATGAAGATATTGATTATTATCGATGATGAAATTATTTATAGCGACAGTGCCTTGAAAGCGAAATAATCGAGGACTGAATAAATTCGCGTTAAACGTTGAACACGCGTTTTCTCGTTGACAAAAAAGAACGGACAAGACGGTTATACTTGTACTTATGGCCGGCCACAGGAAAATCTCGCAATTTATCGGGTTTACCTACACACCGAGCTTCGGTAGCCGTGTATGATTCTAAAGTCCGCGATGGGTAAGGGAAGTAGTAGAAAAGGAGGAAAACGCGACGCGACGGCGACGGGACGAGGAAACGTTGATATATCCGCCAAACACAAGGAGCTAGAACGTCTGGGCGGATTTATCGGTGCTGGCGGATAATGGATGGTCTTCCCCGCATGGAAACTTTTTTAAATAATATAACGTGCAACTAGCGGAAGCGCCTCGATTCCACGGCGATTCGAAATACGCTTATACCAGCTGGAAGGAAAGCTTCTCCCTCTCTTTGCCCTCCCTGTAAATACAACGGGAAAATAATCGTCCATCGAAAGAAGCGGTAATAGTCGGTTTCTTCTCGTCGATCACGAGGACGACGAGGATGAAAACGTATCGATACGTGAAATCGTGTAGCGTTCGAAACAAAATTATCTCGTCGAGAACGTAGCGTAAAGGAGCCATGCGAAGGGTCAACGGCGGTTCTCTTTCCCGACCCAATTACACGGGGCTTTAATGAATTTTCGATATGCTGGCTCCGCTATACCACGGCGTGTATCGATAAAAAAAAATCCAGTGCATACAAGTAAATTATTCGATAGTAACAAGGGGTCGAAAGAAATGACAGGAAGCATTGACAGAGCAACCAGCAGACAAAAACCAGCAGTGCAGATAGGCGATTGGACGATCCGCGGGAATGTATTTAATTCGATTGGACTCTCCCGCCATCTGGACGAAACAAGGAGGAAAAGAGAGGTCGAATGGGCGACTCTTGTTGCAAGGGTGAGGGAACCTCTGTTTCCGCCGGAAATGAGACCTTCGCGACTCATACCCCCGTCCTCTACCCCTTTTGCTTCCTCCTAAATGCCCTCCCGAGCCTCCTTAACGTCCACCCTCTTGTAGTCGCTACCCTAACCGAACCCTCCATCGCCCTCTATCTCGAATACTCGAATGCAAATCGTACTTATATTTTCATCTCGTACGGCCAGGTAAATATTTCAAACGATCCCGGGTACGTACGTGTATCGCTCGAAACTCGTTTTCTGAAAATCATTGAAATCCACCTGTCAGATTATATACTCTCATCCCCTCGTTTCACTACTCGCTGCCGACCATCCACGGCTCGTTCTGTACCCGACTACCTCTTTTCAAATATTTAAATTATAAATATTTACCGATACTGCGAAACTGCAGTTCGAACTGTACGCACGATTGAAAATAGCAGAAGAACTTCGTGAGCGATATTATCATCGTCGCACGTTTATTGCGATTTATTGAAACAGAAATCGTGTGCCGGGAAATTAATATTTAAACGAAATCTATTTCTATGATATCGTGTTTTCTCTCATCAGAAGAGAGAGGAAATTTAATAATAAAAAATAGAACAAAAATGTAGGGGTAAAGAAATGTAGAGGAGGAAAAATCAAAAAGGTGGAAGGGCTTACTAATGCCTCCCTCGCAACTCTAGTGAATGTCGCTTGGTCTCCGAGGATGTAATTTTCGCTGTATGCCCGGATTAGAAGCCAGCTCGTCGGGCTCCACGTTATACCGCTTGATAAGTATTGCCTCATGCCTCTTGAATACACTAGAACTGGAAAAGGGATTTGAGATGATCTCAAAGCGATCGATTGGCCTCGACGTGACGTCACGGGTCACGGCGATAGGCGGCTGTTGTGTCTCGTTAAGAATCCACGTACCATAATAGCGCGGATTAATGATAAGAGCGTAAGGGTAGGACAGCCGTGTAGCTTGCTGGAACGTAAAAGCTATTATTACAATACCTGCAGTTGCTTTTTCAACGAGATTGATATTGCTTTGCACCTTGAAATAAAAAATCTTTAACAGCTTTCACGAAGACATAAATCCTGAGGAACCAGTTTTATGCTAAACCTTTAGTTTTATAAATGTTAAAACATTACTCAACATCGCATTACGTACTACAGTGAAACCCGATATCTATTTAAAATATAAAATTGCTGATGGAAAGAGTGGATTACGTGAGTTCGCCGTTCTTCGAGACGGGAAGGACAAAACTTTTGCTAGATGGTATTTCTTAAAATCAGGTAAGCGGATCATTGGAAGTTTCGGTAAAAAAAAATCTCGCGGAAAAATGTACCGATGTAAAATACTGGCTGTAATATCCAATTTCAAATAATGTTGCAAAATGATCATGCTCAAAATAGGTTTACAATTTTTATTATTAAACCAAAGTAAGAGAAAAAGTAACATTCGATCAGAAAGATCTAAAAGAAAATGGTAAAGTTGGATGAAGAAACTGATACATATTTTATAATCTTTGTTTATTTGAGCCCTTAAGACTAAAAGTTACATTGTCATATAATGCATAACCGACAGAATAAGAAACTTTGAGTAAGTTGGGTTTAGTACCTGTTCTTCCAACTCAATACATGTAGCAACATAAACGCGATAATGCTCGGGCAATAATATCCTTAACACTTTGTGTTCTGAAGCCGATTTTTTTATTCTTCATTCCCGAATGGCTGCTACAACACTTACAAACATGATACTGATGTGTTTGTATCCATGTAAGAACAAATTGGTTTTTTTTTGTCTTTTATTCACACATAGTTAAACTTGCGTCGGCTTTGACATTCTGGATGGTTCTGATATCTGCGGCAGCTGGACGCATTCCGCTAATGACCGTATCTAAAACAAACAAATTAAATTTTACTTAGAAAATATTGTACATACAGAAGAACTTGAATCAACTATATGAAAATGTTTTGTGCTTTTTCTACCAACACACAAACAATTTTCAAAAGCTCTAAGAAGCCAGTAGTGTATTGTTGTATGATGTAGATTGTACTCACTTCTGGAACTCCCACTCTCGATTGTCTAGTGGACAAACTTGTCGAGTCTTCAACCAACGCGAGATGCAATGGAAATGGAATGCATGCTATGCGAAAACAAATGTCAAAAATTTTAAATAAAAAAGTTAAAGTATATCAGTTATGCAATCGATACTAAATGTGTATGTAACATAAACCATAAGAAGAAGATGCATACATTGCATACACCCCAAGCTACAGTACATTCCTCACTGGTGGCTGATGCTTGATTTGCTTGACATTCAATACATAAGTCCATTATATGATTACGACAGATTGCGCAATTATCTACTACAATATCTGTAAAATAATAAATTCCATAATTAATGAATAATCCTGTAAATATAATACTATAATAACTTTGGTGAATTTGGTGGAAATACATTATTGCAATAAGACTTGTAATACATACCCCATGCCCAAAGAGCCACAGCATTCCACTGAAATGATACAAAATTCAAGTTATTGATTACAGCGTAAATATAAACCATGCGAGTACAGTAAAAATGACAATGCAAAAAATGAGGTTAGAGTTTGAAAATCAAAGTATTAAAATTAGAAGAACTTGTATATATTCGGCAAAACACTTCTCTTAGCTCTTCATTTCACCTTTTTTACTTCAAAACGTTTTTTCTCTCCTTTACTACTACTCGAAGTTGGTAAATCGTTTTCTTCATCATCAATTTCCATTGCCGACGCCATATTTAAATTTTGATGTTTAAAGCCAACTGACACCTCGTGTCAGAGACTCGAAATACAACGAACAGCTAGCATGTAAAGTACATATTTTTCTAATTATTAATTATTTTAAGTATATTATGCATTGTTATACTACAACAGAGGTGCTGTTGTAATTGGGTGTTGGAAAAATGCTTGTAAATCAAAGTGTAAATTGTATGAAAAATTTACTATTATGTTAGTGTATCAGTACTAGGCTATGTTATTAGAACTCTTGTTCGACTTAATATGACAGTTACTTCGATCATTTAAAAGTTGGAGCAAATTACCTTAATTTTGTGCGTATATAGTTTTCAATTATTGTTCGGTATTCTCTTAAACGTTATAAAATATATTACACAATGAGACGAAAGGCAGGCGTTGGTGCAATTCAAAAACAAAAGCTGGAGAAAGAAAAATATAAAGATAAGGGGACAGAGATTCAAGAGAACCAGTTTGAGCAAATGACAAAACACATGGAAACTTTTCGCGTTAATTTAGAAGAGTTTGCAACAAAGCATAAAAATGAAATTAAAAAGAATGCACGTTTTCGACGGCAATTCACTGAAATGTGTGCCTCAATTGGTGTGGACCCTTTAGCCTCAGGAAAAGGGTTTTGGTCTGTCCTTGGCATAGGAGACTTTTATTATGAGCTAGCTGTACAAATTGTAGAAGTATGCATGGCAACAAATTATAAAAATGGTGGATTGATCTCATTAGATGAACTTAGAACAAGATTAATACAAGCAAGAGGTCGTAGAAAAGAACATCAAGAAATAACAAATGAAGACTTATTGGCTGCAGCAAAAAAACTAAAAATTTTTGGAAATGGATTTTCTATTGTTCCAATTGGAAGAGGCAAACACCTGGTACAATCTGTTCCTGGTGAACTAAGTATGGAACATACTGCTGTGTTACAGCAAGCTAGTTTATCTGGAAATGCACATATTTCAAAGTCGATACTTTGCAAAGAGTTAAAGTGGGAACCAGATCGTGCACAAAAAGCCTTGGACCATATGGTAAAAGAAGGACTAGCATGGTTAGATGAACAAGGAGAAAATGAAACATTGTGTTGGTTTCCTAGTTTGTTCACAGCTTGTATTGTATCCACAGAGTAAGCACTTAATTTTATTATAGATAGATAGGTATTTAAAAAACAAAAAGTATATATGTGGTATGAAATGTATTTTTAATGTGAATAAACTTAGAGATGTTATAATATTTACATTAAGAAACATACACTGTAAGGTTTTTGTAAATAAAAGAAAATATTGTCACCTAATTTCATTTGCTTCATTAAATCTGAAAAGAATATTTAACAGTCATTATATCAGTTACTATATACATACATATAGTAAATACATACCTTTGTATGCTATGTATTGCATCTTGTGCTAATTGTTGCTTGCAAGTTAATAATTCAGTTTGTAATTCAGTATTTTCTTTTTGTAATGCATTTATTTTGCTTCTTAGTTCCTTAGTCCTTCTTTGAAATTTAACTGTTAGAGATTTTGCCTCGTCTCTCCATCTAAAGTAGAGTAGTGTAAATTATTTTAATTGTTCATATATATACCTACATGTATAAAATTTTCATACCTTTTACTTAATTTCTGATGAACTTGAACATGATAAACTAATTCTTTTGTCTTTCTATCAAACTTTTCCTGCAATTTATTCATATGATCTGATAATACTGATTGACAACAGTTACATTTATTTTCCACCCTGAAATAGAATCGTATACAATACCACTTGAAATATTAGAAAATTTTATGTACTTACATTATATCGAATGTGCGTTTATTTTTTACATCAGAAACGTTCACTTCATCGGCCACATCATCTCGTAACTTATTGTCCTTCATACAACTCGCCTTGTGATGATTAATTTCTAATTCTCGAATTTTATTTTCGAGAGAATGTCTTTCATTATCTCTTTTTTGCATTTCATAATCAAAATCATACTTCAATGATTTTAATTGTAACACAACATCTTCTTTGTCGCCTAGCGTTTTAGCTAACTGACTCTCCAAGTCTGAATATTGTTTCATTATGTCTTTATTTTCGCGATCAGCTCTTTTCGCTTGATCTTCTATAGTATTAGTTTGTTGTTGTTCTAATTTTTGTAATTTATCATTCGAAGTCGCTAGTTTATTTTCAAGAGCAGTAATTTTTTCTTTCAATTGTTTCATTTCTATGTCATATTTATTTTTACATATTGTTTCATCGTATACTTGCAACTGAAGTTCCAAACATTTAATTTTTTGCTCATAATCTAATATCTTTGCATTCACGTCTCTTTGAACTTTAATTAATTCTTCTTCAGTAAATTTTAAATCTCTCTGAACTTTTTCTACTACCATTGTTTTCTCCTTCAATTCTGCTTTAAGTTCTTTAATTTCTGTTAAATATCGTTTCGTATGTAATTCAATCTCATCTTTGGTCTTCATATTTAATTCTTGTATTTTTGTATCATATTCACTTGCTATTATATTTAATCGATGTTCTAATCGGGCTTTTTCTTCCAAAATAAGCGATTCGCGGTGAACTACCATATCTTTCTCCCTCACTGCAGATTCTATCAGTTCAATAGCTTCTCCCATTTTAGTCTTTGTTTCTTTATCTTTTTCCATTATATTTTCCGCGTATCTCTTAATTTCATGTAACTTTCTCTCCAGTTCCATTTTTACTTGCACCATTTTGTTAGCCTCTGTTTTAGCATAAGCCAATTCCTGTTTTAATGTCTCTATTGCCACCTGATTATTCCTGTCTTTTAAAACATAAAAATAATGTCTCCATTTGTTGCAGAAAATTATAACCATGTAATACTGACCTTTATCTTGAGCATCCTTTTGTAAACTGTTCAATTTTTCCAAAAGTTCATGTTTCTCTTTAGTTAAATGCTCAATTTTTTCTTTACTGGTGTGATACAGTGTTTGATGTTTCATAAAATTCTGTTTAGTCTGTGAAAGTTTCTCCTGCAACATTTTAATAGCTTCTGAATAACTTTCCTTCATAACATTTGCTTGTTCCTGATAAAATTTTGTTCCTTTTCCATCTGCACGAAATTTTTTTAATTCTTCTTCTAAAACACTTATGGTATTTAATGAAATATGCCATAATTGCAATGCTGAATTCTTTTCTGTTTCTAAAAGTTCAATACGCTCTTGTAAATTTGCTATTTCTAGCTTATGTAAATCTTGATCACTACATTCTTCTAAATGAATATTATTAATAGATTCTCTAATATCATCAGCCTGTTGGCTCTCATTTCTTAAAATTTCTAATTCAGTTCGTATATTATTTTGTTCTACCTGAAAACAACAAAATCAACAATACAGGTACAATAAATCATGAGCATAATGCAAACCTTGCATAGATGCAAATCCTGTTTGAGGCCTTCCACGATTCCATAGTATTCTTCAAGTATTATATCTCGTTCATCAACTCTAATGAAAACAAATTATTCAAATATGTTTATGGTAAATAGGAAAAACAGCAATGTATACCGCAGTTCACCAGAGTCCATACCTGCGACGCGCAGGTTGGAAGATGGTGGGGGAACGCAGCGAGCTCTCTGCTAATCGCTTTCCACTTCGTTTGGGAGTATCGCCAATCAGGGCAAAGATGCGCACTGGAGAAGCGCGAAGAACGAAAACTGGTCTTTTCGCAGTTATGGACTCTGGTGAACTGCGGTATAGCAGAATGTATAACCACAAAACTAACCCCTCTTTTTGATTATCCCCTTGCTCTGCGTCGAGCATTTTAACGCTAAATAATTTATTTCGTAATACTGCGTTGAGCTAAGAAACATTATGAAAATACATTATACGTTTAATTTATATTTACAACGTTTTATGCTGTGTTTCAAGCAGTACATTAGTAACATTACTTATTTCTGACACGTAAATAAACACGGTGATGGTAGTGTTGAAAACTTTACCGACAGTCCCTAGAAAAATCCCTAGAACGTAGAACACACCTGCATTGATTTATTCGTAATATAAACATTTCTGTGAATCGTATGTCCAAATAGGGACTAGATTAATATTCTTTGGGTCGGATAGAATAAAACGAGCACCCAAGGGATGATGTAAGTACAAGTCTCCAGGTAGAAGTAATTTGAAAACTACGATTTAGTAGATGGTTCACTCGCGAAAGACGTCAACAAGGTAAAACAGACCAGAAATTTAGTTTCTCGTTCATTCTGTAGGGCGCAGTTTGTTCGTTTGATTAATAAACAATTGTATAATTAAAAATAATAATTAAATAATTTTTAATAAAATAATTAAACAAAATTTTGCAATATACCCAGGCGGAAATGTAAAGAAATAAACAATTTAAATAGATATAACAATAATTTGATTAATATGCAATTGTAAAACATAAAATAATAATTAAACAAATATTAACAAATATCAGATAGAAATAGTTAAATCTGCGGAACCGGTGAAGCGGAACGCCATACTTGATTGCGCGCGCCGCGCGTCGGTACAAGCGCGACCTGAAGAAAGGTCAAATCTAGTCAGTCTTATCACAACCGCCGAAGGATACGGATGGAGCTGCCCAACATATTCCGGTACGGGTTGACACTATGGATATTCGTGCATGGATTTATCAGTGTGTTACCACAAGTGTTACTGTGTGTGCCTATGGTGTTTCCTATAGTGTTTCCCTTGTGTTTTGGAATATTTATACGGATATATTAGTGCGTCTTATGGTGTGGTCACCCATGTGTTTTGACATTTTTATACAAGTGCATTAGTGTGCTGTGTGGTGTGGTACCCCATGTACCTGCATGTGCTTTATTGTGTTTTATGGAGTGGTACCCTATGCGTTTTGGCATATTTATACGGATTTATTAGTGGGTTTTATGGAGTAGTACCCTTTGTGTTTTGACATATTTATACGGATTTATTAGTAGGTTTTATGGATTGGTACCCTATGTGTTTTACTATAATTTTGCAAATATTTTATAGTGTTCTATGGTTTTGATCTTCGAGTATTTTGGGATGTATTTGCATGTGTTTTACCGTGTTTTATGGTGTAGTTATTCCCATATAGTTTTGCATGCATATTTTTGAATTATCCTATGTATTAGCATATTAACTACAACAAATTGAGAGAAAACATATATCGTTCAAGAATCGTGATTTTTATGCTTTCAGATGCTTTGGCCAGTAGGGATACCGTTTCTTTGACGAGCCATCTTAATCTTAACAATAAGATGCGTGGCGAGTGCAGTAGTGCAAGTCAACGATCGGTGAGTCGCATGCTTTAAAGTTCCTCCGGTTCCCATCATGTCGTAGGACGAATGGTCCGTAGCGACACGGGAATTGGTTGTAATTTTTATTTTTTGAGCGAGCATAGTGACCCACGAATATCATTGTATCATTTTATACAATGATAATCGTGCAAATTGCTTTTTTGTGTATTTTATGCCTTAGCTCAGGATAGGGGTTTCTTGTACATACTTACATGTATAGATTTCGAGTTTAAAAATGTAGAGAAGTCGGATGACCCTCCGACTTCACAATACATTTTCTTTTTTATATGTACAAGAATTTATTTCGCGATGAGTGGATTTCAATATCAAAATAATAAGCATGAATACTATTAATTATTATAACTACTTACTTTGATAACGAAATCGCTCTTGAAATTGAAACGTTTTTCCGATTTTACTCGTGAAATTGGCATCAGTTTAGTATATGGGCTGGCCCCCCAGGGGGGTCAGTATTTGCTCTTCAAGCATTGTATAAAGATCCCCTTTCGTACTTGAAATTCATTCTGTCACGTTCACGGTTCTCGACCCTAAACACTCATCATTCACACTTCAGCCTCACGAATTCTATCACATAATCATTTATCCATCCGCACACCCTTGTGTAGTGAAATATTACCCCGTTAGGATTTTCAAGTTAAAGTAGTGTTGCGAAAAATTTTCAACACGAGAATAAATATTACCCCGTTAAGATTTTCAAGTTTAAGTAGTGTTGCGAAAAATTTTCAACGCGAGAGTAAATATTACCCCGTTAGAATTTTCAAGTTTAAGTAGTGTTGCGAAAAATTTCCGGCGCGAGAGTAAATATGACTATACACTGACTAGTATTCGGTGGGAATCCTTTTGGTTTTTATTTGATAAAATTAGTTACAAGGAATCCGCGGCATAAGACCGTGAACACCACTTCATGGGAGATAAAACCATGCATTACTAGGCCTTTGCAGGCACAGCCATAGAGTACGGAACATTTAAGTATGTTGCATCCCATACGCTAAGCTGTCTTAAAGTCCTTTTGCCTATACTATGGGCGTCCACCACTCGGACACGTTGGATGCAACGTGTTCGATGGGTGGGTAGCGCTCTTAGCGAAGGGGTGCACCCTGCCTGGGCCTAGAGCCTTAAACAGGCGGGGTGGGTGGTATGTAGCGTCGGGCGTAAGTCCAGGGGGCCTAAGAACCTCCGTTGCCAGCTGATATTAGCAGTGGACGGATGTTTGAGTCATATTTGCTCAATTTTGCTTTTCAGTGTTTGCTCTTCGAGCATAATTTAAAGCTCCCCTTTAGTCATGTTGCTAGATCAGGATTTTCTATTTTAATTAGTGTTGCGATAAATAACGCGACAGTAAATATGACGATGCACTTACTAGTATTCGGTGGGAATCCTTTTGGTTTTTAAACTCAATGTTTTATTTAATTAATCAAATTAGTTACAAGGATTCCGCGGCATAAGACCGTGAACACCATCTCTGGGAGATATACCCATGCATTACTAGGCCTTTCAAGGCGCAGTTTAGAATGTGGCGCACATCCATATGTTCCATTTAATAAACTGCAGTCCTTTTGCCTATACTAGGGGCGTCCGTCAATCTGACACGTTGGATGCAACGTGTTGGACGGGCGGGTAGCGCTCTTAGCGAAGGGGTGCACCCTGTTCTAGGCGGGGTGGGTGGTATGTAGCGTCGGGCGTAAGTCCAGGGGGCCCGAAAACCTCCGTTGCCAGCTGATATTAGAAGTGCACCATTTTTGCGTCATAGTTGCTCTATTTTGCTTTTCAGTATTTGCTCTTCAAGCATTATAGAAAGCTCTTCGATCATACTTCAAATTCATTCTGTCACGTTCACGGTTCTCGACCCTAAACACTCATCATTCGCACTTCAGCCTCACGAACTCTATCACGTAATCATTTATCCACCCGCATACCCTTTTGTAGTGAAATATTACCCCGTTAGGATTTTGAAGTTAAAGTAGTGTTGCGAAAAATTTTCAACGCGAGAGTAAATATTACCCCGTAAGGATTTTCAAGTTAAAGTAGTGTTGCGAAAAATTTTCAACACGAGAATAAATATTACCCCGTTAAGATTTTCAAGTTTAAGTAGTGTTGCGAAAAATTTTCAACGCGAGAGTAAATATTACCCCGTTAGAATTTTCAAGTTTAAGTAGTGTTGCGAAAAATTTCCGGCGCGAGAGTAAATATGACTATACACTGACTAGTATTCGGTGGGAATCCTTTTGGTTTTTATTTGATAAAATTAGTTACAAGGAATCCGCGGCATAAGACCGTGAACACCACTTCATGGGAGATAAAACCATGCATTACTAGGCCTTTGCAGGCACAGCCATAGAGTACGGAACATTTAAGTATGTTGCATCCCATACGCTAAGCTGTCTTAAAGTCCTTTTGCCTATACTATGGGCGTCCACCACTCGGACACGTTGGATGCAACGTGTTCGATGGGTGGGTAGCGCTCTTAGCGAAGGGGTGCACCCTGCCTGGGCCTAGAGCCTTAAACAGGCGGGGTGGGTGGTATGTAGCGTCGGGCGTAAGTCCAGGGGGCCTAAGAACCTCCGTTGCCAGCTGATATTAGCAGTGGACGGATGTTTGAGTCATATTTGCTCAATTTTGCTTTTCAGTGTTTGCTCTTCGAGCATAATTTAAAGCTCCCCTTTAGTCATGTTGCTAGATCAGGATTTTCTATTTTAATTAGTGTTGCGATAAATAACGCGAGAGTAAATATGACGATGCACTTACTAGTATTCGGTGGGAATCCTTTTGGTTTTTAAACTCAATGCTTTGTTTAATTAATCAAATTAGTTACAAGGATTCCGCGGCATAAGACCGTGAACACCATCTCATGGGAGATAAAACCATGCATTACTAGGCCTTTCAAGGCGCAGTTTAGAATGTGGCGCACATCCATATGTTCCATTTAATAAACTGCAGTCCTTTTGCCTATACTATGGGCGTCCGTCAATCTGACACCGTTGGATGCAACGTGTTGGACGGGCGGGTAGCGCTCTTAGCGAAGGGGTGCATCCTTTCCTAGGCGGGGTGGGTGGTATGTAGCGTCGGGCTTAAGTCCAGGGGGCCCGAAAACCTCCGTTGCCAGCTGATATTAGAAGTGCACCGTTTTTGCGTCATAGTTGCTCTATTTTGCTTTTCAGTATTTGCTCTTCAAGCATTGTAGAAAGCTCTTCGTTCATACTTGAAATTCATTCTGTCACGTTCACGGTTCTCGACCCTAAACACTCATCATTCATCAGTATAGTGAAATATTAGCCCGTTAGATGTTTATGTACTAGTCATGTTTTTAGAGCAGGATTTTCTATTTTAATTAGTGTTGCGAAAAATTTCCAACGCGAGAGTAAATATGACAATGCACTGACTAGTATTTGGTGGGAATCCTTTTGGTTTTTAAACTCAATCCAATATTTTATTTATTTAATCAAATTAGTTACAAGGATTCCGCGGCATAAGACCGTGAAACACCATCTCATGGGAGATAAACCCATGCATTACTAGGCCTTTGCAGGCGCAGCTTTAGAATACGGAACATATGAAAATATGTTACCATATTCTAAACTGTAGTCCTTTTGTCTATACTATGGGCGTCCGTCAATCTGACACCGTTGGATGCAACGTGTTGGACGGGCGGGTAGCGCTCTTAGCGAAGGGGTGCATCCTGTCCTGGCGTTACGACGTCCAGGCGGGGTGGGTGGTATGTAGCGTCGGGCGCAAGTCCAGAGGGCCTAAGAACCTCCGTTGCCAGCTGATATTAGCAGTGCACCATGTTTTATGTCATAGTTGCTCAATTTTGCTTTTCTGTATTTGCTCTTCAAGCTTTATATTTGCAAAGTCGAGTCACTTTTATTAAAAATAAAACCCCCTGGGGGGGGGGGGGGGGGGGGGCAGCCCATATACTAAATCGGAGCCGTGAAATTTCGCCGATATTCTTACTTTTAATAAAGTGAGAATATCATCTTTAGTTTTTGCTAATCATACGTTTTAGCTTAGGCATTTCAGCACACATGAAGAAAACTGGTAGGTGAAAATACCTTTGGCCTTGTTCATTTTTATGCCCAAAGCTCATTCGAGTACTTAGATGTACTCGCGTGGGTGGAGGGCGGTGAGCAAGGTTTAGTTTTAAGTGTAATACATTTTGGCGACTGACAAAAGTAGTGAACCAATAGTGAACCACGATAGAAGTTCCACATGTGTGTGTGTGGTTAGGATGTGGGATTTGTATCGTTTATTAACAATCTTAACTTCCTATAACATTACAAAATACTTATCAAGAATAAATTGAGAAATTTTTACATTAGATAATTTAATAGAATACGAAAATGAAATGTATTACTTTAGCATAATGGTCACTATTATTTGTCAGTCGATTTCAGCAAAAAGGTATGATTTTATTAGAGTGTGAAAGTTGAATTGAACTCGGGTGTCGGAGGCGTCCCGGGACGTTCTCTCTAGGTGTAGGCATTTTTGCACCCGGGTGGTTGTATGAGAACCGTGGAGTGAATTTTTGTGAGAATGATTTTTGCACTTTTTTAAATATAGCGATAGGCAGGCAGGTAGTTTACTTCTGGTGTGATTGAGTTTAGTTTATAAGTAGGCAGGGCCAGAGCAAGCTTTCATGTTTCTCTTCGTATTCTCCTCTAATACGTGAGAAGCTTGTATCTGGGGTTGGGAAACCAAAAATCAAGAGAAAAGATGAAAATGCAATTTAATTAATTTATCAATTAATTAATTTAACATTCTCTCTTGATGCCCTTTTTTCAAGGCCAAGCCTTATTAGTTTGTAAGTCGTAGTCGTGGTACTAGACCCGATTACAAAAATGAAGTATTAAAGTGAAAGTGCAGTGAAGTGAAGTGAAGTGAAGTGAAGTGAAATTAAAAAGTGTTTTGTACTTGGACATTTGCAAAAATTGTGCAGGTATGCGAGTAGCGATTCAAGGGATCGTTGCTCGTTTACGTGTTACGTTTTTACAAATGTCTGAGCAAACGTAAAATTTTCGCGAGTGATTTTTGTGAGGCTATTGCCGAAGAAAGAAGAGGCTATATGCTGAAGAGCCCCGGCAAAATTTGCCCAGAAGAGGGGAACTACTAATGGCTCTCCATCTTCGGATGGACAGTCATTCTGTCACTATGCTCGCTAATTTGTTTTTTCATTTTTTGTGTTTTTCCTTGAACGGTATGAATAATACCGTCCAGGACGTATTGAACTCGACATTTTACGAGTTCAATACCCAGCTCGTTGAATGGTCAACTCGCGATTTTATTTCCCCTATTTCTTTTTCGTTTATTGCTTTATTGAAATAAATTATTCTTTTCTTATTGATTTGCACATCAATTATATTTCATGTTCTTATTTTAATTATGTTCTATTTATTTAAAACCTACCCTGAGATTGTAATGGTAATTATATATTCTGTTTCAGCATTTTTCATTTCAGTTGTAATCGAAATTATGATGTTAATTATATTTTCTATTTCAGCATTTTATTGTTGAATTATTTTTTAATTGTTACTGAAATTATGATGTTAATTATATTTTCTATTTCAGCATTTTATTGTTGAATTATTTTTTAATTGTTACTGAAATTATGATGTTAATTATATTTTCTGTTTCAGCATTTTATTGTTGAATTGTTATTTTCTCAATTGTTTTTGATATTAGGATGTTAATTCTATTTTCTATTTCAAGATTGTATTGTTTAAATTTTTATTTTATGTTGTCTGTTTTGAATGGTTTCACGTTATAGTATATCTAATCCTAATAATTATGTTTTCCGTTACAGCATTTTATTGTTAAATTATTATTATTTTCTCAATTGTTTCTGATGTTAGGATGTTAATTTTATTTTTTATTTCAAGATTGTATTGTTTAAAGTTTTATTTTACATATGTTGTCTGTTTTGAATGGTTTCACGTTATTGTATATCTAATCCTAATAATTATGTTTTCCGTTACAGCATTTT
Source organism: Osmia lignaria lignaria (assembly GCF_051020975.1). Classification (NCBI taxonomy): domain Eukaryota; kingdom Metazoa; phylum Arthropoda; class Insecta; order Hymenoptera; family Megachilidae; genus Osmia; species Osmia lignaria. The sequence continues at coordinate 7,366,387 of NC_135046.1, read as the reverse complement.
ATTGTTAAATTATTATTATTTTCTCAATTGTTTCTGATATTAGGATGTTAATTTTATTTTCTGTTTCAAGATTATATTGCTTCAATTTTTATTTTATGTTGTCTGTTTTGAATGGTTTCACGTTCTTATGATTTTAGGGTGGGTCACTAACGTAGCCACCTCCACGTGGTGTGACCTGGTAATTGATATCGTTTTCTAAAGATAACTTTTAGAAAGCGATATCAAGCTAAGAGCTACTATAAAAAGATTTATATATCTTTTAATTGGGAAACAATAGTTTAAATTCAGAAAAGTATTTTCGGGATTGCAATATTACCATATAGAACGTATAACTATAGTAATTTTATAGTTCCTGAAAAAGGAACTTGGATGATTTTTGACTAATTACAAATGACTAATTACCTCCTTCTTTTCGAAGTCGGTTAAAAATAAAATAAAAAGAAAATCACAAAATATGGAATTTAGAAAGAACGAAGTTGTTTGATACGCAATGGTAGAAAGAAATCAACCCTGACGAAGATATTTCAAGCAGAGACGTTGTACATTGGAAAGGCCATGACTTTATCCATGACTCTGGTTAGACGCCAGATCTCGCTCTTGTCCACAGAACACATAATTTCTGCTTTTCATTTGATAGAAATTCGCTACGTTGACTAACAAATATTTTTCTTATAACAATTTTCAAGAGGAATTCATTATTGAATGAAAGTAAAAATTTGCATAAATGGAGGGTGGATGGGATGAGGTAGGGCGGGTCTTCAAACCACAGCAACCTCCTCGTGGTGAGAACTGGGCAATCGTTATTATTTGATGACTAATTAATAACTGTATCATTATTTCTATGGTACATTTATTAATTATACAGCAAATAATACGAGCGAATTGGCTGCGAAATTTATGCTTTCTTTTCTATTTAATCTCTGTTATATATTTTTCAGGAACTATGCCTTTCAGATTCTGAAGTGTATCACATTGCAACTACAATTTTACGGAACGAAAATTAATAATAATGAATGTATGGTCAGTATTGTTTAATTATGTACTTATACATATAGCTATCGTAGCATACACATGTCATTTAGGTGTATGCAAAAGGTGACGTAGTATAGCATGCCGTTAGTTGATAGGGTTGATAGCATGCGATAATTGAGGTGGCGCTTAAATCAGTTTCTGTTCGGCCTAATTTTCGATGAAACGTTGACTGTTTTACCGACGCGGAATTCGAAGTTCGGCCTCGACGCTCGCATCGCCTTAAAGTTTCTTACAATTAGATTTAAATTATTAAATTTAAATAGTATAGCATATATATTTATGTTTGTAGACACATACAAGACTATTCGTTAGTTTGCACATATACATTTTTACATACATATAAGTACTTGTTTAATTAACATATTCTTTTTGTGGTTCCATTAGGTGTTTTTCTATAACCACGAGAGCAATGTTCAGGTAGTATTACTGAGTTTATTTCATGAGCTACTCCAGCTTTATTCATAATGTCACATTTTACCAGCGTTGCATCATCCACCTGAAAGAAAAGAATTTTTAAAACGGAAATATTCGTAATAAATAAACGAGTCATTACTTACCAATACTTTATTGTTCTTTCTTACTACGTTTACCATATCTCCCTTCGTCTTTAAAGTATATTGCAGGTCTGGTCTGAAACTTTCAGAAATCATCATGTTGTCCATAATGTGGTTTTTCATCACCTACACATAAACAGAAAAATCTTGCTTTCGATTAATAATCTTAATGTTTTGTTAAGCATAATAGTACCTTCGATAAATAATTTTTATCTTGCAATAATTTTTTAAGTTTAACACTTCCCAGCCGCTTAAATGCCTCATCCGAAGGAACGAAGTATGTACATGAAGAATTCGGATGTTTAAATTGATCGTATATTTCCGGTTGGATAGCTTTGATTCTTTCCATTGCATCCAACCAAATGCTGTAAGGGTTTCAAAAGATTTTCAAAGGAATAGAAAAGGGCAATTCTATCAGAGCATTAATCATTTGTATGTTTCGAGAATTGCGCGCTCTTAAAATTGAAAAGACTTTACCGCTCAGCGCGAGATTGCACCACCAGTACTATTTTAAGAGCGCGCAATAATATCTCTTCGAATTGTTTAGAATACCTAAAATTGCCTTTTCTCCTCAAAATATTATCCAAAGATTCCTTAGCAGGATGTAAAACGTGGTTTATAACGTGTAAAACACCGTTGGTACATTCTCTATCAGCTTTTACAATCAATGCATTCTCTATTCCAAAGTTACCTGGATATACTTGAAATCGTAAAGGATCTCCTGCTTCAAGGGTTTTAACTACCTGGAATAAATCGCGCATTAAAATTGTCTGTTCATGAATAAACTGAAACTTAATGTCCCAAAAATTACCTGATTATTGCCAATTTCATAAGTAAAATACACTCCCTTAACTGTATGACTGAAAACGAATTTCCTAGCACTTTCCTTATTTCTTTGCAATTCTACAAGCTGTTGATTTGACATAGCTGTAAATAAATATATTATTTTGCAATTAACGAAATACATTTTCAATGAATTTTAAATACGTACCATATATCGCTGTTTCGGATGGAGCGAATACCGTAAAGTGTTTCAAATGCCTCAAAGTTTCTTCCAGCTCGGCTGTTCTGATTATTTTCAAGAACGTATATACTCCTTCTTCCTTCATTAGATCCGTAATTGATTTTGCTGAAACACGTTCAGTTCGTAGTAAAACTATAGAGTATCTATTCATGTACAAATATTATTCACCTCGATCTGGAAGTAATACACGATCAAGAACGTACAACAGCCCATTTTGTCCATGGTACATCTCATTTTTTAGATTCGCATGATTTACAATTGGCCCGCGTGGACCACAATTTAACGTGAGTTTCTGTTGCTGCATGGTGGTGGCATGGTATTCCGAAATGATGTTTGGCATACACACGGGATGAGTAACAACATGATGAGCAATTAGAGCTACGGGAAAATGTCAGATCAAACAACCGGTAGGAATGTAAATGTACATTTTGAACATAATTTTGTTACCGTTTAACGCATCACGGTTTGAAAGCATGTCGTTCAATTGCCTTTGGGGAATGTTATGAAAAGCATCGTCGGTGGGTGCAAAAATGGTACACGGTATTTCATTGTATCTAATCCTCTTTGCGGTCTCACTGTTTTCGAGAGCTTTTGTAAATATCTGGAATCTACCGTCCTTTGCAACAAGATGAATGATATCTGAATTCTGTGCCAGAGCGAGGTCCAAAACCCCGTCAATTATGTGTACAACTCCATTAGAGGCAATTTGATCCTTGCGAATAATCCGATGACAATTTACTGTTTCCATCTGTGCGAATCAGAACGTTTGATGAATAATTTATATCGTTAATGTGCAACGTTGAATAGCTACTGCTTACGCCACTGGAAAATTTATTTATCCTCAAAACATTTCCCTGTAATCTCGATGGAACTAATAGATTTTCTTGCCATTGATTTGATAGCACTCGTCTATTCGTAATGTGATTCGCGATTAGATCGATGTATCTATTGCCATCGTGCAACCATTCTGCTCGAATACCCTTTATTCTTAGATAATTCTAAAAGCGATAGAAAATAATAAGCTTATTTAATCATGTTAATCCATATCGAACTTACATCAAAAGCTTCGTCAGATGGAACGAACAATGTTAGAGGTGAGCCGCTTCTTAATTCTTTCGCAAACTCCGATCTTTCTATTAATTTTGCGAATTTTATAGATCCTGCATGTCGCGCTGTTTCTATGAGGTCAATTAATGGCTTCACTGTAAAAAGACATAATAAAGTACAGGATAAAAGCTTGGTACTACGCGTAGGATTTTAAATAAATTGAATGCACTACCCCCTGTACAGCCAGAACGACCGGTGACCCTGTAATATCCTGCGCAGCATTCGTATCTGACAAATCTGCAAAGCAAATGAAAGCACTGAAGTATACAAATAAGGGTTGCTTTAAAACCAACGTGAAATTATGCTTACGTTTCCTTGCCGCAGATTTTTCGCGGATTCCACTGTTTGCTCTCGGTGTAATAACTGTAATTTATATCGTCGTTCACTTCTACGGCACACACGTTGGGTCTGAAAAAAGAACATAAATCACTTGTTAATTTGAAACAGAGTATGATTTCAATTACAGCATTAAAGTCTCACCCTTGTCTTTGTGCATCTTCAACGTTCCACCGTGGTCCTTTTTGATAAGCATAAATCGTATCAAGTACCAGGCATAAAATTAATATTTTAATTGTAATTGAATCGTACATATTTTCACTATAATTTGAGAAGATATTCGCAAAAATACGATAATCAAAAGACTCAAATGAAACCTGTTCGCTCCCACAAATGATTCTAAGATGGTTCGTACTACGACAGTTCCTATTTAAGGGTTTCACCCTTCCACCCCATCTGGAAAATATTTCCATGTTTGATGAAACAGATAATGATGCAATCTAAGGCGTTTAGAACACGTGTCATGTCACGTTTCCTACTTTTCGTGGATCATTTCCATCGAGTAAATGGTTTTGACATCTGTGTAACATAGTAGATGATGCAAATTCGTATCCACATTGTTCTATTGAAATACAAATTTAGCAAGACTTTATTGACGTTGAGATGACCTTGACAGCTTCACTGAACAATTTTTTTAATATCATTTATGAAGCAATTTTTTAATCTTTGATTTTTCTCTTTCGTACCCCGCATTTAAGTTAGAACGTTCGCCCAAGATGAGAGCTGACTTATTCTCGCATTGAACATCTGCACGATCCATAGTGAGCCCGATATTAGTCTACATATAGTCGTACGTAGCCATCGTTGCTGAAGAAATTAGGTTACCTCCCAACGGATATATAAAGGGGCCCTACAAATTGGTCCATATCCTACATGCTTTCAAAATAATCCACCATGAACGTTTCAATTCCGATCCGCATTTCTGCCGAAAGCAACGAGAACAAAACGGACGAGATCATTCTCCATTGTGGTACATTTAACGACGGACCCCATCGCGATCGCGTACAGTTCACTCTGTTAATTCGATAAACAGAATCTCCATGTTAACGTGACAACTGATTTTGCATACATTTTCGTTGATGCAGAATCACTTTCCGTGATTCTGTATGTTGGTCAAGGCTGAAGAGATCTTAACGATCATCTCGGACAAGAGAAAACGATACGCATCATTCTCTTCACTGGTCACAATCGCGATTTACTCTTCAGCCTGGCAATGGAGAGCAAATTAACGTGTTGCTTTTGATTCGATGGAAGCAGGTCTTCCAAACAGCACGTGCATACAATAGGTACGCCTACAATCTTTCTATCGAGTGTACTTTAATTCTCCGACTCGTTAGCTTGCAAATACGTGACGACGTATTAAGTTGTTACAAACTCGATTAAAATCTGCTCTACAAATGGGTATCAGCAAATAATTGCCCATGTACGTTGAAAGCAATACGCCGGTCTCCGAGAGTGTCAAAATCATCATTTATCTACTCAAATCAAATATTCCCATGTACTATATAAAATATGACTTTTGGCTTTTATAAGACAAAGAAACTAAAGAACGATTGGAAGGTGACATCGTTTCGCAATGCGTGACATATGTAACACGTATTTCAATCACACTCCGTGGGGGGTTGCACGTCAAGGGATGAACCGTTCTGGTTCTCCATTTAGAGCAATTTATCCGATGCCGTGGACCCAATAAAGACGGATCTATTTCTATGAAACAGACTCGCGTGGTACACATTTTTCTCCCTTCTGCTTATTCAGTGCCGTGCGACCCGTTGTGATGAGTGCCCTCTTCCTGTAGCCGGCTGTCTCTTTCGCTCACTGACATGTCTCCCATTCCCCCGTCAGTGTTCACCCTCCGTCTCCTCGCGAGCTCTAATCAGCTTCCTGGATGGGGCACATTATCTACGTGATGGCAGATCGTAACGACGCGATACCTAGCCAAGTCCCGGGGATTCGATCATACGGTAGTAGTCGCTCGGCAGTGGTCCATTGCGCGTAAAAGACCTGCCAAGATCCACGGTTACGGATGTCACTTAGCTCGTTATACGATTCTATCGTATCAGTTCAGTGATCCTGAAACGGTGCATCGGTTACCCAGGGATTCAGGTGCGACCATATACGGGAAAACGAATCTTTCGCCTTTCGGTTTAGGTGTTGATTTGTTCAACGTTCGTTAAGAGCAGCTTTTTACTTGATTTATTAAGAAACGATTTGATGAGACAACTATAACGTTCAAGTATCAGCTAGCATTACGATAGAACGAAAGTATGAAAATCAAGTTTCTAATTGCAGCTTAAAATCCTGATCGAATCGGAGTTTGATGATCAATGATAATTTATACGGTGATGATACGTGGAGAAGTAGCTGTCGTAGGGATGAAGGTCGCGGGATGATAGAGAAGAAATCTTCCACGATCTTCCTCGTGCCCAGAGGAAGGCTCTACAGGAATTCTTAAAGCGACGTGTTGCACCAGATCAACGAATAATGACGTTGGGGCAACGTATATCTGGGGCCGTCGCGGTCCTCAGGGGCACTTCGGAAGTTAAAGCTACCACGTAAGACCTATTAATTTCTATATCTTTTTAAACTGTCTTCTAACCGGGACCAATTTCCAGATCAACTTCCGACGAGATCGAGAAGATAACTACCGTGGACGAGGAGAAAGTTCGTCAACAGGCGTCGCCACTCGACAGACTGCAGGCAGTTAGTAATTATATGGCTTGTTAAAATTTTCCATTACGCTTTACTAACGTTATTTGCACGATACCGTTGAACAGGTGGTTGACTGGATGGGGGAGAACATGCTTCTAATCCTTACGATTGCCAGCGTCTTGGTGGGTCTCATCCTTGGATTCCTTGGTCGGTTAATCAATCCATCACCGCAGACCATTACTCTTGTCAGTTTTCCCGGGGAACTTCTGATGCGATTATTGAAGATGTTCATATTACCGCTTATTGTTTCTTCGCTTATCGCCGGTGATTATGCAAAATTCCGGCAATCATTCGTTGAATTGCTTGCTAAGTTCTTTCGTTCGTAGGGATGGCACAATTGGACGCTAGAAGTTCAGGAAGAATGGGGTTCAGGGCATTAGCATATTACACAGTGACCACCATTCTAGCTGCTATAGTCGGTATCCTGATGGTGATAATGATCCATCCTGGTGATCCTAGGATCAAGATCACTATAAATGCACCCAAGGCGGAGGACACTAAAGTTTCTACCTTGGATGCTATTCTTGACATAGTTAGGTACGCGAGACACAATACGAATGATATTGGGCATCAATGATGAATGTTATTTCTAGAAACATGGTGCCGGAAAACTTGGTACAGGCGTGCTTCCAGCAGGCACAGACCGCTTACGTGAAGAAGAAGGTGATAATCGTAGGTAGCGCGAATCAAAGCGATTTCATCCTGGAACCAACGTTGATCTACAAGGACGGGACGAATGTGATGGGCATGATAGTGTTCTGTATCACTTTCGGTCTTCTAGCGGGACAAATTGGTTCTCGAGGAAAACTGATGGTCGACTTCTTCGTGGTACTGAACGAAATAATCATGCAGCTCGTCGGTATCATTGTGATGTGGTGAGCGATCGAGACTCAACTTAATTTCACGCTTGGTAGTTCCCTTGCTACTCGCCCGAATCGTGATCAGGCCGAGAAGAGCGTCGGTTCGAGTTTTAATGTCGTACAGGTACTCTCCGTTCGGAATCATGTGTCTGATAGCTGGAAAGATAATGTCGATCGCTAATCTGGCAGCGACTGCACAAATGTTGGGTCTGTATATGGTGACAGTTATCCTGGGATTATTAATTCACGCTGTAATCACTCTGCCGGCGATATTTTGGTTTTTGACTCGACAAAATCCAGCCGTCTTCTTCAAAGGTATGATGCAGGCTTGGGTTACAGCCTTGGGAACAGCGTCGAGGTAGCAATCAGCTCTTTTATTTTTTATACCAATATACCGTTTAACTCGTGGATATGGTTTATCGTGCACATTTCATGTTTGTAGTGCTGCAACTTTGCCAATAACTTTCCGTTGCCTGGAAGAAAATAATAAAATCGATCCAAGAGTGACACGATTTGTAGTAGCTGTAGGAGCTACGGTGAACATGGATGGAACGGCTCTCTACGAAGCCGTTGCTGCGATTTTCATTGCTCAAATGAATGGAATCTCGTTGGGAATAGGCGAAGTTATAACAGTCAGGTCTGTAGAATCAATGCTACACGCAAATATGCAAGTTTCATTATTTATTTAAATCCTCCTTCATGTATATAGTCTTACGGCCACCTTGGCGAGTATAGGGGCAGCGAGTATTCCCAGTGCCGCCCTGATTACCATGTTGATCGTCCTTACTGCACTGGGTTTGCCCACTGACGATGTTTCTTTATTGTTTGCAGTCGATTGGTTGTTGTAAGCACAATAATTATTTTAAGCTCAGGTCGAATCCCATCTAGTGATTGTTATTGTTGCATATTTTAATTCTCATTTGAAGGGATCGAATCAGGACTTCGATAAACGTCTTGGGCGATGGATACGGAGCTGGAATAGTTTATCATTTGAGCAAAAAGGAACTGGATAAAATGGATCAAGAAAGGAAGCTAGAAGGCCTTGAAACTGGGACACCTCTGCAGGATATCTCGGATAATTGTCAGTGCGAAAGTACACCTGTCCCTGAGCAAAGTTCTGAAACAAAGATTTAATTCGTTGGAATGTTAACCCCCTTCAATTTCTCGAATAACGATATAATAGAAAATTATGCTCACTTCAGCGGTGACCAGATTCAATTGTTACGACGCGACGGCGCTTAACAAAATTTATCTCTTCACTGCCAATATAGTTTTTTTGGAGTCGCGATTTGTATATTTATTTGATGTATTGGAATTTGATGAATTTTCTTTTTAAATAACTGGTAAAATAGTACAAAAATTGCAAAAACATGTGAGCATGTCAAGTACAAAGCAATATATGATTATCGATCGTTCCTTCGAGTTATAACAAGAAATACATTATTTTATGTACTGATTTGAAAACGATATTGTACAAAGGATTAAACGTAAGAAATTTTATTTTTGAATTGAAATGTTTAACTCGATGCGAAATAAATATGTTATCGTTTATTTACGTTCATAGTTAAATAAAGAAGGGATTAAAGCGTTTCGTTAGAACAATGCTTTAACCAATTAACAAATTTATTCACTGCTTTCTTTTGTTTACATTATTTGTATATTATATAATTCATTACATAAATGTTACATACACGAAGAAATAAACATAGATCTAAATATATTTAGTACAACAATTTGTGCTTTGAGAAAGGTACAATAATGAACACGATTAAACAGATGGAACGATGGAATAAATATATTTTTGAAAGTGTCCTATGTACATACATATACAATAAATCACATAGTGCTTTTTCAACAATGTTATTACTCTGTTTAGCAACTGGCAATTGTTTGTGATATATTCAATTAATTAACGACATACCTATTTATTTAAAAAATATAAACCCTTAAACCTACAGATCCTTTTAATCAGTACACATGTACCATACCATACAAAAATCTAATTTCAAATTGAGGAAAATGTTCAATATACATGATAAACATCAATTTCACTGAAATAAAAGTATTTAAGTTTTGAAAGGATACGTCCAAAATAGCACATATGTCTATTATATTATTTTTTAAATAATTTCTGTTAAGGAAAATATTTGTGTGATAAATATTTGATTGCACTTTATTGTATATATGTAAAGGATACAAAGAGACCTCCAAAAAATCCACTTGTTAAAAGATTTCGTCTGCTTATAAAATATTTTTTCCACTGACCTCCTGCTTTTAATAATAACATTGCCTAAAAACACATTTGAACCTTAAAGTTTATTAAACATGTTACAATAATTTTCCCAAAAGAAATACTTTATACTTGCCCATAGTCCAAATACAGCAAAAATATAAAAGCCAAAACCATATAAACCTGTTAAGCCTAATAAACCAGCTGTACCACCTGATAAAGCTGCCATTGATATCCTACAATATTCTACTACAGCAGCATTGTTTACAACAGCTGCTTCACTATATGCAATAATCTCTGAAAACAAAAATGTATATCAAATTATAGGAATGTTACTATATATTTTAATATAGCAGTAACATTGTTGTTTGAATGATACAACATTTTCAAGTGAAGAAGTAAACTGCTTGTGATTGCTTCAAGCAAATGAAACAAAACTTATAAAACACACTTACAGTTTATCTCAACAACAAATCGTAAAAAATTTTGTTATTTCAACAAAATTGTATACATTTTTTATATTTATATACAGTATTGTTAAACAAAACATAACCTACATTAAAAACTACAAATATACAAAAACATAAACTGTTAAAAATATAAAAAATAATAAATTAACTGATATTTTATTACATACCTCCTTTTTCTTGTTTTGTTTTAATTTTTCCCAACATTGTACTGTTATAATACTGATACACAATTTGTATAATTTAACCTACGAAGACATTCGTTGATGACTATATAAAAACTCTTCTGTCGGTTGCTGCGAGCAATGACTACAGAGTTAGAAGTTTAGACATGCTTTTGTTTTCGAGGGTTCATAATTTAGGGGGTTCTAGACACCCCACATGATATAAGGTCGGCATCCAGAGGGCGCCATTGGCACAACGTGGTCCTTGACACCCCTGAATGTCAATGTCCGTATGAAAAAGCCACAACCAGTATGATAATCGCCCTCTATTTTCTTTCCGGAGTTTTTTTCCGACCTAATATCGCTATCCTGAATTCCCTGTTTCTCTTCAGCCCTACATTCTTTTCATCCCTACATTCTCGTCATCCCTGCATTTTTTTCATCCCTACATTCTTTTCATCCCTTCATTTTTTTCATCCCTATATTCTTTTCATCCCTACATTCCTTTCATCCCTAAATTACTTACATCGCTTCATCCCTTACATCTCTGCATCCCTTACATCCCTGCACTCCTCACATCTCTACATCCCTTACATCTCTTCATCTCTTACATCCCTGCACTCCTCACATCTCTACATCCCTTACATCTCTTCATCCCTTACATCCCTGCACTCCTCACATCTCTACATCCCTTACATTCCTGCACTCCTCACATATCTACTTCCCTTACAACTCTGCATTCTTCACATTCCTGCCTTCTTTATATCCCAACATCCCTTACATCCGTGCAACCCTTACATGCCTGTATCCTTTACATCCTTGTATCACTTATATTTCTGCATTCCATACATCCCTGTATATCCCTCAAATTGAGTAGAAATTTTTGAAAAAATAGCGCCCCCTAGCGGCAAAAATGTGAACTAAAATTTCGATGTCGAATCAGCGCCCCCTGGTGGCGAAAAAGGAACTAAATCTTGCTCGATTTCTGGCCCTCTGACGGCAAAAATGTGAATTAAAATTTCGAAGCCGACTCAGCACCCCCTGATGGCGAAAAGAGGAACTAAATCTTGCTCGATTTCTGGCCCTCTGACGGCAAAAATGTGAACTAATATTTCGATGTCGAATCAGCGCCCTCTGGTGGCGAAAACAGGAACTCACTTACCTTTACTTACCTTTACTCGAACCAGTCTTTATAATATATTTATTATAAGGGATGAAGAGATGTAAGGAATGTAGGGATGAAAGGAGTGTACGGATGAAAAGAATGTATGGATGATAATAATGTAGGGATTTAAGGGATGAAGGAATGTAAGGAATGCTGGGATGGGAGGAATGCAGGGATGTAAGGTATACGGAGATGTTCTTGGCCTATAATGAGGGATAAAATTATATAAATAACTGGAAAAAGTTAAATAAATGGGGTCCTTGGCTGAGACCCAGAAGAGGAATATAATCATAAATGTTATTCCCCTTCGATGAGCTTATTTAATAAGCAAAAAAAAATAAATGAGGTAAATTAAATAAACTCTGAAAAAAAATTATACTGGTTGTGCCCTCTTCATACGGACCTGATATTATCCAGGGGTGTTAGGGACCCCTCTGCGCCAATGACGCCGTCTTCGTACCGATCTGATATCATATTGTGGTATTAAGGAACCCGTAACGCCGGTGATTATCTTTGCATACCAATAATATAGCATCCGGGGTGCCGGGGACCCCGAAGCACGAGTGACTATTTCTGCATACCGACATGGTATCATCTTGGGGTATCAGGAACCCCTAAGCACCGGTGACACTGTTTGCATACTGACATTTTGGCTTCCGGGGTATCAGGGACCCCGATGTACCGATGACACTCTTTGCTTACCGACATTACGGCATTCGGGGTATCTGAGACCCCAAGGTACCGGTGACGCTGGATACCGATAATATTTCATCGGGGTGTCAGGGACCCCGAAGCAAATAGCGAAATATAAGACCTAAAAACGAACAAATCGTAAAACTAACTTGTTTGGGATAGCGATGGGTACGACCGGATCTAGCGAAATATAAGACCTAAAAACGAACAAATCGTGAAACACACTTGTTCGGAATAGTAATGGGTACGACCTGATTCGATCCTGGGGTGTGTTGGACCCCGAAGCACCGTTAACTCTCCCTGTATACTGACATTATGGCATTCGGGGTGTCTGGGACCCCGGTGACTCTTCCTACGCATCGACATAAAATCATCTTGGGGTGTTAGGGACCCCGGGTGCTCTTTTTGCGTACTGGCTTAATATCATCTTGGGGTGTCAGGGACCCCGATGACTACCTCTGCGCATTGACCTATTATCATCTTGGGGCATCAGGGACCCCGGTGGCTCTTTCTGTATACCGAGCTAATATCATATGGGGTGTCAGGGACCCCGGAAACGCTTTCTAATAAGTACTAAACTTTTGTCAGGTGAGGTTATGTTAAATTCGTACACTGTGTAGATGTAATATCTGAAAAATAACAATTTAACAACTTTTTTATTAACGACTGGTCGGTTAATTGTTAAATGACTAACATATTTTTTTTCTAAACTATAGAGTTAACTTTTTATTGATTTTAGTTAGAAGATCCATCTGATTCTGTTGTTTCATAAGATTATGTAACCTCTATTTCATTACTTTTTAAGATCAAAAACGGATATTTAACATTTATCGCATGACAACAGTTGATCCCTGTAAAAAATTTGCATGTAAATTGCAACAGTGTTTAAAAGGTTTGTGTTTTAGGACCATTTTTACCTACTGTAATCTTGTTTAATATTTTTAACCTACATTAAACATTAACACCAATAGTTATTATTTAATTTTAGACAACGTTTACCAACCATCACGTTGCGAGTCAGTTATAGAAGAAATAAGGCAGTGTTGCATACATCATTCAGCTGTATCAGTAGTTTGTGATGGTATAGATACTTCAAAACCATACGAACACAACACAGTAGATTATGTAAGTATAACAGATTTTTTCTAATTATTCTGTTATTAAGAATATTTAGTAATCATTTGTTTTGTAATTTTTATTTTAGAAAAAAGCTCAGAAATAAGTTCATCATGTATTCAGATCGATTAAGAGTAATTAATTGGATTGGTACTATAGCATTATCATGCTATGCTATGTGGACAGTGTATCAACTTGCATATAATGATCCTCCACGTAAAAACAAAAAGCCTGCCCATACATAAAGAAGATAATGTTTTACTATAACCAGTAATGTACTAACCGATAGTAAATATATATATCAAATATAATAAATAATACAATGTGTTAATAAAAGATGGAAGCAGTAAAAAGGGCAAAAGAAAGATTTAGAAAATATCCAATTCTAGTAGCACAGTGTCACGAATCTGGGGCCAAATATGCTGCATGTGTATTGGCAAAACCTAATTTGAACAAACATGACTGTGACAGTGAATTTAAGGAATTTAAGACATGTTTGATGAATGCTGCTGCAAAAAATAAAACAAGGTTGTAACAGTTCTATAAAATGAAATGAAGCTTTATGTTTAGCTGATATATATTTTGTAGAAAATATATTTCATTTTTTCAACATGGCTAGGCTATCATTTAAAGAACACTGTACTTTAGCCTTCTTGATTAGAGTAGCTTTAGTTATTTACTCGGATTATCACGATAAAACGTTTAGTGTTCCGTATACTGATGTGGATTATACGGTATTTAGCGATGCAGCGAGACACATGGTAGAGGGATCGTCGCCCTTCGATCGTGATACTTATCGATACACACCACTGTTGGCTTTGCTTTTAACACCTAACATCTTTTTGCATGAAAATTTCGGAAAAATCTTATTTTCTTTTGTTGATATTTTGGTAGGAATTTTAATAAACAAAATTTTATCATTACAGCATGTCAGCGAAAAATTAAAAAATACTTGTACTTTTATATGGTTGTATAATCCTTTCACGATTATAATTTCAACCAGAGGAAATGCAGATTCTGTGGCAGTTATTTTAGTTATGTTAACTTTGTACCTATTTCTACAAGATAAATATGTTCAAGCAGGTTTCTTGCATGCTATATCAATTCATTTTCGATTATATCCTTTAATTTTTAGTATACCTATGTATTTCTCTCTTCGCGGTCGAAATTATTTGATACCAAACAAAAATCAAATGAAGTTGGTACTTAGTTGTGTAAGTCTAACAGTTTTGTTAACTCTTATAAATTATTATTTCTACGGTTACAAGTATCTTTACGAGAGCTTTCTGTATCATTTAATGCGTAAAGACACGAAACATAACTTTTCGGTTTATTTTTACATGATGTACTTATCTGCCAAGGAGCCATCTAGCATAATTCAAAAAGTACTCACATTTCTGCCACAGTTATTATTACTGTTATTGTTGTCATATAAATACTCAGACAAGTCTCTATTACCATTTGCAATGTTTACACAAGCCATGGTAGTGGTAACGTATAATCCGGTATTAACATCACAATACTTTTTCTGGTATTTATCCTTCTTACCTTTGTGTCTCCCGCGTTTCGGATTAAGCATTCGTAGATCATTATGTTTATGCTTCCTTTGGATCTTAAGCCAAAGTCTATGGTTACTGGCCGCTTATTTGTTAGAATTCCGAGGATTGAATACTTTTACGTACATCTGGATTGCTAGTTTATTATTTTTCGTTGTTAACGTTAAAATTTTAAACGATATTATCGTATATTACAAATATTAAATAAAACTTATAGAAATAAATTGATTATTATTAACATTTTATATATTATTTACATGTATGTACTCGAATTGAAAGCGTATTATTTAATCGTTATCATTATTGTCGAAAATAAACACGAATAAAGTTTGTAAAAGGCATACAGATATGTATTTAAAATCTATGTAAGAGAGAATAAAATTAAAGATTAATGGTAAAGCCTACGACCTATCTGTACTTTCTTGAGTCTAACGGTAGTGGTGGAAATATTAGATAAAACGATAATTATTCGTTATTTTATTCTTGCAGGAATACAAAATACTTATTTACAGATGGTTTCGTAAAGTAATAGTGGTAGATTCTTAAAAGGAATGTAGATATAGTAATAATAATACAATAATAGTAAATCTTAATGTAGTAATCTAGATCAATTGTGAGCAAGAGCATCCTTTGGATCATCATCAGAAATATCTCTGTCGTTTATTTCTAAGCTGCTAATTGTTGATGATATTAAATATAAACGTGACATTCATCGTCAAATCATACGAGAATGCTTCTCACAATTTCTAACGACACCGTTTAAAACGATATTAACCCGAGTAGTTTTACAAAGTATAAAAAAATACCATCGATATCGTTCGTCAAATCATGAAACCACGGTCAGACTCAAAGAAACAGCGGTTCTTCGGTGAACTTCCGGTGAACCCTGCAATATCACCATCGCGTTGAAACATTTTCAGTGTCTTTTATTTTTTTATTTTTTACAGAGGAAGGGGGTGGATCGAAATGAGGCGAGATGTGACACGAAATTGGCCCAATCGATAACACGAATACAAAGGGGAGAGAACTCAAAGTACAGTTCCGTATAACTATAGGTCACCACGGCAGACGATGCAACATATAAAAATAGCGTTATTTTCTTTCATTTCTGCTTTTGTTTGCAGTTCATTTAACTGCGTGCTGTGTGAAAATCCTCGGTTTTATTTCCCATCGAGGTGAACAGAGAATTTTTTACTTTTAACCGACCCAATTAGGAAGTAACACACGGAAGTATCGGAGCGGATAATTCTGGGCCTTGCAACAAATTCCTCGTCCCCTAATAGTCGAGAATTCTAAACTTCGTTTACCAGTTGCAAAGTCCAGAAGTTGTTTGTTAGGCAGAAAGAATTTACGTGTTCGAGAGATATATAAAAACGAAGAGAACGCAGGCTGAAATGCTTGCGTGATAAGGAAAAGAGTCCTTGTTAACCAGAGAGGATTGATCAACAAAGGAGTTGCGTTTTCGCATCGGCTACGAAAGACTGCTACGTCGAAATGGCATGCGTGCTCAAGTGCATTTACGTGGTTGCAAAGCAACAATACGTTTCGAGACGCGAAATCGCTCGATATTGCACGCGTGCGACGGTTTCCGTGCACATTTCTCAGAGAGATGCAACGTTCAAGTGCATCCGGACCACTTGTTCCTTCCTTTTTTCCTTTCACGTCTCAAAAGGCTTTTATTCTTCCGGTATTATCTTTTGTATCTATACTTTCGCTTCCCAGTTCCTTTTCTTTCTGTTTGCAGAAAGTCGTTCGCTTAAAAATTCAAGGAAATGCGGTAGAACGTAAGCAAGCGACGGGAAACGCGTTCCCAAAGATTAACTTTTGTCGTAACGCATAGGATACAAAGTGAATAGGTGATGTAATGGTGATACGAAAGGGGATCGTGTCGCATGAACGGATGGGTGAAAACGTGAGACTATCGGAACTTATTATATGGCAAAGATTTAATAAAATACGATAACAGCGCTGATACATATTACACTCTACGAGAAGTATAAACGGCACTGGCTGCTTAATAATTACCACATAAATCAATTAACTATAAATAATAATAATTAATTGTAATAATAATAATAATGATGATAATAATAATAATCGTTACCGTTTGTAATGATGTTTGATGAACGATTAATCAGATTAACGAAAATGTACACCTTAAGTATAAAAGATTGGCGCCGATCGATCGCGGTGATTATGATATACAACGGAAAGCTTATCTAAACAAACTTATGCCGATCTATATCAAACGTACAATGATAATAATAGTAATAATTAGAAAGAAAAAGATGAAATAAAGAGAAATTATAATTAAAACACTCGTTGTAACACATGGATAAATGCATCGATTTATACGACATAAACTCATATTAATATACACAACATTAAAATAAACATCTCTTTGGTCTCGTCGTTCATTTTCCTTTTTTCGATCGCGTTTCAAGTAAGAAAGAAAGAAAAGGAACGTGTTTCGTGTCGTGAAACATAGGTCCTCTGCGTTCGAAAAGAAAAGAAGAAAAGAGAAGTAGCAAAAGGCGCGAAATTCAATAAAAGGGTGGTTCTTGCGGGAACGGGGAGGAATGAAAAGCGCATAAACGTTAAGGGCACGCGTTTGTAACACCTGTCGACTGCCGCGACGCGGGAAACATCGAAAATCGGAAAGCAACACGTCGCGATACTTTTAGCTTCATTCAGTTTTCTTTCGTCGTTCGTTTGTACTTACATATTCTTACTGGTATATTTATCGCGATGCCCCGAGCGGTTCGAGGCTTTGATGAGAATTAAAAACGCGTCAGACGTTAGCTACACTTGGAATAAAAGGGTTTTGTTGGCACACACTGTCGTTATCGAAGAGTAGACTGGTGGATTTTGCGTTACGTTCGATTCACAAGGAAAAAATCTCCGTTTCATTCATTCATTCACTCTCATTCACTCTCTATCTTCCTGTTTTCGCTAAATTTATTTCACTAACGGAAGATTTTGTGCGAATGATGCGTCTTTCACGTAGGCGTCGCTTTCGGACCTGATCCTTTAAACGCTACAGGTACGTGCGAGGAATTCGAAATTGAATTGCGATCGAACAAACACGGAAACGAGCGATTTAATCTACACAGGTGGACGATCGTCGAATGCCACGAGAAGACAGGGAAACGCAAGAATCTTGATTAGAATACACTGATTGAAGGGTATTAAAAAAGAGCATCGTTCCTGATCAATTAACTCTGTTCTCGTTGAAATGTAGAAAAGGGTGTAGACGTTCCCTTTGTGCATTATTTTTGTTCGTTTGATATTAATAACAAAGATTTCTGATCATCGATCGTCAACGAAAAATCCTAGAAACTGCAACTCTTCTTTGCTTCATTCTTTCTTTGTAAGACCTCAAAAAAGTTGTCTAGTTAAATGTACGTAGGCTATGTTACAAAGTAATTTACACTA
Source organism: Osmia lignaria lignaria (assembly GCF_051020975.1). Lineage (NCBI taxonomy): Eukaryota > Metazoa > Arthropoda > Insecta > Hymenoptera > Megachilidae > Osmia > Osmia lignaria. Next base: position 7,347,936 of record NC_135046.1, on the reverse strand, counting down.
AAAACGGTGATGATTCGCTGTTCATAGTCAAATGTCTAGTGTTCAAATATGTACACGTGCTCCTCTATTCTTCCCCTTATTTTTATCACCCTTGAAATATTTTCACTTGGCGCACTTCGAAGGACAATCGACAACATTGACGAAATCAATGATCGACTACCAGTATCTTTAACGATCTCTAATTAATCAACCTCTTTCAGGACACATTTATTAAAGTCATGAAAAAAAATGATCTCAATATGATTCTACTTAATCCTTTTACCGTGATATCTGTTGCATTTATTTACAATAATACTCTGTGACATTGTTACATATCTTTGGATGAAAAAAGAAAAGTAATGAAATGTATGCGAAAACTGATTCATTCTATTCCTGAAGAGGTTGACTGATCTTCGATTTTTCTAAAACAGTCTCTGCACGAGAATAAAAGAATCGACCGAATAGAAAAGGGTTGATCAACGGCGAGGGTTGGTGAACGCGCGTAAACGGGTCGATAAAAACTCGTTATCAAACCGGAAGGGAGGGAATCGACGGAATAGCATTTCGGCGAACTTCATCCGACACGCGTTTCGACTGGCGAACTTTGCCAATTCGATGCGCGATAACGTAGCGGGTTCGCAACAGAAAAGTTCTCGCATCGATCGGGTTACGAGAGTTTCCTTCGAGTTTCCCGTTGTATTTCTTTCGTATCGAGTTACGTTTCATTCGGTTAATTTACTTTTCCGTCCTGTGTTCGCGTCATACGACCCAACACGCCTTCTTATTCCCCGGTGGTTACGTTTCCGTCGTTACATTTATTTCTTTGTTTCATCTCCCTCCCGCCCGTTCCACGATTGTTCCCGCAATTAGCGCACGCAGTATCACGCTAATTGCCCATTGTGGCGAGTCCTCGCCTCGAAACGCGTTTCCTCGAGACGTTTCGCGCATTTTTTTCAACGGCGGGCATCGTTAGCCGGTTGGTGAGCGTTGTAAGAACCTCGTTGTTGCACCTTGTGCCACGTAATTGAAATTCTATTGTCCGCGATTTAACCGCGTTGCGATTCTTCGGGATTTCGAAGGGGTCCGCGAATGGCGCGACATCGTGGAAAGCGGACACGCGACAGAGAAAAACCGCGGTAACAAACGCGTTTGTCGCGAAACGATCTTTTCACAGATATCACGAATGCAGTTCCTAATTATTACCGCGGCTATTCCGTTGTGTCCTTTTTTTTTCCTTTGCTATTTCTCATTTCGAACGAGAGATCGTTCCGAGACAAGTCACGCGACTCGTGCATCGACCCCTTTCCTATTCGCGGATTTGTCATTCAGATTTCACGCGGTTACAGTCTTTTTAGTTTTTGTCAAACAGTCTACTGTACCTGTAAAATACATCAGGATCGAAACGTTTCGCTGGATGAATTTCATATCGAGACGATCGTTAGAAAAAAAAAGTGCGTTGATTTTTAGTTAATTGTTCCCATGCACGTTTGCTCTAGACCGAGGAAATTTGAATGAAATCGTGATCGCGATTATTGGTCGAGATTACTACACACAGTGTACGTTGAAGAGTTTCGGTAAAAACGCAACAGATTTTCCCAGATACTAATCGTGTTTCTCCTTTCGGTTTCGTACAAAAAGGTGGAGAAAAGGGTTATCAGGATCGATAGAAAAACGTGGTTTCCTCGAAACTCGGAGTGTAATTCGATCGTGGATGGATGGTTGATCTGAATCAGAAGTGCTCGCGTTATTTCAGAACAACTATCCTTCGATATTCTTTGTTTTTCTTGCTCGCCCTTGTGTTACTCGTGCGAGAACGATCGCAGTTCTCGTGCCCTTCCCGCTACTGTACAAATGGTACGCCGATTATTCGAAAGATTCGCAACGATTCGCTTGAAATTCCTTCACGCAGCCTAATTCTTCTTCTTCACACGCCGCGCAACGCGTTCGAAGAAAAAAGCTTAACATCGAGAAAAATATGGGGGTATATATCGTATCTCCTATTATATGTCGCTCAGTCGAATTCGAAATAGTTATTTTTTTTTTTCCTTTTTCTTTTTAATGCTCGTGTTTTACGCAGCTTTCTTGATAGCACGCGAAAAAGTGTTCATTTCCTAAAAAGTCACTTTCCGTTTCACAAATGTGCGCGGACGATCCGATCGTTTCCAAGATACGTCGCACGTGATCGGGTTTCGCGATACGATTCGCGTTCCTCTTCTGCGAATCGATTACTTTTTATTCCACCTTCTCTGTTTACTTGGATTTTATTATTGGATTCCACAAAGCTTATTTACACGATGAATAATAGTATGGCACATGCTACTGAATCGAAACGTTTTAACACTCTTCCCTGTTTTCTTTTCGTTAAAAAGAAAAAAAAAAGGAAATCATCGAACCCGTTCAAACGTGACACGTGAAGGAATAAGAAACGATCGGCTCGTCGGATAAACTTTGCGAAATAGTAGTAATAGGCCATAATTCCTAACCGTAAAGTATGAAATGTATCAACAAATTTGAAAAAACTTCCCTCTTTCACCCAGTTAGGCAATGTCTTCTTCATTTCTCCTTATCTCTCTCTCTCTACATCATCTACTCTCGTATCGCGTGATAGTTAGAGAACGCATGATCGTTCGTCAGAGGACTCGTTAAATTGCCTAAGAATTTCGCGCTTTGCAACACAGCGTGACCGAGCCGAAGCGCCAAGTTTTCTCGTCGAATCGCACGAGCAAGCAGTTCTTCTTTTCTCGACGCGTTACGCGAATAAACTTTCAATGAAAAACAACGACGTTGGGGAATTGCACGAAACGAAACGATTGCACTATAGAAAAATAAGCTATTCGTGGGTGATACGACCTCTTCGTGGCGAGTGGAAGAGGAGCGTGTAACGCGAACGCAAACTCGCGCGACCAGAAGGAAAAGCTTGGATCTCGTCGGCTCTCGTTCCTTTCCTTGACTAAAGGCGAAGAAATCGATATTAATTTAATTAATAATTGACAGATAACCAATTAATACGTATAGGATGGCCCAGCGGCAAGAAGGCGTAAATTTCTAAGGTTCAAACGACATAAACTTTTCTAATTTTAACATCGCCTCGGACCATCCAGTACATTGATTGTAATTACTTCCCGCAGTATACTTTGTTAACCTACATTTTTATAATAGAAATCATGTGTCTGTATGTAATAGATCTCTCTCGCTCTCGCTCTCGCTCTCGCTCTCGCTCTCGCTCTCTCACAAATATGGCCACGTGCCGTTACTAAATTCTGTCGTGTACATACGCGTATTCGTATCCTTGGACATATTCCTGGTGAACAGAAGTTTCCTGATGGCTGTGTGTACGTGTATGTTTTTTATGTCTTTTGTTTCTCTTTCATCCCGTTGAATCTGTACAGTTTGGAATTCCACCAAGCATTTATACATAGACGCGTTACTCGTGTAACAGACGAGTGCGCATGCGTGCGTGCGCAACGCGAAACTACGCTTGCGCAATTACCACACGCGCATGCGCACAGAGAACTTTGTTTTGCACGTTTCGGATGAAACTTTCGAAACTTTCTCGTTCACTCGCACTCTCGCACGCGCTCTCTCACTCGCTCATTTAAATAGTTAACAGTAACATCAGGATGAACATTGTACAGAGTGATTGACGTACAATAAAGCCGAACTTACGGCAGATGGTTCCGTAGCCCGAGAAAAAGGAAACACCGTCGACGTCGAGGCTGCTCGACGTTGCGACGAGGAAAACGCACGGTCCGAACGAGAGAATCGAAAATGCTTACGATTAAGATAATACTACACTGTATAATCTCGCTGAAGACGATCGCGTTCTCCTCGACGAGACGTTTTAAGCGCGAACAAAGGAACTGATCGTTTCTTAACGACGACGATCGCGCGAGGCACGATCGATCGTGGAATGTGAGAACATATCCTCGATAGGAAGGAAGTATCGTCACGAATACTGATTCTTTTTTTTTCGATTTCCGACGACAGAATCGAGGGTTTTTCGAGAGGAACCGTCTGCCGTAAAGTAGCTCGCGCAGAATCAGATATGCACATAGTGTTTTCCTTTTCTTCTTCCTCCTTTTCACAGTTACAAAACTAACTAAATCTTACGAGATACGGTGAGCAATAATTCCAGTTATGTACAGAAATTATGTTACAGACGTCATAATATAAAGATATTTTCTCACGATACAAATGTATATTCGTTCATCTAGTTCTGAACGCGCGACGATCACCGTCGTCGTTCGTTCGAATTCCTTTCGTTCTCACTTCTCTTCTTCTTTTTTTTTCAGTGTGCAGCCTTCTGTTTTCAGAATCGTTTCAATAATTGATAGGCTACCCTGTTTCGTTATCGTAATCAATGGTATCATCTTCGTCGTACACCGTGACGCGAATCAATTCATTTTTTTTTTTTTTTTAATAAATTTAAAGACTCTAATTTGAGGCCGTTCCGTAGATCATCGTCGAGGAAGCATTGCCAATAGATTTATTTCTTATCCTCGTCCATGAACTACAGACATTGCAAACAAGCAGAAAAAACGAACCAATATAATTTCTAGAGAAACGAGAATAATTCAATAATGAGCGTAATTGAATAAAGAATTCTCGATCCGTTTTTTCTTTCTTTTTTTTTTAAGTCGTGCTAGATTTCACTCCTTTGAAACAAGATGCACGACCAGTTTCATCTAACGCGTTTCTTTCTTTCCTTCCCTATTTACCCATCTTCCTTAATATCGTATAGATTGTTCTATTTACATAAAGCTGTCCACTTACGAACGAGCTTATTTCAATACAATTTTGCTCTGGTAGCGCCACCAAACTATAGGCCCTATGTTCATATTGACAACAGGTGTATATATATATATATATATATATACCTAATCATTTTAGCTATCTATTTTACAGATGTCGGCCTGCGGAACGCGTCGATTCTAAACGCTTGTTCATTCGTAAGCGAATCCTCAGGCCGGAAGAAGGCTCGAGATCGCGACCGATCTTGTCAAACAAGCCGCGCGCGAACCTCGAGATTATTGCATGCTCTCGTTTTAGTGCGCTTGCTTGCGAATACTGCGCGAGATCTAACATTTGTCCTACAAATAAAAAAAAAAGGCAGCACGACACAGTAACGTCGAAGTAGCAGCCGAGACGCGTTCTTGTCCGATCAGCCAGTTCGGCTGGACATCCCCGTCTGCATATCACATATTCGAAAAGCGAAATACATCCGTCGAAGCTACCGATGTTCACTTCACGTTTTCCCTTTAAAGTGACTGCTACTACGATCAGCGATGAGATTCAATTCCCATTTTCGTTACGTTTCGAATGAACATTAAATTCTTATCGAGATCTAAAGTATGCGAATAAAAGATTGTCGATACCGAGTGGTCTGTTCTTGTTCCGAAGAGTTCCTTCGATCTACGAACCTAACCACCGTCCTTCATTCTCGCGAACCCTCGTAGAACACGAGCCTCAATCGCCTCAATCGCCGTTTCTTCTTTCTTCTTCTCGTCGATTCATTTCCATGGCGAACGTATACTGATTTTCGTCCAGTCTCCTCGAGCTACAAAGTCGATATTTTAGATGAAGGGAGAAAAATACCCTCTCGTGCTCTCGATTCGACGAAGGAATCTTTTTGCTACCGCGACTTCAGTCTTCTTAAATGGAATACCGCACGTTGCGAAACGTAATCTCGACGATGTTCGACCAACAACGGTGAGATAGGAGTCTCTTTCAATTTACCGGCCGATTCTCCGCTTCCATATCGGTCGAATTGCCAACAGCTGCGATAGACAGTTCTTTTTTCCAGAGACCTTCACGATCCAAGTTTCTTTGCAACAGCTCGTAAGTACGCGGTCGTTCATTCTATAATCGTAGTATCAATTCCTTGGTACGCAGGAACGTATCGCAACTCGTGTCGGCTGGTCAGACTGGTCCTCTCGTGAATCCTTTTAGGCGTCGTTTCCAACGTGTCCATGGCTCTCGCGTACGATTTTCGTCTCGCCAACAGCTTCGTCGCGATATCCAAAACGGAATACTCGGTCAGTTCTCGCGATTCTTCGATGCGTTCAACTTCTCGCCACCTGTACTCTCTTCGAGGCGTCTCCCAAGAGTCACGGACGAGCTGGTCTTCCTCGCACAGTTCGTGCTCGATTGGAATCATGAAACTCCGCGGGTCTATCTTCTCCGGATGTTCGTAACTCGTCGAGGAGACACGAATCGGTCGCGAGACGTCGACACGATGACGTTGTTCGACGAGTTGCCGATGATCACGACTGGCCCTTCGCAATTGTCGTAGCACCGATTCGATGTACTTGAGCGCCTCGCCGTTCTCCGCCATTCGTTGTGTCCGTCCTTTGACCCGAATCTTCTTCGCGCACATCTCGTCCCCCAACCTCGATTCACCGAGCAATCGTTCGACCTCCGACGCTCGCGCGACTGTGGAAGTTCGTCGAGCAACGTTCTGATAACGACAGGTTCTAGCTAGGCGATCCGCGAACAAGTTTTCGCGCGACTTGAAGCGCGAACTAGTTTCTTCGACAGCTCGACGATGCTGGAAGGCGGTGCTAGTTAGGCCCGAACGTCGATGGTTCTAGTTCGGATAGACCCCCTGGCCTCATACATGCGTCGCTAGCGTCCCGACCGCCGAGGTGCGTTTTACCGTCGCGACGCCACCGTTTGGCCCACCTGTGATGTAGTGCGCCGAAAGTGGAGCCTGGAAAAAATCAGCAGAGGAGACACCGTTCGATTAACGATCGTTTCAACCGAACTGCAACGTTCATACGTGTGTATTTATTTTTCCTTTCACTCGTGGATCATTAGCAAATGGATGGGATAATAACGAATGAAAAATTGACCAGCCGATTTAATCGGCTCGATTAGATCGATCCCCTTACACATTCGCCTCTAGCAAGACTCGCTCTGTTCGAACTAGTTCAGGTGAACGCAGGAATGCAGCTAAGATGTTGTAACCGTGTCTTGGAATTTGACACACATTCACCGCTGTCATTGTACTAACCTGCGGTCCAGCTCCGTTCAAGGTATTCAAGCTATTCATTCTCATTGCTTGAGTATAGGGTGGTGGTGCTGGCGTTACTCCCGGCACCGCTGTATGCGGCGCGTGTCTCAGTTGTTCCGCCGCTGACATTCTATTGTTTCGAAGAGGAAAAAAAACGATCAGAATAATTTCTCGCACGGTGGGCTGCTGGCGTGTACGTTCGCGGTGCGCACCGGCTTGGTTATTACAAATGATCGCGATAATGGTCGAAGCGGTTGGAAACGCGGCTGTACCCGGGCTCGTTCAAAATTAATATTAAACTCGTCGAGCTGATCGAACCGATGGTTATAAATATTCAGAACGAACGATTCATAATTTATGCGGAATATAATTAATCGGTAGAAACAATTGGGCGCGTTGCAGCAAATCCGTTGATCAATAGCTCGTAAATATTGTAACGTTAGCACGCGCATTGTATTTACAACTCCATCATCGACTGTTTGAACATTATAAACGATTAGCATCGAATGCGCCTCTAGGCGAGAATTCTTGGTCCAAGCCGAATAAACGCAGTATGTGTTCGAAGTCAAAGAATTAAAATTGAATTTATCACTGCATCGTCGTTCTTATTAGTTATATTCCAGACGCGTTCTTCGCCACGGATCTCGCTTGCATCGATTCACGGAATATCACGTTCCGGCCTGGCTATATAATCTAATCGTCTTTGCTGCAATCCGCGCGCGCCTCTGTAGAATTATCGCGCTAAAACGCAATTACAGTTGGTCAAAGGTTCTTCTATTATCCGACACGTCGAACTAGATTGCGAACCCTGGTGACACAGGCGACAAGGCGAGTTCCATTGATACTCTGCCAAGTGCCGGAGAAACTTTACCTGAGGTAGGGATTTCCATAGGTTGCGGAGAAACGAGGGTCGATCGCGGGAGTCGTTTGCGGGCTCGGCGTGCCCAAATTCGCAGAACTCAGACCGATCTTCTTTGAGGCGAGAATGCCGCCCGATGGTATCCTGCTTAAGGATTCTCGCGACGCACCCACTCCTTGTGTCGTGGGTGGCATGTAGTCGCGGGTGTAGTCTACGTACGGCACGTAACCATTGTTGTTACTACCGTCCTGCAACGTGAAACGGAAGGAAAAATTGTTAACGAAACGCGTCTATCACACCATTGTGTCGTGCTTTGCTTTCTCTCATAGAAAACTCGAGGTTCCAAACAAGTGCAACTGTTTTATTTTCTTGGGAATATTTTTCCATATGTAGGAATCGGGAGGAAACGTATATAATTATAATGGGAGACCGTTTAGGCGTGGTCGAGGAAAAGAAATCTGTACTCTCATGTCTATATTTGTTTATTCTCGACGACCTCACCCGCAATACTGAATACTCGCTCTTGTCCGAACTGCTTAGCAGTCATTCGTATGTATATACTGCCATCTTGGGTGATCATGGCAGGGGAAAGGAGGGAAAATATAAATTTCGCCTACACATATATACTATATATATACGTGTGTGTGTGTGTGTGTGTGTGTATTTATTCTTCCGACACGACAAAAGGTTATTACATTGTTCCACAGGCTTTCGTGCTTGCTCGACATTAACGTGGTTCAACGACTTACGAAATTTCCTATTACTCTAATGAGTCTCAACGTTATAATTCGTACAAGGTGTTCGTACAAAAATTGGGACTGCTATTAATTATTTTAATGGAACTGGTCGAAACACGGTCGAACCTTGGACGTTTCACGAGTCAGAGGTTACTGTATTTGATGGAATTTTGAAGAACCGTTAATTAAATTTAGAAGATTAAATTTTCGGCTATTTCAGGTTTTTACTATGCACTCCGGAAGCTCGGTACTTTTATTAGCATGTTAGCGTCAGCACGTGTGCAAGGGTTGACACGTGGCAGGGTCATTGCATTTGGAGCCATACGTCTGTTATCGGACTTAGGCCGGCGGTAGTTGATACTTGAGGTGCGACGAATTCTAAAAGTTGCGGACGTTTTGTTTATGGAACGGCGATAGAGAGTTCGTTTGCGGATCTCCGAAGGAACGCGCGTGTGGCCGATGACCCGAAATCATGCTGCTGCATGGCACGTATAAAAAGATAAGGGTGTTCTAGAAGGATCTGACCACGGAGTGGGGAAGATCTTGCATCTTCCGGTAAGAGGACCATGACAGTCGGCATGGCACTTATCCCAGAAACGTGATCGAACACGCCTCGTAAAAATTATATCTAACAAGCAATAAACTAGATTATACCTGTCAGATAAACGTTGCAGATTGTACTTACGTTATTCTTGGGTGGAAACGAAGGTTCCGTGTAATCGGCGCTGTAACGATAACCCAAAGGATTTGGAACAGGGCCGGCCAACGCCAAAGCATTGACACCTCTCGTGCTTCCTTCGCCCTCGCTGTCAAGTGCTGTCACACTTTCTGCGTTACTGACACTCGATCCCGCTCGTATATCCGCTTTGACATCCGAGAGGTTGCTGCTTCTGTCGCTCTCTCGATATCGATCAGCGTTCGAATCTGTTTCTTCTGTCGGACGACAAACAAGAAAATCAGCCGGCTAAAGGCGACGATCTTGTTGCGCACTTTTCTTACAAGCTTGTTACGAAACTATTAAGTTATTCTTTATCAAGTATTAAACGAGTTCGACACGATTTCACGACATAAAAGTCCTACCAAATTGCACTTACAGCATATAAATTGAAAGGTTAAAGTTTCAGGAAAATAACTACATAAATATAACGATACGTTATTACATTACCAAAGCTTAACATCGCGATTAGTCGTGTCCCGAGCTCTCGACAATTCAACGACTGATTAAAGCTAGTTCGTACCACTTGAATTCAATTTTCTGTCTGCATATCAAAAAAATGAGCTACGTAACGAGTAGGCCCGCGTAGCGTATAATGTTACATTTTATGTACTTCAAAATTATAAGCTGCAAATGTTTAATCCCTGAGTAACGCGCCAAACAGTTGTTACATGGGTGGAGTCAAGGGGAATGCGAATGTTTTATGCAAACGAGCGCGTAACACTACTTATCGTAAGCTTGTTATGAAACTGTAAATCCTGTCTACTATAATCACGACGAAAGAAATGACTAATAAACCATAAAGAAACGGTTTAGAAAGGATTCGAAAGACCACCTTGACTCCACCCTGTTTAAGGACCAACTATCAGGTTCGTTTGCATTCAATGACACATCCTTCATCTCGCGGGTCGTTAACGACAGATAGCGGAACGATAGCGACTGTTGTGTCCGCAGAGAAAGCAAAGAATTGAACGAATAGAAACGACGAAATTACGAATCACGAATGGGAAAACAATGGGTAACGCGACATGACTAATGGCCTTATAATTCATTCGAACATGATATTCCACTCACGCATATCAGTCTCCTGGGTCTGGGCTGTCCTCGGCCGCGGCTGTTTGATGCGGTCCCGGCATTGCAGAAAGAGTACAACGATCACGCCAATGAGGATCACGCAGACGACCACCAGTCCGCCGATGATCAAAATCAGTTGCCAATCGACTGGAATCAACGCTAAGCGTCACGGCTGATTAAAATCTCGGCCTCTAACGCTCGGTGATTGTAGCAATTATCTTTTTCTATTAACGCTGCACCGTCAGGAACAAAATTCGCGGAGTCGCAAGTGCAAACGACTGCTTAACGATGCGGGTTAAATTTTGTAAAGTGCACATAAAATTCGCGGGGCTTGCGAACGTGTCCGTTAATTGAATCCCGTTGAATTTACGAGTCGACCAACCTCGTACCGGTAAAATTTGTATAAATTCGACTAGCTATTATAAAGCACCGTCGAATAGCTAGCAACGCGTGATATTTATAAAGACTGAAAACACGTACTCGCACAAACTCAAGGAAAAGAAATTTAATAATATGTACCCGCCAAGATAAATTAACCTTAACGAATATCTGTTCGCGTATTTTTGGAAACGACAAAATGTTCTGACAAGCCACCGTGACAGCTACCGTGAGATATATTACGGGAAACACAGATTTCTAATTGCGCTGCTTCCTGTCGGTTCAGTTTTAACCTCGACGCATTAAAAAATTCGTCCATGATTCACCGTATTTCATCCGAGCTAACAAATTGATCGAACAGATCCGATAGCGACATTTTTGAAAAATGCAAAATCAGGAAGCGAGATCGATCGAGATTTCGAGTTTTCATTCTAGCGGAGCAAGATTGACGGATTTCAGAAACGGTTGATGCGAATTCCGGGCACGATAACCGATCGTCGAAAGGACGGAAGTATGCGCTGGAAAACACGTAATTTCGTGATCGATACTTTTTTCAAAACCGCGATGTTTTTCCGCCGAATATTGTATCGAATTTCTGGAACGTTCGGAAGGTCGGCGTCGAGCGGAAATCTGGCAATTTCGCGGGGAAAAGCGCATCGAATCGCGGAGAAAAATATGAACAGAAGAGAAAGGGCTGTCGTTTATAATGGATATGAACTTACTGTGTGCCGTCAGCTTGATTATGACGGAATCCGTGCCGAAGCTATTCGTGACCGTGCAGTTGTAATCCCCGAAGTACGTGGATATGGGATCGAGCAACGTGACAGTGCTGACGACCCTCTCGCCGGTGTATTCCTCCTGCACGTAGAACGGCGTATTGTTCGAGGAGAAATTGAGCTCGCTACCGGCGAAGCTCCATACCACCGAGTCCGCTTTTGGCACAGATATCGCGGTACACTTCACCTGCGAAATCGTAGAGGAACAGTCGAATAAAAAGAAAGATAGGAGAAAAACGAGGAAAAAGGTATCCGGTTCGTCGCTTGCCCTCTTCGACGAATCGACCGATACTCTTCTCTTTTATCCTCCGTTTCTCTCTCGCTCTGCGTGACTTCCCTTTTGAATTGCTGCGCATCGTATATCGACGAGAAAAATGAAGAATGGAAGAGGGGAAAAAAGGAAACACGAAAACGTGGATCGTCGATGCTCGTTGAATGTACGGTTGCACCCGCGTCCCCTCCAATCCCGCCAGTCGGACTGGCCTACATTTCATCGAAAAATATCCGCGCACGCTTTGCGTTCTGCACGCTTGACCACCATTCGTTACATAGAGTTCGAGACGGTGCGTCTGGCGATCGCTCGGTTCTCCTATATTTTCCATAAATGCCTCGTTTCGAATCCCGCGGGTCAAGTTATGGCAGGTATAAATCATGATCGCGAGCGGTTCGTCGATTTTATACGGGATATCGAAAACCAAACGCAAAACAACTATCTTTCATTAATGGGCAATTCGAAATATGATTGATTATCGAAGTAATAGAAATCATTGAAATACGCAGATACTGGAGAGAAACGGAAGAGCAATAAATACGAAGAATTACCTTGACGACTCCTTCGTCGGGCACGTACTGGACCTTCTGCGACTCGATGCGGGGTGGCGCCCGGATGTAGATGTTGGCGTGGCCCGTCAATTCCGGAAAACCGGGTACGCGAGCTTTACAAACGTATCTTCCGGCCGTTTCGTGATTTACCACCACGCTTATGTTCGGCGTGGTGGCGACCTGTCGCTCGGTGTCCTCGTGGTACCAGCGTATCTCCGGCGTCGGATTCCCGTCGACGTCGCATTGCAAGATTTCCGTAGCGCCGTACTGCGTCTCCACGGAGACTGGTGGGTGTCGGAATTGCGGCCCGTCTGCGAAATTCAATTTTGACCTCGGCCAATCCCTCGAGATTGATACTACGTGGGACGAGAATAAGGGACGAAGGGGAAAAAAGTGAGAGCGTAGGATTGTAAGCGCCTGGAAATCGTTCTATCCAGCCTGTTTTCGAGACCATTTACGCGGGATCATGTTCATCCTTTTTCTTTTCTTTTTGCTACCAAAGGGGAACTCATAAATCGACTATAAAGCCCCTTCAAAAAATATGCCGGCAAATATCTTCGTAAGAAGTTCAATTTATCCTCTCCCTCGACTTTTTCATCAGCGTTCGCAAGCAATTCCCAAACGGTCCTGAGAAAATCGCGTAGTGTTACAAAATGTTTGTCACTGAATATGCGCCTTTATATCTTCGCGAGTGGCGAAAGTATGAAAAAAAAAAAAGAACAAAAAAATAAGAGTCAGCGAATAATAATGTGCTACGCTCGATTCGCGACCTCGTAAAGCTTTCCTGTCCAAGCATCCATGTTGATACGTAATTCCGACGGACGAGGTTGTTTCGATTCCCCTCCAAGTCAAACTAAAAGTTGCCGCTTAACGAGTTTGACCTGGTTGGGTCACTCACATGTGATATCCAGGGTCTCGGTCTCCTCGCTCTTGCCGACGTCGTTGTGGACCTCGCACTTTACGATCGCGTCGTGAAGATCGCGGGTCGCGTTGTGGATGATCATATCCGTCGTGTAGTCGCCGATTACCTTCTTCTCGTTGATAAACCACCTGTGAAATTAGAAAAAGAACCGTGACGATGGCCATGTAATGTGCTGAATAACCTGTGCACGGATTTTCTTTTAAAAACGGTTACCACCCATCGATCGACTCGTTGCATCGCAACAAAAACTCGGGGATAATTATAATTCTTTATTTTATATTTTTTTCCGAATTAACACTACTTCTCTGCACTTTATTTCTTATTCGACATCTTTCTACGGTAGCCTGTTCTCTGGCTACTTTTCTTATGTAGCGATCAAGACGAGTTTTTTTAGCGTAAAAGAAAACGTGGGAACGATAACTTTTTGCGAATTAATAGATCGATAAAACTTTCCTTTAAAACTTCATTATATTCTTCTATTTGATTCTTTTCCGTTTTCCTTTCTCGACTTCTCTTTTATCAGTCTCATCGAAACACACGTGTAACGTGTACACGAACGAAATCGCGAAACCATCGGAGCAAGCAACAAGACAACACGTAGGTAATGCGACACACACGACCGGCTAACATTGTCCTAAACTTTGCATTGTCCTCTGTTTGAAACGAGCATCAATTATTCCCTCGCTATGTGGTACGATCGATTGCTTGCTAATTCTCCTTTTGTCCTGCGTGCCTGTCGAACCGCTCTGTTGTCGGTACGATAAAGCAAGCGTTTCTCCGTTTCGCCGCTAAAAACGAGCAATTTAAGCATTCTCTGAGCGGCTAGGTTTGTTACCGCGTGTGTTCATCGTTTTGTCTATCTGATCATGGCCAATAGACAACCCATTCTGTGCACCGCACCGTGTAAAACGCGCCGGATTAAACGTACGGTGAATTGAAAAAAAAAAAAAACCAAAAAAACGAGCGAAGCAATCGAAGGGATTGTGGTTGTTCTTTTCGCGTGATGAAATACCGGTGGATGAAAAAACATATTACGACCATCGAACCAATATTTTTAACCATGACGTTTGACCAAAATAACTGGAGTTCAGATTTACCGAAGGTGGCATAGAATGATTGCAATTTATAACGAAATTTGTCACATATGATTGCATCTTAATTAACCTAAAATTCAATGTTAATAATCGTATGTATTTCATCTGAAAATGTCACATTGCGAAACATATGTGTGAAAATTATTAATATAATTAATTATTAGGGAAACCACCGCAGGTAAAAGTTGGTCCAACTTGAAAGACCTTCCTTTTCTCTGCCTCCCGTAGTTCTGATTAAAAGCAACATTATTTTGAATGGACAATCAAGTTAACTAGGTCAACTGTGAAAAATCGTTTACCTTGAAAAATTGTATGCTATCGTGACTCTTTGAAATAAGTTGGTAGCGCGAAGAGTTAAAAACACGTTTCAGATGTGCAGGAATACGAACAGCATCGACATCGATATGCAGCCACACGTAACAACAACGTTCCAAATTCGAGGGGCGTTCTTGCCTTGGGTATCGATCATCAGCCACCCAGTTTGTGCCTCGCCAGGGGCGTAGGAGGAAACAGAACGAGGCATTCGCGTTACACTACCACTCACCTGTACTCGACGTTCGGTGGATTGGCCTCGGCACGACATTTGAACCGGAGCTCGCTGCCCTCCACTATACGTCCGTTCTTGCCCAGACCCGAGCGGATCCTCAAAGAGACCTTCGGCGCGTAACGGACCTGCAATCCAACATACGACCATTCGATACCTATAGATGAGCGGTAAACACGAGATTCTCCGAGTGTCACGCGAGCCGATGCTTAAACTTTCATGACCATCGTCGTCGCGTACGATCGATCGTCGAACAACCACGGCGCTCGCGTGACACCCGCAACACCTCCACGCACTTTATTTTCCGTCGAACGTAATTTCTCGACAATTAATATCGCGCGTTAACAAGCCGTTAAGTAAACGATGTACTCGACTCGTTGTTTAATCATACTCGGACGAATCGCGGCAGAGTCTCGAGAGAATTACGGGCCCCCTAGTCATCGCGAATCATTGACATCGGGGTTATACACCGTCGAGGAAAAGGGAAATGTAAAAGAAGAAGATCCCACCGTTCGGTAATCGGTGCAAGAGTTGAGTCTATTTTAATTTTCCACCATTTCGCTACTCACCTCGACACGTAACTTCGCGTTTTGCGGCGTGCGGTCGGCCGCGTTCTGACTTTGGCACGTGAACGTCGTGTTGTCGTGATCCTTGCGAGGCATCACCCTCAGCACGGATTTCACCGTGTACAACGGTCCGTCGTCGAACAGTTCCTTCGTTGTCTTGATGCCTCTGTGCAGCACGTTTCCCAGCCCGTCGATCCACGTAATCTGCAATAAAACCAAGATAGACACAATTAGACATTGAAACGATTACATTCCACGATGAAGATCGAGCAGGTGTAGTTTAAAGCGAAATCACTTAATTGAAGATCGAATTACTTAATTACGCTAACACTTTAAAGACCGTAACCGATAGTATTGCATGTGCTTTACCTAAACGATATTAATAAAGTTGATCGCCTTTGTAAAAATGTAATCGACAATTAAGTTTGTCATTAAAGCAGACGAATGGTTACTATATCTGCTCCATCGTTAATCATTAATTCAATAAAGCTGCTTCATTTCGTCAAAAAAGTCCATCGGATTTTCGAAGTAACGGGGATCGGCGAGTGCATTAGAAGTTGAGGTGAATGAGGTAGCAGGAAGGGAGGCCCGGCCTCTCGTATCGGAAGTTATTTCATTATAACGGACGTCGCGATATTTTATTCAATAATTCGGCTACCATCGATCCTCGCGATCGAGCTAGAAACGCTATCGAAAGTACCTGCTGCAGCCAGCTTCCGACAACCACAAGGCTTCATCGCGAGCTACGAGCTTTCCAAACTTTCAAATTTTCCTTGAAATTAATTCAGCTTGTAGCGGGCTGATTGAAAATCTCTTCTACCTCGCCACTTTTCTTGATCAACAGAATGTATTCTGTCTTCTTTTTTCTTCGGTTAGGTGAATCGAGGTCGTTTTGAAAACAAGCGCGAATCAATACAATTTTATTTAAAAAAAAAAAAAAAGGGGGGAAACGATGCTTTTTACAGTAGCTTTCTCTATAAATTTTATAATAGCTCATTTTATCTTTGTGCTATTATTTTGTTGATTTAATTAGCATATTTCTTTCTATTGCAACAAGGATGATAATAATAATAATTAATGAGAGGACGTGAAATAATATGACAAGTACAGAAATCGTGTGTCATGGATAATTAACCCTTTGCGGTGGTACATTCAACATAATTGAACATCGATTTTATTCTAGCAAGCTTCAATGTCCAGTATGATTGGATATTACATTAATCAGCATATGATTGGATCTGTTTGTGCCATATAACTTCATGTACATTTGTAACGATACTCTAATGAAAGGTAAAGCTTTATGAAATTTCTATTACCTGTAAGAAAATCAATACACGCAACTGTAGTATATTTAATTCAATTTATAATTATGCAAAAGCGCACTGAGAAACATTTAAAACTTGAAATTGCTAATAACATTATGTACTTATTTGCGATGTATTATTATCATTCAAAATTTATTCGATAGCACGAGCACTTTTCCATTGGTATTGTAGACTTTATTCGTCAACGGCTAAATCGAGAGTGTAAGAGTGGTGGGGCCACTATATTAATATGACTGTCCCTGCAATCCCAGAACTTTCTATGGCAACAAATGTTATTAACAAAAGATGTAAAACAGATCATTCTCGATTTAGCCGTTGACGAATAAAGTCTACAATTTTGAATAAAGTCAACAGTATATCTGGAATTGTTTAAATCAGGGCTGCTCGTTGTACCTGTCAATCAATCAAGACAAAATTAAGAAATCGATATTTGGTCGCAGTGCAAAAGCGATCCAATGAAATTCAAAATAAGAAACGTTGCGCCAAGTATAATTTGCCGAACTTACCCAAAGTGTCGTTCTATTTGTACGGCAGCTCGTCTGTTGAAAAAAAAAGAAAAAAAAAAAACGACGAATAAAATTATCGTACGAAGGTGAACTTTCCGTCGTTCGTCGCGCTCGTTAATTAGGCAAGCGCGCGACTAAATTAGTACAGGTTGCGAAAGGAACATCAGACGTTGAAACGTTTCCAGAGGAAAATCGAACAGCTTCACACGAAGCCTCGCGATCGAGTACTCGTCCGACTATCCGGATAATGAAAGTGTGCGCTCATTGCAGAGTGTAACGCCGAAAAAAATCTCCTCTACCTGCTGCATTTGACGAGTATCGACGCGCACTTTTCTGGGAACCTTCTCTATTATTTGTATAGGGAGAACCGAGCAGAGTCTACTGTGTACGTCTACCTGTGTACGTGCGAGAGTTGCTCTACCGTGGCTGCACCAACGCGAATCGATCGTATCGTCTATAATTAGGCATGCTGCATCAGTGCTGCTGCACTCTCGTATCGCTTCGAGTTCCGAGTTCGCTCAGCTCGAGCACTGTTTACGACACTTACCAGCGAACGTACTTACATGCATACATTCTCGTTTAAAACTCGCACGACACCTGCTAAAATCTCACGGTGTAAAAGAAAATAATTGGAATCGTTAAAATATTTTAAAGAACGCGATATATCTTAATTAGCTACACGTATGATAAGAAATTCGTGTAAGAATATGTATATCCCAACGCTTGACTTTTGAACGGCGATGTACATACGCGTCAGACACGTTGTAATTTTAATAAACGCGCTGCAATTACGCGGTGGGAGTGCAAGACGAGGAGCGAACAAAGGAGGCAAAGTAGAGGGAAGAGAAAAGAAAAGGAGGAAAAAATAATGACGCGAGATCTTCGGGTCTGGATGGACGGTCTTTGAAATTTCTTTCCTCGCTCGATGAATATTCGATGAGCGCCTCCTCCCTTGGCAAGGGAACTTTTCTTCTTGCGTCTTCGTTCAGGAAAATATACGTACTCTACTACGCGGCCTTACGTGCTGGAAGTTGCTAAAGAACGGTCACCGACTTAATTTCAGCTTGGTCGGCGATCGTGAAAGTGACCATTCGTCGATGGATAGCCCATCTTCGCGTGGACAATACGAAACGATTCGAGAAAAATGGTAAAAGACCGTTCGCCAAGAGATATTGCATTCGAAGGTAGATACGAGGCAAAATTGACATCAATGTTTTGCCTATCGCCAGGATCGAAGAAGATTTTACTTTGTTGTTGAAGAGTACACGATCGATCGTGATTATAAGCGTCAGAAAGAGACGTTCGATCGATTTATCCAACCCTAAATAAATGCACCGTAAACGTTCGTGGCGGCGTTCACCGATTCTTCCGTCGAGCGATTTTTTACGACCTAAATATCGCGATGATGAACGTCAGCCGATCGTCCTCCCTTTTCTGCGACACCGTGTCTCCATAACCTTGGCACCAGCCGTTTATTTCCAGCCCAGCCTCCCCTAACGCTCCTGTATTTTTATAATTCCATGTAAGCGGGTAATCTCTTCTAATGTTTCCGCGCCGGTTCGTTAAAGGGTGCTTTATACTCCTTTATGAAATTAATTAAGAAGCGGGAAAGAGGAAAGAGATGAAAAGATAAAAGTAGAGACTGCTCGGTGAAATCGGCTGTTTTTCCCTTATTTCTGAATAATTGCGTCTTGGCAATTTTTGGCGTATATGTATAGGTCACAAACCTTCCCTCATATGTTTCAATTAAAGAGAAGAAAGAAGATAAAAAATTCTATATCTTCGATTCCACGAAGTCCGGCTGTTCGGCTACGTTTTATTCGCGGAAATTAATGAAACGTACAAAGCGCTTCAATCAATTACTTACTTGATACAGCGACGTTGAATTAAAAGCGTTTAAGTGTCACGTGTTTTCGTATGAGGCCACGTCGCATGCTAGTCTTATCGACGTTAATTGGAAAAGCAAAGGAGGATGCACGAGAACCCAGAGCAATTCAGAGTCTCCTAGTCATGGTGCACCTCCATCCCATCTTCTTCGTCTGCTTTTCACTTCGGCTGTTTACGCGCTCAACCCCAAGCTTCAACTTGTCTCTTCTCCGATCGTTCCAAGGATATTTGTGAGAAATTATAATATCCACCCCCATCGCGATTCATTGCGTTTATACGTTAATAAACAGAATCGAAGGGAGGACACATTTGAAACGGAAAATACGCCGTCGACGAATTACCAACGAGAAATAGAGAAATCGAAGAGATGATCATCCGCCTCCTCCCTTCCACACGGCTTCGCGTTTAATTGCACCCCAACCAAGTAATTCGATCGAATAAATTGGCCGCGCGACGCTTCCTAACGAGCAGCTTTCTACTCCAACGACCGACGAGTTAGAACTTTCGGCTAACCGGCTTGTTTTCGGTCTTGTCCCTGGTGCCAGCCGTTTCACCAGCTTCGTTACGAAATTTTTATGAAAATCCATCGTGCTGGATTATCGGTAACCCGTCCGTCGGCGATCATGCTTTATAGAATTCCATAGACATTGGGAAAATGATAGGCTTTCTATTTGATCATCGTATTCTCCCTACAACGATACGCATAATGCGCCCGTTTCGAACACTGCCGAACAAATATCCCGTTAATTTCAGTAGCCGCAATTGGCCGGTGTCCAGGGATCGAACGAACGCGATTCGTTTAACCCCGGTATCGCGAGCTCGTCTAATTTTTATCGGCTCTCCCTCGCTCTGCGAGAGATATCGGTTTTAATGAAACCATCGTTGCCGTTCTCCCTTATGAATCTATGCAGCGGGTTTCCGCGATGTTTTCCTTTCCCTAAATTCGCAGCGTGTATTTGCATCCTCTCTAGTGGCTAGGGTGAAAAACGTTTCTTTTGATCCCCGGCTCGACCGTAATAGAATTAAGACCGTGACAGGGGTATTAAAATTTTCTTGCCAGGGAAAGACGACGATGTTTCGTGGCCAACTTGCCGCAACAATTTGAAAGAAACTTTACTGCATCTAAGAAGTTACGAGGAAATGAAATAGAACAGCCCCTACAGTGGTAGGAGACACGAAAACAGACAATCGAGGGGTGGAATACTCGGTAATAATTGAAATTGCACCGGTACCATGGATGGACTCGATACGACGGTTAAAGTACGAGTTACGGTCTCTGCTTAATATTAATTTTCAAATTATACGACGAAGATGAGGACTCACCGCGAGATCCAGCTGTTTTATTCATCCACGGAAAACTCATGAATTATACAAAGGATACAGGCTGCCGAATACGCTATGCTAGCCACGGTTGCATTCTAGTCGCGCCTTTTACCCGCGAATGGTTAATTAATGTGCCATGCATTATCGTACGTAGGATTTTTGTCCGAGGCTCCAGGTTCCTTGTCTTTATTAGAAATATTTATCACCTTTGACTCTTACCTAGTTTCCCACGAGATTACGAGAAGCGCTAGAAAGATGGTAGCCTCGTTCTTCGCATGGCAGAGGACGAATTTCCGTCGTTGCAACGAGTTTTCAACGAGTTCAACGAGGACGAAAAAAATGTCGAGGGTCGACGTAACCGGCGGTAAAATTCGCGAAACTTCTAACGATCCGTTTCACTCGAGTCTTCCTCTAAACTAACGCGATGAAACGTTTATCGACGGACTTTCGAGTTCCAAAATACGAACCGTACTCGTTACGTTGTAACGTAAACCATGAACTCGTGGGAAGTTCTCGTAAACGAATCATTTGATATGGAAAAACGATGTCGGTCGTGTAGAGGGGAAGTTTGAAAAGCTTCAAACTGAAATAGAAACTTTGCATGACGATCTCTTTTCACAAATGGTCGCGCATTCGCGAGTAACCAACAAATGAGGGTTTTCGATTGAACCCACGTCTCGTTAACTGCACGTAAATTTATAGCGAACACATGATTTAGGAGGATATTCCTATTTGAAAGAGTAACAAAATTTTATGTTGTAAAAGCACCTGTTTCAGTTATGACGATAATTTGAATGCAAAAGAATTATCCGATTTTACCATGCTTTTGTTCCCCCTTTACGAGTCACTTGTACGTTTTGTTCCTCGGTAAATTCCCCTGTTATACAGTAGAATTGTACAGTTCGAGTCAAATTATGGTGACGTACTCGAGTGGAATAGCATTTAGAAAAAAAAATAAAAAAAAAAAATTAAAGTGCAGCCTATGTTGGCTAGCGTGGTTGCTCGGATCAATCCAGGAACGTTTGTGCGCCACCGCGAAGCTTTCAACGGTCGAACAATAGCCGGAATTTTGCGGGGGTTTTTTGCGATTATTTCCCTCCTCGTACACAGTGAAGGACCGGGAACTCGCGTCATCGACGAATTACAACGGATCGAGAAGCGGTTTGCTGGCTGATTACGCTCTCTCGCTTCGTTCTTTATTCTTGCTTTGTTTTCGAGCACCCTCCCACATTTTTTGTTATCCGTTTTGAAAGGGACCGAATGTTGGGCGGAATTTGGAAAAGGGTCGGGATCAACAGTAGTTGTACCTTTTTTTTTTTTTTTCACGCCACATAAACTAGAGAATAACTATCTGTCCACACGATATACGCTAGCCAATGATATTTCGTTCTTCTCACGGCAAACAAGTGGGATTTCGGGGGTGAATAAAATCGTTGGCAGGTCACGGATTTCAGGAAGTCACACGCGTTGCTCTGCAATGACCACCCGAAACACTATTTCGATCTCTACTACGCGACGCGTTTTCCTCGTTTTTTCGACACGGTTAAATAAGTTCCAGTTTTGTTACGAATCGAGGTCCTCGTCACAGGATGGAAAGGAATTGAACGAACCGGCCACGTTTGAGTTTTTGTTCTCTACTCGAAACAGTTTCGGTTCGGTATTTTGTAGTGTCGCGTTTTAATTTCCCGCATGTAACTGAATAAATGATTTTTTATTGGTAACGAATCTTTGAAAGCTAAGTTCGGTCTGGTCCCTCGATTTACCTAACAGACAATATAGTACCCAGGGGCTCGTCGTGCTCTTATCCTTGATAGTTTCTACAACCGTTCGCACCGCGAGGTGATTCCAGGGATACGAAACAAGGGTCGTGGAAGCATGTAGGATTGTTTTCCTCGTCCGCGGAACGATAATGTTTCGGATACCGGAGAAACGGCGTGTCGATCGGATGGTCGAGCAAACGATAACCTAATGGGCAGTGGGCGGTGATAATTGAATCTCGTTCACGAGAATGATTGTTCTCGCATCGAGATATCCGTGAGGCTGCTGAGGCCGCATACGAGCGTACACGATCGACGAAAGGAACTTTCGCTAAATCGGGGGAATCACGCTTACACGTCGGAGCGGGTCAGAAATGTTTACTGATGCATTTCGAGCGGCGTGCACTTTCCATCGGGCCCATCGCGAATCCCTGCGCTCCGTGTAACGGCATTAATCAGTGGGATTCGCGTAACTTTAATTAAAAACCGCGTAGCCTGCGAACACTCGTGAGACAAATTTAATTAATTTTTCACCAGCACACGACATTTTCAGCATGCCATCGATCCGTCTCGAGGACGAATTCCCGCGGCTCGTTATTTGCATATCTAGGCTAAAACGCGTCCTACGCGGACGGCATCGCGGCACCGATCGAAAGCGAATTTCTGTATTAACGAACACAATCGCGGTCGCTGAACGAACGGTGAATTAGCGGCGAAGCCAGGTTTTGCCGCAAAATTGTTCGCGGTGTCGCGAATCAACCGGCGCATTAACGCCGCATCATCGATATCCACCGGCCAGCCCCATCTTTATTACGTCATCGATTCGATAAGCTTTTGGATGAAATCAAAGTCCAACGAGTTTTCATCGCAAGCCCGTTTCTGTTTCCATACGCTGACAATGAAAATCCTTGCGCTTTTTAATTACGGATGACCAGAGAGAAATGGTAGCATAAATTTAATATAACAGATTATTTGAAAGGAGAAAAATTAATGGTCAATACCCTTAATCAAAAAGTAGTAATGCAATCCCATGTTGTCGATACAATTTAAAGTATCCAAATGAAATGAACCCCCTGAGGAACCATCTTGACATTTCCCCTTACTTTCGATTGCTATCTAAGAATACGACGAGACGTCGAGACTGTATTTCCTGATTACCTACCGCGTAAATTGATTTAGTTCACGGATTACGGCACCACCGTAGCTTTTTAATCGATCAACCCGATAATTCGATTCTCTTGGTAAAAGACTGGTGAACCTGAAACAGCATTAACTCCACCTTCCTCGCCACGAGATCGCATCCCGGCTCGATAATTCGATCGCCGCCAGTTCCAACGCACAGTGTACGTGCAGCAATGGCTTTTCGCAGGATTAATGATACCATTATTCGAACATCATCGCGTCTACGCGGAATTGAAAGGGAGTTGCCCCGCCATTTTGCTATTTCAAACACACAGAGGTGCACGCACACGACGCGCGAAAACACCGCTGCCAAAGCAAACGTACAAAGAGCGGAGAGAATAGGGGTGCTGTTGCGGTCCGCTTTTGCCCGCTCGCGAACTCTTTTAACTTGCGCCATTTTTTTTCCCCCTTTTTTTTACCACGATGCACCAGGCTACGTTGCAGCACGTTCAAAGATCCGTTTCCCGCTTTCACGATATCCAACAACGGCACCGCAGCTGTTTCAACCTCGAAGCGGAACCGAACTCGGTCAAGCTGCCATTTCGTCGAGTCGCTTCTGGTTGTGCCCGGTTTGAAAGCGGCCCGTTATCGTTTTCGAGCCTCCAAAAGTTTGGGAAAAAGCACACGTGGACCGTGTACATTTCCCGGGGCGTTCGAACAAGATTTTTCATCCCTCGGATGCAGAGAGGACACGCGAGGCTTCCCTTTAGCGAACGTCACACGGATAAGAAAAGACAAAGCTTTTGCGCGGTAATTATGTGTCCGACGTAATGCGGTTTAACGCGTTATTGCGGTCTCCAGGCTCTCGCGTTTACGCGGCCAAGCGTTTTCTTTCCGCTTTTAAATTAGTTCCTGTTTTATGGAAGGTACCGTCTCCGCTCCTTTCGAGAACGCGATTTAAATCACTGCGAATTTTCTACATCAAGTTGCTAACTTTTTCATCTAATTAAGTTCCTTACTCGTGGGAGGGTAAGTTAAAAATAATGTCAAAAATTCTTTTTCGCGAGGCGTTGCAATAACTCGACTGTCGTTGACACACGATAATGTTCAATTTGACACGAAATTGAGAGATCCTTTGGTAAGATGTTAACATTCTTTTGAATATCCTTTCAAACATGGTTTATATCGATCAAATGTCTACGGGGTCGAGAAACATCAAAGAGCCTTCAATCCCGTAACGCATTTTGCCGGTAAACCTTGTTCATGTTACCAGTTGGTAAATCCTCGAGCAATCTCGCAGTTCTTAACATCCGGTCGAATCGATATTCGAAAGCAAACTAGAGAGAGGGAGGGAAGCTTACCTCCGCAGGCGGCTTGCCAGCCACGCTGACGCACTCGATCACCAATTCTCGGTCCTCGGTCGTGATAAGGAAGTCGCCCTGAAGGATCTTCGGCTTCTGAGGCGGAACCAGCACGCTCAGCTTGGCGAATCTCGAGCGCAATGCCGGCTGCCCATCGTTCGTAGGCGAGGCTTGGCATTGGTAAGTGCCATCGTCCTCCAGTTCCACGGGGTATATGTGCAGCGAGAAGTCACCTGGAACAACGGAAAAACATAATTTAACTTTAAGGTATTTACTTAGTTTCTATGCAGCTGGACTTTAATTCGGAAAGGTTCGCGTTCACAAAGGAAATTATGCAATAAATTTATATTATAAAATATCTTACTTCATAGAATATCCTGAAAATTATATTAATATGCTTTATCAGATTTTTTCTTTATTTCCTCTTCTTTTATTCGCTAATATTAAATTCACGGTGTCAGTTACCCGTATCATACGTGACAGCGTTAATAATTAGTTTTAATATGTCGTACTATCTACCCTTGTTCATTTTCACAATGACAATTAACGTGCTAAAGAATTATTTATCATTAGGTTCTATTTCGCCGGAAAAAAGGGGGTCAGCTGGGAAGGGAATCGCGTTAGTGAAACGCCGCTAACGTCTTCGGGTTCGCGTTGTAATCGAACGGTCTGGCTGGCGCGATGAATTTTTAGCGAGTCAGGCGTCGGGGTGCGAGTAGAATTCCGCAGGTTTGGAGAGGCGGTCCGCGGGCAAATTGAACCGGCCGGGACGGGCCGGAGATTTTCACTTTATACGAGGCCGGGTATCGCCAATGAGAGGAGGAACGAGAAATGGAGCAGGGGTCGGGATAGAAAACCATTTACCCCCGTTGATTGAAACTAACGGTTTACGAGCGTCTGCTCGATCGTATCGCGTCGGACCCTGTACGTAGAGAATTTCTCCGACTGACGGTTTTATTTTGGAATCTCCACATGTACGTGTTAGCTGTCAAGAACAACGCGCGTCGACCGTTACAGCGCGAATCAGCGCGAATTAGAACCTGGCCCGTTGTTGGTCACGTCAGTAAATTCCTCTTTTCCTTTCCCCAATGGAAAAATAGAGATTCTTTTAATCGTTATTCAATCCTAGAATAGAAATTCCATTATCACGATGATACAGTCTCGAGTCAGTACTCGAAGCTCGCGAAGAGTATCTAGTAGCGACGATTATCGCCAGCGGCAACGACCAATCGTGTTCAAGTAAATTCGTCCTGTCGCGTGATTTATTTGCACCCTTCCGTTCTCAACTCCACATCCCGTCCTCCTCTCCATCCACCCATCCATCCATCCATCCATCCATCCATCTATCCATCTAGACATCTATCATTCTGTCCCCCATCTATCTGCCCAATTCCCTCTACCACCCTCTTCGCGTTTCTTTCATTCCATTCATGCAACTTTCACGAGCCGCTTCTCTCCGCGGCATGCACGACGAAGCAATTGTGCTTCGGCTTCAACGAACGGATGAAACCGAAACGAACGAACAACCGGACGATCCCGACGGACGTCGATCCGGAAACGGAGATGGGGTTGTCGTTTCGAGAGATACCAAGGGGGTGGACAGCGGAAGCGGCAAATGGAAAAATGAAATCGTCTCGCTAGTACACACCCGTTGATCATCCCCGCGACTAAACTCTCCTTCTCTTTCCTACAGGATGTAGCAAAATCCATACACGCACGAAAGTTTGTCTATTTGGTTGTCAAAATCGTCTTCGTGATCGATTAGCAAAAGAAAAGTACGAGATGGAAGCGGTGTAAAATCAGATGGTAAAACAGCGGCAACCAGTATTCGCTAAGATATAACGCCGAAACTCTGCGTGTTCGTGGAGCAGACAATCTTGAGGGACTCGTATTTTTCCAACCGCGGGAGTTTGAGCGTCAGGGCTGGAGCAACCCCTGAAGTTTCACCCCCTGGTGTCATCGTCGGAATTATTGAAGACGTACGAAAACTTCCAGCAAATTTTTCAAAGCCCTCCCCCGTATAAAGGATGATTCATCTTTCTCATCTTTTCCACCTTCGACTATAACTCAAATGTTCTTTTAAAACGAGAACTCAAGTTTCCCTGCTCTTCTTCTTACTTTATAGGTAATTGCCGTGTTTGGCAACTTATTTGTTCACTGCTTTTATGATATTAACTCTGAGCTACATACTAAATATGTTAGATACCTGTAATACACTGAACGTTGATTTTAATGTTGGTTTCATAACAAATTTAAGTACAAGTGAAAAGTGGTCCGGTGTCGACCGTCCACGAGGTTGTTCGGTGCTCGTCCAAGAGTTAATTCGGCCAGTAGTATTCCGCTCACAAAACTCTATGGTTTCGTTGTATCAGCGTACAGGGCCCGTGGAAAGTGGATCATTTGGCGTGTACCTCGTTTCGTGGAAACGCAAATATTCAAGGGGGTTACACGGTTTACGAGCTTTCTGTCGTTTTTGTGTGCCGCAAACAGCAACATCCAAGAAGGCAATAAACGTCGTGTTTCGTTCCTTTTACGTGCCCCGAGCTAGCTAAAAGCCGCACGGGATACGTATTAACGTATCGTGAAAACAAAAAGGATTTCACTACTGTGGTTTCCCCGTTTTTCCGCTGGGGCGGGTTGCAATATCGCGGAAAATTGGATCGAAAAGTATTGTCGGCGCGTTATCGCGGCGCAGACGAGACGCGGCAAGAAACGAGTGGAAGTTGAAACGGGGAACATTTTTCTTCGTTTTCCCACCGTTTATTCGTGAGTTATTTTCACTGACAAATGTTTCGAAATTGAAAATATTTATACCGTGATCTCAATTTCGCGATCCATAATACAAAGGAACACGGTGAACACAGCACCGTCGGGAGTCCTTCCATTTTTTTTTTTACGTTCCTTTCTCCCTAGAGAAAAACAAAAATAATTCACGTTCATGCGCAAATATAACTTGCCAGGATTCTCGTGCATTATGAAGGACAATAATTAACGCTCCTCCGGAGTCCATTCAGCGAACTTTCGGCAACTCCGGTGTTCAGGAAAACCGCGGCTCACACCAGCTCGAGGCGAGTTTCCTCTTCGCATTTGCGATTATTTGCGCACGGTGCTCGCTCGCGGATCATACCTGCAAGGCCAACGACACGAAGAACTCGCCCTAACTTGCTCGAGGACCGACATTAATTTTCTCTGACGATCAGCGTCGTTGAGTATGACGAGATACGTCGAATTCATGGTGACAGTTCGCGTAACACGGGATAATGCTTTCAAGTTTATGAAATAACGAGATTGTGGCGGTATTTCCTGCGAATCGTCCGAAAATTTCGTGTACATGATCGTGGGATCGAGACTCTCAGACCG
Source organism: Osmia lignaria lignaria (assembly GCF_051020975.1). Classification (NCBI taxonomy): domain Eukaryota; kingdom Metazoa; phylum Arthropoda; class Insecta; order Hymenoptera; family Megachilidae; genus Osmia; species Osmia lignaria. Next base: position 7,319,817 of record NC_135046.1, on the reverse strand, counting down.
TGTAAAAGCAACCGTGCAAGCACAGTAGTTAAAGAAGTTACATTTCTGCTATCCTAATCCCTATTTTTCATGGTAACATTTCTGAGCCAACTTCAAGTATCTCAGCGTTTAAGATACCGATTTGTTAGTACCTACTTTTCATGGATTTCTCCACACAGGAGTTCTGAACAAACTTCAAGTGTCCTCGTATTTAAGGTACTTACGAGTCTACTAGGCAGCCTAGAAAATCCTGGAAAAGTGCCCTAGTACCTATTCCTCATGGATTTTTCCATATAGAACTTCCGAACTAACTGCAACTGTAACTGTGTTTAATCCTTTCCGACCTGACGCACAAACTTTCCTACGGTACTTAAACTTTCAGTTAGAAAATTGTTTGAAAGCTTATTGCACGGAACTTAAGTATCGAGGTGTAATAAGTAACTGTTCCGACTATAATAGTATTTTCGAGTGTTCGCTATCGCGATCTGGACTCGGCAAGTGCGCCAAGAGAAATCTTACTTCTCGAGACACGGTTTCAGAAATTTTCGACTAACTATTTGGACAAAGAGATAGAAAGAGCAAGGACGAGACGATATACAACTCTTTACGGTAGGAGACAGCCGAGAAGAGCTTTAACGACTATAACTGGATGCAGCGAAACAATGCATCACGAACAATTAGTTAGTCCGGGCTCAGTCGGTGATATTACAAACGGCCATAATTAATTTTAATTACACGGTACAGGTAACGAGCACTCCACTACGGGCAACTATGATTAATTACGCTTCGTCAGGCTTGAAGGCATAGATCGTTGATGGATCCGGACAACGTTCAGCGGCGATGATACGCGTTCGAGTTTACCCTATGCGTCTTAATAGTTCACTCGTCTTGCTGTCAACGCCGTTTCATAGCTCATTCTCTAATTTATAGACGACATCTTCTCTTTAACCCTTTACCATATAACATCGAGTCGAGACAATTTATAATTTTCAAATCAGGCAGAGTTGTACAATATTATTTTAAAAGATCTCAAGTTTCAAATTTCAACTTGTAATACTGAATTTCCCTGTCAGACAAAGTTGATAAGAAAATTATAAGAGGAGTTGTTAAATTGTAAATACTACCTAATGACTGGAGTTAAAAATAAATAAAGGATTGAATTACGGAGTAACTTACTTGATAGACGGGTGGAGCGACAAATAACAGCGTTAGATCGACGATTTCTCTGGCTCGAAGGAATCTCGACGTAATTGAATTATAATTATGATCTATTTGAGGCGTACACGTCGTAGCTCCAAGGAAATCAGCTAAATTTGGATCCATATAAATCTGTATCCAAAAACGGATACGATGAGTATTCTAATCGTGGTTTTGTCATCAAAGGGCAACACAGAGCCGCCTTTTGTCAGAGAACGGAAACGAACACAGCGTACGCGGGTCCGCGTGCAATATCCGGAAATTTCGAATTCGAAATCAGGCCAACCTTCCGGCCAGATTTCGGTGGCGTCGAGCAATAATCGGAAAACGAAAAATTTGAATAAACGAGGAAAATGGCCAGCTCGTATACCGTAGAGAGGCTATTTTCTCCGTCGAATACAATACATACGGATTACCCCGTTTTCCACGTACTCGTTTTATACGTACGAATACTAATAATCCAGATTTAACCGCGGCGGTATGTCAATCAGCGAGGCTATTACTGCCATTATTATTTCGGTTAATTGGATCACAATTTCCCGTTACATTCGCGTACACCGGGAATTATATGGCATTATCGTTTTGAATCTCGCCACGTCGAGAGAAACCGCATTCTGTCGCATCGTGGCCACCGCGCATTCGTTTTTACCCCAACTCCCATTTTTCACCTCTTTCTCATCCCTTTTTTTCATTCTTTCCACGCATTTCGACTTTTTCCTTCGCAATTTAGTTACAACTCGACGGATGAGCGTTCCATTAAGAGAAAAAGAAAAAGAGAGGGGAAAAAAATAACGCGTAACTGAAACGACGAATGCATTGGTAAATCGCTCGAAGGGACAATTCTCATTCTCTATCCGCTACCCTGAACGAAACGACGAATACCCGGGGCTCGTTAGCCCGCGAACGATCATAGAACTTCTATTGCTCTTAAACGTTACAACAACATCCAGCGTTTACTTAACGCTCCGTTTAAGTGGCTCGTTTCTTCGCCGCTACTTCCTCGATCGACAATTAGCGGTTATGAAATGCTAATATTCTCTACCGCCACTGTATCGTGATATCGCTTTACGAGCTGATCGAAGCAACGATATCCATTAACTGATATCGATGTTCCATGAATAGCCCTTTCAGAATTTGATGATCAGTTATCTGTTTTCGTTTGCCATTAAATTCTTAGGGAATCAGAGTGAAAATAGCAACAGTCAATGAGATTAGTATTATTATTGCAAAAAGATACCGTGGATCGATAGGATTTCTGATTTGTTAATGCACTGTTTAATCTGGGTTTAAAGCTTGTACCTCTAATCTCCTTAGTTCGCTATTCTGAGAGATATTGAACATTGAAAAGGGAATATTCTAATTCTTTAACATTCTTTTGAAAGAAGAAGGAGCAAGTCAGCTCGAGATAGGAATCATCTCGCAAGCGTCATGGCCGTGTTCCTTCGGTATCAGCGAATTACCGATATCACGGGGTGTGTAATCGGGAATCTCTTGGCGCAAACCCACTAATCCTATAATCAGGAACGTAGTTCTGGCTGGTCTGGCACAATCGTCGACCGTTTGGTACCGCAACTGAGCAAACAACGTCTGTACTAACGGGAGCACAGGCTACGCACAGCCTTTATTGCTACGGTAAATCAAATGGATCTCGATAATATATAGTTGACCTTACCTATAAGGGGCAGGTTTATGCTGTAAATTTCGAAACGTACCATGTATCTTAAGATCGATTCGCTCGTTGAAACTCTTACTCATCGTTAGCTTTTATTCACGATGGAAAAGGAAATATTCCAACGTTGGGTAAGCACGAAATTAATTTTCATTAATTTTCTGTCCGACGATCTGGCGCGCTTTAATCGACAGATTAAAAGGCTGACCAGGCTCGGTAACCATTTCATCGACGACGTTATCGCCACCATCGAGAGTTCCGAAGCTGCAGCGAACAATAATTACAACACACGCTGGGTCGACGCATCATGGTTGGCGTTTATAGCAAGAACAAATCAGCGAGACGTTGATAACGCGTCCGGTCGAGATTCAACGGAACAGGTTGCGTGTTAATACACGTGGTCCTGGGCACCGTGTGTTTCAACCGGCAACCATCCCGAACAGATTTTCCAGCGTACTAATCGCGATGCCATTAGGATTTTTCTTTGAACTTTCCTAGACACGATAGAGAGCAATTTCTCGGGCCCTTGCGCAACTGGAAGGGGCAAAAGTGAAGAGTTACTTGCGAACTTTAAATGGAATTTAAAATTAATGAATTATTAATCCGGCTGAGTTTTACTCGAGTACGCGTCAGAAGTTTTAGAGATATAACCCTTGTAATCTTCATTTTCAGTGGAAAACGCCCTCTGGTTATGGGCAATCTATTTTACCTTTACACGTCTTTTATCATACGTTTTTCTTTGCTTTCGCACCTCTGAATTAATTTTTAAAATCATTTTAAGTCAATTTTGTGTTAATAACTTTTGTGAACTATGACAAGAAAACTATGGGAAGAAAATATTGCTGGGGATAGGGAAAATGTTGTACCATTATCAAGCAAAGAATATATCTTAGTTCGTTAACTCTCAGATTTGCAGTTTTCTAATTACTTGACCAAATTAACATCAATCTGCTAATGAGTTTCAATAAAAATGCTGTAAAATCAATAATTTTATTTCAAATATATTGTTTCACATGATACGCAATCGTTGCACGTTGCGGCAAGAAATATTCGCGACGATACCGCGTACATTACTAGTATCTACTGTAAAAACTATATGCATTAGAATCATTCGGATATGGTCTTTCTTATCTTGCCAGTGAAATGTATCTGACAATAGGCGATCCGTCTCTACTTTCTTTCTTTCGCAACCCACCCTCCAACCGTCGATCATACATCCTACATTTGTGTAACTTCTGATGGATGCATTATTTTCAATGCTCGCATCGATACAAGCAGGAAAGAGACGCAAAAACGTACCAGCAATTCTACTTGGAAACTTTCTGCACGATGCAAAGTATCTCCGTGTACGAGGAAACGTTCCAAAGAAAAATAGCGAAAAACGATCGAGCTCATAACTGCGATAAAATTCCAACTTAGATTTTACGATTTGCAAACGGATTAAACAAGATACATGAATATACATAAGATAAACCGAGTAATTCATATAAAAGATCATCGGCTGCCATGAACTTCGAATACCTAATGACAGAAAAAAAAAAAACCCAAACACGAGATAAAAAGCATGAAACCTGTCTTCTAATAGGTATCCAAAGAAACAGCATCCGTGTTCCAACCTTCATCTCGTCAGACCGCTCCATCAATTAAGCCGTCCCTGAGTCGTCGACAAAATCTCCTGTCCCTAAATGTCGTGACCCAAATGACCCGAGGTGGCCGTAAGAAACTGATCGTTGAGGCTCGTAAAAAAACTCGTCACGCAGCCAATGAAACGGACCTCTGTACAGGTAGGTAGGCTGGCAACAACGACCGCCATAACTTGACGGTGAAATTAGTATCGGTTAGGCGTAGAAACTGGTGGCAGCAGAGAGAGGAAGAGAGAGAGAGAGAGAGTGGACGTCCGACGAGGTAGCCGTGACATTAATCTGGTCTGTAAATTTCAGGAAAGCACGGTTTGGCGTAGCTCCCGTGTGCCTGGAACGTAAACGTAGTGGGAGGATGGCCATTGCTCGACGACACGACGCGACGAGGACAACATGGCTCCTCGTAACGCGCTGTCGATCCGATCATCGTCAACCATCGGAGCTTGAAAATCGAGAATTGGAAACGGCGTGATTCGGTGCCGGTCGCCGATTAGTGGCTTGTCCACTTCTCCTACCCTTCTTCCGGTTACTTCATGGAAAAAGATATCTGTTCTTTCTTACCTTTTACCATTTCGTGAAACCTTGATTCATGGCGATGGTCTTTTAACGCCACAAAAACTACATCCGTCGAAACGATGGATTTCGAGTTTTTTTTTGTTTAATGTAATTTTGTCGAAATGTACGTTAATTTACAAGGTAATATCATTTATTATCGATTTGTGGCAGAAATATCGATTGTTCAAAGAATTGAAAGGAAATTTCAATGAGCAAGATTAATGTCTTGCGTCGAAATCACATTTCCGGTACTTTTTGCTAAACAAAGATCTGCATTGTCATTCTAGAAATTACCTTCACACCAACCGAACGTGCAATCGATTTGTTATATCGGCGCAGTTCTATATCGTGGCTGACTTTGCATTTCGCTCGGTTTGACGTTGAGGTTTATGGCCATTAGTAATTATGTCAAATAATTCCGGGAGTATTACAACTCGTGGCATTACAACTGCATAAAGCATTTGTTTCCTTTCCTCTGCAATTAGCATCTCAAAAGCCCTTATGCTAGTAATATATAAAGTATTAATTTTTTTCTCTCTGTGCTACTAATTAATTAAATTAATTATCTACCTGCTTTAATCTGCATTACACGAATCATTCATGTCAAAGGAAACAACAGAAACAATTAGGAGCTCGAAACGCCTAATAATCCCCGTCATCCTTTCTGAAACCCTTCCCGCCAGCAGTCTACCGACAAATTTCCCTCCTCATATCGCGGAAATCCAAATCCCATTAGATCATTCATCTTATTCCACCCCGTACCGTTTATCTCGTTACACAAAAGGCATCGCGCCGCGTCGTGTCCTAGTTTGAAAAAGCCAGCCAGTCTTCTCTCAATGCTCGAACATGCTGATCGGTCAACATCCTTACGGTTGGTTCGTTCTTACTCCCGGCGGTTAGGGGTTCACCATGAAATAGCCCCCATGCGACGGTTGGATCGCGAGCATGACACGCGTCGGCTGGCGGCAATTATACTGGCCGCCTGTATCCCGATACGTATCGGGTGTCCAAATATTGTTGCCACTAGCAAACACGTGCCACATTCGGGAGCGAGATATTAATCAGATATCGCACGGAAGCGCGCTACACTGCTGGAATACAGCCGCTACCATCGCATCGGTTCGCTTGGTCTATCTAATAACGGATGCCTTCTGAAGATCGAGCAACCTCGTCGTTGTTGCACATTGTCCGAGGATTTATGGTTGCCGCGATAACGGATAATTAGACTCGAATCGTAGCTAGCCGCGATACCGATCATTGGCCACGCTTATCGTAATGAATTTATTACCGAAAAAATAACAACCGAAACCTGTTGGTGCATCGACATTTTTAATTAGGCCACTATGGAGTAATTGTGGAGTTGCATTAGCTGTTCTTACTCTTAGGAGAGATCTGGGATATTCCCATGGTGTAATGTTCACCCATCGGTATTATGTACCTATGTATATAAGAAAGGCAAATGTGAGTGAAAACGTTAGAATCATTTGCGAAAAGCGGGACAAACGGGGCTGCGGAGTTTAACGGCGAAACGATGGAAAGGACGATAACCGCACGACATCCGGCGCGGCGCGGCGTCGCTTTATCGCGGCAAATCTGCGACAACGGAGCCGCGGACCCATTATTGCCGGAGCCAATTGTTCGCTCTCGCAATTTCTTGTTTTTCGGCTCCCCCTTCGTCACCTACTTCCCACCCTCCCGTCGGAGATTTCGCGATTAATCGAGCCACAGTCTACGGTCGCAAGCAATTCCCTCGATGCTCTAGCCGCTACCGTTGAAATCTCGAAAGCTACACTTTTATTCGTCGCTTTTCCAACTTAGTTTCGCTACCTATTCTTCTTTTCTAAAGCGCGTCACCGTTAAATGGGGCGTTGCATTTCGCGAGACGTACTTCTTCGACCGTTCGAGAGACCGAATAAAATTCTTTTTCTTGGATTAGCCGGCTCGAGTTTAAACAAAATTAACTAGGCAAACGCGGTATAGGGTGCTGCTGATTGCCAGCGTTTTATCTTTCCTTTTTTCGAGGATGAAAGTCGGAAAAACGAAACGGTCGCGCGTGATTACGAGGGGAACGTGACTGAACCTCTTGACGCGGAACGCGTGAAACGCAAACGCGTCTGGGCTCGTTTAACCGCACGCTCTCCATTCCGCAGAGGGAATTCAAAATTAGCAACGAGCACGGCTTATTTACCGTCAGTTTCAATATTGAACGATATTGGGAGAAAGCTGAACGATCGAACAATGTTGCGTTCCACTCGCTCATTTACCATATAATTTCACCATTATAACCGGTCAGATTCGTACCACGGTAATTAGTCGCTGTGTATCACGCTACTGTCATTAAGACAAATTTCACGCTCAACTTGACATTCACTTTTCAAAGTGAAAGGTATTTCTGGTATTTATATTGAAATAATAAATAATATCGCTGCTGTACGATGGTTTAACCTTGAAAAAGCTTAAAGCGCAACATTCCTATGGAATGCGAATGCGGAACGATCCAACAAGCCCGACTTCGTTTAAACGAACCCGCGAAAATTGTCGAGCGGGAAAAAAGCTAATTCGCTATTCAGGAGGGGGGTTTTTCATTTCGCGACGGTGGTCATAAAAGGGGTCGAAACCTCTCGGCAGGATTTCCATCTCCCGAACACATTTTTCTCTTGGTGGTAATAGTTCAGAGTCCGGACACCGTTTCCTGCAGCCTGTTTCGTAGCGAAAAGAGGAGGAGAGAGAGGATTGTAATTTAAACGAGACGCATCGTGCAGATGCGATCCCTGCCGCGAGAGCCTCTGGCAACGGGTAAGAGAAATACATATATAGAGAGAGAGAAGAATGCGCGCTGAAAACCGGTAAGGTCGATTAATCGAATTGGTTGCAGCAGCAGAAGCGGGCGGAGCCGGTCATACAGGTTGCTCGATTCTGCTCCTACCGATCTTGCTGACGACGTTGCTGCTGTTTCTGCTGCCGTTTGCGATGTTCTGCCACCGTCTTCTAACCTCGCAGGACACGGATAATTGATATCGCGATCGACCGGTCGAAAAACAGCTTGGATTATCGGCTCAGGCAACGCTACAGGCGGAGCCTAATTAATATGCGGATAGAAAATTAATGCGTCGGAGGGATCCCGTCATCGACTACTCGTTTCCATCACAAATTCACTCTTAACTAGCTGACGTAAAGATCGTGTTAATTAAATGTATTTATTAGGGCGGATCGATACACAGCCGTACGAATAAAAGGAACGCTGGGAGCCGGCGGCTCTCGAGGAAATTAACGACCACTAACGAGGATTATTTATAAGAAATTACAGCGTTTCGTGGTTCGGATCACTGCGGGCCTCCGTTGATAAATCGACTAACACGATGTTAAACGTTCGAGTAAATTACGATTCTCCCTTTCGGAGCAGATGGCTGATACGGTTGATTTTTGCTTCTCGAGAAGCTTTCGTTTCTACGAGGCTAACCAGGTCGCGATTTTTCGATTATTTCTCGTCAATCTTCGACGAATCCGGTCGTACAGGTTTCGCATCCTGTTACGGGTCTCGGCGAGAATCCATTTTACGGGTAAACCTGGCGAACTTGAGTGGTCGGTTGGAATCGACGATCTGAAACGAGTTTAGAAAACGATCGCGAAATTGAGGCGTGTACCAGAGATGAGATGGGTAATTAATGACCGTATAAGATTAAACGGTATAATCGAAGCAATGTCTTGTTCGTCCGAGATAACGAGTATTTGCTAACATTTCAACTCGGGTAGACGTGTGCTAAACCGAAAAGTTATCTACCGTAAATGCTGGTTTAGGAACCTTTGGTCAGGTAATCGGTCGCGTATCGACGCGACAGGTAATCGATTAAAGCCTCTCTCCAGTCTCGTATAAACGCGAACCTCTCGAAGGATCTTCCATTGATGTGCTTTTGGAACGCATTAACCGAGAAACGAGCGTGTGTATGTACGTGTGTGTGGCAAATGTTTCGGAACTAATTTAAAGTTAGTCGCGGCTCCGTGGCGGCCGTGCTACATACGGCGTCCTTTTAAAGACTTTGCAGGCAATGTCGGTCGGCGCGACGGATACGTGCGAATCCGTCGATTAAAAGCAGAGACACGTACATGACACCGGCTGCGAGCAGCCGAATGAAGCTGAGATCCGAGGCTACACCACCCATCCTTTTGCTCTCTCCTCTCTGTCTCTCTTTTGCTTCGTCTCACCCTGGCCTCGCCTCGCCGCGATTCGATTTACATCGATACGTTGCGATCGCGTCGACAGGCTCGTTCAACTTCCAGTTCAAGTTTCTGTTCTGGTCGTCGTTTCGCTTTGCTTCGCGTACGACTGCACCTGTTTACCAATCTGCACGACCGCGCAAATTGAGAGTAACTCGAGCGTAAGGACGGTTCAAACTCCATTGTTCGCGTACCGGTGCCGCGAGCAAGATGACCCAGCTGACGGAAACGGGAACTGCAGCTCCGCCATCGGTTTCCAGACGATGTTTGCGTATTTAAGTGTTCCTGATTGAGATCATTTCGCTCGAGACAAGATCGCGTTCGGGAGATCTCGCTTTCCTCCGACTTTTCCAAGTTTTCGTCTTCTTCGAATCGTTTGTATCCTCCTCGGCAGCTAGGTCCTCTCGATACTTTGGCGCGGAAGATTTGTTTGCCGGGAGTAAATCGCAAACACGCCGAAACCCCGGGAAAATATTTGTTTCCGCGTATCGAGTTTGATGAAAACTCGCGAAAACCGGCAACGAAGACAATCCAATCGATGTACCGAACGATTTGCGAAAGAATCGACTCCCATCGGAGAACCTTATTCTTGTAAAGTTCGATCACGAATTTTTCTATTTTTCTTATTTTCTACTCCCTGTCCGGTTGATTTACGGCTGTTTTATGTAGTTTCGACCCCGTGCCACGGTCAAAGCGTCCCTGGGACTTGAACATTCCCGGAAACGGAATCGTGCGTCGAACTCGTGGGTTGTTAGTTTCAGAAAACAAACGATACACGCCACAATTTACGGTTGATTTCGGGCTCTCGGCTGTTTCCATCGGGAATTCGGAGTAGCGAAACTCGACGATTCTTCCGGCATTGCAACGAAACGCTTCTAAATTAATTAATCCCGGCGGAATTAAGGGGAATTAAACGGTAGAAACTATGCTGGTCCGAAAGTGGACGTCAGCTTCGAGCAATGCACCTCAATGGAGTTAAAGGTTGTCGTCGAGAGTTCGCCAACTACTAACACTCGTGTCTGTTTCGTTTGTTACGCGCCCCTTTTGCGAGCTACAAACGCATCGAGATTGTTATAATTTCACAGAAATAGAGTAACACGGTGCCCCTGAGCACTGACTGAGAAGAAAGATAATCCATTTAATTCTAAAACGATTCTCTTTTGCGGACGAAATCACTTTAAAAATACAGACATCACCTCCGTTTCTTTTTTTCTATTTTAAAGAGTTCAACGGCCGACGATATCAAGCGGTTTTAAATTCAACATCGATCGTTTAAATTCTTATGCTAATACGTAGGCGATAATCATCAGGCTCTACTCGCGTTCGCCACACACGAACCAGCACACAATCGCACACGGTGACCAAATTCCCTCAAGTCCTTGGGACTGAACGATCTCGGAGAAGTGAAATCTCGAAACTGGTAGTACGCTAGATTCGACGAAAAGGTCGACCTGAATACTTGAAGCATCGACAGCGTTTAAAGAGGAAAGTGTTCTCGAAGCTGAAGGTAGGCAAGCTAGTAGGAGGCACGCAAGTTTCGCCGAGCAAACGTTCTCGAAAAGTAAACGGAATAGGTATGGGTAATAGAGTTAGCTGGTACACCCTGTATGTATGAAGGGGCCGTTGGCTTAAATTGCCTCATGCCCGCTCGAATCTTATCGCCCCGGGGCGTCGTGATTGTTAGGAGTGCTCGGTCCGTTGCATGGCGTGCTGGATACGGCTTTCGTTCGTATTTCGCGACGGCGGGATCGTGTGCGAGTACGTGAGAGGTCGCACGAGGGTATCCATATAATATCGATAGTCGATTTGGTACACGGTGTATCGCAGAATCGGCTGTCGGCTTAATCCTCATCGCGCGAAACGCTCGGGTTCGCGTCGTTTGCCCGGCCGGAGCAAATAAAAGGAAAAGCCGAGCCGCGTGCAGCCGGTACAAGCCAGCCAAAGCTGCTGATACGTGTGTACCAAAAACCGTATGGTCCGCAAGGGTTTATTACAGCGGTGGCGCGAGAAAATTTTTCAACGGATAAACCACGGAAACGGCCAGCAGCATTTTGTTGCCGAGTTTTCGAGGAAATACGTCGATTCGATGTGTTTTAGAGCACCGTTCGTTCGGCTAACGTTTCGAATTGGATTCCACCTATTATGATATTATTATCGTGATGGTGATAGCGCAGTATGGTGGGCGCGCGTTGGTCACGGAGAAATTGGTAAATCTGGCAGCCGCAACGGGGCGTGCGACCGAAAATAACCTGCGGCTGCGAATCGATTAGATTGCCTGTTCCGCGTTGCCAAAGGAATTCTTTGCGGTACGCGCGTCGGTTAATTGGCAGGTAATCGAATAAATGGCCAACCGGTTCATCCTTGTTGGCGAACGGCGCGGCGTGCGAATTCCAGCGGTATCGGCCCCCGGAAAACATTCCCCAGTGGGGCTATCTTGCCTCGATTTGACCGACCTCCAACCCCCTCGATAAAAGAGAAAAGTTTCCTCGGTGAATCGTCGTTAATTCCGTCGGAGTTCTCCCTGCTCTTCGACGAAGAAGCAAACGTCCGAGGAGGAAGGGAGAGAGGTAAACGGTCGGACATGGACGAGCAAATGTTACGTAAGCGAGGCACACATTTTTCGGAACTCGTTAGAAAGGCAATTTAACTTGCCTGCTCGCGTCCCACGTTAATACGACCACGTTATCGGCTTTCCGCGACTTTTCCCGCCTCGAACTTTCAGCTCGCGAACGCACCGTTCTCCTAAACAACGCTTGAAGGGGTGCCATTTGAATTTTTACCCCTCCATTTTTCTTTTTTTCTGTTTTTTTTTTTTCTTTTTCGTAACTGTTCCGTTGACGCGACGCGGGGAATTGCAACGTATCGCATAGCGACATAAAATATTTCGTCGCGTCGCTGTTTCCGCTGTTGTTCCTCTATTTTTCTGTTCGACGACGCAACAAGAAAAGGGGAAAAAAGCGAAGGAAATCAATAGGTGGTCGCAGGAAATTGAATTCGACCCGCGTAAACTGGCCAACCTGTATCGCAGCTGCGTGCCGCCAATGGCTACTGCAAATAAAAAAGGAAGAACGAGCGTGAAGGAAATAGCGCTGTCGGTGAAACGCGACCGAGCCTCCATCGAGATTCATTCGATTTCTAGTCTGAAAATATGTTCAACCCTTTAGCCCCGGTACGTCTGTTCCCGGTCATCGAGTTGGATATCTATTCCCGTCTGACACTGAACGCGATTGATGGAGGGTGCAGGTGGTTTCTCTTTTTAACTTTTGCACCCCTAAACGCGCCCCTGCCGATCGATTATACCCAAGTCTCTTCTGTCTATTTCATTCGTAGTCGATTCACAGGGTTAGTTTGTTAGCCGTCGTTATTTCTGTCGAGATTCCGAGGTGAATTCATTGCTCGAGGCTCGAAGGGTTGAAATATCAATATAATTCAGGATCCAACTAGCGAAGTCCGATATTTTATTAAAATTGAAGAGGAATATATTTTCTTATAAGATCTCGGGAAACGAAGACAAAAATTTTCAACGTTGCATTTCACGGAAATAAGCTTTAATTGAAAGCAATAATAATAAGCTTGCTTGGAAAAAAGAAGAAAAGGAAGTTACAGAAAATACTCGGCCATTTCCTTTTCCAATTTGTTTGCCATCTCCTGTTCGTTGACGTATTTAAGTATTTCCCAATATTTCCGTCTTGTTCGCCGTGTTAGGTGTACCGCGTAAAGAGGAAAGCAATCTCGCGAATGCCTACGGAGAAGCGTGTCTCTCCTCGAGGACACGGTGTAATTTAAACACGGCGAAGACATCGCGACGGAATCTCGGAAAACACGAACGCTATTCCGTTCTTCTTCCCAGACAGCTCGCGAAAATGAATTCGCGAGGTCGACCGAGGCGTTCAGATTAAAAGCAGCGACCCGGTGAAAAGGTTCGAGGAAAAAACGACACGAACGCGTCATCTATCAAAGGAAACTTCTAGAGTGTACCATGTGGCACGAATTGTGATTAGACTTCGGATCAAGTTCAATATCTAGGTAGGTAAGGTAGGTACGTGTAGTCGGAAAATTCGGGTCAAGTCCAAAAGAAAAATTTTCTCGATTCTACTCACCTTCCTCGTCGCTGCCGATCATTGCGTAACGTTCGTATCCTGTGAGATTCCTCACAGCGCCCAGACCGAAGTCGTCCTTTGTCCATTGTATAGGCCCCTTCTGGTCGAGGACCCGGCAAGGAAGCGTCACTCGGCTGCCAATCACCGCCGTCTGATCCATTGGCTCGATCGCGAATCGTTGATAAACTACTTCGGTGGTGGTGATTGGCTTCACTGTGGATGCTACCGGTGACACGTTCGTCATGTTCGCGGCCGACGAGGTTGTCCTGGTTCCCAGTGTCAGTAGCAACGACAGCCAGATTATAAACGGCGTCGTCAATCGTGTCGTGTCCCTTGTTCTCCTGCTGAAAATCAAATCGTCCAGCCGGTTAGTGAAAACTATTAAATCCTGTATTTTAACATTGAAACGTATGAATTTCCATTTGCGTTCGCGTACATTCATTAATAAAACATGGACTGTAAAACTCCATGTTTCTCTACCGTAGTAGGAAACATCCATCGTAATGCGATGGATCAAAGAACGATTCCTCTCGTTCTAGGGATAAAGCTTGAACGTCAAACGAATCGCAGCTTCAACCAGCAGCAGTCAAATGGTTAAGTAGAACAAATAGGGGTAGTCAGTTGTGGTAGGAAAGGAAAATAGAGCAGCCCATAACGAAGCGGTTAACGGCCGCGAATGAACGATTAAAAGTCGGCAACTTCGTAACCCGCGTAATATGTTTCGTGTCGTAAATTTAACTCTCGTTGTCGGGAATCACTCGTCCCTTTAAAACTTGACAATATTTGCGCGTAGCTCGCGAAAGACTAGGTGTTCATAAATTATCACTCGAATCGGATCGAGAGGAGGTGAACAATCGATTTACGGATCCAAAGGCGATATAAAGGCGGCACTAATAACGCCGACGCTCGTAACGCACTTATAGCGTGGCAATAACATTCTCTCGGTCAGTTGTCGTTAAAAGCCCGTTGAGTTCGTTATTTAACTTTCTTCACCCCCGCTTTCTTCCTCTCCTTTTTCCACCAACCACCGGCCCGAACGTTTGAAGCTTGTTTAACGATCTCGCAGACGGTTGTACACACCGTTTTACCTTCGAGCCGTACTTATTTATCTTTATAGTCCCATCGGATTCGGAAACGAGAACCTAGGCCCGAGAGAAGTCGTCGCCGTAAATGGGACGATAAAACTATAGCCGGTGTACTAGTAATTTATTATTGCGTTGTAGAGCGACGTTACAGCTGCTAGCGCACGTGATGCCACCATTATGAACAGAGCGGTGCAAGGGTCTTGCTTTTCTCTCTTTTTTCCATCCTGTTTGTTTTCTCCTCCCTTTTTTTTACGAGAGTAATACTGTTTCGTCGTTGCAGCGAAAAAATACAGCCCGCTGCCGGCAATTATTACGTCGGAGACGTTTTACGAGGACAAAGAGCGGACGATCTTGCGAGGGAACGACGAAGAGGAGGGTCCACGCTAAACGATCGAGAAATACTTTAATAAAACTCGATCAACTTCGTTCGTTGCTGCGACAATTATGTCTGTGGCCCGGGGCGACGTGATCGATATTGAAATTCTTCATAGCGAACGATATCTGGTTCGCGTAATCGAACGGATCGGTCAACGAGATTGCCGTAACGTAGAAAACTCCTCGATTCTCTTCTCCCTGTTCCGCATTTTCAAACGAGTTCGCGTTCGAACGAGAAACGCAACAGTCTGGCGACGAGTGGTCCGCTTAATCGTTCCATCGACCTCTCAATTAACTTTCATTCGTCTGGCTGACGTTCGAATCGTTCCACGTCGCGTCTGTACCGCCTGTCCGCTTGTCTCGATGAAAAGATTTATGGCCATACCGCTCGCTAGTCATCAGAGTTCATATAGACCTTCGATCAGATTCCAACAGTTGCCATGTGTAAGTCTAATGTCTCTTAAGTAGACTTATCGATAGACTTCGGTAGAAAAAAAATAGAGATGGGATCGAGTTTAATACGTATCATTTGAATAAATTGGAAAGAGAAAAATTTCATTTCTAACTCTAAACGAAACACACCGCTCCACTCGTTCTCCTTCTCTCGATTTCTCGCTCTGCTACGCTTAAATCGGCATAAATTGCTCGTTGAACGTGCAGAAGATAGTCGAGCATTTCATCCTCGCACACCGTGCATCAACTTGTCCGTAATTTGCCCCCTTTTGTTCCCTGTGCGCGCGAAAACGCGGCACGCACGCACCGTTTGAAAAGCATTCCGCTCGTTACACGTCTCGCTCGTGTTTCTTAGCGACGGAAAGTTGGACGAGTCGGTGGTCCGTTGCATCGCTGGCGGCATAAGGGTGGGATGTCGTAAGACGGTCGTACGACATCGCGTGGCCTGCTGCGTCTTACGAGCTCAATAGGATAATAACCTCGGCTGGTCGGACTGGCGACCGAATCGTTTCAATACCAGCCTACCGCGTAATGGGACGTAATAATAATTGCGCTTGTGCCCGATTTGGTTGCGCCCACCTCGTCGTGCTCTGCACAACAGAGAGCTTCGAAACGCGTCCGGGTAACGCATCCTATGTGGGCCACGTTTCCTATCGTCGTTGACAAATGCCTGGATCGGCTGCGGCTTTGCGGCTTTGCGGCTCGAATCGATAGGCGCCACTTTAACGCCGTTCTCCGGGCTCTTCCCTCGTTTCCGTGGGAAATGAAAATACCGAACGGCAACGCTTCTTCCACGAGAGAAGGATTCTCCGAGTTGCATGCGAATACGGCGAGAACAGGTAGGATAAGGAGGAGCAAGCGATCGCGTTCGAAGACAACAAAGAGGGGAGAAGATGCGGGCGAAGTTGGATTCCGTTAAATTGCGCGCGATATTTTTCTGCCAAGCTCCAATTTTCGCGCGGAAATAAGCACGTAGCTCATACCGAGCGATTCAGCTTGCAGGCTGTGAAATAGTCTGTTAACGAGATACGAGAGAAATTTCAATTTTTCGAACGACAGCCAGCTCTCTGTGTAACCAGTTCATCTCGCGATTGATACGTTTAATTATTTTCGATCAGACGCGAATGTCAACGGGGGCTTTGTTTGTTATTTAACCAGACTGACATTATAATTCAGGAATTACATTGTAGCCCCTGGTATGCCGCGATAAATAATCATCGGCAGCAAAAATTTCGGAAATTTATCGCCCGCTCGCCGGTATTTTTCCTGGTACGAACGGCCGTGCCATCGACGGTCCAATCTATGGAACGATGCCTCGCAAATCAATGATTTTTAACCATTACCGGTCGCTCTGCGATTTCGTTGTCCCGATACAGTCGTTCGTTATGTTCACGAATACCGGCATAATCGCGGCTCGATCGAAACGAATGGATCGACGGGTCGTTAAAAAATCCCGTATACTGCTGGAAAAAAAAGGTACGGAGGAAAATATTCGTTAGCCTTTATGCAACGAATGGCTGAAAGGCAATTAAAAGTTTCGATGCTACACGCAACGAGGATAATGGTACGCTTCAGTGGTCGGGTTTGCAAAAACTCAAGGCTGAATTTTAATTTCGTTCAAATGCAATCTATCGTCAACTGTATAAATCCCGCGTGATTATGCTTGTTTCTTTCGTTATTACTATGCCGATCGTTTATCCAAATATACTATTTTTCTATCACAGCATTTCACAATGATAAAGTAGTATACTTTATCAATGCGCTCTATTCTCTTTTCTCCCTTTTCCTCTCACTGTCGTTGCACAACCACCAATTGAGCTATCGCGTAACTGTACGGCCGTAGATCATGTTCCGCCGATAAAACGGTGCTACACAGAGGAGACTCGCGATAATTAATTGGTAGCTGCTCATCCGAACAATTACACCTGAATACCGCGGCAATTATCAGGCGCGACGCAGGGACGGCGTCGAACAAACGCACACGTTTGTCGCGCGGCTGCTTACGCGCGTCATCGAAATGTTGACGAGAGAACCGGATAAAAAGGCTCGTCGAGAGGGAGCTTAATCGAGTTCCCGGCACGTTCTACCGTCAGAGAATGCCACTCTCGTCGCGGAAATTATGTAAGCCCGTGGCTCGAACAACGTCCACGTGTATTACGGCTGGAAAAATTCAAGCGAAGCTGGGTCTGACGGGTGAAAATCGAATCTACCAGGGTTATGATCGGAGCCAAAGTCGTTTGAAACACGGTCTGCGTGGTCGGAGAGTCAAGCCGAGACATTCAGCCTCTGATCAATTTGTCATTGCTCGGCCTGTAACCAAAGATACGAGTCCCGAGAGGACGGGGTTTCTGGAAACGATTAGCCTGCGTGTACATACGCGGGGATACTGCTCGCGCGAGTACGCGCACCGAGCGATATTCAACCGATCCTGGCACTCGATTCCTCCCACTTCGATTGCCGTATAATGTTGAAACCGAAGATATCGCCTATCGGACAAATTTATTGACTAAAATGTGTCCTGTATATCTTCCACCGTTTCAGAGCTATAGCTTGACCCAATTACGAGTACAACGCATGATTGTTCGCAAGTTGGGTGAAAAGGATTTAAAAGCTTTTAGAAAATTAATTGAATTGAATTGTAGCACTGAACAATGGTAGCCGCTATGGAAGGTAACGTGTTAATCAGGATAAATGGTCCCTTCGAAAGAGACACGATGGGAATACTCCCTTCTCTCCGATGGTCGTTGTTTTGCTACGCCCTCGGTACGTCGAGCGCCGATAACTACGAAACCGCAATATCCCTCCCCTATACGCCTTTCAATTTGAATAATCCGATGAATAAATTTGCCAAAGCATACAGCCCGTGCAATCGCAACAGCCCGTTTATCTCTTCTTCCGACCAGTCTCCCTCGACCGCCACATTCCAGTTGCATCGTCTAATTTTTGATTGGCTTCGAGAAAACGTGTCGGACTTAAACCGTGCCTAGAATAGACCAGCAGAGAGATCAAGTTACCACGATGAAACTGAAAATTCTAGCTCTATTCCCGGACAGATTGGTCGGCATTAACGAAGCCATTAGTATTTTCTTAACTTCTCCTGGGCATCCGGTTGCAGGTTTGCGCGAGATGCGATCAACGTCGACCAGCTGACGCGCGAAAAAACCTTTCGAGTGGGTTGAACCGACTCGAACATATCATTTTTATCGAGCCAACAGCTCCACCTCCTCCAACGGATAATCTATAATCGCTTCGACGGATTTCGATTAAATATCTATTAGCTGGCGAGCTTTTTGAACGGACCTGTAAAAAAAGCGAAAAGAAAGTAGGTTGGATCTTGCTGCCGGTGTTTTATCCGGATTTCCGAAGAATTTTTATTACAAATCTTGACGTATTAGTGTCAGCCTTTCAACACGTAAATGGTACGCTACTTTATCGATTTCTTCTTTCGTTCTACAGCAAGCTTGTACTTAAAATCTTCGTTTATTTCCAGCTCGGAAATCAGTAATCCGGCAATCCAAAATTCTTGTCACAAATACACCATTTTTTCTATGAATTTCCCTAAGAGAGGATGTCGTTTTCTTTCGATTCGCATCCCCAAGGTGCAGGCGCAGCCGGGAAATTGATTTATTATCGCGTAACCGTTTTCCCGGAGCGTGTTTGTTCGTATCAGTATTCACGAGGTCACGAAAATTGTTAAGCCTCTGGCCCTGGCTAACCTGGCTTGGCTAAACGCAGCTAGCTGTTGCAACAGGGACGCATTGTGTGCTCACACAACAATGAACACTGCCGTGTGTGGACCATCGTTGCATACGCGAGCAACAATGCTAAACTGACGCGTGTGCCTGCACGAGAAATACGAACAGCGAAGCGGGTACCTCGAGACGCGGAACGAGACAATGATCCGTCAAAATTCGGACTTTTCGTTTCACTCGAAAGACGTTCGTTTCAACCGTTACATTTCACGCTTGAAATATTTATTAAATACACGTGTGACCAGCGGGGTTTAATAAAATGAACTACAACGTTCCCGGTCCATAGGTAATCTCCACACGTGTGAACATCATGTCACTACTTCAGAGGCTGGCGCGTTGCAACTGCACCGGAAGTGGCGCGATACCTTACGCCATCCGCCGCTTTATGTTTCACATCCACCAGCCCGTCCGTTGTTTATTTAAGCAGCGACTGTTGTACAAACTGGGCGTGAGACTCGGCACCAGTTTCACCGGCTGCGAACTATTTTTATGGAATCCGTAAACATCGCAAGAACCCCGAAACCCAGCCTCGTCCTAGACCGTGAACGAACTTTGTTTCCGTTAGAACCAATGATACGGGACGGGGGTAACGTGGTCGGGAGTTGAAAGGCTCGGTCTCAATTTTCTCCCTCGCGACGTAACCTCATGCTACAAATTAGTACCATAAAAAGAACCCGTGTCGAGAAAACGATGTTTAGCCGGAGAGTTTCGTGCGTTCCGAAACATGGCGCCGCGACCGCGTTCCTTTTATTGACTTTTCTCGCTCTGCTATCTTTCCGTCTCTCTTTCCCTCTGTTCGCACTGTTCTCGTCGACGATCGACCGTGTTCCGATTCACGCTCGAATTCCTTTCTTAATGATACCTTCCCTTTTGCTGCTGCTGATTTTACAGAAAACGACAAGGGTTAAGGGTTGCTTCGTGTTTCATTGGAGGACACACCGCTGTATTGACTGCGTTGTGTTTGTGGATGGGACAGCTTTAGTTTGCCCTTTCAAGAATTACCCTGGGGCCCTTACATAGAAATTAGCATAGGGTAAAGCTTGTGGGGAGAACTCGAGGAAATGTTAAATGGTTTGAGAAGCTGCCGCTAAAGCTCGCCTTGTTAACAAACAATCATAACACTTCGAAATTTCCTACAATTCATCTACACCGACTAGCTACAATTTATCTTCGCGTTCGTACAACTAAATCACGACGCAACAGTCAAATCCCATGGTTTATCCGAAGGGTCGTTTCCATCGAAGCGAGACACTTGACAGGACGTCTCGAAAGACGCTGGACAATGCCTGGCCGGAATTTCGTGAGCGTGTCGAGAGCTTAAGCGCGTTACGTGTCCCCTTTTATGCACGAGAAAACATCCCATCCGCTGGTTCCGGCTCTCCTTTTCCGTAGCCACGTTCGAAAGCGACCCAGGAAAACGGGAATACACTGGACACATAAAATGTCGGACTAGTGCAACGTGACAGTAGGTTGGTCGCTTTACAATAAGGGAACACTCGGTTGTCCGGTTACACGTTGTGATTTAAGATCGTGAACTCGTGGACCGGGTATCCATCGAAAAATTTCCATGTTCGATCTAGGATGTTCATTGTTTGCCGTCAAAGTACGGATCTATTGAAGAAAGATCGGAACCATTGGTAGATTTCTCCTCGCCAAGTTTAATATTCCAAATTACCGTAGACAATCGCAGTGTGTTCGAATGGCGAGCGAAGATAAAGGAAGGTTAGATTGTTCAATTCGTAGAGAGGTCGTTAGGTAAACTTTCAACTCTAATCTAACAATCCAACCCATCGATTTTTCCATCTGGTGTTGTACGAATTAACACAGCGACCGTACGGATTCGTGGAAAACTCGCATTGTTAAACGAACGGTGTCGTTATCGGAAAAGTATCGACGCAGCGTAATATTACAGCTGTGGTCACACAAGGAAGGGTCGTCGGCTGGTCGAGGACGCTTTACGATGGAATTAAATCGTACCAATGGCCGGGAATTCGTTCCGGGAATCAGATTTCATCAGACACGAGTTGATGCAACGAGATGGCGAGAGCTCGTCGCAAAGAGGCAGTAAACGTTGTACTCAACCCTGCTGATTCTGTCTCTGTATGCGTCCCTGTCTCTACGTACGCGCTCCCCATACCAACGCACGTACATACGTATGTACAATATGTACACGGTCACGGTTCGCATCCCTAGAGCGTATATATCTGCAATGCAGAAACGAGACGACCATGTAAATTCAATATTTGTGCCACGATAGAGTGATCGTTCTGAGGAGAGCCGGGATAGGTTAGACACTTAGAGCTGCTGCACGAAGATGTCCAGTAGAGCGTTATGGATTATTTCGTTGGGGTGATGTGTCTGGAGAAATTTCTTGATACTACAGGGACTAATACTGGCAGGTAATTCAGAATACGTCTTAATATGTGGCTCGTGTTGAAATTTATGAAAATGAGAATAGAAAGCATCGAGTCCATCCAGAAATAGTCCTGGTCGCTTGTTTTAAATATTGGATCTGGAATTGTGTTGAATTTTCATACAACACGGTTAGCCCCACGAATTGGTGAATTTTTTCCTGGAAGCCGCAGACCGAACAGAACGACCGATCGATCGGTTAATTCATATTTAAACGACGACGGCGTCTAGCGAGAGAATCGGGCGGGAAAGAGGGGAACGAGTAACGTGGAGCGTACGGTCTCCGAACGAGTACTTGTCAACGGAGCTTTCGCGTTAATCACCAAGGCTGTCTCATTACGAGAATCAAAATATCCGTGACAGAGGCGGTCGTATCGGCGTACGGCAGCGACGCTGTGCGAAGAGGGGCGCGCGCTCGTGTGTTCGCCCACACACGGTGTGCCTGTGGAGGGTTTGTCAGCCGGCAACCCCTTCTAGGGTTGACCTTTCGCCGCGCGGATCGATATCGTGAAACGATATTTCCTCATTACGCTCGCGAACTGCCATCTCGACTCGCGGCCGTATAAATTTTCTCGCCGAAAAAAATAACAGTCGAACGCGTTTCCCGGTTAGCTGTGTCCGAGGATTCGGGGAAAAATGGGAGTGCGACAAAAAATGGAGATTGTCTATTACCGTTCTGCCTCATCCGCGAGGGAAATGATTCATGCGAGATTACCGTACGATACGTGCACTAGTGGGTATGTATAGGACAAATGGAAAAAGAAAATGAAACGCAAAAACGTAAAAAAAAAAAGAAAAAGAAAAGAAAAACACGAAAGATACGTTCCCGCTTCTTCCATGTTTTTTTTTTTCTTTTTTTTTGTATAGCCCGAGGAAACTGTCTCGGGATAATTACACCGTCTTTCTGTGATTTTAATAAACGCGAGGCTGAATAGAAACAGAGCTACGTCTCGTCAGGAGTAATTCTTTTAGCGGGATGAAAATTTAACGCGACGCCCTGTGAAACGAAACAGAAAGAACGGACGTTCTTCGTGGTGGCGTTTCCTTATTCAGAGCCGGAAATATGAAATACTTCCGCGATATATAAAATTATCGCGCGTCCAGCATTATTCCTCGTCTGGCCGTTTAAACGGCCGCGTGCTCGCTTGTTACAACGTCTGCCCGACCATTTGTATTACACTAAACTCCATTATCGTAACCGGGCCATCGTTATTCCATTACGATCCACGCCTACCATTTGCCTCGTAAATTACTTTATCGTTGAAAACGGCTGGACGAATGAATCGGTTATCTCGTTTGAACAGCAACGTCTAGCATCGTTGCCGGTCGTTGCGACATAATCGAGGAGTATCGAGGCTAGCGAGGCGCGAGCCGAATGGATTAACGACCATCAAAGTGGCTCGATGTCCTTTCTACGATTGACGTTTCGATCGCAACGCCAACTCGGCCCACTAAGGCCCTGGTAATTCGCGCTAATTCGATTAATCTTCAATTAATTACCAGCCACGGCTGAAGGGGACGCCATACGGTGCCCATATCCTGCGCTATGTCGCATGTCCCGTTAACGATTTCCAACCGGATTAGGGCGACAAATTCCTTACGTCAAACTCCTTATTGATGACAATCGACACGTGTTACCAATCATCCCTAAGAAATTCACCACTTCATCTTCCTCGTCTGTTTAACACGTTAACTGTTACGCTTTTAATAACTGACCTCACGAATAGTTCATTTTCAAATTTTCAGGCAGCTGAATTTTCAGATCCAATTTCTATACACGTTCAATAAACGAGCATCCATTATTTACTATATTTTATCGTTGCATATTATTTTTCTCAGCCAAAATTACCTCTATTTATTCAACTACAGGCACGTTGCCTAAATAAGCACATCATTCAATTAACTTCGTTTTTCATCTTTTTTTCCGAATGAACGAATCGATTCGATTTCCCTGCCCCTCGTAGCCCCTCGAGCATCATTAACGTTCGTGGCCCAATCGATCCGCGGTTTCAGCGGTTTTCAAGATATTTAACGAGCTTGACAACCAACTGAGCACACTGAACAAAGTGGATGAAGGACGAAGGAATTTCGTCCAGGTTGTATCCAAACAACGATGGATTAGACAATAACGTCGTTACGTTTGCCAGTGGAATAATCAGACTATCGATAATCTTCTTTGGCGGGACGAGCAAAGGACAACAACGAACGTCATTTACACTGTAAATTTCCTTTTGTTTCTCAAAGTGATCGAAGAAAGATTTGGAAGAACGTGTAGAAAATTAAAAAAATCGATCAGTCCCAGTGGTTTCAGGAACGACAAATCGGAATTCGATCTTAATTTGCGCTTTTTTCACCCCTTTTGATCGAAAAAGAAGGGATAACAGGATGCCGCACCTAATCCTGTCGTCGCGTAATAGATTAACACATCCAGTCAGGGTTGGTGATCGGTGCAAAAAAGCCGAAAGAACAAAAAGCCGTACCGGCGGCAGAGTGAAAGAACCGTTCGATGACAAGGGGCTCGAAAGAAACGCGAGATAAATAGGTTCCATTATAGACGATGTCTAGGCACTTCTATTATCCATACGATATTTATTTATGCGAACAATAACGCGGTGCACGGCGAGCACTCAACGGCCTCGCGAGAAACTTTGTTTTCATCGTAGGTTCTGCTACGAGATCGTAGGAGCCGAGAAGCGTAAAAAGCGAGCGGCGTCAATGAAACTCGCGGCTCGAAAAGAGGAAGAAAAGCATCGAAAGGACCGCGAAAAAGAAGAAGAAAAAAAGATAAAAGAGAAGAACGTTCTGCCATGTTACACGATTGCCCTTCTCTCTAACTCGTCGCAGCATAGATTTAACTTTCAATGAGCCCCAGTCATCGCGAGTTTAATTTCACGATTATTTTATTCCCTTCGGGGCTAAAAAGAGTTAAGTAGGTTGAGGGTGCTCTTAATCAGCGTACCTTTTAAAGAGGGTAATACCGCGCACAATTTTGCTTAGTGGCCACTAGTATTAATTTCTTGTTCCTTCCGCTGGCTGACGTCGTGTTCGTCGAAACGACGAGAAAAAGAGTGACAGAGACGGAAGGAGAAAGAGAGAAAAAAATGGGTGAAAAAGGCTGAGAGATAGAGACGGTCGATCGTATATTCTGGGGATTCAAACGAAATTCTCGACCATCCTGCTGACACTCATAACGCGTTCGCGCATCCGACAGCACTTAATTCGATACGGATTTCGGCCTTCATTATTTCGCCAACTTTCGTTAGCATTGCTAATTAGACTACTCGCTGAACTACCAGCTAACACTGCCAAGTTTTCGTGAAACTCCCCTTGTGCCGGATGGTAATAAGAACAGTCATTATTATACTGTTTACAATCTTTCAACGGGGATGAACGATGTTAGACTTCCTCTGTTTCGGATTTTCATAAAATTTCGATTCAGATCCTTTACAGAGTGAACTAGGTATCACGAATCATTTTTAAAATATTTCATATAAACATTATACACTTTTGTAAAATGACTACGGTGCAAAAGTGTAACAATTGTTTTCCACAAAAAATTCTAATAGTATTAGGAAATAATCATAGCTATTTGATAATTAGAATCGCTGCTCGCCCTCGGTTGTCGTTTATTTTTCTTTTTGCATTCCGTTTCCAACGGATGCAAAGAAATTCTTAAAAACGAGCAAAGGATGAGGATGTACGGGCTATGAATAATGCTTGTTTTCGGAGTACGAGCAGCAGCGTAGCAAGAAAGTCTCTCAGGAAACGCAAATAAAAATTAAAGCAGATACGAGACGGTATCTCATGACATAATCGGGGAGGCTGTGGGAATTAAAAAACGTAATTTGCGGACTTTTGCAAGATTACAACTGGCCACACGTTTCTCATACCGTTCCGCTAATTTTTCTTTTCGTCCTCGTTGTCTTGTTTCGTCGTGAGGGTAATTAAAAATAAGCCTGGTTTCGCCTACGGGCGTCGATTTTCGCCGGAAAAAACCTACGGAGAGAACAAACGACTATATTTTGCCACCGGCGACTCGATTTAACCCTTTGCTCTCGAACCATCCCTTGTGTGTATCGTACGCGAAACGTGGCTGTCGTGTATAATTTCTAATTTCTAACTTCTGCCAAATGAAAAAATGAAACAATTAATTTTGTTTTTTTTTTTTTTAAACACCCTGTAATACATCGAAAAAGAAAAACTTCGAGTTGTTGAAAGATTTATGAAAAACAAGTTCGAGTACAAAGGGTAAAAAAAGGGGAAAAAGGTACAAGTTGTCTGCTCGTAATCGGGCACGTCGATTGCACGTTTCTGGGTCACGAGAACTGAAGTACGACGTTGTTGAATATTTAATTGATCCTTGTAGTCGCGTCCTCCGCCCGTGCTCCCCGGGGCGGTTTTAATGTTCGCGAATAATTTCCTCGCCTCAATGGCCGGGTAACAAACGCGATACGAATACCTGGGAAACACGTAACAAAAAATTAAAAAAAAAAAAAAAAAAAGCAGTGAAGAGCTAAAGCAAAAAAAAAAGAGAGCGGATAGTTTACGATGAATATTTACAAATATTTAACGTATCGCGTAACCTCCGGAGATGCTCGGGGTTGTTATGAATAAATCATAAGCGACACAGTGAGAATCGAAAGCCGACATCGATCAGAGAAAGCTTCTCTTAACGAACAGGAAAGAAGAAAACGTGGATAGAAAGCTCGAAAAGAGCTCGATCAAATATTATTCCGAGCCTCTTTGTTTTCACCGAGTTCGAAGCCACGAAGTCCTGTATTCTTGGTATTCGTATCTTTTTACCCTCTTTCTTTTATCGTTTCAACGAAACAATTCAGTGAAACGCAGACACTTACTAAAACGCAATTTTTCTCATTGATTGAAACGAAACGCGCATGCGTCTTAAGGAATATTCGTCGTATAAAACGGAGTTACGTCAGCGATCTCTTAGAAATCCCATCGAAACGTATTCCGTTCGTCCTTCATCGTTGTTAATTGCGTCGAACGAGATTGAACAAAGGACGAATGAAGCTGTTCGTGTCACCGTGCACGTGAACGATGACGAGGTTCGTGCGTCTGACAACGCGTCGACCGTTTCTACTGCGTCCATTGCCCGACCATTCGTTCTTTCTCCACTTTGAGCTAATTCGAGCCGTAACGAAGACAGACAGCCTCTCCATTATTCGCGATCAGAAATAACGGGTCAGACCGGGTTCATGGCGTACCATGACTGACGACAAACGACGGTATAATTCAGCATTAACTTCGAAACGAGCTATTCTGAACGTTTGCATTCGTAAAAGCTCCAATCTAATGGATTGGTTGGTTCGTGATAATTTAGTTGCGAGCTTGCTAAAGGTTATTAAAAATTGAATTAAATACGGCCCTGGTAGCCTTGGACGGCAGTGTTCGATCCTAAGATTTTATAAAACTAAATTCGTATAAATTTTTGGATCATTCGAAAAGTGTTAGATCTCGGCTAGATTTGCCAGCGTGAAACACGGATTCATGAAAGCTCGCGTGTCCCAGCGATGCGAGAAGAAACGTTTTTATTTCGCGCGCGACCGCCCGAAAGATTAATGGCCACGTTTCACCGAGGTATTCGCCTACGATTTCGCGAGCTCGCTTGGGAAAATTGTTTAATGATTGATAATCTATCCGGGCTACCAAATTAAGCTCCCTCGGTGGTAGCCGTTGCTCGCCAACTTGGCTCGTGCATCGCTCGTATCGGCGCAATGAGAATAGAATAAAACAAACGGAGGAAAAAAGAGAGAGATGGAAAAGGAAAAAGCTGCAGCGAAATGAGATTTGCTGTGTCGACCATAAATCACACCAACGGGCTTAACTACTTTATAACCATCCGGTGGAATAGGCAATGTTATCGGTGAATGTTTCAACTCGGTGTGCTTCTATTAAAATAAACCCAATGGTTTATGCCAAGTCTTCGTAGCGTAACTACGTGAAAAAAATTCTATGCATAATTCAACATTCAGAGCTGATAGAAATCAGTAGAACAAGTCTGAGATTTCTCCGACAACTGATACATCGTCTCCTACCGAAATGTACTAGATTAAAAATTCTTTTACGGTAAGAATCTAGTAACTTTAATTGCCGGCCGAGTACCGTTTTATATGTAACTGAAATCATGTCCGGATGGTTAAAGGAAGAGCAAACAAATGCCAGAAGTACGAAATAAGCTAATGCAACATGCAGAAAGACATGGCAAGAGCTAGTTTGCAAGTATTTTATCAAACACTCTCTCGTTTATATTTAATCGGCTGGTGTATTTACACGAAACCACGTCACGTGTTCGCGGAGACGTTTATTGAAATCCTGCGTTTTCTTCTATGTATTTCTAGAATATCTACGAATACCGGACCGTTCAATATTGACTCGACTAGTCGCGAACGGAGGACAAAGAATGCGCATCCAGCGTCGACCAAACTAAACTCGTTCGACCAAGTCCCGGTGGTCGATCGTCCCGAGAAATTCGCAAACTCTTTGTCCCTGTTATATATACAGATAGACGAGGGGCAAGTTGGTAGACGGAAGAAACGAACGGTGTACAAAGTTAGACTGTATCGTTCCTTTGTTTTGGAACATGGAGAAGTTTCAGCCAAGGAATTTGTAAATATTTCAGAGCTCCGGTGTTGCCCTTTGAAGTACACCAGTCTAACGGGAATAAAGAATACTCGAAGAGAAACACAATACCAACCACGGTTACGTCCACGCGGATCTTCTTTCCCAGTCGTCGCACGTACTTCATGAGACTTTCGCGCGAAATAATTGCTTCCGTTCGAGACGTGCAACTATTTTCCAATTTTGGTCATCGGTTGGTCGAAATCGGTCCAGTTGTCTTGCAGCAAATACGTTACCAAGGAAACGAATCTTCCTTAGAGGAAAAAAGGTGACGTGGGAACTCGGGTACTCTCGTCGATACTCGAGAGGTATGTACCACCGAAAGTTATTTTGCAATCAAGACACTGTCTTTTCTTTCACTGACGCAAGAAACTAGAGAATTTTTTGAGAAATCTGATAGTTTTGCGAAGAACTGTACAAACAGAAGAGAATCCTTTGTCATAGAAACCAATGGGACATGAGCTCATCGTGGCTTTCGCGAATAAAACCGGGTATATGGATTCTTTTGAGAAATCTCTTCGTGCGTCCTCGTTTTCTGGCTTTTTCTACTAACACGCGCTCTGTTCTCTGTTCGCGAAACATGCCTCTTTTCTTTCCCAGATATACGTCTCTAATACATTTTTATCTTCCTCCTCGATACTTATGTTTCAGCGTTCCCTCGTCGCGACGAACGCGGAATACATAATGATTTCCGTCCTGCCAATCTCTCGACTTGAAAAGCTTTGCTTGACCGAGCATACTTTTCCATGCGATATCGTATCTCCTCGAATGCAACGTGTACAATAAGTACAATTTCGTTTCGTAAATTACAAAAAAACACTTCTTCGCGTTTACCAGTAATTCTTACGACTTCTGAACGAGAATATAATCATCGATCGTTCGAATCGTTGTCCCGTTGAATTACACCGTTCGAAAATTTCGATTGGCCTCCTTCCGGCGGAATTACAAGCGGAAATCGTTCCAAGCTTATCGAGACGAAAAATTTCGACGATCCATTAAACCTGTCGCGCGATCAAATAATTTATCTTCCAGGAACGTGCAAGTTCCTCCGGCCAGTCGGACACGATTTCTAGACCGTACCTTCGATTAATTCGACGTATCCCGGTTCCCGAGTCCGTTGAACGACCGCCACGAGTCGCAAAATATCGGCCAGGGATGCCTGATCGGACCGAGCGTCTCCTCCTGTCGTGACGTTATAACGCACGACCTGGTCGAATGGATCTTCCTCGAGGGGCAGGGAACAAAGTCACGATACGTCTCGCTGGTTCGGACGAGACCGGAGTTTTCTGCACCACTGAACGCGTCGCGATTTCGTTCGACGATCGTTCACTGGCTTCAC
The DNA here is from genome assembly GCF_051020975.1 of Osmia lignaria lignaria. Classification (NCBI taxonomy): domain Eukaryota; kingdom Metazoa; phylum Arthropoda; class Insecta; order Hymenoptera; family Megachilidae; genus Osmia; species Osmia lignaria. The sequence goes on along the minus strand of NC_135046.1, from coordinate 7,290,407 downwards.
GAGGCCTCGGTGACCCGTACCAGCCTCCCGCTATGTATTCGATGTTTCGCATTGATCTCAAGGATCCTTGCTTTCAGCTTGAACGGCTCGTCCTTGTCGACTGCGTCGCGATACGGTGCTTTAAATCTCTTATCCGATATGATCGAATGCGTGGGTTGATTTGGTACGCGAAAAATTAGAAGAAACTGCTATAACGTTTTGTACTCGTTGGTTGCTTTCGAATTTAAAAGTCAAATTAGATATCAATTCAGCGAGTGACTAAAACCGTTAGTTACATTACAGATTACAGATAACGTATCGGTGTTACCACATCTGCAGCTGCGCAGGCTAGATAAAATAGAAGTAAATATGTAGCCAAGCGAGTAGAAACATAAATGTTAATCATGTTTGCCAGGGCGTTTCAATCAGATAAATCAATTCTCTGTCGCTCATTGTTGAAACAATAAACTAATTGCGTCTAACCCGAGTATATCAGTCTGACCATCCTCTTTGACAAATTGGAACTCGTCAGAAACTAATTATCTTCCAGTGATCAACAACTATACTCATCAGATGCTGAGCAATTAATGCGCACGTGTAATGGAAATCTTCGTAAGACGCGTCAAGGAGAATCTTTCGAACTTCGAGATAACGTAGCACTAACACGCGCGTCTTCTCGTGCGTGTATGCAAATTAGAAACGGGTAGCGTGGTTTAATTAACGATCGATGCATCCTGCAAATCGTTTATCAATCGCGTTGATCTTCGACGCGAATCGACGAGCCACGAGGAGTCAGACCAACTGACGACGATCTAACGCATGCCGCTGCTCTAATTAGTTGCCTCGTGTGCATACGAAATTAGGGCTCGTTTGGAAAACGTGCGATGCGAGACAAGAAAGAGTCTTAAACGCTGTAACTCTAACGATACGAAATTTTCCGACCCAGTGAGGTGGATCTTGTTCTTTAGAAGCGTCTGATTCTTTTCTTCTTTATAAGCCATCGATTATCCCTTACATGTTTTTCTACGCACAGTTTATGCAAGAGGAAAAACGAAGGGTGAAGCATTTCGAATCGCTAGTACATTGTCGCGTTAGCGAGGGGGACAAGCTATTTTGTCGAACGAAATGGAGACAAGCGTGCGTTCAGGTAGCACCCTTCACGCACGTCCACAATATGGAGGTTCACCCTCCGGCTACGATACCCCCTATCGCGCTCGTGTGTTATACGGAACAGCCAGAAACAAAAGGGTCTGCAGTAAGAAAGAAATTCGCCCCTGTCTGCGGGCAGATAGAGAGCACCAGGCTGCTAATTAAATATATATCTCTATAATCCAACTGCACGGTTTTATCCATGGCGATATTTTTCCCTGGTCTAATGATAATACCCAAACCCGTTACCATTTGTTTTCCGTCGAGGGGAACAATTAACTTCGCTGCCTGGAGCCGATTAATTTATCGCTCTTCGTTTTGCCATTTAAACGAGCCAGTTTTCGTTTTAATCGCAAGCAATTACTTCTTTTCAAGTTTATCCCTTTCACGCTTCTTTTCGATGCTTGTAATCGAGCGTAATTAATTTTCAGATGTCTCTGATTTCGAATACACGCATTAACGCGTCGGATGACCGAGACTTTATTTATAGGGTGAAACTAGGAATTTATACTTCGGTTAGGGATAGTACGGTTTCGAGCGTGCCACAAGCAGCGGGCTTTTATCGATCCTCGAAAGGCTAGAGAACGGCTAATCTGGCCGGACGGTGTCCTTCCAATTAAAAGATAGAAGCCACGGTATCGAACGAAAAGGGATACTGTTCAATCGGTTAATTGGCAGCTGCCGGATATCGACTGCCGATTTTCCAACTGGTCCACGATTTATTTTAATTTTCCCCAGGTCCAAGGGATAGAAAGCCCGCTCTGGAAACAACCACTTGATGTCTCACAATTTTCTCCGCCATTCTTTTTCTTCACCGCCCACTTTATCATCCCTCCTCTCTCTCTTCCGACCACCTCCTCCACCTACTCCTCGTCCATTTTTCCCTTTCTACCTGTCCCTCTCGTGCTCCGTTCTTTTTCATCGCGCTCATTCGCATTCAAATTTATTCGAACACATAACACACACGCGCGCGGTATGCTTGACAGGAATGCATTCGCGTGCAACGGGTAAAAAGAGTTGGCAGTTCGCGGAGCGTGACATTCGCTCTTCTTCCCTTTCCTACCTTTTTTTTTTCTCCTCCCACCCCCATCGGTGCATTATTCGACGCATTGCGGCTGCCTACACTTTTTTCGGGATGAAATTCTACTCTGCTCTTCTCCACTCCATCCTTTCGCCACGTCACCATGCTGCATCCTTCGACCTTTCTTGATTTGTACTAAATTTTCTTCTGAGGATCGAAATTTTTCATTTCACTGGATCGTAGCGAGGACTGTATCGAAGAATCTTAGTAGCTTGCACAATTTCGAATTGGTTATTTGAAACTCGTTCAAGGCACGTGTGACAACCAGACGCGACAACTATCGCGTTTATTCGCGTGTTTCACGAATTTTATTCGTACAGTAGCGTATCCAGGAAGGTTCCCAGTTACGAACAGTCGGACTGGAAGCTTTGGCGGAGAGAATTGTGACGACATTCCGGGCACACTACGATTACACCGACTAATTAACTGATCCATCAATGGACAATATGAATGCGTGGGAGTTGTCGAGGCTTCGAAATTGAATATGACTAGAGATTCATTTGTAAATTTGAATTTTTGAGAATCCTTTCTAAGTTGAGCTTTAAGATTTATACGTCACTCCATTGAAACACTTCAAGAATGGAGATACTGTCTCACCAGGAATTCCAATCGAACAGCTTTCAAAATTCATGGCACCGAGAATGCTTAATGGTAGATGTTTCGGCAAGAACATCTTCCCCGGTACCGTTCGACACAGATTGTTCGACGATCGCAGAATCCCGCAAACTAGCCGGTTCAGGGAAGATCTCAAGTTTTGTGGGTGGTAATCCCTCAGACCGTAGTAGAGAGAGCTTTCCTTTTTCCCAATCTATCGCGAGCAAACTAACCAGCTTGGAAAGCAGCACCGACGTCTGGCGGCTGGCGAGTCCCGCAGGGGTTGGCCGTCGGTAAAGGGTGGAAAAGGGAATTCCGGATTGCCGCATTCGCACCACACCGCACCGCACCGTGTCTCGAACCCCATTACCGTCGTTCGAGGCCCGATACGAACGAGCTACGTAACGCGAACAAACAGCGCACCCTCGCCAAGCGTCGAGACGTCTGCCGTAGAATTAAGGGTTCGTAAAATTCAGCCGGCTTGTTCCCGCGGCTAAGCTACGACTTCTTCGACCGGCCGGCAATCGTTATTATGCCGTGACACACAGCCTGCAACCCTCGCAGTTTTATTATCGAGCGTTATATTCGTTATCGCAGCGCTGGCTAAACTAGCCAGCTCGTTACAACCACGGTTTATATTCGTTTTCCCTTGGTCAACTACCTTCGAGAATATTGATACGACGTTAATCTGTCAACTGCATTATTTAGTGATAAAATCGTTAATTTATTCTTACGAGTATAGGAGAAAGTAAACAAAGAAGAGGTAAGTCGATGAAAATTGACATTTTAAAGTAACGATAATGGTCCGTGCGGCGAACTTTATTTACAGCTGAAGAAGAGGAAACAGTGAAGTCCGATAGAATTTACATTCGACTACTAGAGAATACGATTGCCTCCAGACTGACCGATCGACCTTTCCACATTCCTCCCTCGACTACAGTCGTTGAAAACGCGTTTGAATCCACTAGCGAGACCTCTCTACTTTCTTTCTTTCTTTTACTCTCTCGTCTAGCCTCTCTTTTCGCGCCATTTCTCCCTCGACGATGAATCTTTCAGCGAGGCGCGTACTTTCGGATCGACCCTCCTTTCCCCGTCCCCATCGTCGTCGTCCTCGTCGTGGAAACCATGACGGAGGGGGTTGGTTAACGACCCCGAGGCGAGAGATTGTTCCGCTGCCAATATGCTTCAGCCAGCTCGCGGAACGTCATCCAGCCGGGCACGTCGCCGAAAGATAATTCACGGGAATAACGAGTGTCTATTCTGTCGCGGTGCCGGGCTTCGTCTCTCAATGACTGGCAATTACCCGTTTTAAGGTTAAACGTCGGGCAAATGCCATCAATAAATTCGTTTTAACCCCTGCTGGTGCGGTTTCTACCCTTCGTTTCCGGCGGGTTCGTTGGCCCCTCGCGTCCGGCTAAAATTAACAGCAGACGAGGGGCAAAGTTATTAATTTTTAACGGGTACCTCACGAGTCTCGATTAAGACAGCTGCCTTTACAGCACCAACTGAACTCGTTCTCTTCGTTCTCTTTCGTTCGTTCCTTCGTATTTACCATCGGCGCTGCTAGGCGGATTGAAAGCGGCATGAAACTCGTTGATATCACTCGCTCTCTCGCGGATCCAGCTAATTTATTCGACTTTTCAACCAGCAGCTTTTCCTGCTTGCGGGTTCGCGCGCGAGCAAACATCGTCGACGCGGTTTTCTGTAATTAACAATATGTCCGCGGCGAATTTCGTTGCAGCGCAACTTCAATTCGTTTTGTTTCGTTACGTGAAAACGGGACGTCGATTGTCCCGAAATATGTTCAAAGAAAATACAACGAACGAAAAATATTCGTTTCACATTTTCTCGTTTGCATCGACGAACAGAGAAGAATAGATTTTTCATTCTTCTTTTTAACTGTTTGCAGGATCGACAGGTACGATTCGAATGCGCCGCGCTACGAGTGCCTGCTAATTCTTAACCCGTTTCGAGCGGTTTTCGCAATTAACGCGTAACTACGTTACAGGACTGAACGGACAAGCTTGGCCACCTTTTGACGCCTCTCCGCCGACGAAAACTCGTTTGCCGACCGCACGACACGCCGTTAATTGGGCCTCGAACCGCCTGCAGCCTCTGCACAACGAAACAGCCCCAGCTATCGCGCACATTCTGCGGCCGTCTTTTGCATAAACAATGATCGCAGCCTGGGGAAATCTTGCTACGTGTTAATAAACGAACGCGCTATAAATTTCCGGCTCACTCTTTCGTGGCTCGTTAAAAATTTCTTCAAACAACACCTGCACTACCGTGCTCGATAATCGCGGTTATTAAAAGCTTCACGGTACTCATACCTGGTTACGAGCTTCGTGGAATACTCACGCGGAATTGCAAAACATAAATTCCACCCTGAGCGCATAATAATGAGGCGTGATCGAGTTTCAGCACCTTGTCGTCACTGAGATTCTGATCTTTGATTAACAAGCTATCTTGTATCCGCTTTGTCTTCCTATATGTGAAAGTTATAATTCTATTTCGAAGGAAAATTTGTTTTCCGTTAGGAGAAGTATTCTGAAATCTGAAATACTACGATCCAACGAGATTGAGCCAACAAGTGCGCGGTGCGGTTTACGTAGATCGTTAAGACAGCAGCAAACTGGTGCAGAAAGAATCGTCTGCTGAGCCAGCGGCTGTCCGCGAAGACGAGAAGCTGATACGTGATCCTATTCGTCGCGCGTCACGTCGAAACCACCGCGACGAGACGTCTCGACGGCGAGAACGAACAGCGTCGTTCGCGGGGATCGTAAAGGTACGAGGAAAGTTCGCGGCTGAATGCAAACCGTAAAACTATCTGGTGACGAGTGTGACTTTTTACGGATCGCGTATCGACGTTACGCGGTCGACACGCGTCGTGGTTTTATTTTTTACAGCGTTTCACAGCGGGCAAACGTGCAAGAATTACGCGCACTCTCGACTTTCACGCGAGACCAGCATTTAATTACACAGATCGAACGGGAAACGTTTCGATCACGCTTCAATTTCAACTACTGTAAATCTACTACGGATTTCCATGCCCTATCTATGTACTATCACTAATGCAACAGCTTCTACATCAATCATCCATTTAAATAAATAAATGGATGATTAAAAAATGTTGAAAATGGTTTCCATGTTTGAAATGTAAACTCGTTCGAAATCAAAGATAAACACGATGTAAACGGAAAACGGAAAGGAGCATTTCGCCTGAAGGAAATCACCGACTCGGTAACGGCGTGATCGCACGTTCGCGTTACAAAGCGAGACTAGAAAACGAGCAATTAACTGTCCCTGCCGACTGTTTCAGGACCGGCTCGGTTAAGGAACACACGGAACTGTAGCTCGCAGCTATTGTAACTGTATTTCCCTACTGGTTGTAACTTTGATTGGACAACATGTACAGATCGTAGCAAGATCTACAGAGATTCGGTTCTGGTCTGAGATTTCGGTTGCTCCGAGTACGTACACAATCCCAGAAAATAGTGTCAATAATGGAGAAACATCGTCAAAGGAAGAAGCATGCTCTAAACTCACAAGATCCTTTCAAAAGACAGAATCCTGAGGTACGTGTACTTGAAAGAGTATTTATCCTTTGAGTTCGCGATACGAAGTTTCTCAGACGTAACTTTCACTTCGATTCGGCAGAAAGTTACCACTTGAAATATTTTACCTTACATTTTCAATTCACTTCTGAATTGTGCGCAAGTTCGGATTGGAAATTATAGCGATTTCCAGGCACGTTTTAACGTTTGCTTTACTTAGACAGGTAGGTCTATTTAAAAGGGAAAATTGCCACTGGTCCCAGACACGGACGTAACGCGTCCCTCGTGTTTCCGCTCGCACGTTCCCGATCCCTGCCGCTACCTAGCTAACCCGAGAAAATGAGAATCCGTGGGACGAGCGGCGTGTGCCGAGCCGCCAGGGACACGCGACCCGCGTTCAACATTTAAGGCACGATCTAACTTAGCCACCAGCCAAACGTCTCTTGGATTTGAGTAATTAAACGTGGCTCGGCCGATGTTATTCGCGACGATCCAGGACGACGCAGCGACGCGACCTAACGTTTCGCAACGAACGTGTATTCCTCGCACAGTGGACCGGCACGAACCTCGTAAATCTCCTTTAGCTGCATTATTAAATATATTCCTCGCGTTTTAGCCGACCGTCCCGGGGCCAAAGGGGTGAACCTTCGTCAACACGTACTCGGAAACTAACCTCCAGAGACTTTTGGCCAGGTCCACGTTGGTCGACGTGACAGTTCAAAGCTGATCGTTGTCTTCGAAAAGGATTCAGGACAGTCCGACACGACTTCGTGACATAAAAGTATCATTAAATTGCACTTGTAGTGTGTCAATTTAAAGCTTGAAGTTCGATAAAAGTGAGTATATAAATGTAACTAAGGCTCCACATTGCGGTTAGTCGTGTCCTAAGTTCTCGACAATTCGAGGTCTGACTAAAGCGAGTTCGTACTACTTGAATTTGGTTACGTTCGGCTTTTTCTTTATGTGCTCCACTTTCGTGGCTCCAACTTGTAACTACCATAGTACCGACTCCTTCTAACACATAATTCTACGAAATTGAAATCCCCGAACCCTAATAAAAGAAAAGGTTGAAAAAGAAATGACAATCAACTATGTATGATAGTAGACCCAACAGTCTCCTCTTCGATGCCCAGTAGTCCATTTCATTTTTTCCAGGACTCGCTTCATTTCTGATTAGATTTATCAACGACAATTCGTTACTAGCAGTCTCGCGAGGATATCGTCATCAGAACGGTTGATCTACTATCGTTGAAACGAAAGTGAATTCCAGACGAGTCGCGAACAAACGACATTCGTCCGTCGTTATCGAGACAGCCGATATCGAGAGAAACATTTAGTGTAACCGGTCCTCGGGAGAGACAACGCAGCCGGAATAAAGAAACGATAGGGCTACGCAGCGAGGATCGTGCCCTGAAGTTGTAAGAAGGAAGAAAGGGTCAGGGGTTTGGGTGGAAGCGCAGCCGAGTTGGCGCGTCACGTTTTCGCCAGGACACGTCGCAATTTTCCTCTTCGAAAAAGGACGTTGGTCGAGGGTATGGGGCCACAGTCTGACGATTGTTGGAACGTCACGTCTCGCGGAACGACCCTCTAACGGTCACAGGGTATCCTTTGAGCTGAAAGCGTGCGGCCCTCTCACCACCGCCAACGACTAATGTTTTTTTCTAATGACACCCCTTTGAGCGAGCCATTCTTGCGCCGGCAAGAGTGGATAAAACTCGGAGACGAGAGAAGATTTTTCTCGATTGTTCACCTGTAAGACGAGACTAAGATCCGAAAGACCCATGATCGATCATTCCTCCTTCTCACCCAGTTCTTACAGTCTCTGTAAGTCGATGTTTCGACAACGTTTGATCCTCGTCGTTATCGAATAGGAGCCAAGGGAAAGTTGCTTTGAATTAGCATTTCTCCAACTATCGTGCCCGAACAGATAACGATACACTCCAACTATCGAACGTTCGAGGAAACTATTGATAATTCCAGGTCTGACCAAAGCAAGCTCCAACTACTTAGTCGACGAATACGATTCCAGGTTTAAAAGCCGATTTCCAGTGGCCGTAAAAACGGTGTACTAATTCAATAGCTTGATTCACCTTTTTCTTTCGACGTCTCTTGGAAAGAAGATTGAAAGTGAAGAAAGCAAACGAGCGTGTATGATAAAATTGGTTGCAAAATTTCAGACGCTCGTCTCATGAAAGCGTCGAAATGAATGGGCAACGAGGAGGACTACTCGGCGAGACGCGCTTAGGGGATTAGAGAAGGGGGGAAAAAAGAGGACGTCGCGTTTCCGGCGAGGGACATCTCTGGTTTCCCTATCGAGGAACGACACCGCAAGCAAGGGGTGATTGCGGCGATTGTTACAGCGTCACGTTCAACGTGACGAGCTTGTAACCATCAGGACATGTCAGACCGAGTAAAAACACACGTGTTTGTCCAGAGATGCTTTTACACGACACCCAGGAACGACCCAGGCGACTCGACACCCCCTGCAAGAGGGTACTCGAGCCACTTCGCTAAAGCACGATCGATAGAAATTTTCTTTCGCTGTGTGGAGAATTTGTAATGTGAAAAACAACTTCAAAAATGTTGTCCCACAACACTTTTTCGTCTTCAGCAATGTATCCTGGGTCTAATACAAACGTACATATAATTGCTGATATAATATTTACGAAATGTGCTTACAATTGTTTGGTTTTGTTAAAAACATATTTCTTCCACCATCCATAAGAAAAATATTGCAGAGGTATTTGAATAAATGTTTTTAAACGACTGTTTGCCAACAGCTTTTATACTGTTTCCTCATTGTATTTATATACTTGTTTTGGGCTAGGTTTCATAATAACAAATGAAATCTTTTGCTTAAATGCGTTCCATTGTTGCACGCAGTGCATCGCCCATGAAATTCAAGAAGGCACATTTTTTTTGTATTACATTTTATCATGTTATAGAACCAGAAACGAAATTATCATTCGTATCTACGTAAAGAGCGGAGTTCAACGTCGTTACGCTACATTGCTGCTAGACCAAAAAATTCATATGCAAGTTAAAACGCATACACTGCACGTTATCTTTATTAATTTTTTTCTCGCAACGTATGCATCAACAGATTAGTGGTAAAACGAAAAATTTCGAATTTTCTACGAAAATCTTTCCTTACTTCCGTCCATCTTTGTAAGAACAGATCCACTCGAATAGCTGTTTCTTGAAAACATCAAAGCACGATCTGCCATGAGGGAATTGCATGCTTTTAAAATATCAACGAAGATTTACGTCCAAGTTTTCTCTTTGTCCACTTAAAAGCTCTCCACGGAGCCATGAACGCGAGGCGAGGATTACAGATCTTCTTAATTCGTAATCTGGTCGCGGCGTTTGCGCGACGATTCCTACGAGCGGAAATCTCGCCAGCTTTGGCACGATCCGCGCGTTTAATCGCCACTCGTTCGTCGTCGACGGGCACGGGCCGACGCGTCTTTGACACCGTTGCAAGCTGAATTTGCAAGCTGTATTTGCAAGCGTCGCCAACCACCCGCCAGATTTCCTCCCGACGTTTTCCCGTGGCAACGACAACGTTCAACAACCTAGACACCGACAAATTGTTCGAACGCGCCTGTTTAACAACGTTGGATTTCGTGTAACCCACTTGCAGGTTTACACTGTCAAACGATCTATGCACACCCCGACAGCGTATCCACCAATGAAAATCAATTTCATGCGATTTAATTTGCTTGCACTTTGTGAACTACGTTCATTTTTTCGAACAGCCATCGTGTGGAAAAATGTCATCGAACATGGTTAATCTTCCCGTTTCTCTTTTTAATGGATATCGTTTTGCTTCACTTTAAACGTCGCTGATTCTGTTCTTGAAATAATAACTGGGACGGTTAAAGTACTCTTCATTTTTCTACTAATTTCCAGGTCATTTCACCCACTTTTATCTGTTCAGCATTTTGCTTGAACGATCAACTGGAATCGCGATCGAATTAATCCGTTCACAGGCTCGTCGAGATGAAGCAATAACGTTTCGCAATCTCTTCGTGAAAATTCGTCGCGATAAATTATCGGGTCGACGTTTCCGCTCGGGGCGAAACGAGCGAAAGAAAACCGCGTTATTTCCTTTCCGTGAGCTGACGGCGATAATAACGCAGCGCTGGGGCTGAGAGGAAAAACGAGAGCAAAGAGGAGTGGAGCGGCATCGAGTCGACTGTTAGCGTCGTAAGGTCAGGCAAAAGATGCGCGTCAGCGTCGAGTGAGTAATATCCCGCGGATCGGGCTATAAATCAAACGCACTCACCGGCTGCACTCAATTTTATCCGCGACGCTAAGTTGATCCATTTTCTTAGCACCTGGCCCCGTCCGATGGATATTTATTGCGCCGCTCCGACGCGACGCAACGAGATATAACGTGGAAACGCGCGCCCACTCGCCGAGCCCTGAATTTTCTGTCGACTAAGAAATTCCGCGCCAACGCATACCCTCCTCTCTTTCTGTCATCTCCCATTCTTCTATCTACGTTCGTTGCTCCAAAACCGACGTACACGCGCTGTCTCAAAATAAATGAATTCATCTTTAGTCACGTACATTATAAAAGCGAAACGTCAAATCACAAAAAATTTTAAGTATAACTCCTGCATATTTTCCATGATAAAACAAACACACGAGGAAAAAGTAAACAGGTCTGCATGGAGCTCGACAAAATGTACGGTTTTAAGTATATTTTATCGAAGAGAAAAGGGAAGAAGCGGAGCGGAAAGGCGAGCGATTCCCTTTCCGATCCGTGAAGATTCGGTCGCGACGGGTGTCTCCACCGGTAAACGATTTATTTCCTTCGCTTCGATTGTGTATAGGTACGTATATATATATAAAAGCTTTCCTTTTTTTCTCGTTCGCACTTTGTCCCTCTTCGGGGATTTAGGAAAGTTCCGATACCGGCGAAAGGTGTACTTTTATACCTGCTGCCGGTGTCGATTTAATTGAAAAGGTGCCGACCAATATCGACACATTGAGCCAGTCGCGCGAACGCTCGAATCGAAAGTTCCCCGAGCCAAAGCTGCCAACGATATCTGCCGGAATTGAAGAGGATAGTGTGTAGTGGAATGTGAGCGAAGATATTCCGTCTGCTTCGATTGATTATTGACTTTCCCGCCCATTTTTTTTTCCAGTTCATTCAGTTCGCGAACCTCGTAATGTCGTGACTAATTTTGGTGAATTGATCGTCGATGCGATTAATTTAAAAATTAGCTAAAATTCCACAAAGTCTGAACGAAAAGAGCAAGCAAAAATGTGCTTGTATGCTCGTCTGGTACTCGGACGCAGTAGAATGTTCCCTCTATGGCCAGGCTATAATTACCGAGGTCGAAAACAAAAGGACGGCCTTTCGAAGAGAAGCATCGGCAGCTAGTGTTCGGAATTTAACTCGTAAAAATTCCAACCGAGCTACAAGACAAAAACAACGCGTTCGCTGAGTCGAGTGTCATGGCACGCGATTTCATTTGCTGCAGAAAAGGAAGAAATTAAGGGTGGCACGTGGAACGCGAACAAGGGGGGTTGGAGAAAAACGAACAAACGAGAATGGTCTGGATAAAGCAGTTGATCTCTGAGAAACACCCGTAAGAATAATTGTCTAAACATTCCATTTATATGAACAGAATAATAAAGTATGTTAACGATATAGGACATCGTTTTCTTATATTATAATTTCATTTACCTTCGACATATACATTTTCCATTAAAGAACAGAAATGCATGTTGTCTTGTGTGACATGCACTTTACGAGGCCAGGCTAGAACATGGTTACTTAAACATCCCATTTTACCCAGTTCCTCGTAGAATCTTAGTTTTCAGAAGTCCTTAAAAAAATAAGGAAAAAGCAGAAAACCGAAAACAAAGTGAACGTAATAAGAGATCGTCCCAAATATCTCTGCTCTGAAAATTCTCACGGTTCTCAATTTCCCGACATTTTCTTCCACGCTGGACCGCTTTTTGCCGACTTTTCCCCGAAATCTACACTCTTGCTAGTTCCGACAAACGCGTCTTCCCACGCAAACAAATCGACCCCTCGTAACTAAAACCAACCGAGGGTATGGATGCTCCTCGACCCTAATAACTTCCACGCTAAGACACTGGTCGCTGGGATACTTTCGTTGGTGCAAACGACCGAAAAAAATTGTGCAGGTGAAATAAACACACGAAAGAGTTCATTGCACAAATGTAGGAACACGTGAAAAAAGAAAAAAAAAAAAGAAATATTGAAATTTGTTGGAAAGGAGGAGATATTCTCACGGTCGTAAGCATGGATTGGGGGCTTGGTTTTCGAGTTTAAGACAAAGGCGTCACGTCCCGCAATTTCGGCCGTAGTTTTCATTACCCCATAAAACGAATTAGGGAAACACAGTGGAGGGTTAATGAAGAAAGGGGGGCGGGCGTGGAGAGGCGACGGAAGGATGGCGAGCGAAATTCTGTTAATTTCACAGTGGCGGTTCGCGCAACCACGGAAACGCTTCGGTCGTCGCGGGCTCATACCCCGTGGATTTCGACCAAGTGGCTGCTACACACACCCACTCGCCCTCTCACCCTTTCACCCCATCTCCTTGTGGAACACGTAAATCCACCTACGCCTAGCTTCTAACCCACATACTACGAGCACAGAAGTTCGACGAGCTCATTACCAGAGAATATCAACACACTTCCGGCGGAGGCAAGCTCAGTCGGATCGGTCGCACAGTTTTGCACTTTCTATTCCGCACTTTTCTCGTTTCGCGTCTCGGTATTAAACCGCCAGAGCGGCCGAGTACTCGTGCGAGGCCTCCTTTGCCGGTAAACATTTTCCCCGCCAGTCCCGAAACGTTCGCCAGGAAAACTCGAGTGCCCCAGATGCTGTATTCCGCGTTTCCGCCTCTCTCCTTCTATTAATCTCTGCTCTACTCTCCCGCTTCGTTTCTCCTCGTTGCCCCTTTTAATCTTCCCCCTTTCCTTCTCTAGATTTCTCAACAAAAAAAAATCTCCGACCTTCTTTTCTCGCTTCGTTTTTCGATCCAACATCGGTCCTCTACTTTCACGAATTTTCCATTCTCCCTCGTTTTTTCTGTCTTTCGAGAAATTCTTCTTTTTCCTTCCAATTCTTTGTCCCGCTACCTCTCTTTCCAACTCAAGATTTTTTTTTCTTCTTTCATTCTAAAACTGAAAGCTGCACGAGCGCGAGAGGTGTACACAGCTTTTAACCCGGATTCAGGATTCCGGTTACAAGACGTCGGGTCACACGCGACACTTGCAGCAGCTGGTGTGCGTCGCGTCGGATCGAAACTCGAAAATTTGACTGAAATGTTTCCTCCTAACTGCGGTGGAAAAGCAACGACGACGATGCGCGGGAAATAGGTAGAGAGAGAGAGAGAGAGAGAAAAGGTCGAGGACAATGGTGGAAAACTCGGTTGGATTTTGAATGTTTCATAAGTTACGGACTTCATAATATTTGAAAAAGCTGCCGGAGCAGCAGGAAGAGGTAGACCGCGCTCGCTCCATTTTTTTTGTACCCGGACCCGAGTCCTTGCAAAGGAGAAAGAGGAAGTATTGTTCCCGACGCGGCGAGGAGCTTTTTCCCCCTCGGCCAACAACGCTGTTGCGCTAGTTTTTCTCGCAAAATGTATAGCCGTCGGGTAATCCGAACCCCGGTGCCCGATAAATTATGCAAATCGTGGCAATCTTCGTGGCCTATGACCTACGTTCTCTCCTTCTCTTCGTCAACCATGCTATTTTATGAGGTTACCTATTTTCAGTCGATCCATTGCACGTTGAACCGTTCATTTAAATTGTCAGAAAAATGAAGGAATTTTTGAAATTTCAATTACTCCGATGAAACAACGTCACTTTGCTGAACGATCACAAAGAAAAATAAGTAGAGAACACGGGAGCAACGAGAAGAATCTGAACCACGAAGAAAGCGATGCAGCTTTCCGTCGATAAAAATGCCTGCACTCGACTAAAGAAACAACATGTTTCCTGTTTTTTTTTCCTCCTGGTCGACTTTCACCCAAGAACTTTCATCGTCCTGAAACTTATCGCCCTTCTTTCTCCTTACTCCATTCGCTACACTCTCTCTACAGTTTCTCTCTTTCCTTTCGTCCTCTTTACGCCCTAAAGACAAGAGTTCATCTCCAGACAACTCGGAACGATTAGCAAAGAAAATTTCACGCCACGGTTACAGAAATTAGTTAGTCTAATTAACGCGTTAGCTGCTAGACAGGCGATCGATCGATCCGCAAGTCACCACATCTTTTCGATCGGTCGATCGTCAAATTACTGGACGAGCATTTTCGGAAATTACTGGAAACGTCCGTGTCGAATGAATTTTCTTCCTTCAGAGAAGGACGGGGATCAAGGATGGAAGACGCGTTGCGCGGCCTGCGAATCCAATAAGCCGTTGAAACTTCGTCGAAATGAGCCGCGGCGAACTTTCTGAACAATGCACGGTGCGTCGGAAGTTCTATCGGGGTGGGTACCGTGTAAAAATAGAACAGAAAGTTTGGGGAACCGGAGAAATCTGCCCTTTCAACCGAGAAATCGAAGAATTTCCTATTTCGTCCCGTTCTCCTCCTTTCCCTACGATTTTTTCACTTTTTTCCCTCGGTACGCTTCGGCTCCAGTCTTCCCTCAACATCGGCGAGAGTTTCACGTTATTAAATCGAACGGAATATCTTTCGATATCGATCAAGATTGTCAGCAGACGGAAGAATCGATGTTAATTGGCCGAATAGTTTTCGCGGGCCGCGTTCATCGAGGATCGACGGTAACGAGAACTCGTAACGAGGGGAAACGATTAATTGTCCGAACGCCACGTGGACCGGTCGTTAATTTTCCCATTATTAAAACCCTTCGACGAACGACGCGATGAAAAAGCTTGCCGGTAACGTCGATCCAGTTCGCATAATACGACGACGATGGCAAGATCGTAAAACGGTGAAAAGATAGAGAGGAACGAGCCCGGCGACATTTACGATCGATGTTTTCCATCGGCTCGACGTGGAATCACGAATGCTCGTTTCTCCGTTGAAAAACGAGCGGACTTCCGTAACCGCCCTCGTTGTCCCAGAAATGGACATTCTGCGAAACAATCGACACTTTGCAACGGGGAAAAAAGAGAAGCATCACGGCCGTTGCATCGAACGATTCTATCTCTTATAGACTGTTCGCTGACTGACGATAAACGAAATGTCCTCGATACCTACATATAGTGGCGGACAGTTGCTAGAATCTGATGGTCTGGATCAGTCAATTGATTAGAACAGGTCAGTTTCGATAAATTCAGAAGAGCCGTCCAGAAATTTCGACCCAATAAACCGATCGCTCCACAGCTATCGTCCTGTCCGAAGCACAAACTTCGTTGTTTCGGTAGAGGAACGGGTAAAAGGGAAAGTTAAACCACGATTTCAGCTAAAGTTACACGCGTGATTGAACAAATAACTAGGGTATTTTGACAAATAGTTACAGTTTCTGATAACTTCGCAAAGTGAACTAAAATCCTACATATACGCTATAATTGTTTTCTTAAGTCTCCTATTAAGCTTGTAATTAATACACCTATTGTATACAAGCAAGCTTGAAATTACCGAATATCACGAAAACGACGAAGCAAAACCTAACATGTTGCTTCAGAAAATTCCATGGATATCTGGAAATACAGAGCATGGGAAAAGGATTCAAGACCAGTCCTGCGTACATAAATACGCGCGGAAAGAAAAAGTTCACAGTTTGTTTTAGCCAGAGCATCCACAGCTAGGGACAATTTCAAGCGGCCCGTTCTTATTTCACGTGAACACATGTCGTGGGATTAGGTAACAGACAGTCGAGAGCGTGTTGCCTCGACAGACAGCAAAATAGAATCCATCTTCGCCGGCTTATTTAAATATTTGCCGATATTTCGTCGCTCCCTTGCGTTTCCCAGACTGTAACATCCACTCCGTCTTCAACCCCTCCGGTGTTTACGCGGACTCGAGTGTCCCGTGACTCCGTCTCTGGATGAAACGTCCGCGAACGAAAGGGAAACGCGACGCAACGTCCAGCAAATTATTTGACTTTTCTTTCTTGTATTCGCCAGCGTTCGGCGAGAATGTTCGTGACGCAGATTGACGGGAACTCGCGCGGCGATACAAAGTTGCCGGACGAGCGACAACGCGATCACCGTCAACCCACTGTCACCGTAATGGAACACGTTTGGGTCGTGGGTGCGCGTGACACCGCGGGCTTTACGCCGAAATCCCGTACAAACGCTTCAACGAATGTTGCTAACAAGGCTAGGCTTGGTTACGTGGCAAAGCAGGCTGCCGTGATGAGCGTGCCACCGCATCGATTTCGCGACGACTTCATATTTGTCGGCTTGCATACTTCAAAGCGTTCCCTGGCCAAACTGTGATCGATCTCATTCGCTCAGAACCGGTCTAACTTGCCCGCCGAATACGTTGAAAACCGTGATTTACTCCGCGCCGTGATCGTTCCATCATCTTCAGCCTCAACGAACCGACCGAAGGAAAATATACGGTATTCTGAGAAAAAAGGAGAGAATTTCCGGAAGCACTTGAAGTAAAGCTTGCTCAGGATCAACGGCTTCTTCTTCTTCTTTCTTCTCATAATTCGCTAGCCATTCGAACAAAGATTATACAATTGTATAGAAAATATATAAGTAATAGCGTTTTTGGAACTATTCAGATGTAAATTAAGGAAATTCAATTATTAAGCAATAAAACGTTTATAATACTCTAAAGTGCTGTTATAAAATCAAGCAGAGATGGTAAAAACGTTCAAACTTGGACGAATAAAGTAATTCACGGAGAGTTCGAACAGCTCGTGACTATGGAAGCTGCTCGAGACGCGCGTCGTTCATCGTTTATCGAGCGTAGAGGAATATTTTAGACGAAGCTATCGAGCAGCCGGTTGTTTCAACGAGAAAATGCTCTGCAAGATTCTCCGCAAACTGATCTCCTTTGCTCCGTCGCTTTCGCAACGACGTTGCCTCCGACTCGACGCTATCGTCCTTTGAGATCTGCTCGTCGGCTGGCACGGGTGAAGCGCGATGAAAAAATTATTAATCGCCATCGAGCTCTCTCGTAGAACGACGAGAAAACTCTGGGTCGAAGCGAGCGCTAGCCACCGCATAAAGCGGCTAGAAATATAACGAGCAAGAAAACAACGCTGCCCACCGAGTTTCACCCCTTTACCTTTGCCGGCAAAATGCTAGTCGCTTTTGTTTCGCCCGCTTTGTTCTGGCAAGTGAAACAACGACGTCGAAAAAAAAAAAAAAAAAGCGGAGCAGCAACGCTGGATAGCAGTGTGTGTCCGACGATTCTGTTGCGGCGCGAAATAAATCCTATAATAGGCAGTTGAATGGAAGTTGTTCGAATGTGTTCATCGAGATTCGATCCGATCAACTCGATTCGAGATCTGGCTACTTCGATTAACTTGTTCAATGACATTATCAATTTCTTTTCTAACAAGAATTTCAAACTGCAATCGATAAGCGCTTTAACGGAATAAAGAATGACGAGGCGAAAAGCCGTGCAGGTATGAATCACCAAAATCACGAACAGGTAACTTTGGTTGACCTCACACGACGTTGTGGAAAGAAAATCTCTAAATCGTGACACCCATGACCCGTACCGACTGCCGGCAAAAAGGGATTACACAAGAGAGGCACGTTCGCGAACATGTACAGAAGTCGATGTAACTTTAGACCACGAACGGTTACAACTCAGATTATAATTAACCGGAAACGCGTACGTAAGTTCACGGAGTTTCGCAACTGCTTTTTATACAAAAGCTTGGTGGTTCCTGAGTTTCTTCGTCTACGACACGTAGGAAGGTGTTTGAAGAGAAACGAGAATGGTTCAGCAGCGATTTCGAGGCAACGTTTTCAACGAGGCCGCACTTAAAAGCACATCGTGCACGTTGCTCGAACTTAAGGTCGGGTCACACGGTTGCCTCGGGCTATTTGAGCTCGCTACCCGCTTCATTGCGTGCACACTGCTCCGTGCTGCTTCACTTGCGAATCAAATTAGCCGCTACCTGGCAATCGTTGTATAATTTGTAAGCATGTGTCGAGGGGCGTTCGATTCGAATGCTTCTTTCCTCGGTTCGTCGGGGAAGGAAAATCACAGGGTCGAGAAATCGTTGGAACAAAGGATATGAGAAACGGTTTATGGCTGTGAAACGTAAAGGTTCGAACCTTTTCGGGGCTACTATCAGAAGTAACGGGATTGCGAAGGGAATACAGTCGAAAAAGGGTGAAAGGTGGACAGAGGATGAGCAAAACGGAATTCGTGATAAAGCAACATAAGCAAAAGTAAGGTCGATTGTGTGCGAAATTTGCAAGCGCGCGGTACAATAGCGGGGGACAAAGAGCATAGAAATAAAAGATTTGTTTGTTATATGTCCCGCGTAAATATCGCACGCCAAATTCCGCGGGGAATTCGTTGGGGCCGCGTTAAACGCGTTTGTTAAACCGTCATATCAGATACGCCGAATTTATATCAATGAAGGGATTTCCAGTTAATGCGGCCCAACCGCGAGAGAATTTAATTGGAACACTCGTACAAACGGAAACTCTCCAAATACCGTCCTGTTTCAGCGTTTGCAAGTCGAACCACAGCAAAGTACGTCGCGAAAATCCACTCGTCCGTTTTTGCTCGCTGTACGAACGGAAAAGAGGAACTTCTTTGCTGCCGGGAGAGAGAAAAACAGTAGTGAACATAGATGGAAAAAAAAAAAAAAAAAAAAAAAAAAAAAAAAAAAACACAGGAAGGATAAAACCAGAGAAATTCAAAGGTTGGAGAAGAGTCGACAAACGTCGAAGGAAAATTTCGAAAGAATATAAAACGCGTGTGAAAAATTGTACGAGCTCTTCGATGGAAAGAAGAATCGAACACCTGACGCCAGGTATAATTCACGTTCGGCAAATATAAATTTCCGATAAATTCGCACTAGAGGATTTGGCGAGGGGACAGACGTTCGGCTCGGCCGCGGGCCAATGATTAATACGTTCGATTTCATAGTGTCGCCGGCTCTTGTAAATATGTTTAATTTATACGAAAATACGGCGGCCAATGAAATTATTGATCGTCATCGGATAAACAGTTTGCTTGGACAAACAAACGAGTCCTCGTAAATAGCGGAATCGCCGTTGGTTCGCGGTGATTCAGCGTGGCCGCGAATCGTTTTAGAAGAGCATATTCGCGCGTACGGTATCAAACGTAACCCGGTGCACGGTTAACGACCTTGCGACGTCGTGACGAGAAACGTTGCGTTCCACTTCTAGCAACGGGTTCGTTCGACGTTCTTGTAATTACCATCGGTGTTACGAGCACGAAGTACGTTTCCGTGCGAGTTCAACGCGCTGGTTCGTTTTCTTCGTTCGGGCAATTACCGTGTGCCGCGAATCTTATCCGGAAAAAGCCGTTGTTGCAGCATTTGATAAACAACCGACTAAAGAGGGACGACGTTTGAATTGCAGTAACGATGGTCTTTTTCAGAATCATAAAGATCGATCCTGAAGGTAGACTATGGAAAGGTCAGGTCATCGAGATCGCAAAGGAATAAAGGATAGAGGGGGAAATGGGAAAGAGATAGGAAGAGAAAAGGAAAGGGGTTCGAAAGACAGGCTTGGCTGAGGATGGAGAGGGGACTGTGCAAGTTACCCGGAAGACGAGGCAGATCAGGCCTCTTCCGGGCGAGAATTGAGACGTAGTCGAGGGAAAGGTGTCTCGTTGTTTAAAGAGCGCAGTCGGTAGATCCCCTCGAGGGATCCCGAGGGATGGGACGAGCGAACGCGAGACGAGAGACAGAGGAAACGGAGAGCGGAGGGTAGATTTCGGGGGTAGATACCGGGCAAAGGCTGTAGGCCGTTTACTATAGCGCCCGCCTGGTGTGTACAAGAGGAAAGGCGAGAGAGAAACGGCCAGCTAGAACGAGCGACGCAGATGAAACGAGAAAGAGAAACAAAAAGGTAAATATACACAGAGAGGTAGAGACGGAGCAGCGCAAGGGGTGAGAAAGAGAAAGCGATACGGTCGGAAGAAGGGAGGGATATGGTGAGAGAGGAAGATAGAAAAGTAGGGTGAGAATGAGAGAGAGAGGCAGCGGTATAGCTTCAACTTTGGCTGTGCCGCAGTGGTATCGAGCGGCAACCCCACCTTTCGGTCCAACCAACCCCTTCAGCCCCTTCTGTGCTCGACCCACCCTGTCTACATCATCCACCCACACTACTGAACCTCCTCCAGGGAGTGTTATAGCGCTCTACTCGCTGCTATGTTCACTCGAACCAGACCAACTCCTCTGTCTTCCTCTTGCTCCACCCTCGTCCGTTTCTCACTTTCTCCAGGCAGCTTCATCCGTTCGGTTCCCTTCTCGTTCCGGCTTGTGTCTTCTCTAGCCTCGTTTACTTTAGCGTAGAATCTCTCTCTCTCTCTCTCCCTTTCGACCCTCCTCCTAGATCAGTAACCTGCACCACGTGGCAGTACTAGCGCTAACGCCACTTCATTTAGCCAGCTGTACGGCGCCAGGAATGTCGAGATCATGTACACGAACGTTCTCCACATCGGAGCTTTGAGTGCCGTTTGCGAAAACGCATCGGCTAGTTCCTTTGAACCCATCGGCCATCCCCATCTCTACCCTCTTGATATATAGTAAGACGATTATACGCCAACATCATAGATATGTACACGCGGATGTGTCTGGCTCGTATACACCGCGCACCGCCGGCCCAAGGGATAACGACGTCGAGAGCATGCCGGATTAAGTGTGTCGACAAGCTTCCGATCGTGTAAGCGCAAAGACCACCTCTCTTGGACGTTAAGTTTTCCTGTCTCTTGTCATCAGCCGACGGGATCCCCTTTCTCTTATAAATCTGACAACGAACCTTAAGGTCCCGCCTCGAGCTTCATTATTAAGACCAAATTAGAACTAAGATACCAGCAAACTTTCCAATGTTTCCATAGAAATTTTGCTACAGTGTAACCCTGTTACTAGCTAGCTCTACGGAGGATCATACTGACCCACCAAACGCTGGAAAAATATTTTCTCGGTGTACAGAGCTATACACAGGGAAGCTTTCTTTCTTTTGTATAAAGAAAACGTGCAGCTCGGTCCAAGACATAGTCCACAAATATACCCAACAATGTTTATATATATGTCGCTAAAACAGGAGTGTACCGCAGCTTTTGGCTACTAGAGAAAAATTTAAAAACTCTCTGGTTCAAAGTTAAGTAACAGAAAGTTCTAATTCCATAATCGTTAAAATACTCGAATATATAATCTTAAAAACATGAAAATTCACGCTTGTACACATTGGTCAGTTAACAGTTCACGAGCATTATCGATTATTCTCATCGAGTGCACTCTCTACGCTCGTTCCTCGTGTCTCCTTTTTATTCCATGCTGGTTCCTTTTTCCGGTAACATTAATGAACTCCCGCTGCTTTCAATTCTCTCGTAGAGTTATGCGTTGGAAGGGGGCCAAACAATTATCGTTACACGACGGAATCGAGTCGCGGCGTTTAATCACGAGCTCGTATCCGCTCGAATTCCGCTCCCGGCCAATTTTTGATATTCCATTATCCCGATGTTTTTCTTTCGTCAAGGAAGATTCGCGGTTTCAGCTGGGTGTACACCAGCCAGTCACGCCCACATCGCGACATTAATCGTGACAGCGCGTAGCGTGCAGACATCCGATGGAAAACGTTGTGTTTGCCGGTAACGACGAGCGACACCATCTGAGCCTCGTGCCTCGATACAAATCGCTGCCACGTCCTACCTATCAGTTTCCCCGTATTTGTGCAAACCTCCGTTATCTCGCGGATTTATAACCTCGAAAAATATACGCTCTTCCTGCTCCCATACTTTCCAGTCTGTCGAAATTGCCACGCGAATGCGTTATTAACTCCTCGACCGCCACGGTAGACGCGTAATAAGACATTTAATCATACAAAATTAAGAACTGCTGGTAGCACACCTCGTAAAATAATGGAACACCTCTTTCAGGTTAACCTCGACGAGAGAAAAGCTTGTTTCCTCGTTGTCGCAGAGCAACGACACGATATTAAGGTTGAAAAAGGAAATACAATTTAATTGAGCACCTCGTTTCGAGGCATTCGTTGATTATGGTCGAGACGTTTGCTCGGACATTCGAACGGGTTAACAAGGTTTTTTTTTTATCAAACCGGAAGGTGCAATTATAAAAACAAGTTCTTTATGGAACGATAATGGATTTTTACCGGTCAAGCTGATAGCGGGTAGCTTTGTGAATCCACTTCCTTTCGAATATATCGATCGTTGGTCCGCACTGAGAGGAAGGAGAAAACGACGAGAACGTGTAGTTTCCGCGTAGGAAATTATTCTTTGGAACGAGACGGAGAGTAAATAAAGGAAAAGAAAAGGAAAAAATAGAGCAACGACTGTTCGAATAAAATGCTCTTATCGTTGGAATAATATGTATCTTTCTTTCTGTTTCTCTGCTTCCTTCACTTTCTCCTTAAGCACCCCGTCGTTCCTTCCGTTTGCGTGCACCGTTTCCGGCCGACGACGACGGCTATCGTAATTATTTGCAGTCGATTTAATTCCACGTAGCATTAGGGAAAATATTTTTCATGCTGAACGTTTCTCACCGTAGTGGAGAGGAAATGAGCGCCGAGGAAAAACGGTCTCTGTCGACAAGAAATTTTTGTTCCGCTGGGTAATCGGATCATTGCGATTCCATCGCGCTGCGAATTGCGAAAGAAAAAGAGACTGATTGTTTGTTACCAGTTTCAACTGAATCGCGTTTTAACAACAATTTAAGCGGAACCATTAGCTGCTGGTCGGAATTTATTTTAGGCCGAGTTTCGCGTTTCTTCATTTACGATACAATGCCTGAAGGAGTCGAATTTAAACGGCACTCGTAACAACACTCTTTGTGTTGCTCACCTTCGTAACGAGTTATCGGTGAACGGGTCGGGAAACACGGTTGAAACAAGAGAAAGAAAAGGCGTCCAAGAGAAATTCGTTATTAGAAAAGAGAGCAAACTACGTCTAAGTCGGACGTTGCGGTGGCTCGAGTGCACCGGGAGCTTTAATTTAACGCTTTTCCTCCGGTGATTTTAGCCGTCGCGCCTCGAGTTTCCTTAAAAGATTTTCTGCCACGAGGAACTTGGTTTTACGCCGGGCTGGTTGCGCGCGAGCCTCAATATTATACTGACGTACAAATTAAAAAAAGAAGTTTCGCCGTGGGAACAGCTACGGCCAGAAGGGGAGAAAAGGAAATAAAGAACGTAGAGCAAACGAGTCGTGGTAATCCTCTTAACTCGTCCTCTTTTTTCACTCGAAAGTCGACCGGCTTCGTAAAAATTTGCTAATACAAGTAAAATAGAATATTTCTTCGTCCGTCAACTGTTATTCCGTGGACGTACGCGGCTTATTTTTTCTCTCCTCGAAAACGAGCGGAATAAAAACGTGACGACTTCGACCGCCGTGCAATAACGCTTTTAATCGCGCAGACGAAACACGTAGCTGCCATTGTTCCCGCTCTTAATCGAGAGACAACGGAGACCCATGAAATTGGACGGTATTTGCGAACACGGTTCGGTCGCAGCGCCGCGCCGAGGCAACGGCTGGTTATGTTTGAAATTAGCATTGAAAATCGCACGTACGAAATCGTTATCCCGCTGGATCGTTTCGTCCTCGTGATGCTGGAAAAGTAAAACGACCAACTGGCAGATACGCCCCTGTTGCATCGATAATGAGCTGGAAAAGCAAGTTAAGAAACAGGACAAACTAAAGCAGAATTGTAATTGATATTATATTGTCCTACTAGCGGGATTACCTGCAGTTGCCTGTTTATTTTTCATCCAAAATATTTGCTGATATTTAAAAAAAAATGTTTGTTGCAACAAAAGAGGAATATATTGGAGTCTTCAAAATCAACAGTGCGTTCGCAGAAAGCGAATGTATACGTCGTTGGTAGCGAAAGGTATAGAAATCCTAATCAAGCAGTGATAAATAATTGATCGTACCTTTCGGTGGTGCCTTGAATTCGGTTTGAGCGGTTGAAAGGCAATTAACAGAGATTGTTCAGCTGCGTTTACCGTAGCTTTTCATCCGAAATTTCGAATACAGACCGCAAGGTGGCCGTACAAAAATGGCCGGAATGTCAATACGGCCGCAACGAGCGGTTGCGTGAAAGATTAATGAAAGTCTCAGAAGTTCTCTGAAACATTTGTTCAGCGGGTTTGTTCGCGTTTCTGGAAGTCCCGGACGAGAACGTTCCCGTTCCAGTTCGCGAGGGTACGAGTGAAAAAGCGAGAATCGCTCTGGGTCAGACGGTGCGAAACGAAGAGAGAATATACCGTTAGCGGAGCTACCTCGTTCCAGGCGACAAATGAATGAACGTCACTGCCGTAGTGAACCCGACCGGGCATTGTCTCGTCCAGGACTTCCGGTTCTACCCTCCGTCATTGATTTTTCGCGGCTTTTACGCGAATAAAGCACGTAAGACGCGCGGAAAATCGGTCAACCTCGCGCGCGCTTGCTTTTGTTCTTCCAACTCGGTCATCGTACAGATCGTTTCAAAAATTATGTAAACTATGAAAAGTTGAAAATTCTCGGAAAAACATTGTCACGAATCGAAGATTTTATGTCCGTCGAATGGTCATTGCAGTATCAAAGTTAGAAGGAATAAAAACGTTCTCTATGAATATAAAAATCCTGTCCAGTGTGGAAACTTTTCCATTTCGTTCCGTTATTAGCAGGAACATGTATTTGCTCTCGAATGAAAGAGTGATCGTCAAAATCGTAACCATCCGTTCTAATGGACGACACTCGATACTAGCTGGCTTGTTTGCCAGGCCCTCGACGCGAATTTATAAAATTTACGATCGATCGCTCGTAAAAAGAAACGTCATCGTCGATAAGCCTGACAAGCCGGTTTTCATTTACTGTCGGATTAAAGACGTCCGCTAATAACATTACTGCCTTCTACAACGACTACTGAGTTCTAAAAATCTCTTCTCCCCTTGCGAAAGCGTACTCCGATTTAAGAATCGTCCCGGACGTAACGCGAATCACGTCAATCAAGACTGTTGTCGTTGCTAACAAGTTCCATGCGACCTGTAAGGTCCCTGGATTTTCCACCTTTTCCCACGTTTCCCTTCCTTTTCAATCCATCGACTTAGCTGTTCCCGTAACACGGAATCAGGTTCGGGCGGATCTTCGTTAGCTTCGCTTCTACGGCCCCTCAATCTTCTCATAACCCGTTCCTTTTCCCCCTTCACTCGAGTAATCAGTTTACATCTAATAATTCCCGCCAATTCTCGCCTATTATTCCGCGTTAAAAGGGACGGACGAAAGGTTCGTCACGAGGCGTCGAGTCATCGTTTTAACTACAGGTCGTTTCAAACAACTGAACGGAGCAGTGTATCTTTAAAATGGATGCCATCTTATTTCTAATCGTTTTCAAGATATAGTTCCTATCAATTGTGTGAAACATTCTGTATAAAGTAAAGCGAGGGGAGAAGAGGGAAAAAAAGAAAGAGGTAATAAAGATCGCGTTTTGCAAGCGCAGCGAGTCGCCGGATGAAAAGTGCACGATTATTAGCTTTCTCGTTGCTGCTCCGACCTGGCCACCCCCTCGTAAACGGATTATAGGGGCTTTGCCCCGGAGCCCTTTACCTTCTTCCAGAACAGCTACTTGGAGCGCGCGCCAGAAAGAATCGGTCGATCGCAACGCGCGACAGACGCGGCCACCACAGCCAATTCGGGCCAATTTAATCCTGATTCAAGATCCGTCGTTCCCGGAACGAAAAATGAAACGCGAAGACCGAGGAGGGAGCCTGTACGCCGAGCTTCGTCTCTCGATAAAAAGGCTACGGGACCGGCTCGTTACCTCGACAAATCGAGTTGCCACGCGCGTCCTCCACGAAATTCCACGAACGCCAGCTTTGTACCTTCTCCTGGAAAACGCTTACATTCTGATCGCGAGACTAGCTGAGACAACACTGAATAATACCGAGGACAGGAAAGCAACCCTTCTGTTACTACGAATCTCCGTTTCTCCTTGTCTTTTAAACTTCCTTTTCCCCGCAGTTCGTTTGAATAATTCGACGAATGGCCTGGCGAAATAAAGTTACCAAGTTCGTTTACGAGACCGGAGCAGAGACAGAAGAAAGCAACTTGAATATTACAGCGCCATGAACCAGCTACCCTGTACAAATTGTTTTTACGAAATCTACATAAAAGCTATCCACAAAAGAATATATTAGATACGATTAGTTCTCATTCGGTACAGAGAAAATTTTAACTACCGTGCAAGTAATAGCGAACGAAAAATGTGCATAAAGAAAATCTTTTTAAATATCAATTCTTGAGATCATATTCGCGTTTGAATAAAAATACATTCCTTCTTTTATTGCTACGAATTAATACTATAGAAGTTAATAAAGTTACATGTCGTTTTGTCGGGGATTACAAGCTTAACATTCATATACTACATATTTCATTACAGCAGTTTTGAAAAAATTCTACAGTTTCAGTAATTGCATTGATTCTTAAAACGAATTTACTTCTGTGCCATAAAATTTTTGTTTTACAGTTTCTGGTGCATAAAAATCGAGATATAAAATCAGATGATCTCGGGGGTCAAAAGACTGGTTCCGTGGAATTGCTCCTAACTTTGCACCAGAATACTTATACGGCGTTTTTCTTTTCTTCTTATTTCATAATAAATCTCCGCGTTTCGTCGACATATCCTCCATACAGATCTTTCTCAATCAAAGGGTTAATTTCGGTTCAATAAAAACGAGAACCATTCGTCAGAATTCTCCGCACGATCCGACGATGGTCGAAAAGAATCGGGCCAGTGAATTCGACGATAAAGCTAAATACTCGCCGTTCCAGCCGGCGCAGACTTCTCTAATTATCGCGCGCGTACATGAAGCGCTGGTCCTCAAACGTAATTTCGCTGGAGGACTTTAGAAAATCTCGAATCTCGCCCTGTTTTTGTTCGCCGGTCCCGCCACTCCAAGTAACTGAAACCTTATTCGTGTATTCTACGCACACGTGCTTGCATCTCTGTCTTCGCGTCTGGCTGTAGGATCAACAACCCTGCGTGGCGTATTTTTGGTCAGACGCTCGAGCATAAGCGTAGAATCGCGCCAAACTACGAGCCTCCCCGTAGTGCGCGAGCTTTTGACGGGTTCTTTCGTCGGAAATATTTTTAATTACGCGACGAGCAGAAATTACGCCAAGGATACGCGACGGTTTCAGAAGCGAACGACTGTTTCGTCTGGCAGAAGAGTTGAAGGGAAAATGTTCTTTCAAAAGCCCGTCGCAGAAAAAACCTTATTCGACGCGTGAAATAACATATGGAAACTGCGACGAACGTTTCGCGGATGGTGGTAAACTAAAAGCATTTTCGTAAAGACACTGGCACACCTCTATTCATTTCTTGAAAGCAAATTTGTATCGCGCGGATTTCTTGTTCCCGCGATTTTTCGGCCTCTTGACTCGACGCCGCGGACAAATAAACTGAAAACGAGCCTGCGGTTCGCGCGACGCGACGCGCTGTCTCTTCGAGGAGAAGCGACGACCACGCTGCTGTTCAAAGACCGCTCGACGACGAACACCCGTCTCGATCTAAATAGAGATCCCATGTGTCTCTGCGAGGCGTGGGAACGAGCAGTTTCTTGCCAGCGCGAGGGCAAAAACCGTCGCCAGAATTATTCTCTTTCGGTTGAGATCCTGCCGAGGTAGTTGTTCGACGCTCGTTACCGTCTTTCGAGCTGACGAATATCAAAGAGCAGACTCGAGTTCGGGATTTGCTTGACGGCAAAGAAACTTTTAGTCGGTCTTCCTGTCGCGCTCCTCTCGATTTGTTTCCGGACAATTCTGTCGAACGATAAATTTTATCAGACCGGATTACGCTGCACCGGTACGCACCGTTCCCGATAGTAAAACGCGACCCGGCCTCATTCTGTTTTTTACGAGGAACAGGGAAAAGGTCTTTAGCTTCTGCGAGCGTAAGAAAAGCTCTTCTGTCTTTCGAATCGTGCAACTCTTTTTCCATTGAGGATAAGTCAGAACGCTAAGGCGAGCAAGTTGACTGTAGGAATTGATATCCAGATACCGAAAGTAAACCGACCGGGTCAGATTCGTTATTAAGTAAGAATCCATTAGGGCGTTACTGCCAAGCTGATAACGAAATCCGACAACCGCCACGCTGAATTATTCGCATAACGTCGGCCTGAACGGACACGAAAAGACTCTCACAACTTTTGTCCTCATTATCCGTCGGATTAACCTGTCAAGTACGGCCGATTATTCCGTTAGCCTAGTTAGCGCGCGTGAATCGTTCGAGATGGAAGGCTCGATTCGTCGAGATTATCGCGCGATACCAGTCAGCTTCCTCTTCCAGCGGCCTACATTTCCTTGCTATAACCAATTTCTCTCTGGAAAAAAATTACCCACCCAGTCAACCGTGTTCCCTCGATTTCTTGATTTTACCCCGACAGCTCCTCCAAGTTCCGCCTCGTTCGAGAAAAGAGTAGCGTGACCGAAAACCACCTCTTGTCTCCAGCCACTCGCTCATTAAATCAGCTCGAGAGGTCGAACCGCTCGAGCCTCGACGAGCACCGTAGACCGCATCAACTTTCCTCGCGAAAACTTGCCGGTAAAACGTTGGGACGCGATCAACGCTGAAACGAACGACAGCCGAACAATTAACCAGTAGTATGCAATTCTTATCGCGGCTACCCGTTGTTTCCGCCCTGTCGAGCTACTACCTCGCTAATGGACCACCGACGCAATGGGAACTGGAAACGAACGAAACAGCGACAACCTGGCCCGAATTAGATATTCACCGACGATCTTATCGACCGACGTATCTACGCTCCGTGAACATTGTAGAAATCGGAGCACGTGTATTATTAAAAGACGCCTGGCGTCAGTATCGATCGTATCGATCGCTCGACTAGTATCTAAGTCGACATCTTATACCCTTTTAATGATACTAACGGTATATTTTCTTGGAAGTTGGTAAGAAAAGGTTAACCAAGTGAAATAAAAGAATCTTGAATTATTAGTAGATAGCAATGGAAAGATAGCTGTGTCAATCGATGCGAAGCGAAGCATTACTGTAAAAAGGTGATACGTTCGAGAAAGGATAAGGTTTGTGATAAACTCAGAAAGTTTCGGAAACCAGTTGGACAACTTCGTTAGACGAGGATGATCAAGGTCATAAACGTGGAACAAACAGACCTTGAGAGTTCCCCTTGTCAACAATTCGAAGGTCGAAAGTTTACGCGTCCATCAATGTCTCGAGATCGCCTGTATTACAGCACAGGCACGAAACCAAAGTACGTACATTTTGATCTACCCCCAATACCTTTCCGAATAAGGGTATAAAGAACTTCTACTCTTGATTTTAGTATAATCGAGTTTCTCCTGGAATCTATCGTAGGAAATACCGTTAAACCAAAATGTCAATTCCTTACGCTGCCCTTAAAGCTCACAGAAGCAAAAGCAATGCTTCCAAGAATCCCCGAAACCAACAGCTTGAATTCCATCCTATCCCCAAGTGTACACGAGCCCAGTGTATAAACCGCGTTTCGCCACGTCCATTTAGGGCCAACCTTTTTCTTGGAGCTAAGCTTCTCTCGCTTCTAGCCGTGGGCGTTCGAGCGTGAAACGCGAAAGCAAATGCGCATAAAAGGCAGCCAGTCAGCCGGTAATCTGCCTCAGCACCCTCGCGCCACTTTTGAATGCAACCTCGAAAGAAACTGATACCGTTTCGCTCGAAAAACCGACTCAGAATCTAGCTAGTAGAATAAAAGGACGCGACGAGGATGTGCATCAAGGTTCGAGAAAATCCGCGCGGAGAAAGCCTGTTGGGTAGCGATGAAATAAGACGAGGACACGAAAAACGAAGGTAAGGAAATCTACGGCAAACTTTTGCGTGACCACCAGACAGCAGTCAATTACGAAAACGAACAATGGAGGGGAATTTTTATGGCGAGAACCGACCGAGGGAATAAGACGATTCGAAGCCATCGCTTCTTAAAACGACGTCGAAAGTATCGATTCCCAAATACCGGCTTTTCCGTTTGCGTACCCTCCTTCGATCGTGCTCCATCGAGGAAACGATCCTGCTTTTATTTCGCCCTTGGGACCTGGGATATTTCGCTGCAGCGGACCGACTTTACCTTTTTTAAGTCTAAGGATTTCTAATGGTCTATGGAGAAGCAAATTTAAGATCTAAATTCCACTATAAAGTGACGTTAACTCTTTTCGGCTCCTCTTCAAGTTTCTATTTAAAAAATATACCTTCTAACTCTACAGCGAGGAATCCGTAAGATTTACACTTTCCCCATTCTATCTCTGTTCATCTTTCACCCTCGATGCATCTCGATTAACGCGTTGCACACAATCGCGAACAGCCTCTCAATATTCGAGCTTTTCATAAGCTTGACGTAGATCGCGATGAATTATCGTCATTACCGCACCATTCATGACAGCCGGCTGTTTTCGGGCCTGTTCTCGATATTCGACACTCTAGTAAACGCGCCGCATCAGCTCCGCTAGATCCAATGAATTATCGTCAGATCGACATAATTGTAACTCTGTTACCACTTCTAACTCGATTCCACCTGACGCCTCTGGCTGTGCCTTCACACTGCTTCCATAACGCATCAACTCGTTCATTTTTATCCATTTCTCTTCTATTAATACGCGTCATTGCGTAGGTAGTTGGTTCGTAACCGCGCGAAAGTTCTTTGAATATACTTTTCATAAAATAGACGATGAATTTCAAGGAGCCGACGAAGATGCATTTGAGAGGAAGTTTAGAGGCGGTTCGAGTTATTTTGAGAGGCAAAGTACTTGCAGAAGCGCCGCTACCTCGGTGGTCCACAGGCGTTTAATATTTCTCAGCGTTTCAACGTCGCGATACGAGGCTTTATTAGCGAGAGGAAGGCTGGCGCCGCTGTCTGACCCGGCAGCTTCTCATTCTACTTACAGCCTCCGGCGAAATCGAAACCAAGAAGAAATAACCGAACGTTCGCAGAAATTAACGACCAGTTTGGTGTGATTATAATTATAGTGCTTTCTAGCGAACCAGTCACAATAATTAAATACATAAATAAATTTTAATAAAAGTGGTTTAATTGCAATATTTCAGAGATATTTGCAGAGAAAATTGCTACTATTGCAAGCATAGCCTCAGTCTGTGAAAATTCAATTTCGACCACGTGTTAATTTTTCATGGAACCTCGTCGATATCCTGCGTGTAACTCTCGCGGATCCGCGCGTAATTCCTGCTTCATCCTGTAACCTATGGTCGTTCGCGTTATTTTATTCCCGAGCAAACGTGTATTTTATCCAATCGCTTGTCAGGTTTCGTTCGATAGCAACAAAATTTATAGGCTCAACGAGAAAAAACGAAATACCGATTTCCCAGTCTACCTAACCGGAATTCAAAACTGATTTTTAATCGACCGAGGTATCGTTCTTCCACAAACACCTCTCGTTCCCGAATTTCAACAACAACCGGAAGGAATCTCTCTCGATGACCCGGATAGCTCGATTTCGGATCGAAAGGTCGAGCCTTGGAATTTTTGACCAGCAATCCGATCGATTCATTCTTTTGTTCCTTCAACGAACGTTTCGAATAGCTGTCTACCGCATAGTCTACGAATCTAACGCGTTGCTCGACTCGTTCAGCTATGTTCAATGAATACCCGACACGCCATCTTAGCTCAGTTACGCTTCCCGAGGGTGGTCTTCGTCCTTAAGTGCTGCAAACGCGCGTATCCGCTCGGTAAAAATTAGAACTGTGAATTACAGTTCAGTTAATTCTGGACCTACTGTCTCTACTATCATGAAGATATATAATTTAATTAAATAACCGTGAAAGAGCCTTCTTACACGCAAATTTAACAATAGCATCCCCTGACAAAACGTACAATCTTTCATAGAAGTTTCGAAGTTATCTAATAACACTGATAAGAAGTTCGGTAATTAAATTTGTTGGTTGCATCGTAGATTCTAGATACTGTAGCAATTTCGTTGTACCTGTACGTGTAGAGAGGTTGGTAGAAAATAGATTGGGATGTCGGGTTCTACGAAAAGGTGCCTGAATTCATGACTCGTACATTTTAAACTCAACTCACTGCGCTTGCACATTCCACGTCCCAAGGGTTAATTTTTTTCGACAGCTGCTGCTTTTTTCAGCTACGACTGACGCGACGAATTCATTGGTCATTGCTGTTTCAAACGCGTTTTGACACGCGACGATAAGTAACATCCTGTCGTGACATCAAAAACGCTCGGGAAGACTAACTCGCTGAATCGTTCTTGAAAATCGCACCTGATCGAGGGACTTTGTCGTCTCGATGAGAAGTCGAATCGGTTCGTTTCGAGCGAGCAGATTCGATGCGTCAATTACAGGACGCTTTTTCTCGCGTACACGCTTCAGAGCGGCCCGATGACTCGCGTTCAATAGCCGCCGACACGGGATTGGCATAATTCCGCGTTCATTATCCCGACTAACTCGATTTTATCCGCGAGCTGTACGAGCCCCGCGTTCATCGTGTTCCACGAGAATACGGGCGAATTAAAACTGTTGCCCGGTTTGATTAGCAACAGCGGTCTAGGTCGAATTAAGCGGAACTTTCCGTGTAATCGTATTATTCGCAGACGAAGGGGAGCCTTCAGACCGGCACGTTTATTTTCCCCGGAAGGGAAGGCACGCGTTCGTTCGCGATGAAAGAATGAACGGACTGTAACTTGTTCGTTTACCACCGACAATCGGTAATCGCGAGGAAACAGGGTGAAGTGTCGAGTGGTACTTGGAATGTTAATGAGCACGGCTGTTTCTATACATTCGAAGAAAAAAAAGCTTCATTTGTGTTTGTTGCTGACAAATGAGAACTCTCATACTCAATGGGAGATCGTGGAAACAGTAGAAAGAGGGGTAGCTATATCCTTTAGAAAATCACTGGCTTGTCAAATTTAAAAATCTGATGCTCTGTACAGGAGCGTGATAAAAGCAAAGCTTTTCGGAACGGACGTATATACACGAGTGCACCATCGAAGGGGTTAATCCAGCATTACGCAATTCAATCGACCCCGTCGCGAAACAGAAGTTTAAATTCCATCTGATACGATTAAAAGCGTTCAAAGCCAGCGACGGCAGCAACCGCAAACCGATGCATCTCGAGGAAAATGTATCCAACGTTTCTTCAACGTCACACTTACTCAACGTCAGCCGCAGACGTTCGAGACGTTGCATCTACGTGGCTCGCCAATACCCGCTACATAACCCTTTTAACTACGGAAACGCGGCTGCTGAAAGCTTCAAAGGACTACTCCCGTCTGATAACGATATTTCCATCGACGAAGCGACATAATTCTCGTCGTATTCTGTTGATCGTCTACAAAAAAAAAAAAAATAAGAAGAAAAAAAGAAGGAAAAGAACGAGCAACTCGTTGAGCTCGACGACCCTGGAAAGAAAATCGGATCCCATGGTGGCCGTTGTAAAATGTTTTACGACACCCATTAAACACGGAAAAGCGTGCAGCTGCGCGAAAAGCATTTCCTCGCTAACAGATGCTGCATTTTTATAAGCGACAAGAGCAGACGCGAGTTGTCCCAGACAGGAAGCGACGGGCTAACGAGACACGATGCTCTCGATCGATTTCCTTCGTTAGAAACGAGATTCTAGCCAGGGGCGAACGATTAGACTCCTGGCCGAGATCACGGCTAGCTGGTCACAGAAGAAGCTGAATCGGAAGAGAGATTTCCACCGGGACGAACAACGATTCTGATAAAGAACCGAGGAAACATGGAACGTTGACTGAGGAATTGCTTCAAAGGCAAAAATTCGGATAAAAAATGTAATTGTTTCTTTGAATAGAGTAGAGGTAGATTTCGTCGATCGTAATAATCAAATTGACAGGATTTTTCTTCTCGAAACTGCTTCTCGATTGTCCTTTAGTGTCGTGTGTTACACCTTCCGACGCGTCGCTATTTTCCTCGTGCGACGAATGCGGAAAAAGGGTCGTGATCGATGACACGGGGAGGAAGAAATAAAACGAGCCCGAGCGGGGTATAAAATAGAGGCTGAGCACCGCCGTGGCAAGATCGAAATAGCTGGCATCAAATTTTATTCCTGCCATTTTTCAAGGGGTTACGCTTTCTTAAAGGAGAATACAGAAATGGTCAGGTCGTTGAAGTGTCTTAACTATCTCAATTACATTTACAACGATCGTGTTGCTGCGATCGATGCTATTAAGTGTTCATTTTATGCTTGATTGATCAAGCTTGAATATAGAATTTCGTAACTGTTTCGACACATGCCTGTTAATGTAATACCATTCGCTAGTGAAAGTAATTGTATCTGTTAGAGAAGCTGAGAGCCTTAGATGGAAATTCTCGTCGATAATTGATCAAATATTACGAGGTAAGGTATTACGATAGAGCAGGCACAAACGTTTGAAATTAAAACGTCGCCAAAAGTAGGTGTACCGATGCATGGGTGCATTTGATCGAAACGACAACTACGAGGACACGCGATCGACAAATTTCCGACACGGAAGGAAACTGCGTGTCGAGTGACAGAATCATCGAGCTGCATTCGTCACCGGATACCGAACACCGAAGAAGCAGACAAACTCAACGAAGCGAAACGGTGAACGTATCGCGCCCATTCGCGAGACGATTTGTACACGTCTGTTTGACCCGTCTTCGTGCTCCTCGAATATAGACAGGATACATTATTCTTGCTTGATTTCCCTTCACGTTTTCCACCCTCTTTCATGTTCCTAAGCGTATCTCCGTGCTATTTTTTCTCTTCCGTCGTACGGGATACGATTATAGAGCGACGAGATGCTAAGAAATCTTTTATGGAAACTAAATTTGAAAATCCCAAGAAGAGTTAACATTGCAAGGGGTGCTTTCTTTCGGACAACGGTAAGGCAAAACAAAAAGTCGTTCACAAAACCCTTGGCGCCGGTGATTTCAGGAATTTTGTCATCGACAACGACCACGAGTACAACAACCTTCCGTAAAAGGAAGCCGGAAGAAAAAAGAAACGAAGAAAACGACCGGATACGAAAGGTAGCAGGAGGATGATGGAAAAGGGAAACGGAATCGACGCGAGCGCCCAGAGGATCGTAGAAATAACGCAAGCTGGAGAAATTACATTCTCCTTTTGTCCTCGACTCGGACAAAGGCAAAAGAAGAAAAAAGGAACCACCGAAGCGAGAAAGAATAGCTCGTTGAAAAGATGGACACGGAATAAAGAGGAGCTGAAAAAAAAACGAAGATAGTACATTGCTAATTTCACCGCGAAACGATTCCATGAATGGGGGTGAGAGGAGAAAGAGTGAAAAGGGGAAAAAAGAGAAAATGGTGTACACTCATCGACTGATAGATAATCCCGATGAATCTGTAGCCAATAGGGTACGCTCTTTAAGAATCGTTCAAGGAACAAA
This sequence comes from Osmia lignaria lignaria, assembly GCF_051020975.1. NCBI lineage: Eukaryota > Metazoa > Arthropoda > Insecta > Hymenoptera > Megachilidae > Osmia > Osmia lignaria. The sequence continues at coordinate 7,254,558 of NC_135046.1, read as the reverse complement.
TGAGAACGGAATTGAAACTACCTATCAACTATCATTAAAAGTACCGCGCTTCTTTGACACAATTTTGCAAGAAACAATGCCGACACTCTTGGTCGAACCCTTTCAAAGCAGCGTGTCTTCTTATAAAGCTCGAGTTTGCATTATGAAACATTTTCGTTGGTATCGTTAAAGTTTATCGGTGTCTTCGGAGGAACAAATTCTTGAAGCGAAACGAGAGGACCGTGCTCGATTGATCGGACACCGAAACAGAGCCTGGTTAGCCAAGGGGGTGGAAAAAAGAAAAAGCTCGATACTTCGCCTTAATTAAAAGGCTGGCTCGCAAAAAGCCCCACAAAAGCCTCGACAAAGCACGTCAACGCTTTGACCGTGGTTCAACGATGCAACGCATGTACCTCGATCGAGAGAGCCGCTACTTCCGGCAAGCGTTCGAAATTCTTTGCCTACGATTACGGATCAAGGTTGACGCCCCTTTTAACCCTTGTCTAGAGGAGGCTTTTATGTCAGCAATAATCAGAATTACAGGATATCAAAGGATGAAATTTCTTTGGTGGATCAAAATATGCAGACCCCATAATCACAGAGCGTTCGTCGTCCAAGGGTTAATCGAAGCCACACGCGACTTGCCAACAGACACGCGTATTTTACAACCACGACCAGGTATATTAAGGCAGCTGATACGAGTTTACTGGGTCTCGTGCATGCATTTAACCCGATTCACTCGCTGATTTGCAAGCAGCCCGCTGTCAAACACCATTCCCCTTTCATCCTCCTGCTACATCGGAAGCCGCTCGAGCTACTACCTTCCACGCAATCCACCTTACAATTAGTTCCGGTTCCTCGTTCAGTGGGCGGAAACCGTGATACGTCGTTTCAAGAAACACCGTCACTTCTACTTTCGATATTTACTTGTCAATCAATTGTAAATAAAATATTCAAATTAGAATGTTCATTCGCACCAAATACAACATACACGACACTCTAATCAAACTTATTGTTAGAAAAATCATTTCATCCTACAGATTTATGTTTCCACTAGAAAATCCATGTTTAGATAATATCGTTCGTAATACGAACATTGTTTGAAAAAACAGCCACAGAGATCGTATCATCCGGAAACTAGTCGTTCGCGTAAAACATGCAACTACGAGTACTGCCGTATATTTTTTTAATTTTTTTTTTTCCCCGATTCGTAGTTTCCGTGATTGGTCGTTTCAGGTTCGGGAAACGATAAGTAAGCCGACAGACAAGCAGGTATCCAGCGGACGATCGTGTATAAATTCTTAACCGCTGGTAACTTGGCGAAATTTATAGGTGGAAAGCAAGCGTAGCTTCGCCTCGCCGACATTGTCTATTACCGTATTTATCGCGGTTGCGTCGTATCGCTGTCAGTTTCTATCCTCTATCGTTTAAACGCGTCCGCGTTGAAGTTACGCGGAAAACTTCGTTCGTTGCGGAAGCCTGTTCCCTGGTTGAAGTTTGCTGCAACTGATGGAAAGTCGAGCAACAATATCTGCCGTGCACACTGGCTGCCAGTTAACTGACTGTTTAATGGACGACGAGAAACCTCGTACATATGAGCCGAGCGATTAGTCGGAGCTGAATCGTTTACTCGTCGGATGATTACTTCAACCAACTTTCTTGTTGAACATATAGAAACTTGATAACAATTTGAAATTTGACCACACGCTGTCTACACGAAAGTATTTAGTTTATAACAACAGAAGAATGGTTCTGTCATTTTGATCCAAGTGTATAATTTTACGATTTAAAAATAAAATAACGATAATGTTTCTAATATGTATAACTCTTTATGCTGGAATGACGTTTAACAAACCCCATTAGTTACCTACTTATGATCGATCAGTAAATTAAGAGCGCATGTTGTTAATCGCCGATCTGGTCTTACTATATAATTTTATAAGGAGTAATCGTTAAGGAACTTGTAGAAGCTTTTAGGGTTAAGTAGTAAAGGTCAACGCTTCTGATCCTGGCGACTCTTATTAGTCACAAAATTTCATTAAATTATATTCGTGACGTCAGTCACTGATGACCATCGGATCAGTTAACGTTTTAATAACAAGGCAAGGGGGTTGACAAAATGTTGCAACGTCACAAGGAAAGAAAAAAAAAAATTACAGCAACGAACATCGCGTGCCACAGTTTTCGAGTTAGTCGAATGTATCGAGTTCGACCGAATCGAACGCAATTTTTACGTGGACGTCCGTGCACAGCCAACAATGGGGGCTGGATCGAGAGTTCGCGGTAACTGCACTAAATTTTTATTATCAAAACCAACGAGCCGATATCGCAGGTCCCATGGTAGCGAGACTGAAAAAAATCACGGCGATTTGTTGGCTGTAGTTAAACTCCGGTGCAAAAATCCCGAAAAATAAATAAATCCTTTTTCAGTCCGCGCGAGAAAGTGCGTCCAAATCATCGATCCTTCTTTTAAGTGCTTCCGTGATGCGTCGTCATTGAGCGGCGCAAGTAGATTTGCGAGCAAATTTTTCTCTCGCTTATTGGGTTCACGATCAATCGACGCTTTTTATTTTCGAGCAGCACGCTCGCCCTGTACCGAGTTCATTAAAATTAGCCGTTCCGGTAACGAATCGTGCAATTCTGTTATCTTACGTAAACGCGCTATCGTCCAATAAATTTGTTGTCGTTTATTGCGATTATCTATCCTCTCGTGAGATAATTACCTTTTACAGCCCCGAATTTCGTTCATTACCTATAACGATACATCATTGAAACTTCATATTATTACACGGTTAAGTGTAATACTACTCTATTTAGCTCAATTATCCGAATATTTCGAAACATCCGAAACATCTGCCATAAATGAAATTCATTCCGAAATAATTATTCCTGATAAACGCTTCGAAAATATCCGACGAAGCTTTTACTCGTAGAGTTCGCTTTTTGCCATACATTTCTTCCTCTATTTCTCTCCGTCCGCGATTCCCGCAATCTTTCTTATTTTTCCCCGAATCAGCAGTCCCTGCTGAAAATTGCGTTGATAATACCATCGCATCGTGGACTGCGTAGAGGAGGAACGAAGACAACGAAGGCGAATATAGATTCGTAGATTTGACGAATGATGCTGCTCTCCCAGCGTCGGGGTCAGAGACTTTTTTCCGATAAACACGTAATTGAATTTAGTGTATCTCCTCGAACCGATACGACGTTCAATGGGCTATGAGTTTCACCGGTCGTGCAATCGATACGGAGGTGTATGCAAATGGAAGACGGTTGGAACGAGCGAAAGATTCTTACTCGGCCAGCTAAACTGGGCCTTGTTGTTTATGAAATTCCGATGCCTTTTATTCGCGGCAGTCTAGTCGGGTCGTTGCCGCGAACTTACCAGCCGACTATTTATTCGTGTGTACCGTTGGCAGTCTGAATAAATCATGCCAGACACGGCTGCAGTTTGCAGAAAGTCGCGCAACCACCGCGCCACGCCGCCAAGACGGTTGCATCCTCTTTCCCCGGCATCTCTCGGGAGGGCATTAAAAATTAGTTCGAAGTTACAAGCCTCCCAATCCTTCCAAAGCCTCTTCCCTATCGTGATTTTATTTCTCTCGTGACCTAGCCGCTTCTGCGAGCCAAGGATAAAAATAAATTACTCGATACGGCTTCCTGCGAAATACGCTCGCAAGAATGCCCGATAACCGAGGGGCGGATTTGATTAATCATGCATCGACTGATACCGCACACGATCTGGACACGCTGTTGAAATCATTCCAACCGTGAGGAAAATTGAACTTCCCTATGTTTGACAAGCAGGAAATTTCAGGTCTTGAATGATTCACAATGTTTAAGTTCATTTTAAATAGATTTTATGAACGTAGATGGGATTAACGAGGAGTCGCACACGAATAATCAGGGTAATTAAAGGAAATGTTCGCTTTGGTAACGCGAGAAATGAAGAGAATCGTGGATTTCGACGACGATCGAATATACTTGATATCGGAAGGGCGCGTTTGCCAGCCAGTCAGCCAGATTTCGCCGGGTTCAACAAGCTGAAAACGAGGATACGCTTAATCGAATGGAACTCGCGCTTCGCAGCTTTCGGCCTGCTGAATTAGATTTCCTCTTCGTTCGATTAATGCCCACGACCACGCTTGCTCGTTAGCTTCTCTTTGTAATTTTAATTGGCCCTCGGCTAGCAGTCATCGCGTATCTTGACGGTGGCCACCGGGTTCTTGCCACGCGATGCGATCGAAATACGATTAACACGGTTAGAACTGACGCTCGACCGCGATAAAGATACCAGATGATCCTTGAAAACGCTTCGCCAGTTCCACTAGAACAAATTCGCATCGTGCTCGATAATACTGAATATCCCTGCTTCAAACTCTCATCTGTTTTCCTTTGTTATGGAATTAACGGCCGTTGAGCTGTTCGCGGCTTCCGACCGCGAAGTGTTTCACCCTCCATGACAAATTGGCTTCATTAACGCTACGAGGGACGCGTTGCCAGCGATAACCATCTTTTAATAGTTGTTTGCTTCGCTCGACTCTACTCTTCCCTCTTGTTGATTACTCCTTGCAGTTTTTAATCTAATGTCAATGATGCTGGGTCAACTTCAACGCGAAGTAGGTACACTTGACGTGTACTATATGTATATCAATCTTGATGAAGAATAATTCTGGGTATAAAAAAGTTTTGTAAAAGAAATTTGAAATTTCTGCAGAAGGAATTTTCAGAAAGTGATTTGATAAAATCAAAAAATTATGTCATTTGAAAGCAAGAACTTCTGTTTCAATCTAGAAGATTGAGATTCTTAGTATCATCAAAGCAGCTGCAAAGTATCTCTCTCGTGCTTTTAATATTTTAGCCACGCCTCGCTTGCATTACCGGCGACCAATTTTCCAAGATAGCAGCTAGTCTAGCAGTTTCCTTCAATCTAGTCAAACTGAACCTTTGTTGCAATTTAAATGCGCGCTTTGACTTAACAAAGCACCGTCTTCTCGCTTAAATTCAACTAAGCTCAAGCACGTTATTTTACATTCGAGTTAAATCGAGCTAACTAAGTAGATTTCAGAAAATCGTAACTCTCGCCCGCGAAACAAGATTGTTAGGTAATCTTAAACCCGTTTTCAGCCACTGCGAACGTGTAAAACCGATTGTCGACATCCGTCGCGATCCTAATCCATTCGATCACGTTAGTATGATACCGTAAGTATTTTCAAGTCATTTTTATCGTTTCACTTAACCACGACAAAAATTAATAGACACCTGTCAATTGAAACATGTCAAGTGCAACAAGGCTTTGTGTGAACAATACTTTGCACCCTTTCATATGTAAATAAATAATTTAAAAAACTGATTTTTGAAGTTTTCAGCTTCAAATTTTCATAGTCCTAATGGAACATAAAAATGATAAAAGTCGAAGGGGTTAAATTTCGAGGGAAGTCCTATTAGCACGGGGTTGAAATCAATTATTTAGTTCGAGCCACTCGTCCGCTGTAATTTTCCTTACCGTATCGTTTACCGAAAAATTCAATCGATCGTCCTGAAATTAGCTGGCTGCTTAAGGAACGGGTTGGGTTCGTAATTAAAAAACGGCACAGCCCCGGGGAAAGCCTTGGTGCTTCGTTCGAACGAGCTTCCTGGTTCATCCCCGACCGCTCTGTCGCGCTTCCGACTGCAACGAAACGATCCAATTATGCCGAAAGGAGCGTCGATAACCGCAGGATCGCGAGATCTGGAAATTCAGAGTCGCGTTAGTAACGCCGAGAAAGCCTCAGGCGTCCTCTCTAGTCGTATCGCGTCGCGTCACAATTTCTGCCAGATAATGTCAATAATATCGGCCGCTCTTTGTACGATAATAGGCAATCACGGTTCTTGATTAACGTAAAGCGCTCCTGTTACTACTATTCGCTCGGCTTTTCGATCAGATCGCTAACGGCTAAATTCCGTCGATTGTTCGTTAGGATAGATGGTAACGAATCGAATCTTCAAACGTACATGAATCTGATTCGCGTTCTACGATTCCATGTAGCGAACAACGTTTCTCTGCTTGCTTTCGTGACGATTATAGTCCAGGGTGAAATAGTGTAAACGAAACACGTGCACCGTATGCAAATCATAATCGTAACATAGTTGGATTTTGTACACACTAGTATGCTCTGAGAGAAAAAAGGTATATCCCGATAGATGAGAGTTATATGTCTTCATTACGAAGAAACAGTAGAGAATTATTAAAGAATTTTGAAGCGTTTTGTTCTTGGACTAGTTGTACATTCCTAGGTCAGCCTATACCTCAGCCAACAAACTGGGACAGAAAGTGGTGGCATTCTAGGTAAGGGACAAAACTTGGTGACCTCCATAACGTAACATTATCACCGCCAAACTAGAAACTCAATATCTCCCATTAAATTCTCGTCTACATAAAACGAAGAGACTTTTAAGCATAATATAATCAAGAGAGCAAAATGTAAGCAGGCAGGTGACACGTAAGAAGAGTATGAGAAAGAGCGGAAGTGCAAGGTCCTGCGCGACTAATTACCGGATTAACTCGTCATTTTCTGCAACAAGTGCCAACATCCGGCGTCACGGAAGGAAGCGGTTTGCCAGAACGAGAAAGAGAGAGGCAAGGTATACAATACATACGATGCTAACATTCGCAACTTTCGTTCGCAAAAGTTTTACGCGCGAATTAGTGGTTGCCGGACTGAACGGTGGCCGGAAGTTGAAGGGGCGATTACGCTTTCGGATCACGTGCCGCTGCGGAAACACAGCTTGCACCATTGTTGCGGACGTGAAAAGTCACGTTCCGACCGGAAGAAATAAGAGAGAGAGAGAGAGAGAGAGCAAAAGAGACGTACCTTTCCACGAGGATGCTGAAAAAGAGCAAAGTACGTCTTTGAAAAGTAAGTTTTCGCGGTTTCAAGTTCGGAGACGTATCGCGTCCCGTTAATCAGCGAAATCGTCCGGCTATTTCATTGATACGACCGCGACGCGGCCATTAGGAAGGGTCACGGAGAGAATAAGGTGAAAAATCGAGACAGTTAGTCTGGACGGAGAAATCCCGTTGCGCTGGTTGTGAAGTGGACGTCTTTCGTCTTGCCGCTGGCAATAATGTCCCATCTTCGAGCGAACGGCCCGTAATAGAGAGAGAGCAAAAAAGGAGTATAAATTCCGAGGAGACGAACTTTCGCGATACTTTCACGTGAAACGATCTCGTTCGAGCCTCTGTTCGGAACTTACGACTCGATACCATTCGAGAATTATTATTGATACGCGTTCGATTCGGTAACTTTTTGCGAGCATATCGCGTGACGGGCTTTTTACCAGCCAATAGTTCTGTCACGGTGATAATCGTTTGCAAAGTAACAACCTTGAAAAGAAACGTTCTAACGAAAAAGTACTAGATTGTTGCATATCAAAAGGTCAATTCTGATGTGATTTCACAACATAAAAGAATCGCAGAATGACGCTTGTAACACATGAATGTACCGTTTTAAAATGATCCTGTCTTCGGGGAAGGTAATACAAAATCGAATCGGCTGACACGGTAAATCGAGCTAACAAAATTTTTCTTTTTCCGAGGTATAGAAGGGGGATTCGTTCCTCGCTACTGCCGTTTTGCTGCTTTTCAAGATCCTCGATTACGGTTCTATCTGCGATCGACAGCGTACCGCTGACTCGGCAATTCTGACGGCGCGGCGTGCGTGCTGGTTGCAAACCGAGCTTAACTTTCCCTCGTTCTCGATAACCGCGTTCCGCGCTCCGCTCGCGAAACCAGATAGAACGAGGACCACCAGGAAAGAGAAAAGTTTCGCGATACAATAATGAGAGCGACAGCAGCGTTTGAAACGTTTGTCATTCACCGGTGCGCCAAGTTGAATCTCGACGAACGACGGTGAAACGAGATGAAAGGTCGCGATTGATCTGTCTACGTGTCTGTCGTTTCTCGAGCGTCAACGAGCCTCGTTGAATCGAGGACACCGTGCGAAATCGAAAGCTTTAATTATGCGAAATTACAGTCTGCCCGGCGAGACGCGAGGGAAAGAACCGAGTGGATAGGTCGTCGAGCGTAACGTGCTGGCGACTCGTTTATCTCGTGGTTTTAATTCCCTTGTAACGAGTCGCGATAACGATACCGTGCTACGTTGTAAACTCCTTTAACACGCCATCCGTTCCGTTTCGCTTTTCGAATCGCCGACATATTCGAGGTTGCGTTTCAAATCCTACAACAGCTTCTATCGTGAAACTAGAAACCATATCAACCCTTCAAAGAAAGTTTCATTAACGAAAAGCCAAGTACCTACAATTTGCAAAGCTTCGCGAGAAACCTTTCTAATCAAAACGATGCTCGATATCTTTCGTTCGCTCAAAGTACTTTACACATCTAACTCGTGCTAGGTTAAGCGTACAGAACGTCCCCGGTGTGACGAGAACAGAGTGTACGCTAAAGAAGAAGGGGGTACACGAAAATTTTGAGGGAGAGACCATACAATGGTGCACGGATAACACGAGTGGGCTCCATACGCTGGATCGTGCGTTGCAGTTGCACGAACGAGACGCATGAATGCACCCCTAGCGCAAGCCGAATGAAGAACAGCGCCCTGGGGTGAGAAGTGACGGGGTGGAAAGGTGGTTACGGGAAACGCGCGGGCTCATAATTTTCGACGACCCGTTCCTTCCTTCTCTTCTATTCTGTCTCTGTTAATAGTACTGGTGGGTTGGCTCGATTTTCCACGAATAATGCGATTGTAATTATATATTTACCTTTGGCCCGTTTGCTCGTATCCCCCATAACTGCCCCGGCCTCACTATTAATTGCCGCGACAGACAATTACGATCGTTCGGTTCTGTCGTCTCGTCTCGTCTCGTCTCGTTCCCGCGCTCCTACCACTCGATAATTGTTTTTACTCCATTGTTACGAGTTGGTCGTCTTGACGTGACGACACGCTTCGATTAATCGATCCTACTTGGTTTGGCTTGGCTTGTCGTTTGTTCGTTGGTCGCGCGTGAACATTTTTCGAGAGTCTCCTAACGCGTTGCCTGTCACCGGTGATTGGTGTAGAGCTTTCTGTACGCCGTGGCACGCCGAGCCGAGTTCGTGAACAATTGGAAGGATCGCGTTTCAGGACCATTCGAGAGAATCGATCGAGTATCCCGACAAGGGATTGTTAAACCGATATTTAACGAGCAAAATACATGATACATGATAGTTTACATGAGCTTCCGGAAGAGAATGACTGACTGAGAATGATAGACACCGTAACTCGAACAAACAATTCTATATTCGATTTCACTCGTGCTACGTTAATTATAACAATACAATTATTCGGATTGTGGCTTCTGACATGAGTACCATTCAGGAAATAATTAACGCGTAACCGGGGGGGGGGGGGGGGGGGGGGGGGGGGATGCTACGAATCATATTTCCTCTATAACAATGTAGAGGAAACCTACTTCGACGATCGTTTCCATAGCTAAGTGAAAATTCTTCCCTGAAGCCTGTGCAACGTATGCGACCTAACGACAGGATCGTGATTGCAACGTGCAAGGAAGGCTTCTCTCGTCTTCGAGCACGGTGCGTGCAAATGGATGGCACCTGTTAACGAACGATAGTCTCTCTTACCTCGCGAGCGTACGTACGTATTCGAAAATGGAAGGAAACGACGAAGCGTCGAAGAGGCGAAGAGCCGTGAGGCACGTGGCGAGCGTTCGCGTCCGATGCATCGGCATTATGCAGATAGAGTTGCAGACGGTAAATGCACGCCGTTGGCAAGAGAATTCGCTCGTGTTGCGATGCAGCGACGCGGGTTAGCCGATTCGTCGAAGCGTACTAGCGCACAGAATCGACGCGACGATACGAGCCGGACACAGAGGAGAGAGCAACGAGGAAAATTTCACGCAAATCGGCGTGCTCGTTCGTGCTGGCGAATCGACCGTCGAGTCCAAATTTAAATTCTAATTTCAAGCTATCGATCGTAGACGAGCTAGCGGGGATGAAAAGTGAAATTGTAGAACGGAGACTGCTAGAAGTTGAAGTCTAGTTAAATTAAATTTTGCCTCTGACTATGTATCGATATTTCTACTACGGCAAATATTGAACGCTACATTTTTTTATTTATAGAACGCTTCAATTTGCTATTTCTTACCGTCTTCGTTTCTTGATATAGAGAGATCAAAGGAATTAATAATTTAGAGGATCAAACTAGAATTCATATTTCAACTGGGATAACGAAGGTTGCGAATCGATCGGAAGTTCGCCGCTCCCTTTGACCGAACCCCCCGAGTTAGGCGGGGAGTCTGACCATCGCGTTTCGAATATCATGAAAAGGACGACAGGAGAATGGACAGACGACGAGGCGTGGCATCGTTCGCGTGGAAATTCATGGCAGGTAGTAGTCTAGGTATGAACTAAAATAAGGCGAATGATATCCGGCGTTGCTAGACCCAGGAACATCCGGCGCCGCGGAATAGAATCGGATATGGGATAAGGAAAGGTGAGGGAATGGGAAAGATGAAAACGGGCTGTGAAAATTTCACGCGTTGGCTCGTACATTGGGTGACTGCTTCTAGTGCACCGCTATGAATAATAAGAATGCGTTTGAATCCGTTCGATCGCGTTACAGCTTCAGTTACTCGTAACGGGAAGCAAAGATCAGGGGATTAGACGCATTCCGTAGTTATCGTAAACAAATTGTAGTTTGTACAGTTTCTCGCGGAGCAGTTTCAAATGTAATGACAAAGCGACAGCTTCTCGCTGTCGCAACATTATTCCATAAAAGAAGGAACCAATAAATGAACGTAGCGAATAAAGTTCTGAATGAACGTAGGAAACACAACATGGATGAATTGTGATGTGAAAATTTCGCATAGTGGGCGATTCCCTCGAATATTATTATGGCGTGACCGTAATGAGGATGCACTCAACAGACAACGTTCACGTTCCCTCGTTTGACCGGTCTGTGAAAGTCCGGTGACAAAGCGATACAGCAGAGTAACGCCGTAGGTAGGATAAAAATGCGTGTGACGAAGAGCCTTGACACAGCGGCTGTACCGGAAACGCATCCCATTTTCCAGCGAGTTACCGTAAAAGACTTTCGAGTGGATCAAAGGAAACGCGTCGACGGATTTCCTTCGGCGAGATTTTATCGGACAACCCTCGACAAAAGGGCGAAAATGGATCAACGAAAGAGGAAAAAATCGATTCACCTGGATCTTCTTTTCTATACATCTCGTTGGATTTCTGAGAAACTATTAGAGGTAGGATTCAAGTATCTATGTTGCTCGGAATTTTGTTATCGTTGGAAACTGGATCAGTCTCGCATAGAAACGAAGGACAACTCATCGAAGCTAAATGAACGTTCACGAGACGTACCAGCAGACTATCTGATAGTCGATAAAAGACAAAAAAGGTAAAAGTTTCGCGTGCCGATAATTTCCTCGATGGTATCGATCGAACACTCTGGAGGATCCCACGCGAAACGCTTACCACTGAAATGGAAGAAAAAGAGACAAAGTGGAACGAAAGAAACCAGGTAATTAGTGTAACGAACGAGGACGTTTATTAGCGTGAAAGAGTGTATCTTCGATCGTGTAGCCATATTTAGTTATGCCACGCGCATTCTTCTCCTCTGCGATGGATGAAACCAGTTTTTCTCTCGCGACCATGCTTGTCGGCCTCGGATCCTCTAATGAGAAAATCTATCCGTTCGATATCGATAAGATATTCTTGTATTCGTTATGCGTACAATCCTTCTTCCACGATGCTCGGGATCCTGATTTTCTCCTGTAATCCCGTGGGAAGCGAGCCACTAGCCAGCTTCCCGACTAGCAAAAGTGAAAAGTCCCACGCGGCGCGGCGGCCGAGCGGGGAAGAAGACGAAAGCAAGCATAAAAACGCAGCCTCCACTACGTTCCAGTGGATATATCCGCGTTTGGTCCGCGGCGTGGATCCTCCGTCATAAAACATTTTTAAACGGAAAACATTGTACAGTTTTTCGTACGCCAGGCTGCACCGGGTTGGCTGACCAGCCAGGAAATTTATCGGCGAACGGCGTCGCGACGCCGCGCCATGCCGCTACCAGGCTGCTTTATATAACCTCTCGCGATGGCAACGCGACGACGTTCGTTCCTTTGCCAGCCGCTGCTAGCACAGACGCATTTTTATCGCGTCGCGGGCAATTTCGTACGGTCGCGAGGAAAAATTGCGGCGGCGCCGGCGTCGGCGTCGGACGAAATCCTTCGTACCCCAAAGTTTGTCGAGCCTCGAAAATACGTTCGTGCTCGCAGCAGCATTTAAGTGCGTTTATTTAATTTAAACCTGTACCTTGTTGAACAGAGTAGGGAAAGATCGGTTTGTTAATGTAAACGAAAACAGAGATGAACGAAGGAAGCGATCGAGTCGATTAAATAATTGTCGAGTTGATAGAGTGCTCGTTAAAAACGTTTAATGGAAGCATCAAAGTTATGATGATTTTCCAATTGCTCGGACGATGTATATTAAAACGTTTCGATTCAATTGCCTCGCAATTACGATCTACTTGAAACTGATATCGAGACGAACAATAAACACCGTTCTTGATATCGAACGTTAAACGCAAGGTAGTTGTAGCTCCGTTCGCTTAATAAAATTCTAACCCCTTCCCCACCGCGGGGCTTGATTAAGGAAATCATTCCGTAAGGTGGTTCTATCTCGAGAACAGATACTTGCTCGGCACCGTTCAACCGTGGTACGAGCGTGTCCTCGAGATCCTCGGGCTTAATACCGTCGAGATGAGAATGGAAACCCATAATCGTAAGTTACATTCCCGGCGTCGCGAGCTACATCTTGTAGGCAGATCAAACAATCTAAAACATACAACGTTTCCTCGGGGAGGATCGCGTACGAGCGACATGCGGCAAGCTTCAACCGGTTACACCTTTACGCTCGAGGTACGTAGATAATCCTGCAACGAGAAATAACGAGTGCGAAGCATTTAAGTGCACGCTGCTGCGAGCACGAACGTGCGCCTTCTCCGCAAGGAGCGGGATTCTCGTTGCATCGCGGATATCTGCGCAATTAACGTCACGTAATTAACAACGCCAGGCCCTTGTAGTGTGCTGAAATTGATGTTGCTGTTAATTTTGATTCGCGCGATCCGTGATTAATTGGCTGGTCCTGCGATCATCCTACCGTGTCCCTAGAGATTTCGAGCTACGAACAGTTCCTCCGTCTCGATCGTTTCGAGCTTCGCTAAACCAATCAATTGCAGAACCATTCTACTTAATGATCAATTTAGACTAATCGTGTTGTTTGTTGCTCCTCTATTTTCTCTTCTTTTCTCGTTCGTCCTATCGACGTTACTCTCTGCTCGTTGAAAATCGAACGAGACGAAACGGATTTACGCGCGAGACTGACTGACAGCCGGGTTGGTTTCTAGACAGACGTTTTTACCTCGGAATTCTTCGAAATCAATATAACTCCAGTGGCGCGAAAACGCCTCGGTAAGCGAACAATTCCGAATCATTAAGGACATTTTAAGCTGATACATGCCGATTGATCGATTTTTTTCAAAGCATTTCATTGGCGTGCAGCAATCGGATCGCGATTGATCGACGAGATTAGTAGGAGTCGATCGAAGATCGTATCAATAATAATTTTCGACGATTGTAAACGTCATCGTAACTCCAGATTTCTTTGATTTCATCACGATGGAAATTCGTTGCTTGTCGTTCATTTTACAATTATCAGATAACCAGTTTTCCGACTGGAAATCGTTAAATCTCCTTTTTCCTTTTTAACGTTCGAGGAAAATATAACGGGCCACTATTCCAGCCAGATTGCATCCGACGTGGTTCTCTGTATTTATAACGCGGATCGGTAGAAAGTATTGCAGCGTTGCATGCGCTCTTACACAGGCAATATGCATATCGCGTTGAACGTATAATTAACAAGCTCGCGGGAAACGGGATTTTAGCGTGGTAATCGAATTACTTGGTTCTGCTTGGAAGACCTGGACGCGTACCAACTCGCCAATAGCCTCTTGGAGACCACTACTGTCGTCCGATCGATTCCTTAGCAGTCGCTTAAGCGGTCTAGCCGCGCCATTACGCGACATATCTATGCAGCTTATCGCAAAAAAAAACAAGTTGGCCAGAAAGTGGGTTCGCAAAGGCTAAATCAATAGAAAGGGAGGCCTACGGTTCTTCCATGGTCAGCTACTAACACGAACGTCTTCGTCATTAAAGTAAAATTACTATTTAACATGAAACTCTTAACTTGCTTTCGAAGCAAGCTTTCGATTTGTCGAGGGAGAATAATTCTTGGTCCAAAATCGTTCTTCGATTACGTGAAACTGGTGTCACAGAGAGAAAGGATAAGAAAACCAAGCGTGAACACGCAGGTGTCGTATACCCAGATAAATCACCCCCAAGAAGAAGTAACGACTCGTTCACCTTTCGTCGAGAGGAAAGAACGTGACGATGATTATCATCCGCGAACGACGACGATTCGATTATTGACGAGGAAGGGGGAAGGGAGTAACGTAAACCAAGGAGCCGCACCCATTCCCGATTCTTTCTGGATGGATGCTAAAATCCGATGGCCTGATTTCGATGAGAACACGCCCGCTGTCGGTCCAAACTTTTAATCAAAATTTTCCACGAGCTGGCCGGGGATTCTAGGGAACTCGATTACGAACCGAGCAAATCCGTCGAAATTCGCCGGTGATACGCAGGATTAGCGACATTAAAATTTCGTTAGAGAATCAGGCCACTATTCGGAAAATTCGTGACTCTCTCTCTCTCTCTCTCTCTCCGTGCTCGATAATCGTAACAGGAAACAACGTGAACTTCGTCTGGAGATTACACCGCAAAATCCGGAGCGTCACTGGCAACGATAACCATCGAGGCAGCATTAATACGTCGACGTTAATAAAATAGAGTGTTCGAAGCTGTGTATATCTGGCGACCCTGTAATTTGCCTTCTCTCTTGTGCCTCTTTCGCTTCGCACAGATGGAAAAGCTACCGAGAGTCATCGTCGCGTCGTGAATTATCGCTCGAGTTGCAATAATTATCGTTCCATGTACCGATTGTAAAAGCTTATTGATCTGTTGTGACCGCTGCACGCTACCTATTATACAATATTGGTGGCCAATGAATTATCGAAGGCAATGCATCCGTTGGAAATGAGTCACATCACGATCAAACGGCCCCAAACGACGTAACAAGCGAGAGAAACGAACGTAATAGCAGGCTTTGTCGAACGATCGGGAATCGTCGAGTTAAAATGGAAAGTGGCAGAAAATAAGGAACTATTTTTTAGTAATGGATAGTCTATAGCATTCAAGGATAAACGATGCAAATGTCAACACGAACAGACATACGTTTACCATTCCAATTTCTCAATTACTCTCGATTGTTTCACGTGGAAGAAAATGAAATGAAAATTGACAGGAAATCTAACGATTCTCGCACAAGTGAATGTTAGTCGCGGCAGGCGTCGATTGGCTGTTTCAAATTAACGGGTGCAACGCGTGGATGGTGGTTGCCACTTGATTAACGACCTTTCTACGATATTATAACGAAGGGGCCAATTCATGGCAATTGATCGATTCGCTGGAACGTGTCTGGGCACGCGAGTCACGACATGCTCACGAGTTTATAAGATGGCGCACAGGTGATACGTCGTTTTCGTAACTAGCGATTCTAAGTTATTAGATCGTTGTTAAAACGCTTAACCGGGGAGGGCAGAGTTAATGGAGATAAAGTAAAATTTCTGAAAAAAATCAATGCCTGCGTAACTGTCCCCGTGACCAACATAGCAAATTCCTTTGAAATGGAAAGTGCGAAAGGGGGGAAGATGAGAAATGAAACAACGAAAGGGAAAGCAAAGAAATGAAGACTGTCGCGAATTTTTTCGCCCACGGCTGTTGGTCGAATATTCACCAAACGTCCCGGCGATCGATCAGACCGGAAGCAGTGGAAAAGGAAAGAGGTGAGGGATTAACCCGGGGATTTCGCAGCGTTTCTCGCGAAAGGTTCGGCAGTAGAAAAGCCCCGCGAGCAGCAGACACTCTCGACGTTCGAATTTCTGGATCTTAAAGTTGGCCGGGTCGGAAATGCAAACCGATGGTAAGACGCCTTAAGCGGCGCACCATTTATCGTGGCGGCCGGAAGGAAGTAAAAAGTGGACGCTTTAAACGGTTGCCATTTATCGCGGCGCAACCGGAATAGTTGCTTTTCATCCCGGCACGCTTTCAACAATCCGCGAACCCGCCCCCTGTGCTGCCACAGCATTTTTCTTTTTTTTTTTTCCTTTCTGGCCGACTTTCCGCTAATTACCAGTCAGCCCCCTGAGCAACCAACTTTCCCGCGACACATCGTTATTTTTCCTCGAACGATTCGATCGATCTCGGTTCATGACCCTTATCGACGGATACCATCGACTCACGGCACCCTGGCTGCCACCTTTGACCAACTTCAAGACGACTTATTTATTCATGCGAGAGAAAGAAATCCTTTGTGTATATTAAAGCATGTGACAATGGCACAAAGGCGAGTACGATATGCAATTATTATGGTTGCTGGACTTTGAAATGGACCCCCCAAAAAGAACCAGTCTATTTAAATTTCTCGCCCGCTGCTCGGTGTTATTAAAATATGAAAAATAATAAATTCCTTTCAGCGTTGAAATATGAATTCTAGCTTCGGACGAGCAGACTGAAAATAGTGATTGGTCAATGATTTATTATCTTGTTACTTCCAATAAAGATTAGAATCATTCGCGAACAAGAAACGTCAAGAAGACTCATGAGCAAGAAAAAGCAACCGTTCAAAAGAGAAGCCCTTCATCCACACAGAGAAACATCCCTTGCTTGGCATGCGTGTCTTCCGCAAAAGAAACTTCAATTTTCATACGGTTTCCAGAGTGAAATTCATTGAAAATTCGATAAGAACCGAGCCTGAATTAATCGTAGAGAGGTTTCGTTACAGGCACAATTTCCAATTCAATATTGAGAAGCTAGGCGCCACGTAGGGGCAATAATCGACAGCGAGTCGATAATCTAATTCACTGGCGATCACTAATTGCGAACAGGCCTTCCTGTTGGCGTGATTACAACGTTAACAGCTGCAGCCAGTCTTCAATACCTGTTACACGCGATTTCAATAACCGTTTGCCATTCTATTGTATTGCGAGTAGAGCACGAAGAAGAAACTAAAGCGAAATCTGTTGCTTCTTTGACGTTTAAGATAAATTCATTGTCGCGTTCTCGCTGCTGGAAATCACCGCAACAGGAAACTTTATCGGGGCTATTTTACATTTCCCTATTTCTCTGTTCATTATTTATGCAAACCGCCGGAAAGTACGATGAGAAAATGTACGTTTATGCAAATACAAGACACCTCTAAACATTTATTTATGTTTCGTGGGCAGCCTTAACATTTAGCCGTCTTGTTCTCCACCTAGGAGCAGAGTTAAAAGGAATTATTCTTCTAACGATCGTGCTTGAAAGAGACTTCCGTCCCGTACTGGCATTCTCATTGTTCTCAATTAAGCGTTCGTTTAACACGAGTAATTGATTGCGCGAAAGCATTATCGGTCTCGATAATTCTTGATACATTAAACATCGATGTAATTAGAGTAATGACCGTAGAAATGAAGTAATAGTAGGAAATTTTCATTCATTCCGGTATGAAATACGTCTAGCAGCGATTCAGTGTAGCTGCCATTAAGAGCAATTCGATCCACTCGTGATAACTGCTTCAAGATTTCATTTGAATTAATTTAATTAATCACAGAATTTACCGTAACTACGTCACTTTTTCAAGATACGGTAATGAAATTTAGAATCTGAATCTGACTTCGGACTCTGAACGTCTTGAGATCGTTCCTGCATCCAACAGCATAATTACAGCGAATAATTCGTCGCACCTTTCCTTTCATTTATTTTCCCTCCCATTCCTTTCCTTTCCTTTCCTTTCGTTTCATTTTCCCGAGTAAATTGTCGCAAAGTCATCCTCCAGCTAAACTTAGCTAGCAAGTTCATATAAGCTTCTCTTTGTTTTCTTTTCTAACGTTAAAGCGACGTTGTTCTCAGAGGTGGAGCATCCTCGTGCCTAACTCGCAATTAGCGTTTTCTAATGACGACGAGTCACAGAGAAGGGCCGCCGTATTCTCTGACGTTCTCTCGACCGTGAAACAAGACACAGTTAAGAGGAAAAAGTAGAAAAAGAAAAGAAACAAACAAACGACCACTTTACACGTACGAGTCGCTTTATTTGATTTCATTTGATTATTGTTATTCCCGCAGTGGCGAGAGGAAAATTCCCTAACAACAACTTCGTTTTCTACAAGTATCCTGTTTCGTGAATCAAGGACCAACGTCAACGGAATCGTTCGTTCTTATTAACGTGTGTAAAAAGTCGTTGAGGAAAAACGTGAGGAAACAAAGAGAGAGAGAAAAAAAAAACGGGATGGAAAAATGGAAAACGCGGAGAGAAAAAAAAAGGGAACGGAATGAACCAACGGGCTTTCAAGTTGGTCGCGTTAATTAAAATAATGCTTACGAGATAATTAATTTGTGGCCGGGCAAAGTGATGGACGAGGCATGCGCCGCGTTGTTGGGGCGGCGTGAACGCAACCGGGAATGAGAGTATAACCGGAACCACGAGAATATTTGCTATTCGCAAATTAATCGATTACAATCAATTGTCTGTTAGCGTTGAAACGTCGAAAGCGGCGCCACGCTGTCGAACCGGCTCGTTTTCTAACGCTTGTTGAAAGAAGTTTCATCGCATCCTAGTTGACAATGTTCCTTGCCTAATCCGCAGAAAAACCCGCTTACGCACAAGATCAGAGTAATGAACATCAACACGAGTATATTAAAACGATATTCAAGAGAAAAGCAACCTCTCGTGCCGCTTAATTAGAACTGCTACGAAGCTTAACTATTAAATTAATGAATGTTAATTTCATCCGGTTGGCCGGCTGTCTCTATTACCGCCGTTTCTTTTCCTCGTCGAATCACCGTTGGCAAAAATTTCTCTCATTCGAGCCGTTCGTTTGAAACAAGTCGACTAGTCGTGATAGTCGTCTCTTTGAAGAGTTCGAGGCGAGCCTTTTATACTTTTCACGAAAAGCCCTCTTTAAGCGACTTATGATTTTCAATCGTTTAGGGTGGCCTTACCCTTTAACGCGTTTATAGTTACACATCCGGTAACGTTAGTGGGTTTCCGGGTTTCCTCGGGCATCGTGACCGAGGCGACGCGACGTGGGACGCATTTCGATTGAAAATCAAACTGTCCGTCCGCGCGACCGACTTTTCCCCTCGAACCGGAATCGAGTTAACCCGTCAGGCGTCGCGCGTTCGTTGACTTTTACCTCTCGAGATCCCGATTTATAAGTTGGGACGAGGGAAGGATATTTCCATCTCGTACCAGGGCGAAAAAGGCAGACCTCGCTGCGGAATCTCCCCCGATTTATGCAAATCCGTCCTAGAGGATTGCGTGAGGAAAGAAAGCAAAATGCCACTTTCTCGAAGACGATGTTTCCGTTTATGACCGAGTAATGATAGAGCTTATCGACGTTCGTTGAACTCGATACAGTATTTTATAAACACTCAACTTATTAATGATTCAAATAAATTTCAACAGTTTTATTGTGACAGTTAACGTATTGATGGATGTGTAAAAAACCTAACCCTCCCCTGACTTTTTAACAGTAATTTACATTTTTATCGAATTAACGTCAGATTATTCACAAAGCAGAAACAAATTGATTTCGGGACGATCGCTTTCTCGAGGGAACATCTGTCAAGCTATCGGTTTCAATAGCTTCCGGTGCGACGGTTTTTCCGCAGACCATCATCAATCTTTTATTGCAATTTATCGTATTGTGGGAAACTAATTTCTACTGGTCCACGACTCACCGATCGGGCTTGTCCTCGTTCTTGAAAAGAAATCGAACTCCCCCGAACGGCTGCATTCCGCGCCGTAATTCCATTAACACCGACAGTGATGAACTACGGATGTGTTCGCCGGCACCGATTGGACGGGACCAAAAATTAATTTTATTTCATTCCGCGAGGAACCACCTGTTACATGACCGCCGTCTGACGTGCGAATCGTTTCGTACGTACGCGTGAAATAACTCGTTTCGATCGTCGAACGCGGCAAAACATCTAAATTAACGCGCAACCTCTCGTCCCTCGTCAAACGTCGATTCAATTTCGTTGGAACGTCGCGTCGCGTCGAAGGCGCGATCAAATCGCCATCAAGCAGCTGTGGACGGGCTAAAAAACGAACGAGTTGCCCGTTCACCCTTCTGTTTCGTGTCCGAGCACGCCTCGTTCCAGCGATACCCTTTTTTTCCTTGTCCGCTCCAACGTTTCGCCTCTTCGTGCTCGCGACCACCATTCACGATTTTCCTACCTTCGACCTACGTGTACCAGTGTATCCGTTTACCACCCACGGTGACTCTCGACTTCTCGCTGACACGCTGATTTATCGAAGAGAATTCCGCGAAGCTACGGCGACTCGGCGCTTGTCGCCACGGAAAAATAAGAACCAAAAGAATTGGAAGAAACAAGCGTACTCCTCTCGCCTGGGGCGCGAGATGCATCTTGCTTCAAGATTGCCCGATTTCCGTTTCCTTGACGCGACGTGTCAACATGCTCGAAAAGCGCGAGAAATATTTAAAAACACGAATAAGAACGAGCTGACTCTCGGCGATGAACGACGTTATTAGTTTTAAGTAGTATAGCTCAATCATTAAGTTTCCTGCGGTAAGAAAAACAATTGCGCGTCTTACTATACACGGTTATTTCCACTGTGGCAGTGAACGCGTAAGGAGCCGTTCAGGAAAACGGCAAGGTGACGCAAACAAACAGGTTATTGCTTTTTTATCATTACCAAGAACGAGTGTCGCTTATTTTTCAAACGCAACAATGCGTGTGAAATTAATTTGCTTCATAGCCGGGATCTTCGTTCCCCCGATTGCCATTCCCAGCTAAACAACTTGGAAACCCCCGAGTAAATTGAGTTGCACTGGAATATAACCTAAAGCAGGGATTCGTAAGAAAAGTTTCTCCTCGAATAGGAAGGAACATGGTGTGCCAGCAAAAACAGTGTTGGTTTGAAGAGGCAATTGCGGGATCGAATCGTAGTATAGCTCGATTGGAAGGCTGGTTTCTTCGTTTACCAGACGATTGCTTCGACCAATTGAACCGAACCGATGAATTCGAAATTGCAATCGTCGAAACGGGGCTACAAATTAACTCGAAGCATATCACGCAATAAAGACATCTCGTTTTCCGTTGAAAGAAAAAATAAATGGGTCAAAGCGTATAGAGGTCGCGGAAAATGGAGGAGCTTCGAAAGGTTCCGTTTAAGGTGGATGGTCAAGAGAAACGGTACGATCAATTTCCATGCTTTTACCGGTTTTCCAGCGATCGGCCGAAGCCATCCAGGTCACCAGAAACGTAAAGACGTTCGTTTGCCGGGTTGCCGAAGCACGAAGCGAGACGGAGAATTATGTGGGCCGACTTTGTTCGATGACTTTCGGCTCTCCATCGACGCCTTGATTTATTGCATTACACCCAACACTGACACTTACACTAGCGCCAGGGTTCTGCCTCTTCTCGCTGCCAGCCGAGGGGCGAATTTTATTTACTTTTAGCGAATCGATCGACCACGGCAGGTGAAGGTGAGAGATGGAGGAGAGCCGGGAAAGGAGAAGCTGGGTCGCCAGCAATCCTGGCACAGCGAACCGAAGAGTTACGTGGCCTCGCTACCCGGCCCGGCCTTTCGTTCCTTCCTCGTTATATCATCGTCTACTTCCTTCGAAGGTCGTGAATTTACGTCGACATATCGGTCTGAACACCGTTTCCCACCAATTCCATCTCTCACTACGCGTTCCGTGTTTCACGGTTTGCCGCCTCTCCGCCTCTCTTCGTCGCACACCCGAATTACCGTAATATAATGTTCACTGGAACATTCGATCTCTTTTCCTGTCACTTTCCCCCGCTTCGTCTTCGCGATCTCGAAATATCCAAGAACGGGATCGTGACACGAGAACAGGGAAACTCTCTACCTGAAAGCTGCTACCCCGTGTTTCTGGATCGAAACCAACCCCTTTCGACAAGACAAGTTCGTTAAGGGTGCACCAGATGAGAAATCAAACAGACTAGGACTAGATACGTGCAGTAGGTATTCGTTGTTTCATACGAAATAGTTTCAAACGAAATTATCAGATCGTACTGTAAATTCAACAATTGTTTTAGCAAATGTTCGCATAGTTCATTGAAAACCGCTCCAGAAATTCGTTGACTGAAAATAACGCGGTGAACACTTTCGTACGCTCGATCGGAGCGACGAAGCTGGATAAAGGGGCAATTCGCGAGCGCGGTTCCTAACTTTCGACTACTTCTGCTCGGCGGGTTTGCATCGGTATCGCTTGAATTCGCGCATAATTCGCGCTTTAGATGCCACGATAGCAGGCGTTTCTATCTCTAACGGACCCGATGAAATGTTTCGCAACTATGCTCTAACCTCATGGTATTCGCGATTCCATTTGCAACAGAGAGAACCCACGCACGTAGTCTGAAACGCAACGCGTTAAGGCGAATTAAAGCCGCGTTAATAACGTTCCAGCGCGTTGCACCGGCTCGCTTTCGTAGCCACTATCCGAGGATATCCCGTTTCCTGCCCAGAGCAAACTTATTTTCCTCGATTCGTTCTATCGTTTCGTAGGTTTTCACCGCGCGTCGCCAGCACGACGCGCCTCGAGCGTAGTAAAAACCCGGCCACGAAACAACAAGACACCGAAGATGCTATCGGTCTCCCAGCAAAAATTGCTACCGGCACCGTATTACGTTAGCTTTACGACAACGTATGTTTCTTTACGATTTCTTCCTTTCCACGAATGGAATGTCGTTTCTTTACACCTACACACAACCCACACACACAGCGAGAGAAAGAAAATTCACCCTACCACCCTTCTTTTCGCGGATTTTATGGCGCAACGGGAGTCTGGCAGCATCGTTGCCAAATGGAAGGATAATTTCGCGAAACCGGGTCAAACTTTCAACGGGATCCGACACGCCGCGACGCGTTTTCCTTTTTTACCCTCGTTTTATTACGACAAACTCCGTTTCGTCGTTCGTATTCCCCTTTACCGATCTCTTCTAAATGCCTGGCCTGGTTTCTTTTTTTTTTTTGTTTCTCCTTTTTTGTTTTCCTCATCGAGATGAGACGACACCACGACGAGGAAATTCGTTGCAACGAGAGAAGAGACAAAGAGCCCGAACGAATTCACAGGCCGTGGAAATAAAAGGATTATTTTCGATTTGAAATTGCTACGGTTCGTCGAAAGCAGAGTTTCGATATAGTAATTCAGCCGCGCCGTATCGTTTCTCGCGATATCGTATCGCGCGATAGGAAAAGCTTTCGCGAAACGAGAGGATCCTATCCAAGTTCGAATTTTCAACAGGAACCAGTCTTTGTTGCCGGTTAAAATGTCCTGGTAATATCCCGTCCCCTTCGCGTGCCGTTAGTTTCGTTCCACTCTCAACCCCTGTTTCCCTCGTTTTATTTTATTTTACAGATTCTTTTTTTTCTCCGTTCAATGTAATTCCATTCGAAATAGGCAACATCTCGCTGCGGCCTGTCGAATCGAGTCGATTGAAAACGAAAATATTGATGTTCGCGAGACTACACGACCGGCATCGTCGCATTGTGTTCATTTTCACGTAGCACGCGTTTATTTCAATTTATTATTTCCAAACAAAAGAAAGTAATAATCCTGGCGTTCGATTACTATACGACATCGAAAATTTGATTGTGTTCGAAAAGGCATTCAATGGATAATACCTATTGATATTTGTTAGTGCGCTCGTTAAGGGATGAAACGCCAGTTTATTTGGGAGAATGTTAAAATATCGTAATCGCACGAGAAAAATAGAGGAAAAAAGTCACGTAGTTAAGCTTACGGGAAATGAAATTGAAGCCAGTAGTTCCCACTGGAAGCCTGCAGAAGAACCTATTTCTTGTTTTGTTTGTTATCGCTATCGCATCGAGTCGAAACAATACGCGACCCAGGGGAAGAAAGGATACCTGTTATGCTACAACGCATCGATAACATTGTCGGTTGGGAAAATTGGGTTATCATTGTTCCTTTTCACGTATAGAGTTTCCGAAATAGTGCAATTTATCCCTTGCACTCGAAAGGCTACTCGCATTCGTTATTTAGTTCAATAAAGCAGTTTAGATATTTAATTATACTCGATGTACGTTATGAAGATCAACGACCTGATTCGGTCAGTTTCAGTTTCAGAGACACACGAAATTTTAATTTCAACTGCGATACGAGGTCTGTCATTTGAGTAATTATATCAAATTGGGGGTCGCTTAACGAAGGAGCTGAAACCGCGATTACAACTTCTCCGACGTTATTTCACGTCGCGTCATGGAAAATGTAACCTCGGTGAGCTAATTAAAATACACGCTCAGATTACGAGACACCAGGTCAGGAGGATTTCAAGCATTAGGCAAATGCGGCACGCAGAGGACGCATTGACATTCGTGACCCGAAGCAAAAAAGGGTACCAGCTACGAACAACCGAGAACACCGGGACTCTCGTGTTGCTTTTGTTTCGAAATTATTCAAAGCTCCCCGCTGCTTTTTCAACGCGCTCTAATCCTGTATCTTTAAGGCGAGATTACAGAGAGTTTCTTGCGTTCAGGTGTACGTTTAATATTGCCAGAACTTGCAGTTAAAATTCGACCAACTTCATCTTTGACCTTTAGAGTATTGAACTTGTGTAATACATGTAAACAAATAGCGGTTTATTAGTTTAAAAAAATAAATAAATAAAACTTTTCATGGTATTAATGGTACGTTCCATTTAAGTTGGTAATTGAAGAAGGAAGAACTTTGCAAGGGCAAGTTTGAAATCATTAAAAAGTTTTGAAAATCGAGTGTGTAGTAATTACTTTCATATATACCAACTTTTATATTAAATTTTGTTTCTCTAAAGTTTTGCAAGTGAACATTTAATAACCATTCCTCTAACAATGGAGTACAAATTGCGCAAAAGGAGAAAGAACGTCAGTTATTCCTCTACAATTTTGATCAAAGAGCAAAATAATTAAACTTCGTTTCTCTCGTATTCCTCTGATAATTCGATAATAATCATTTGCACAGAAAATCAGTGAAATCGTTTTCGACAAATGCTTTTTCCTCGTTAATTACCTACCGGACATTAAGGCGGCCATTAATCATCGGCCAATCTGGAGCACGTCTTAACTTCGTATCTAACGCGTTACGCGTATTCATATCGACCGCGTAAATTTCTTCGCAGAGTAATGCCGTTAAATTCCCTCTCGCACGATTTAATTCCCGCCTCTGTATGCAATGGCAGCCTAATTCCAGGGAGATCGATACTTTAACGACGCGTGCCTTACATTTATCTCTCTGCTGTCCTCCGTGCTCCGTTCCGGAATCACCGAAAGCCCAATCTGAACGCGTTGCGTCGTCCGCAACGAGTCACGTATCGCGACAACCGTGGAATATCGATCCTCTGTGAATATTTCAAGACTCGCGCCACGTATACGCGTCGCACACAGGAGGAATCGTCGCTGAAAAAATGGCTCGTTCGTCGCTCTTTTTCATTTACAATCGCGATCACGAACATCGGATCATCCTGGCGTGTCGTGTCGCGTCGCGTCTAGCCGTCCGAAAGAATTCGTTCCGTTTTTCACAGCCACGGCTGCGATAACACGTGTAGGTACATAAACACGAGGAGGTTCGTTGCACCGAGTTTTCTACATAGTCACACATGCGCTCACGGAAGGCACACGCGAAACAGTGGCGGAGAATTATCAATGAAGTTGCTTAGTTGGAAAGCAACCCCCTACTATACAGAGCCTACCCCAACACCAATATCTACGATAAAACATTTTTCACTTACCCATTCGTTGTTCGATGTCTCGATCCACTGCTCGCAAGATCCTCCTCGTTCTTGCCGGAAGTGCGTCGCGCCGACACCGCGTTCGAAGTAGAGAAATCCATGGTGTCCGCGGCGTGAAATCCGACCATTGTCACTGGAAATTAACGATACACTAGAACAACATTGCTCGACGAGCTGCACGTTCTATTCGAACGGATCACAATGTGACTAACCGGTCACTCGAATCTAATACCGCGACAAACGATACAGGACACGATGCGGTCACGTTCAGAAACACCGTCTCCGTTAACAAACCTCCCCAGTAGATATTCCCTCTTTCTCTCAAAACTGTCACACGTGTTACAGAGTACCACGACTCACACGCGATACATGTTATCGATCACACACTCTTCAAATCGCGGGCACACTGTTCGCGTCTCACCGAGTACCACTTGGTTGAGTAATCTCGATCCATTCGCGGCTACAAACAAGGATCTTCTCGGTATAATGGTAAATGGTATCACTGCAACGACATCGTCCTTAGAGCGGACCACCACTATCTTATCGGCGAGGACGATGCACGAGGCTCATACTGTCAGGAGGATGCGATCGAGACGGTGTCGAGATGCCCCGACGATCGTTGTCCGTCACCGTACAGCATCACGGCATTCGCGTAGCGTTACGCAGCACACACTCGCGTGTTTTTCCAGGGATCAAGTGGAGCACAGTGGAAACGATGAGTCGGGGATACGTTCCGAGAACGGACGGACGGAGAGGAGCAAATATCGAGGGGGACACGAATAAACGCAAGCCGGAAAGGAGCGCGAAACGTGACCGATCGCGAATAAGGTCCTTCGTACTTATTGTTTTTCAACCAGCCAACGGCAACGGGGGTGAACTTACACGGGATATTAACCGACATCCGACTCGCGCGAGAGTTGGTACGAAACTAGTGGCGAGTTCTCGGTCGACTGTACTTGCATCCCCACCACCGTCCGCGTACCGTTCCCCCACCGCTCGACTCGCGTAAGGCACACGCGCCCCTTACCCCCTCCTTCTAATGGGCACGCACCGAGCTACCCGGAGCGTGACACACGCTCACGCTTCTGGTGGGGGCTACGGTCGCGTGGCGGGCTACCCTCGCGGTGGGGGATGAGAGGGCAAAGGGGTATGCGATCCAAACGAAAGGGGAACGACACGGAACCGGAGAGACAGAGAAGAAATGATACTCGGTGCGTTCGCGCAGGCGCCTTTCCCTCCTGCGGGAATGCATCCTCGTGAAATGCACGGTAAGTACGTACGGGATAACGAAGGCCGCGGGTGCAGAGACCTCTGCTGTTATGCTTCCAACGACGCACAGACGCTGACTGTGCTGGCCAGCTATACACTGGGTGTCTTGTAATTGATGAAACAACCGGAAAGAGTTTAATTCTATTCTAAATGTGGACCGTCTAAAAAAAAAGGGGGCAATTATCGAGTGGTTACTGTACTGTACAGCCTGTTCCAAATAAATAATCCCATTTCTTCCAGTTGTAGCATCAGTTACACGACAGCCAAGGATTATGAAAAAGTCGACGATCATCATCCCCTGGTTCAATATTCAAGCGACCCGCCTTGAGATGCAGCCAAACGAGGAACGTTCGGTCGTTCGGTGGATGTCGTTCCAGAAGGGCGATTAATGAGGTTCGAGACAGCGAACCGGTCGAGAGGAAGTAGAGAATCGCGAGGCGGAATGTCGAGGAACGTCAAACAGGCCGGGTAGAAGTTTGCTCGTATAATAGCGCAGCCTTGAGCGCGATATGTCTTTAGAGCTTAGGTTTCGCTCTACCGAAGGGTAAACGTTTGCCATCGACAAATATTTGAGCTAGTTCGCGGCGGAGATACTCGTCCGCTTCCTTCGGCCCGGTACATGTCCGACTTGCGGAGACCTCGTCATTAAATTTTGAATACATTTGAACTCGTTTGTCGGCGGTGCGCGAACGATGAACGAGAGGCGCGTGCGCCACCTGATCCTACTGCATGCGTCCTCCAGAAGAAATGTAGGTAAACGCGTATGTAGGGGAACGAGCGCGAGAACGCCGAGGATGACGAGGAGGACCGTCATCCGCCAGTAGGAAGCTCTTCAACGACAGCGACGACGATGATAACGAGAGTTACGCCGACGTTACACGCTGTCTGGAGGGAATACCCCGTCTCGCAACCGGGATACTCGGCGCCGTTGAATATTTTACATTCGTGCGCGACACTAAGGACGGACAACGCCGCTGAAAGGGGAGGGTTTGAAACGCGCGAAAGGGATGAGGCTGGAATCGCAGCTCGGAAACGGATCTCTCGTACAAATAGCCGCGCGTTGTACGCTTTATATTTCTTTGTAATTTAAATTTCCCTACGACGAAACTCCGCAATTTATGACGACAAAGATAAAGAGAGGACCGGGAAGAACTGGTCAAAGTTTCCGGAAGGAACATCGTTCATCGGGAAACTTAATCGAAAAATTTCAGATACCTTGTGGATCTTGCCGAATATTCGTGGTGAATATTTAAAAATCGTGGATCAAGTTTGAAAACTAGGACTAAAGCTACTGTTGAATAAGATAGAAGGATGTAATCAAGATCGATTTCATCTAATTCGGCCTGGAGGAGAAGTGACCAACCCCCGGAGATGGAGAAATTAGAAGACGGCTGAGCAAAGCTTTGAGTGACATTTCGTTTGACGTAACCAACGGTGATAACGAGGAACGGTAGCGGAAGGTTACGTGCTTCCTCGAGAGGATATTAATCCGTAATGATGCACTCAGTCCGTTGGATCTTCCAAGTTTGCGTACTACGATGTAGACAGAGAGATATCGGAAGTAAGGAGCACCACGTACAGCGACAAGGGAACTGAACTTGCGACTCTGCCGCCCGTGGCAGCAACCAGTTTCATTGAAATTCATCCTCATGAATACTGTCAATGTATTCGATCGATGCTCCTATACTTTATCGATTAAAGTTTTCGATTAAAAACTTGTCCCTGTATCAATCAACCGATAAATATTGTGTACACGCCTTGTGTCTGACAAAATAAACTATCAGCAATACACTGCTATACAAGATGCATCGTCACGAAAACAAAACTAATAAATCCATTTAACCAGAAATAGCGCGAAGTGGTTAAAATAGTACACCCTGCAGAATGCACCTCGATATAATCGTAATTAAGTTATACGCTTATTAACCATATTTCCTTCTTCCCTTAATGCCGTAGTACAAACATTTTCTCGAAAAATTCAAACGGCGAAGGGATTTTCTCCTTCTATTTTCATTAGATCCCAACAACGCTTGCACGTGCTCGCTCCTGAGGGATAGAAAAAATGTATGGGATAAAGGAAGAAGGGATAGGTTAAGTCCCGGTCCTTTTTTGTCCTATCGGTGAGAACCGTCAGCTCTTGGGCGACGAGAGTCTCTCCTGCTGGAAGCTTGCTTGATGGCAAATCCTCGGACACGAGATTAAACGGGACTGCGGCTTAATTGATTTTCTAATGTGCGGTATTAATAGATTGATCCGAAGCGACGACCTCGAAGTTTGCTATTGTCGCGCGATCGACCAACGACCGTGGCCCATCCTCACTAGAAATCATCCGACCAGCTAGCTATCGCTCTCAGCGACGAAAAGTCGATGAACCGTGTGAAACGACGAGTAATTACCCGAAAGTAATGTCATCGAAGAACGACCCAGAGCTACGATCACTGTTGTCTTAATAGCGACTCTCCGCTTAACCCATTTCCACCGGATCTTCACAATCAAATGGTCCGTACATTTTTCAATCTTGCATTACTCGAGCGACTTTAAAACGCATACAACTTTAGCCTCTTCTGGACAATTTTCTATCGCAACTGTCGAGAAGGATTTATTCGCACGTTGAATTCACGGAAAATGCACGCCCTGCTCCAAGAATCCTCTTCAAGAACTTCCGTTTCCATCGTGAAATCATGTAGTTCTGGCGAAAAAATATCACAGATTCAGTTCAGCCCGGCTTACTCTTTAAATATTACAGAAACTTCGAGAGACAACGTTTCCACGGCTTAATGCTAGCTTCGCGACGCTCGAACGTTTCGTACAGTTTAAATTTTCAAACTGCTTATTGTCCCCGTCGCGACTTCTTCTCGTTCTTGGCGTTTTCTTTGAAAACAATTGTCCCTCTCTTCCTTCACTTTCAGTTTCCTTCTTAATTTACTTTTCTTTCCTATTTATCTCTGTTCCGTTGCAGCTGATAACCGAACCGGATAAATGGTCCCGTGTAGTTCCATTAAAACCGATTCTTCAAGAAATATTTGCAAGTGAATAATTTGTTTTTTTTTTTTTTTATAAACCGTAAGCTCGGTTGATAAACGTGTCAAAAGATCTGTTATCTCAATTATTTTGTAATCTCAATTATTATAAAGTTGAATAGATTGGCAATATCTTGCGATTGAGACGTTGAATTAATGTCCACGATAGAATAAAGACGTTCCTTGACAGCAACAAAACAACTAAGGAAAAACTTCAATATCCAGCGATTGATTTGCTATTGTTGTACAACAGATGCCGCAGCAAGAGAGTTTAAGATCGGATCGCGATTATCGTGAAAAAAAAAATCGCGTCTGAAACGTATCCCACATCGAGCGTTCACGTCGATATCTCGTATCCAAGAAGCATCGTGATTGATGAGCACCGTGTTCGAACCTGACGATGCAACCGCTGAAGAACGATCGCGACCCGTACCCAACTCGATAACTTAATAGAAGCAAAAGCGACTCGATAGACGAACTTCACTTCACTTCACTTCATTCCTGTAATTAATGGTTACAGGTTGGAGGCTGGGTTGAGCATTTTTCCAAAGTTCCTTTTTGACGAAGAATTAATCGAGGAAAACAATTGACTTCGCTTCTTCATCTTGCCCGCGAAAAATACAACTTTCTGCTCGCGTCGCGTCATCTCCGTCGTTCTCCTCCCTCATCTTTTATTCAGCTTCCTTAACGGGAAGCGTTCGTCTGGCTCATAAATTAATCGTTGCATCGCGTCACAACGGAAAGCGTTATTTATAATGTTCACGGAGTATTCCGGGTGGCCCCGGGACACCGGTGAAATATCGTTGGACGCCTATTAAAAGGCAAATTTATATCAGGAACAGTATGTTACGGAGCAAGGCTTGTAAGCCAGATTTAAAACTACTTATCCGGCCCGGATCTTCCCGGTCTTTCCGGGGACGAGAGTAAATTCCAAAAGTCGGACAAATTCCAGGTCACACCTTTGGAATCGCTTTACTCGAGAGGAGACGCGACGCACCAGCAGGGTTCTATCGCGAGGAAGAACGACGAGCGCGGTCAGGCTGCTGTCGCCCTGTTCGGACCGAATTTCTGCAGCACGCGCCACGCGAGATAAACTTCGCCCATATTTGCCTACGACTTGGCTCCAGCAAGAAACGAACGAGGGCGAAAGGCTGGAGGAGCTGGCGGAAAAAAGAGGTCGGACATATTGCCATGGTGGCATAATGCCAGCCGGAATTTCCGCGAGGCGTCCGGACGTAAATTGAATCGAGAGGACTGTCTCGAGGATAAGCTACGAAAGTATGTTTATGACTCGTCCGATGCCAACTCCATCGCCTTTTATTCGCATCTAATTTCAACCTCTCTGTCTACTCGTTACTTGCAGATTATTCGACAGAAATATATAATACCATGAAAATTAGCTTGTTAGAAGAAGAACTTAATGTTGTGTTTACGTTAAACAGTACTACATTTGTGTGTCCCTTGAAGGGGAGCTTCATAATTTTATCCACCAGTGTAGGCGTGTTTCGATGTTCCCGCGCGGATAAGCACCACGTCCGACCGGCAAACGTAGCAACGCGATAAGGGTCGTAAGGATTTCCGTGAGAGTCGGAGTGTTTTCCGATAATATTATAAATTTTAACCTGATAATTCGAAATCTCCGTTGTGGACGCCTCGTAATATCGCTGAACAAATCGATTACGCGGCTATCTATCCGACCTGGATATTCGATCCTGTAGCCAACTCTTTCATAGCTTGCAGAATAAAATTCTCAGACAATTGGAACACGACCTTGTCTTCGGAAATTGTCGCGGATACCTCTTTCCCTTCGCGATTTTTCGCGTCATCGAAACTCCAGCACGATCTCGAGTTCCCGAAATTCATCGATCCTTTTCTCGGACGGTCGAGCATAGAACGGCTATTTTTATTTTACGATACCTTTGATTTCGTATGCCGGATACGCCGACGTTTCACATTTTCAAGGCTTGCCAGCTCGTACGGGGATGATTGCCAATAACGCCGGCTACGAAGAAAATATATTTTTCCCTGCCGGGTTATAACCTCTTAATCGAGCTATTTTGTCGTCACTCACTACCATGCGCGCTATTTCCTAACTATATTTTATCCTGCGACCTTCTTTGCCTGCCTATTCCCAGAAACGATGCGAATTTCACTCGCCACTTCGACGTTGAATAATTTCTAAGACTACTTCTCTGTCTGGCAATTGTAATAACAATTCTTTCTCCTCTCGACATTTCGCATTGTCCCGTTTTCTTCTTTTTCCCGGCCGTTCCATCCGTACGGAACGAATGAATCGTTAATCGATCAGTTTTACAATTTCTCCGAGTCAATATTTCATCGCGTTCAAACCATATGTATGTAAGTACATATGTACGTAACGTACTCAAACGCATATTTCGAGTCGGATCTTTCGTTACGTTCGCCTATTGATACAAGCTTCATTAATGCAATTCACTTTCTAGAGAGTACAGGCTACAAGTTAATTCGAAGGGAAATTAAACCGAATTTTCCTCTAAAGAGATTTCAGAATACGATTTTCCTCCGCCATTGCCAACAGCAAATATCGTGTAGAAATAATTTCAAGAGAGAATACTTTTTATTTTGTCAAAGAAGAACCATTATTTTCTTTCTTAAAAAAAAAGCACATATTCCAACAGCAAATTTTGGCTGGATGCTTTAACATCAAGAGTAGGAAGCTTCAAGATTTCTAGCATCTTTTGCAAGAAACAATAGTGATGTTCTTTTCGTCCTGATATTTTTTTGTAAGTATATATTCTTTTCTATGGGCCGCAAACTGGAACAACAGGCTGGCTTTTTATTGAAAGTTCTATTATCGACGGCGGAGAAAACGATTCCTGGCGCGATACTTTGCAGACGATTTATCCGTTTCGTTTCCAAGACGATCTCTCGCGGCGACGTAAAGACGCACCAAAGCCATCGACCGGTATGTCAAAGTGTGTCGAGTGGCATGGATGTGTTTCAAGTTTTTCCTCCTTCCGTCTACCGCGAGACGCTCCTTTTTCTTTGGCGCTCGTTCTTTTATTTTCCTCTTTTTCAACGGCGAAGCAGAACTTTCACAGAAATACCAATTTGTCGAATTATTGCGTTCAAAAGGGTCGCTCAGTCTGCTCTCGACTTTTATGCGAGAGACAGTCCCACCCTCTCGCGCCCTTCTGCTTCTCTCCGCTCGCGGCACCAGGCCGTCGATGCAAACGTTCCTCGACCTCGGATAAGTCGAAATTAATATTACGACTGGAAAGTAGTCTCGATAAGGCTCAAGTGCCATACGGTGCTGACGATAAAACTGCTTATTGCTTCTTCACGAGTTTTCTTTTAACGAGTTTATGCGGTGCCTCGAGTGATCCTTGTCGCTATTGTGCCTACGGATTCTGTCGTGAATATTACTCGAGCTTTTCAGCCTTTCAAAGGTACTTAAACTTCTCATGGATCACTTGTAAACACTTTCCTTTATGGCGGTTGGATTGTTCAATATTAAAATAGTACTCTACGTGTGTTTAAATTGATTGAATCTCGGCGGATATAATCTTTCGGCAAACGGTGGTCACAGAGTGATTGATACGTTATCGGTAATGTATGAATGCCTCGCGTTTTTGGACAAAGTATGAAATATCTGAATTATTTTAATATTATATAAACTTTTCCTAAACGTTGTATGTAATATCCAGACATTATATAAAATGACAAATACTACTTAGGCAAAGTATTAAAAGAAAGTCACAAAAGGATTTTTATTGAGAAGAGGTATACGACAAAGAAAGAAATACAAAATAAAGTACAGGACTTTTTTATTGAGGAAAATAAGAAAAAATAAAATACGAAGCTACTTGTTGCAACAAGGAAGAAAAGAATTTAATTTAGAATTGCACTCAATTGTCTTTCTTAGAGAAAAAGAAAACTTGAAAAGAGAATCATGGAAAGGCTTTAATTAAAAATACATTTAAAAATACAACAAAAAGGAAAATACAAATATAAGAATCATTTTATCTCACGATTGTTCTTAGAAAAAATTATTTCATGGCACACGTTGAAATGGCAAGAAACGTTGCTATGAATTGGTAACGAGAGGAAAGATGGATCCGGTTTCATGAATGCGTTCCTCGCGACCGGAATCGATTGTGCATATGGGACATAATTTGTCCGCCGACTGATCCTAAAGCACGCTCGTGTATTTTCAATGAAACTCTATTGTGCGAGTCAAGAGATTTATCGAAGGGATCGGATGCGTACGAGATCCGCATAATTCCGAGGTAATAAGGCAACGACGTCCCCGTTGGATCGATGTCGCAAAATCACTGCTAGATTCGCAACTTATCAGATAATGTCAGGTAATGCAACCGCATTTGAACGGACCTCCATTGTTCCGAAACTCCTTTTCTCGCTCCATCCGATTACGTTCAGTTCAATTAAACGTCCGAAATCAACTTTGTCCTCGATTTTGATCCTAATGAGCGGACAAAAAACTCCGACGGGGAACATCGTTTTTAAATGATCCTACAACGTCGCTGTCGGGTTAAAAAACCCATCGAAAGTTTAATTACAAAAAAACATAATTGTATAAAATTTCATCGATCAATTTGAATATCAAGAACACGTGTTTGCTGGTAGAGCTTAATTGAAAGCGACACGTGGCATGATTGCGAGTGAAGCGGCTCGAGCAAAGTGGCTCCGTAGAAGAGGAGCGTTAATAATCGACCACGACTACTTGTTAAAACGAGTCTGATTACCGGCCGAATATTCCTCTTCGAACGACACTTTCCAGACTCGTTGAATTTCCCAACCATCCAAACTATTCTCCTGACCCTTCCAATTTCACTTCCCATATGCAAGGATAAACACCGCGTTATACATCGACCGAAGGATGTAAGAAAGACGGTTCTCTCGCGTCCTCGCGTTTTTGTTTCAGCAGGAAAATCTGAAATCGTTTCCAAGCACTTAGGTCGTAGTCGAGGCGGCCACTAACGTAAGTCACAATACGGCGTGGAGTGGTGTAGCCTCGTGTCTCTCTAAATCTCGAGCAAATCTTGCGGAAGTGCGCGGTTGAGCTGGCGCTGGCTTTTCTCGTCACCCTCGACTTCCGATAGCAAGCGGTGGGGTTAATCGCGAAACAAGCGACGAACGCGAAAGTTCGACGGATAAGAAAAATGGAAAGGGATGAACGATCGTTCGACGTCGAGGAGAATTGGCCTTATCGTTAAGGAGTAAGATAGGGTAAGCTAAGGTGAAGGTAAAGGGAAGCTCGGAGTTGATTCTCGGTTAGGGTCCGGAACGAGACTCGGGGAGTGGGTTTGATAAATGCCATGACATCACGAGAGCAATTATCCCTGCTACACTCTATTTGCAGTTCCCTTGCTCTTTTACCTTACCCCGCTCTAACCTCGCCCCCTTTCTATCAATGTCCGCCGAATCAAACCGTTTCTCTGCTCCTGGTATCTTCGCGATTTGTAAGCTGATAGTTATAAATCTCGATAAATCAACTATATTACATATTCCGACTTTTCGGTATTATCGGGATAATCTAATAGTAATCATGGTTAGCTGATCGCCAGTGTCAAAGCAACGAGAGAAAAATAATTTCCCGGGGCTGGTAGAATGCAACAGCAACGCGGTAACGAGTTAAACCGCGAAATTTGAAAGGAACGGTGGGTTCTTTGATCGAGACCACCACACGGTTTCCGCGTTAATGAATTCTTTTAGCGGGGCACAACGGTGACCCCTTTTTCGTCGTGTTTCGCCCGTCTCTTTGTCTCGATATTCGCCTATTAATAAGAGTTCCGCTACCTGCTATCGCTGCATTCTCTTTTGCAATAATAAAACAGAAACGAGAAAAAAAGGTCACGTTGGATCAAAAGCCGGATAGAGGATATACAATTCGATACCGTAATGCCAGAAATTAGAGATGGGTAACAAATGAGAAGTGTCTGATGTTTCGTCGAGAATCGCCGTTATTCTTCAACGAGAGGATGAAGAAGAAGAGGCTGGCAAGGAGATAGTTTGTCCGACGCTCTCGCCACCCTTGTTGCGTGCATGTTCGGTGATCGCGTGATCCTCCACCATTACCAAAATTCCAAGAAACGCTTTTGGCAAGATGCGAGAACGTACCGTACGCTCTTTGAAAAATAATTTGCTTCAAACATCTCTCGTTAAAACGAAGAGACAAACTTCAGCCCGACCGATTTTACAACTTTGCTTGATCTCTCGATCTTTCAGCAAAATAATAATTATTTATCTTTACTATTTTGACTCTTCAATTAGGTACTGCTGCAATTTGTTTCCGTATAAATATAAAAGGTTGACGTTATGGAGTTTTAATGAAATTATTCAAAAGGATAATGAAACTTAACGGAAGTAATTAGTAACAGAAGTTCAGAGACGTCCATCGAATGTTAAGTAGCTGAATTTAGTAGACGTTTTGATTACACAGCTTGTTCCTTCGTCGGGTTCCTTCGTGATTCCATTCTATTACGTCCTTCTGCGAAAGTATTTCTTATCAAGTATAGCTGCTCACCTTTGTTGCTTTCATTGTGCACAGCTTATATTAAGCAAGATCTTCTCGCTACCCTGTTATTTTTTTCTTTTTTATGGAACGAACAAGAGACAGAATATTTGTACCAGGATCCGAGTAACCTTTGGCGAATCCACCTATACTTTTCCACCATTTTACCCTGTTTTCTCACTCGAATACGACGTTAACATTCTCCTTCGTTCAGATACGCTGGACGATCCCTTGCGCACCGATGCGCAACGAATTATCGCTCGATTCGAATCCATAAACACCACTTTTAACCGTTTTATCTCGCACGCTGCTAAACGAATAAAAACCGACACGCGAATAGCTGTTGATCGTGAACGTACTCGTAAAAATCGTTTGCGTTCCGTCCATTCTCATTCGTTTTGTTTCGATACGTTATACCATTGATTAAACTTGCAAATATATAGAATATTATAGTAAAGTGATATACCTGGATCGATTTTTCCTTGTAATCTAACGATCGGTAAATTGGTTGGCGCGAGAGATGGGTAGAGAGTTAGAGAGCAGGGCCCGAAGAGGTGGAAAAGGTCGACGCGAGCAACCTCGCCACAACCACCTTGTTATCCTTGCTTTCAGGACCGCGAATTAACGGCGGATCCGATTATACGAGTCATTTACGGTCCGTTTCGCCATCGACGATGCCCGGCAACGAAGCGGTTCCGGCACGACCCATTTCCACTCGTTCGAAATAGGAGGCCGCCTTTCGAATATTATCATTCGAATATAGCCCTCACCCCATCCCAAGCCCCCCTCGCTTCTCGCCCATCCACCATTCGGCTCCATTATCTGCCGCGGCCCAACTACTCGAAACTCGGCGCACCATTAAACTATGGGGTCAATTTGTCCGGAACGCGTACAGCCCCGGAATTACGTCCACTGGGCTTGGCTGAAGGGGCCAACAGCAGGAGGAGGAGGAGCGAGGGGCACAGGTTTCATACACGAGATTACACTTGTTCCCCATTAATTTGACGCGAGATCGATAATCTAGCCGGTACTGGCTTCCCAGTGTTAACCTGCCACAAGGAAAGAAACAGCGAATGTTGCTCCTGTATTATTCCAATATCGCGGAAACCATTCGGTATTAATCCTTGGTCCATCGAAGCAACAAGAATTTAACTTTATACCCTGTTTTGTTTTATTTTCTCATTAAAAAATTTACGCCCAACTTTGATCCAACATCTGGCAGCTTCCTATTTCATCGCGAATTTAACTAAACTTCTGTCGTAAGTTTTGTTATTCACATTTAACTGGAAAATGTATTCGAGCCGAGTCGCTGTCAAATATTTGAGTAGCCATTGGATGATAATGATAGACGTGGACACTCGAAAACAACGTGGAATTGGAAAGCGAAACGTTTCAGAGAAGTAACGTCATTGTCGAATAGTAATTTCCACCAGTGAGACACTTACGATATGCAAATTGCAACCATTTCGACGAAGCAAGTAACATCGAATCTCTATTATTCTAGGAGTGGAAAATATTTATAGAAATCCTATTGTCGCGTAACAGCAGGGATGCAAAAAAAATTCTTTAAAAATGTTACCTGTCCGACCGCGGTAACTCACGAAAGGATGCGCACAGAAAAGTGTCAGGAACACATTTTCCGGTTTTCACCAAGTTGGATGTAATTCCGCGATCCCTGACGGCCGTCTAACTTCTGACGGTTTTGTGGCCAGGATGATTTTAAAGTTTCTCTGCACCATTTTTTTGATTCTGCTTTGTATGCCATTTGGACGCCCATGATGAAAGCTCTTATCAACGCGTAAAACGACGCAACATTTCAAGAAACTTAGTTACGTGGCAAAATTTTATTTTTCCTCCATCCGTGAACTCAGGTGCGCCGGATTGTGAAATTTATGGAACTTCGAATTAAGACGCAGAGGAGTAAAACTTTCGACCAAGAAGTTCATAGGACAGCAAGTTCAACGAGCATTTCGAATCAACTGAAGGATATAAGATTTACTGTGCAAGTAACTTGAGAAAAAATATTGTTCATAAGGCATATAACGTAGCACCGTTTACCAAAAGAAATCGATCGTCATCGATCATCAAAGAGCACAAGTCGACGGATCCGTTACTGCGGTAACGATTTCCGTCTAATTATAAGGGCAGGATCCAGCATAATTTTTCGCCTAACTATGACGACGATGGGGGCGGGAACGAAGAAATCGTATCAAACCCTCGTTAGAAAGAGGGCAAGGAAAACGTGGTTCGTCGAAACGACGATCAATCACGATTTTCCCCGGTCCTCGTCAGTCGGCGCATGCATATACGTTCCGGTACAGGGACGAATGAGGTCGTTGAACCGTTTCTTCAGGTCCACGTCCAAAAATACATGGTAACCGGGGAGAAACGACAGAGTCGTAACGAGAAACGTAACGCAGACGACAAGGGAACGAAGAATCGGAGAGAATGGGTTAGAAAAGGGGGCTGGCGGGGCGGAAGAGGGAAAGACGAAGAAGGGGAGAAAAGCGAGCACAATGCTAAGCGGAGAAACTGCGGTGACAAACAGTGGACTGCAGTTAGAGAGAGGAACGGAGAGACAAAACACGACGAAGAGAAGCGACAGAGTCGGGGATGAATATACAGGGTGATATCTAATGGTCCTTGTAACCGCCAAAATTCTGATTCCACGTAAAAAATAAGACTAAAAATTTTGCATACGTAATTTCATTTATCAAACAGCATCGTACAATTTGCTCTTGTTTCGTCGTGTAGAATCTTAATTCTTCCGGTTGCATCCACCAGTTATACGACACCCTATACATCGTGATGCGACTCTTCACAGAGCAAGAATTACTCTTCTCTCATCTATTCTTTCCACGCGGTTATTATGGTAGCCGAGCTATTCTTGGATAAAGAGAAAGATGGAAGAGATGGTCGAAGCGGTGGGCAGGGGTGGTTTCAAGAACAGGAAGGGGGCTGAAGTTTCAAACAAAAAAGAACGGCAATCGAAAGCGAACGGAAGCTTTCACAGTCGACCGGATACGCTCGACTTTTCTGTATTCGAATCGAATCGATTTGCCTCTTCGTGGATAACGTCGATGCTCGGTGCGTCTGCCTCGGAATCCGGCCGCAAGCGTTCCCTTTGATCCGCTAGTTAGGTACACGCGAGCCAAATACGCGTGCATGAGTTGGAAAAAGTTCTGAAAGTTTTGGTTTCACGGAGAACCGAACAACAGTACCTCTTTATCTTTTTCTTTTAATTTTATTTCAATAAACACAGAGGACAGCGACTCGAGAATGCAGTGGGGCAATCAAATTTCTCTGATACAGTGGTCAGCAATGAACGATGGCGAACTTCACTTTGAAGAGATAGCTATGCGAACGAATTCATCGATGACCCATTGAAATTTGTTCATCGCGTTTACACTTCAATTTCGTCGTTTTCTCTTTTACAATCTGTACCTTCGGGAACACGAACACGTCACCAGGTAAATTCTCTCATCGCGACGTACTTTTCGAAGTGGAGCATCGATTTGCTGCTTGTTTCACGCACATCATTCACGCTCGACCGAAGAAATGGGGAGAAGAGAGACGCTAACTTTTTTATTCCAGAACGGTTTTTCGTTCACCTTCCGTCTAACGTGGAACCCGTTTCCTCTCTCTCTCTCTCTCTCTCTCTCTCTCTCTCTCTCTCTCTCTCTCTCTCTAACCCCGTTGGCGAATTATTAAAATCCCCCGCAGTCGCGACCACGGAGACGGGACGCAACTTTTTCAATTCTCGCCGCTTGAAAGTTCGCTTGGAACCAGGTGAAGGCTGCGTTACGAATTTGCTCGAAACGCAGCGGAATGAAATTTCCGTGGAGCGTGAGAAAAAGGAAAGGAAAAAAATGCGCGAAATTATCGTCGTGCCAGGATTCTCGGCTGTTCCCTCTAGATACGAGTAGGAGCAGGAGTTTGCCCGTTAATCGGGTCGAAAAAGGAGGCGGAGAGGAAAGACGCACTATTTCATCGTTAGAACAGGTTAGCCGGTCGACGACGGCTCCTACGCCTTTGCGCTAAATCCATGATTTACTTCCCGGCGAGCCGAGTTCAAAGGGAAGAAGGGTCTCGTCGGAGCCAAGAGAAACTTTAGTCTCCACTTCGGAGACGTCTCGAGTGCATCTCGTCCCTCTGGCCTCTGAATTTAACATCGAAACTGTGTCGATACTTCCCTCTCGCATCACGATATCTAGTCGACGATAAAAGTCCAACATCCTCCTCTCGCGGTCACGATCACGATCACGCTGCCATGCCGCATGCCGGTGTCGAAGGAGGATCGAAAACTTGTCCGTCCATCGCGTCGTTGCGATATTAGATCAAGATAAATTAAGCGGTTTCGCTGGCCCAGCTAAATCTGACCTCGGTATGCCGAACAATGAACCAGACACTACCACTGGTTGCCATCGACAGGCGAAAACTTCTTAACTACACCACTGTAACTAACTTGCCAACAGTCTCGTCTTTACCGAACTTAACCGATGAATAACTGCAAAATAATCAGCTTGAATATTCATGGCGAGTTCCAAGCGCATCGTTGTTGGATTATTTGTTTTCGTTTCCTTGCCTACGGCCTGAGACATTCTATCGGAGTTTCGGCATATATTAGCTACCCTGTATTATTAGTTCACTTTTCCTTCTCACCTTCCACATAATTCACCGTCAAGTTATTTCACGCTAAACAAACGGCGAATGGTTTCTACGATTCGTAAAAATGCTAACCGTTAGGTAACCGCATCGTTTACGAGGTAATATCGCACGACGAATATTATTTACGCGCAACGGAAACCCTTTCCTCCAGAACCACCCACTTTTCGCTCGATCCTGTCCAATAAATATTCCTAGCTGGTCGTGCGAGCGATGAAAATTAATCGGAGGTTTTAATGGAAATTCAGCGCGTTAAAACGGCGCCCAACGTTCTCGTAATTTCTTCGTTACACCCCGTACTCTCTTTTTATGCTCAGATTTTTTTTTTCCAACAAGAAACGTGGTACAAAGATTTATCGATCGCGATAACGAATGTTTCGAGATCTTCAAAGTGTTCTCAGCGGCGCAATCTCGGTAACCCTTTCGCTCTCTCATCTGGCTCGTTTCCATTCGTCGCATCGCTTCGCTCTAATTACGAATTTACCGGGACAAGTAGGTTTAATTTGTGGAGCGAATTAGCTGGCGTCTTTTCTCGCGCCTCGAAAGACTCTCGGTTAAAGATCGCGGCCCGGACGCTGGAGAGACGTAATTCACCGGAAGTCCCGTCGTACTTCACACCAACTAACGAAGAAGAGGAAGGCCGGAGGTAATTGCAAAAATCGTCCAACGAAGATTTACCGCGACGTTTCGAGGCCGGAATTATTAGTTTTCTTCGTTTGTTCAGCTACAATGCGTATTCTTTGCAACACCTGGATAGACCGTGAAGGTAATCGAACGGGTATCGATACTTAATGCGCAAATTCGTGTGATCGGTATCCATAAATTTAATTTGACGCGTCCTGTTCACGATGATGGAATGCAAACAGCTGTGTTTAACACGGTACTCTATATAATACGAATTATTAACACGCTGCAGCAATCGAGCCAGTTAATTAGCGATTAGAGGACAATTTGAAACACGGCAATCAAGGATACCAAACTCGTTTGGTTCATTGAAAAAGTGTTCCTATCAGAAAGCGTACGAGTTATTTAAACTCGCAACAATTAAATTCCGCAACTCAAATATTTTAAATAAATAATCGCTATTTGTGATTCAAAGCGGACCGTGCCCCGAGCGAGTCTCCGTCCTCTCTAAATGCCAGCGGCAGGTGTACAATAATAATATCCACAGAACACAGTCTGTTGCCGTACAACGAGAAAAAGCGGATTAAAAATGTCGAAATACACGGTGTTTTCAAAGGGCTGATTTAAATTTCGGATGAAATAATTGTGGCGATGGCTAATCTGTTTGCTGAATGAATAAATAATTCAAAAATAAAAGCAGTAGGATAATTTTAAATATCACTAAAATCGGACTAATAATAAGCATAACTTGAAACATCATCGATTCCGTGACGATTGAATGAAATTTTACGATCGTTTCCTTGTTTCGTTAAAATTGGTAACGAAATAGAAATAAGAGCAGAAAAGGAGAATTGATAGGCAAATAGAGAGATTCCGGGCAGTAACAATGTGGACACAATACGTGAAAGAGCGAAATAAATAAATTAATTGCATTTTGTAGTAGTGACGGGACTGTCGCGGAAAATCTAGTGATATTGCGTGTGGCATTGATCCCGCTAATAAACGAAACAATGTTACGAGGGTGAACGCAGAGCGTGCCAAGCGAAATGAGTTTTCCGTGGTATAAAACGCGCGACAGCCTGATTGCCCGAGCCGCGGTGTGTGTATTGAAATAACTTCAAGTGCTGGTTAAATAGAGTTATTAGCTTCGTCAGAACGCGGTAACAGTACATGTCATATCAAACATCTACCTATACGTACAATATTGTTCCAACGTCACACGATGCTTCGTCGTTTTGATAATCATTAATTACGATCTTTATCTTTCCCTTTGCCTATGATTTTTCATCTTTTCTTTTCTTTACTTTTTCACTTCTCGTTTCAGCCTTTTTAAGGGCGGCAAACAAGTATAAATATTGAACCGGGTACCGTCGACTTTCTTCTTTAATTAGCCATCGCGGTATCGATCCTCGCTAGAACCCCCGAGGGAACGACGGTATTTTACGATCGGTAGAACCGAGTCCGTCAACCAACCACCGCACACCGTTCCGAATGCTGCCAATCAACTCTTCCTGATTTACAGACTACCGTGAATTTCTTTGGATAAATGTCTCCACTTTTCCACGCTTGCAAACGAG
This sequence comes from Osmia lignaria lignaria, assembly GCF_051020975.1. Taxonomy (NCBI): domain Eukaryota; kingdom Metazoa; phylum Arthropoda; class Insecta; order Hymenoptera; family Megachilidae; genus Osmia; species Osmia lignaria. Next base: position 7,210,969 of record NC_135046.1, on the reverse strand, counting down.
CCCGATCATTGTTGATTGTGAGCAAATAAAACGTTTAACGATAAAACGCACTGTCCGCTGTTAAAAACAATGATTTTTCTCTCTGTTGAAAATATTGCATGCAAATCGTGAAATAATATTTGTGAATAAATGAAATATTTATTGGTAAACCAAAAGAGACAACATAAACAACCGCTTCGTTATGAAATGAATGCTCACTATAATAAGATCACTATAGCAAAGATAAAAGGAAAAGTTTAAAATAATCCCTCAAACGTAAAAGAAGAATATATTTACACGACGGGTTACTTTAGAGTTATACTATTCAACGTATACGTGGCCGTTCGATGTTCAATATTCGTGGGAGTCCATAGAATAATTTCGCAGAAAAGACAGTTGTACAAATTAATACTATTAAAGCACAGAACTTATTCGACAGGTGATGTTACGTATTCATAACTTTGACATGTAACTTTTTACTTAAGTATTACGTACTAATTCCGCTTTGAGAACTGATAATTCAGTAGAACAGTACTCTCTTTTTCGATATAAAGAGAAATTATAATGTAACAATAGCCATTGAAATGTAGACCGTTAAAACGTTTAAATTGAACATTTATATTCTTCTTTTAAAAATGAAATTTCTCGAAATGAAGTCTGAAACAAGATACAATTTCGTGAATAATCTCATTATTGTAACCCAGACTGAAAATAAACTGAAACTGTTCTTCGAACAGAAAATCCTCATTATGTATTAAGAAGCAAATTTCTTGAAATAGCGCAATACGATTACGAGAAGAAGCCGAGAAACATTTCAATTACGCGACCGGGATACGAGCAGAAAGAAACTAACTAACCTAACGCGTTCTTCAAGGAAATGAAAATTGATTACTTTCTCGATCATCGATGCGTTGAACAAAGTCTTTCGCGAATCGAGATGAATCAGAACGAAAGGGAGAATGGCGTCGATCGGTGGTCGCGAGAAAACAAACCGTCGATCGAGGAAGAAACGAACGTATCGTTCGGGCCAAGGTGTGCAGCAATTTATCGTGCATCAAAACCGATTAGCGATCCTAATCCGTTTCTCCGTTTCAGATCGCGGAAGCGGCGCTGAGAGTGCAGCCGGATCGTTAATCAACCGGTCGACCGGATCAGTGGCACTCATCCGTGCCACGTTCGTCTTCCGTTCGCGAGCGGCCACTGGGCGAGCACAGGAACCTCTTTGACTGGAGGTTAACCGTTTATCAAGCGGTCGACCGACGATGTTCTCGCCGGTGCGCGGCGGAAGCATTTGCGGGACTTCTTAGACGTTATCGACCATACACTCCTCCAGGTAGGCTGAATCGGTTTCCAAGCAAGAGAGGACGAAAGCGGTAGCTATAGTAACCGTTCGCGTTAATTAGCCACGTTTTTTGCGCGATTCCTTAAGATCTATACTATCCGCTCGGTGATTATTCTTCGAGCTAAAAATTTCTAGTCCATAGGGGACATCGCCGCATGGATTATCAAGGAATCGGGTTTTTGTCGTTGAAAGCAACCTGTTGAAAAGCGTGAAATTCATCGTCGAGCGGAGCGCTCTGTACTCGGTTTTTCATCTACGAGTAATTGCTTCGGAGAATCGAGAGCGTTCAACGTGGACGACGCGCGGTTCGGTAACGCATTGTGCGATCATCCTCACCCTGCAGCGAGAACACGGTTCGCTGGACCAACGGCTAGATCTTGGCAATGATAGAACGAACCGAGGCAGAGAAGTTACGGCTACCTATGGGATCCTAATTATCGAGAGCTACCTGCACCATGCTCGTAGATCAGCCGGCTGAAATTACGCCGCGATGGAATCAAGGGTCTCGATCGATCGTTTCCAAATTGTTCTGATCGTGATATGTGTGAAGAATCGTATGTGTGAAGAATCGTATTTATAAATCTCCATTATAGCGATCCTCCGTCTTAAGTTTATGGTAGTGCATCTTGAAAAGAGAGAGAGAGCCGTAGATAAGAAAATATCGTAGAGCGATAGATAGAAGATAAAATGATTAGCTACCTGGCAACCTGGTGCTACTTCCTATTCTTAATTGTTCGTTAAAAAGGAAAAAAAAGACATTTGATGGGTTTAAACGTTAGATCGGTACTTCAGATACAGAACGTATCAGAGAAGACGACACTCTGTACGTTCCAAGTGATGGTTAGATGTCTAGACAAGGACTATTTTAAATTTTCACGGGGAAGTTTGCTGAACCGAGAGCGAAACTTTAACCCGTCGTTGTTTTTGTAAATTCCTTCTGCTTAAACCGAATACCTTGCACAGTTAGCAACTACAGAAACACAGGCGGATTCACGCGCGTTGCGCGGTCATAAATGATTGCGTGGAGTCATAATCCAGCTTACTTTTGAATAAACTGCATTCTCTAACGTCGTCCTTTTACGTGCACGACAAGCAGTAAGCAAAAATAATCGTCGTCGAGACATTAAACTGATATAATAATAGAAGCTAAACACTTCACGTTCACTCTTTTCTTTATTTTTATGGGCAATTAAATAACTTTCCGTAACTTCCCAAAGGTTAAATTCGTAATAAAACAGATGTCTGCTAATAGAAAGTATACCGTAGAATATAAAGAAGAAACTAGCGATTCGTTGTCCCAAACATCAGAATTTCTCTCTAAAAAGCTGTAAAAAGTTAGACCAATAACGCTATCTTTACAGTGGCGTCGGTTCAAAGCTACTCGCAAGTTTTATCCGCGCAACGGCTCGGAAGATTGACTAAAAACTTGAACGCAGTCAAAGTTTGATTGCACTCGTAGCTCGGGGGATCTTTGTCTGGCGCACTTTTCAAATGTATCGAGCGGAATTCGCGTTGCATTGCCGCTCGTTCAAACCTTCCGTCTCTCCGGAAACGTCATCGAGTCCTCGGCTTTTATTTCACGTTTCCGCAGGCTTGTTTCTATTCTCGCATCGTGCGAAGACGCGGCGTACGACGACAAAAGACAGATTCCAGTGACGAGAGAACTCTCCTTAAAAGGCGACGAGAGCTGCGTAACGAACGGACGTCACGCTGGTATTTACAAGACGCCGACTATTCTTGTGTGATCGTTTTCGAATCGCAACATTTTTGCTGGAATCTCGAATGGAGAATCGACGAGAGTATCCTTTTTCGCTTGAGAAACTTGAAGAAACTTTAAAACTCAGATTTCACGAGGGTTCGAGGGGACCACGGAAAATCATTCGTCAAAACGGATATTTGCGTTCACCGCATGGTCATGAGACTCCACTTCGTAAAATTCTTGGTTTGGCCCGTAGTGGGCAACCAGGGAATTCCTCCGATCGAAGGAATTCTGGAGTAACTCGCTAAGGAGCGACAGGAATTCCCTGCTATCGAACGCCTAACTCGTTCTTTCGCGCATTATTGGCAATCTTCCAAACGAAACGCAAATAAAGATAAAGATTGGAAGAACGTCGAAGAGGGAAAAAAATGGATCCTTTGGCTAGAAACATAGTTTGTCGAGGAACGAAGATATTCCGGGGATTGCGCGTGAATCCCGGCGACGACTAAGTAATTTTAGGCCACCCTTCCTCGCTCTGTTTCCCCTTCGGCTTCTTTTTTCCGATCCACATCCGGCCCGGGCTTCTTTCAACGAGTCTCTCTGTTGCAACGTTTCGAACAACCGTGCAAAGGGGTTCCAGCCGGAGCCAGGAGTAAACTATAATCATCCCTACTTGGTATTGCAACACCAGGGGTTAACTCGATAAATGTCGAACCCGGTGATTAATCTGGTATCCTTTCGCGTATTTTTATCGAACGCTCGCAATTAACCGGCTCATAAAAAAATGACGGAAAGCGTTCATCAAAGAGCCAGCCTCGATGAGGGTCACGACTTAAAATTGCGCGAAACCAACGTCCGCCACACACCGAGAAAGAAAGAGAGAGAGCAGGGAGTCGTGGTAACGAATTCCTCTGCTCCGGGATATTTTCGTCGGTGCGAAGTCCGTGTCGTTTGTCGGACGATAAACTTTGTCCCTCCTGCTCCAGCACCATCTTTTCCCGGTTGCTTCCTTCTCTTCTTTTCGTTCAGCGAGCTGCTGCACTTGGTATTCCGCCTCCATGCGACACCCTCGCAAATGGATAGGCGTTTTAACGCGTGGCCAAGAGATTTCAGGCTTCCAGCGGACCAGACGGCTAGGACGAATCGCGATTAGAACGAAGAAGATTGGAATAATTGAGCGGAGAGTCGGTGGAGTAAATCTAAGGGAGATTCTTCCAGCTTTTTCCGTCGACGACGAACCTGACGGATCCGTATGGGGTTTTATGAAAATTCCAACGCGACTGCTAATTTCCAATTCCACGTTTCTGTTTGAAAGATTCGATGAACTCTTCACATTTGGTGAACTCTCTTTCTCTCTCTCTCTCTGACATTCGCTGTTGACTCAACGAAATTAAGATTAGGGTGAGATGAACTTGTACATCTTTAATAGGGCTACCGAATATATTCTTACCGCGTCGTTAAATTTCCTATGTAAATTTGAAACGTTGGAAATAGGTTTCTTTTAAACATGATTTATACATGAAAATCTCAAGCAATGTTAGGAATCGATTTATTCTAAATACTTGATGGTTGCAGTTCAGGTTTCAGTTATTGGTTTACTTAGGAATTTTCAACACATGTAGCTTTAGAATTTCAGTTGCCATTACTTATTCGTGTAAATCGTTAGAATGATCGTATTAATGGAAGGTTTATGTAATTATTTTTGTTAAACTTTAAAACTTTTATGTCATCAAATCGAGTTAGACTTTGCACATCGAAATTGGCTATTTGTTATGCAACAACCCAATAACTATTATTTAGTTTCAATTATTTCGCAAAACAAAATGGTTTTCCATTCCTCCAAACGAGGATGGAGGGTTGAACAAAGTTCTCTCTTAAAACCGAGCACGTTATGATGTATTTTTTTTTTCTCATCCGTGAGCTCGACTCCCGTGCGAGAAAAATAGGTTAATCGATTGCATTGTTTTCCAACTGGATAATGGAGTTGAATTTTTCAACGGGTCGCTTGATCGACAGGCAAATTGACAATTTGTGAAAACGCTTGTGGCAGTACGAAGATGGATATTAAACGATGGTGCGATTACTATTTGAAAGATGGCTGATACGTTTATAATGGAGAATCGAAAGGGGTTGTTTTCGCAAAGACCGACCGAGCGGGCGTAAGCCGCGATAACTTGGAACTATAAAATCATTTCACCGGTTTTACGAGTTCAACAAAGTTAAGGCGACCTACCGTGGGATTTGTCACGTTTCGGTAATATAATCTTCCCTTTCCTTTCCTTCTTGCAACCAATTTCTCAAATTGTAATCGCGCATCGATACTCTCCGACAATCACGATACATTTTTCGAATAATGGGGATTTCGCTTTCCTGTTCTCTCGATAAATATCATTACTAAAGTTTAAAATAAAGCAGTTTCCTGAAACTGGGCCAGGTTCGCGTGAAGAAACGCTGTAATCAGCAATATATACACTTCCTGAGAATCATCATCGATACACAGGACTATCTTAAATTACTTTCAAACTGCTGGTTGCACAGTCGGATATTGATGTCATTACATATTGCTACTGATTAAGTTTTAGTAATGGACTCGTAATTATTGGGCAACAAACGGTATTGCGAAAGGTTTGATTAGAGAATGGTGAAAACGGTGTTGCTGTATGCCTCGCGATCGCGTTACAAAGTTTCCCGTTAAATGGATTTCGGAGCGGGTCGCATCGAATGTACAGAATAAACCGGCGATGCACGCGTGTCATTTAATTACGAGTCAAGCGATCGGGACGAGCTGTCACTGGCAGAATTTCGAATCGAGACGAGGCACGGTCCCGTGCCGATTCAGATGAACGGAGATAAACAAACAGAGGGAGGAGTGCTGAAGAGTAGACGCGTTGAGTTGACGAGGAGAACGCCCACCGATATTACAGGCTATACGATACGTTATCGTGACAACTGCAATTCGTTGATTACGTTAAACGGTAATTGAGATTTCAAAAGGCTAATGGTGAGCCAGTCGATTTCCAGTGAAAATAAACGTGTGTCTAATTATTAAGGATAATAATAGTTAATTTTCACATTGAAGCGTTCAATTACCACGAATACGGGATAATGAATTATTTAAATTATATTCATAATTGGTTGAAAATAGTAAACTACTCGGTAATGAGTAAGTTTGTCGTCAATCGGCATTGTTCGATTTGTCGAGCAACGCTAAATGACGATCGACGGTTGCGAACGGGCAACGATTATACCGGTCTAGTTAGCTAAATGTTGTCAAAGTCTCGTTAAATAGGCGTTGATGCGGTAAATCGAATCTCTCTGACATTCTGCACGGTAATACGTAATATAATAATACATACGAGGGATAGTATCGAGGATAATAACGTAGGCTGGTTGTGGATATGGATACGGGAACGCAGGCAAAATCGAGGGAACAAGATACGAGGGCGTATGTAACCGATCGAAGGAATCATTTCAATTTTACCGATCGAAATCAATTGAACGTGGAACGTTTCAGGTTTCTGTTGGTACTTTCATAGTCGTGATCGATTGATCGATCGAACGATGAATGCGAAAACCGAAACCGTTCCGTCCGAATGACGGGTTAAACTAGTAATGCATGGAATTTCTTTCGTTCATTATAAATTCAATTATTCGCGAAATATATGAATTTTTAACTATATTTTAAATACCTTTTAATATGTTAACATGCGGGATAAATGGATTAAAATAACATTTAGCTCGAAACTAATTAAATTTTCATAAAAATTTATAATTCATTGAATCTTTATATTCTGAAGAATATCAAAATCTACGAGAGTTCAAAAGATAATGAATGCGTTCGAATCACGAAGCAGAAGTAAAGCTGGCAAGAAGGGTGACTCGCGTAGAGGACATCACGTACATCCCTTCTCGTCGGTTTTATTTCCGTCGCGAGTTAGAAACGAACGTTTCGCTGTCCGGAAATCCGTGAGACATTCGGCTTGCGTCCGTCTTGCGGTCTCCTCTTTCTCCCGCTTCGTCTACGATTTCGGCTTCCTTTCCTCGCGCTCTTCGCGCGGAGAGCTCCGAAAATAACCGGGCCAGACGTTACGACCCCTACGAGTTTAAACCGATCAGCTGCTTCCACGGAATCCGTTCCTCGAGGTCGCTTAACCCTTCGCTCCCTTTCAAGCCTTAACGTTCCGACGAATGCGTTAACCCACCTCCAATGGCGGATGCTGGCCCGTTCCAGATTCAGACTTAACTCTATGTTATATTTCAGCATGGCAAGCGTGCAATGAAAATTTTGTACAAGAAGAAGGTTAACGTAAACCTTGGATACACCATCCTGTGGTTAAACGAAGGGAAAGCTTGATAACCAAACTGTGCCTTTACTTATCCGTTGCTTCGATCGTTTGGGAGCCGACGAAGAGTTGTTTAAAAATAAGAGAAGCGGAATGTAGGATCGAGGAATGAAAAGCTTGATCGGGAGAACGAATCGCACTCAGCTTTAAAGCAAGGGATCTGACGTGAGCGTCCAAAATATCTTACTTGCTTTCGACGATGCACGAAAGCATCCGGAGCAAGTTGTTGAAATTCTGTTTGTTGATAAAGCAAACCTTCCGTTCTCTTGTCTCGTCTTCATTTTTTTTTTTTTTTTAATTCAACATCCCCGGAGGAATTTTCCTATTCTCTTCGAAAATATTTAAAAAGCGATCAGAGGAAGACTTTGTAACTCCGTCTCGTAGGAAATTCAGCGATTTCAATGCGATTGGCGAATGGTTGAGAACTCTCGAAAGATTACTCCAGATTCGATAACTTTGTCTCGTCGAGAAGAAACGAACATCGAACGACACGCTAAGCCTGGAAATTCTACATTCTAGGAAAATCAAGGGCTTGGAACCGTGCCCGTTCTTCATTCTCGTTCCATTACAAAGGGCAAACGTTTATCGTCCGCCCGCGAGATCAGACACGAATCAGTACTGTGCACGAGTTATTTAATATTTTTCAATCGCGTTCGTTTGCACCGGATATTCCGTTTCTGAATTTCAATTTCCATCTCCCGGACTCTTCGCGATGGAAATTTCACCAATCGAGGCGACTGCTTTCGTCGTGGAAACAATGAATTTTTCATTGAAAAAGGAGACAATCGAATACGATTCGAATTATTTCGAGTACAATTATTGATCCCTCCCAATTTGGGCCGCTTTTCACCCTAAATACCATCTTGAAAATTCACAAAGGTGAATTCAGAGTGTTGCATCTCTCAATAACGTCGCGTTTTCACGAAGAGAGGAAATGTGACGGCAGCCCTGTATCCCATCGCAACGACGTCTCGGTGAAGACAAGCATGTAACGCGAACGAGCTTCAGGAAGAACGTAAATTCTAATTACTACGGACACGGTGGTTCGTAATTAGCGTTATACCGAAGCGAGTAGCATCGAGCTTAAATACAGTACGAGCGAGGATTTAGCCCCGTTAAGTAGCCCGGAAAACATTTATGGAGCCCCGTCTACCTAATCCCGTGGCGCTCCACGGGCCACCGAGTTTCGACGTCGCTCGTCGTAAAAGGGTGAAATATTTAGACGAGATTTCGAACCGTCGAGACGCGACGCGTCGGACATCGAGTGGTTCGTTCCTGCTGCTTCACCTCGACGGATAAAGCGACAGGGATTTACGCGATTCCTCGGACTGCTTCGCCGGATGGATGCTATTGCGATGTCTGTATCTGTGTGTTTGCGTTTGTCGGGTAGTTAACGGCCAAGGATTCAATTATCGGGTCCAGAGGGAAAGGGGAGAAATCTCGTTACGCGCTATTAAGGCGAAGAGTAATAGGCGCCATTGCGTCGTGTCGAAAGTAAAATCCTCTCGGACGAGCGACGCAGCGAGACGGTAAAACGAACGCGCCATGAATTTCCACGCGGAATAGAAAAGCCGGTGAAGAGCGTGAATAGGGAAACAGTCGACGACAAGGAGCACGAAGAAAGCGGGTAAACAACTTCCGCGACGGTGTATCTCGAGCGAAGAAGCAGCCGCGACGAGGTAGGCCATCAAAAACTCATGTGAAATATACGACGAGACGTCGCGTAGCGAACAACCGGCCGTAAACGTGTACATAATGCGTTAATAAATGTATTCAGAGGACGTATTTGCGTGTACACAGCTTGCTAGGGAGAATATCATGGTCCATCGTATCGAGGTATCGATATTACGGTAAATTGCGTTCGATGGATTTCATTCGCACGCCAGCCACCGCGAATAGCACGCATGCTCGGCCACTCGAAATACCGAATACTCGAAACCCGGTCGAGCACGAGCAATAATTTCTGGCATCGAGCTAACTCCGAGTGCTTGCGCGTAACTGACCGAGAGGTTTCTTGCGTTGCTGAATCGAAAGCTTTTCATTTATATCGACGATCGGTGAGCAACATTTTAACGTTTAACAGCTGAACGACGTGCATACAATGATGAAATATGAAATTCTATATGACTTACCTCACAGCAGGCAGGAAGGGAACGTTGAAACACTTCTGCACCGATGATAGGAACATGGTAGAGTCTTTTACGATCCTTATCGTGGCATCTTTCAGTGTCAAGTTGTCAGAGGTAATGGAAGTACAGTCCATGCATCGCCGACTCTCCAGACTGATCGTTGACATACAGGGTGTCTCAGCAATTGATCGAATAAGTTTTCCAGAATAGGTCATTCTGAAACAAAATGGTGAAATACGTTATTAATCTATCTTGATGAACGACAAATGAATGTATATAGTAAATCTTTGGAGGTTAGAAATTACCTCCGATGATGTTTGCAGCGACTTTCTTGTATTTCGAGGGGCCTGGTAAGTTTGCGATATTTGAATCGCTTTTTAGTATAGAAAAAGAACTGTTTGTAGATATTTTAACACCTTTATTTAACTTATATGTGCACGTAACGCGTGAAGACAAAAGAAGTAATGACGCAATAATGGCGGTAAATGGCGATGCAACACACAACCAACTTCAGGGCACCGGATCGGTTGCCGCGCGCCGATTGGCTCCCGGCTAGGGAACCTGGGATAGCCAACGGATAAAAAGTAACATACCGCTCAGACGATCGAACGGTCGATGCAAAATCCGGTGCAAAATGCACCGTGATGCTAATGAAAGAGAAAACATTTACAGTGGCAAGAGAACGAATAGAAATCAACTTTCCCTAGGCGTCAGGTCGTAAATGGATCAATTAAGCAGGTCGACAGGGGAGGAAACAAAATCGAATTCTGGCTAGCGCGAGGACAATCAACGTCTGTCGGTCGATTTTTCTAGCTGTCGGCTGTTGTCGCAGGGGAAAAAAATCCGATCGGAAAATATCGGAGCAAGTTAAAGCAGCGCACGGACCATTTGTTTTGAAGCTCGCAGGCTCGTCTACCGAAAACGAAACTTTCCCAGCAGAACGGTTCGATGCTAATGGCGAAACAATGGGCAGAAAAAACAATCGGCTAAGTTGAGAGAGCAACGAGCCTGTACGCGGGATATTTGCCATTCCACTCGTGGCAACGAACATCGTTCAAAATCATCTATGGAGCAAACCAATGGCTAGTTCTCCATCGCGATCCGATCCGATTTCATTCCAAGCAGAGAACCTATCCACACTGAACGCGTGTTATCAATAAATCATTCATTTTCACGTAAACGTCATTTCACTTGCGAGCAAGATCGCTTTGACGTCTTAGTAAATCACCGAAACGTGGCAGGAATGTTAGCGTCAGTGAAAAATCGAAGATTCTTTTTCCCTTCTTTAATAAACGTTTTAATGAATTTAACCTTGGGAAAAAAATAAATGTTTTATCCGTAAAACTTTCTCGACTCGATAAAAGTGTCAGGTGGCTCATCAGTGTTGTAGCCTGTGAATTGTTTAAGCTTTCAAACGTTTTAACTTTCGTTAAAACCGTCTTGGAAACGAATCCTGATGCACTCGATAATCGATTCGTACAATTTGCAAAGAGATACGTTCGCGATGCATTCGACGGTTCCTTCGATGCGTTCCTTTTCGGTCCCTGCAGCATCGTTATCGTGGAAAACGATACAACGCAGCTTTCCATTCGCTCGAAGAACACCGGATGAGAAACGAGCGAGGAACGAAACAGCTCGATTTCCTCCGTTCCCGAGAAACTGTCAATTCGGCGATGGTCGCGAGCAGATACCCGCGTAATAGCAGAATTCTCCGAGCGTGTTCACGATGCAACTGCCATGCCGCGATAACGAGACGAAACGCAAGAGCGTTCTGCCCGTCGCAATTACACGTCTGTTTCGCGATGAATCTTGTTCGAAGCTGCATCGTCACGAAACATCGCCGACGGCACGATGGCTTAATCAGGGAAATGACGAAGTGCACCACTTTCGGATCTATTGGTATCGAAACGTACGAAAACCCGTCACCGATAAACTCATCAAACGAACGTGAAACAACGATGGGCTTTTTTTTCCCTCGCTGAAATTCCGCCGATTGTTCGCAGTTTCGATTCAATTTTTTTCACCTTTCCCTGTTGCGCGACAAACAACTCGGACAATTTTCTTGTATGTAGGAAAAGCCACTGAAAACGCGTAAATACACGAATCCCAGTGAAAATTTTTACAACATTTCAGGCATTCTTTACCGAAAATCAATCAATCACGAGAACGTTTGAAACTTTTTGAATCAAAAAGGAAAGATCGAGCATCGTCTATCCGTAGATTCGTGTTTCAGGCAGCTGTTAGTGGAAAGCGTTTCCCCGTCGCGTCGCAAGAAAATTCCTTGACGTGCGATGTTTTTCTCCGACGTCTCGTCGCGAACACGTCACGCGTATGCTTCGTAAGAGTATAACCTTCGAGTTAGACACTCGACTTTCGACGGATTTCGCGGTAGGGTCCCGTTGCAGCTGGTGGCGCGAATAATTTGCACCTCTGGCGCAAACGAAACTAGAAGATGCCAGGGAAAGAGGGGAAGAAATAGAAGGCTCGCGAGAATATTTCTCGATGCGAGGGAACACGTCGCGTCAGGGCGTAGCCGATGTCGCGCGCGTTTTCATTTCCCTGGAATATGCCGTCGAGGAACACGAATACATACACGCGCCTGGAATACGTTGTTCCAGCCCACCAAACGAAGAGATTGAAGTCCTCGCCTTACCCCGACAAATCCTCGAAAATCCGCGCGAAATTCTTTCGCCACTTTGCGATATTGCCAGTGCAGATCGAAATACCGTCGGAGGAGATGTTATTATCGCCTTCTTCTCCGATTGCCCCACGACATCGACGCCGCGACGTTTCAAAATTTCGTCAGCGAACGATTTTCTATCATTTCTTTTACCTTCTACTTACTTTGGAGCAGGTACGCGTATATTGTTGTTCGTTTCCGAACGATACGAAATTCATTGGATAAAATTTCAATTGGCAATGGAACGTGTTCGTGACTTATCAGCGACTAGATTTCCAGGACGAGTGATTAACCAATTTCCAAGATCGAACGCAATTCTGTGTACCGAATTGGATACTGATTTACGAACGGCACGTCCCTTCCTGAATATTGATTGAAACGCGTCGATTGACAGCCGCAATGCCGACAGTCTTCGAAGAAAAACGAAAAACAATATGCGCGACGGAACGTGCGCACCATTAAAACGGCCGCTGCTTTTCTTCCTTTAACGCAACTCGTTTCCCTCGTTTTCTCTTTAATAGCCTTTTTTCCTCGTCCTCTGTATCTTCACTTTCTCATCTGAACGTCGGTTTTTACGCGGGCACGGCCAAAGAAAATACATTTACCGTGTAAAGTAATTATGACCCGTGAGCTACGCGATCGTGCCGCCAGATAATTCGACCAATTTGGATTTTTTTAACCTTTCCATGCAAATATGTTGGACTCGGCCAATTAATAAATACGCGAATATACATGAGACACGAGTAAATTGATTCGATCAGCGGTATGAAAACGAAGCGAATCGGAACGGAACGGTGAACGGTGAACCAGAAAAAAAAAAATCTCCGCAGGATACATCGCGTGCCGTCCAATCGTGTTGTACAAATGGAGAGAAAGAGAAATAAGTCCATGTCCCTCTCTGTTGGTTATCGATCGATGAAAACCTTTTATTCGCCGATCGAACGGGTTGCCATTAAATCTTACGTAAACGGAAGGACCTGGATCGTTTACAGTGTTAATAAATCCTCTGGTTCGCTGTTGGGATCGCGGAATTGATCTCTAAGGAACACGGCTCGGGGTATCGTTTCGAACGAACGACCGAAGAAACTCTCGAGAGCAGCAGGCTACCTACCAACGGGTTATCGATTCTGTTGAATCAATCGATGATGTCCCCTCGTAGCAACAATCCGCCTCTAGATCCAGCAGTTACGAGGCGTTCGGCTACCAGCCTCGCCTGACCACCTTTATCGTGTTAACTCGAATATAACCGCTACTAAATATACTTTCGCGTGTACGCGCGCGCCATTCCGCTTCGCTAACTGTTCCGAAGTTTAGCCGCCTCTGTGCGTTATTAATATTTACACAACGAGGCCCGATAGAGAAAGAGAAAGGGGGAAGAGGGAGAGGAGGCACTGCATCAACGTGCCGATCGGGATTAGAGTGCACAAAGAAGCCACGAGGGTGGAAAACGAAGCCGGATACTCGAACAAGGAGAAGCGTCTTTCCTCGCTTTTCTATCACGGGACAATTTGAATCCGATTGAAATATCGTGGGTAAACTGTGCCGCGAGCTGCTGCTGCTTCTCTTCAAATATTTAATTTCGATATTATCGCCGGATTTACCTCGTGTAATACTTCTTCTTGTGTTTGCGATCGCTTAACGCGTTGCACCGTTGGGAACGAGGACACGAAAAATCAGGTTAAATTTCGTCGATACCACGGGGGAGGAGAAGGAAGGAGAAGAAACTAACTAACAATTACATATCGTGGGACATTATTAGCAACTTTGCATGGTCAAAACTTAACTTTAAGAAGAAACCTGATTAACAAATCATCCCCGTATCGGCTGTCTTTGAGTTTCACCCCTCTACGACACGGTGTTCAACCTTCGAGAACGTGTCGCGTGTCACTTAACCGTGATGTCCACCGGGTTTCTCTATGATAATCGTACAACACGTCACGCGCGTGACAACAAGAACAGCTCTGACTCAGCCCTCCGCGAACGATTCACCCCCGTTAGCTTCCGTCTCGAACGCAACCCCTATCGTCCAACGGAGGTGGTAAGTGATTACAGGCGGTTTGCTGTCCGTAGCTCGCCTCCTTCTGTCGGCCCATTAGCAGCGTATTATGTATATACGGGACGTAATAATGAGTCATAACGGGGAACGCGTGTTGTTCGGACACTGTTCGCGAATACTGATGTTGGATTGTTCCAAGGGAATTGAGATAATGCACCGTATGATCATTTTCGAGTTAACGCGTTCCAAGGGAGACGACTCCCTTGAAAAATGCGACACGAACGAAAATTCCGAGGAAAAAACGTTGCAACTGCAAAGGAATAAAAATTCTGGAGCTGTCGTGATTTCACGAGATTAATCGTCGCCGTTTGCGTTTACCAGGGATAGCTTGTAGTTTACAATTGAAAGAAGGAAAGGAAGCGGGAGGAGACGTCTTTGTTCTAATCCGAGGAGGGTAGCGATGGGTCGATTCATCGCTGTAGGCGGTACCTATTGGAAACGTGAATTCTCTTTGGGGGTGGTGGTACGAAATCGAGATCTTTGGCCTGCAATCGAGGGGCTGGATTTCTTCGTAGCTTTGATTTTTAACGTCACTTTGGATTTAAAATGTCAGATCATGGAAAATTTAACGTAACGTCAATCGTGCGCCAGACTAGAACTGGTCTTTGATGAAGTTCTGATTAATTAGCTACTGGTAGATACGATCGATGTGAAAATTAACAGAAGTAAATTAACGTCGAAAGAACGAACGAACCTCCAGGGACTTTCTGATGGTTCGTTTTCTTTTTTCTTTGCCAAACCGTCGACGGTAACGTAATTATTTCGTCGGTCTTTTTGCCGGAACTTCGTACGGACCTCTCGACGGATTAACGTGTGCGGGTGCTACGAAAATCGTGAGTCATGCCTAGGGTGAACGTTCCTCATTCAACGCCGTATTTTTACAGGCCACGCCGGTTATGACGATATTCTACCCGTCGTTGACTCATTCAGCGACAATTTGGCCATTCTTTTTTTTCGGCAAGCCATCATTTATCGGCAGTCTGAAAACGAAGAGAGAAACGGGGAAACAAT
The DNA here is from genome assembly GCF_051020975.1 of Osmia lignaria lignaria. Taxonomy (NCBI): domain Eukaryota; kingdom Metazoa; phylum Arthropoda; class Insecta; order Hymenoptera; family Megachilidae; genus Osmia; species Osmia lignaria. The sequence continues at coordinate 7,195,730 of NC_135046.1, read as the reverse complement.
GCGTTCGTTGCTGAATTGAAAAAAGCTTGAACTCGATTCGACTTCGTAAAAATATGTAGAAACTGGAGCGAATAGTTGAAAATCATAAATGTTTTTCTTTTTTAAAGGTCACGGTAAAATCTTGATTATTTAAAATAACGGACATTTCACTTTGCTTAGCTCTACAAATTGTGTAGCTTCGTTTAGTTTTTCCTTCGCTTTTTATGCAAATGTTTTCCTAGGAACGTTTCCAGTGAAATAAACGTTTCGCAAGTTATACGGTATTTACCGCAATATTCCGGTACCCTTTATTGATCTCCATGTTCCTGTTGAACGTTCGTTAATAAACTTTCACCGACCAGTAATTTCATACGTTAATTTTTGTTGAAATTACAAACTGTTGATTTTCCAGCTGCATTTTCAATTATTTTACCCGCGGGGTTACCATGTATCGATCAGCGTTATTACTTCGTATTTTATTTTCCGTTAATAAAAGAGTACCTACACTTTCCTGCTTTATTTATATGATAATAACATGTGACGCATAGGCTGACACATTTGATGTCGAAATAACGTGAATACACAAAGTGAAATGCTCGAAGCTATTGTTTTAATTTCTGGTAAACATACTTTTATAAAAATACCTTTTTAAAACAAGTTTTGTCCCCGTTTACATTCTCGAAATGCAGAATTTCATATTTCAGATGACGGTTCCGTGATTTTTCTTCTTGAGGGTACCTACATAATTTTATTTTTACGACGATGTCTCTCTGTATCAAATTCGCCAAAAAAATTTCTACATCACACGTTCATCTTTCCTATTAAATAAAAAAAGAAGGAAAAAGAAATGGAATTAGTCCCTTTTCTTTTAGTCGGCTTCACAATCCGCCCCGTCTTCCCTCGACACGATCGAGCGAGTTGCTCTATCGTCGCGCTAGCAGTTTCAATTTCAAAAAGCCTTTTGTACGTGCAACGTTGCACCCGATTCGGTAGCACGCCATAAAGCCGACGTATAATTACGACGGGTTGGAAGGATGTTCCAGGGACGAAGCGTGGCCTACGTTTCAATCGGACAAAGCTGAAATGGATAATGAGGGTAATTAAACGAATTTAACCGGGCCCAGCGTCTGCTGTCGTTTCCTCAGACGGACTACGAAGATTCTGATGCTCCGTGAATATGAAGAACCAAGTCTGGACTTTTCATTTTCCAACGATCCCTTCTCTTCCCTCGTTTCGCCCCACTTTTCTTCCCATCAACTCTCCGATTCTTGTTCTTCTGTTACTTTTTTTTTCTTTTCAACGACCGTGATCCTTCATTTTTTCGCTGCCCTTCGCCCTTCTTCTTTCTCTGCTCGGAGACTCATTATGCAGCGTCTTTGGTAATTAATCCATCTTAAGGTAAAAAAAAGAAAAAGACACCGACGAGGAGCAGGAACGAAGCAATTTAACTTGGTAATTGACGTGCCGCGTAGACGTTAAATATAAATGCATTGTATCAAAGTTCGAGCATAAAGCCAGTCCACGGTAGTCGATTTAACCCGAGGAATTTTCGTTGCCATCAACGAAGCTGCTCCGTTTTCGCGAAACGATATTTGTATCCGTCCCACTTTCTTTCTTTCTTGCCTTCCCTCCATCGAGGCGAACCCGTTGGATTAAACGATACTACTTAAACAAATCTTCTTAGAATGGCGAAAGAACTTGGTAAATTTCAAGCGATAGATTCGCAGACGCTCGTCTACCTCCTCGTCGCGAATTCAATTTTCCTCTTCCGCCTTGATCGGTGCTTTTTAAAGCTACATCGAAATTACGTTCCTTCCTGTGAGTATCAGAACGTGGCGCGTTTGAATTTCATCGAAAATTAATGATTACGAGAAAGTTATAAACGGTAAGGCATGACTTTAATTGTCTTAAAATAATTAAAGCGGAGCCAAGGACGGTAATATTTACGGAAATCTTAGTAGGAAAATTGAATGATATTTGATGCAATTTACTTGGTCGATATCGATTTCTAACTAAATAAGAACTTGCACTAAATCTAATTTATAAATCTAGAAATTTTCCCGCATGAAATGTAGTAGACGAACGAAAGGGGACAGTGAAAATGTCCACGTATAAATTAATGGTACGCGGGCGAATATAACAAAATAGAAACGTTGAAAGGTGAAGATAAAAATTCCATAAAAGTAATTATCTTATCCGCTTTCATAAGCGAACTCCGACTCGAACACGAAACAGTTTACAGGGAAATCTTGTACATTCATAGGTTGAATTTAAAGATTAAGAATTCGTTGACAGTCCCGATAACTTAGTCGAAACCGCTATTGGTTAAACCGAGGTTCCCACTCCCAGCGGTATGATAAGATCCTATTTCTTCCCACAGAATCCTGTTAAGCAACTCCGAGTCGAACAGCAACGCAACAACTCGACCCAGGCCGAACTAATCCCAATGATATTATCGTAAAAGGAGCAGACACATCGTAAAGAAGGAACCACGCAGAGTTCACTGTTTTCCCAAACAACCTGTTAGCGCAACGCTGCATTCCGATAGCCCAAAAATCCATCGATGCGCGTGGAGATCACGCGATGCGCTATATTCACAAGAAGTATAGAAACATATTGAAACTTTTCGATGTGAACAGAGTGATAAGGTAGCAAGGTAGCCGGTTAAAAACAGGAATAACACTTTTACAGGTTTTGATAGCTTTGAATCTCACGAGTAGAAACTATCTCGCGATTAGTCAGATTTATCAGTCTCTGATTCAAAGAAGCCGAGGGAGTTGACCATTAATTATTAGTGAATTATCTGGGGGACGTGAAAACGGTCGGTCGGTTTCATCGCGGGCACGGACAGCCTTATCGGATAGCGGAGCTCAGTGGAGCTGACCGGTCGCGACGCGACGTGCTCCCTGTGGAAACCGAGTTATCGTTAGGTCGTTACACCTGAGACGTAAGTTAGCTCGTTGCCGGTGCGCCGCGAGAATTAAGCAAATTATATTGCAACCCCGAGCGTCGGTTAGTTTCGAACGCGAGCTACGCGAAACTTGGCCGAAGCAGAAACAAGCCGGCCAGGACGTACGATTTCGTAATCGATAAATGACGAAGCCAACTAAATACTCCATGTCGATAATTACGCGGATCCACTCTTCGATATATGTATACATATACGCTCCTCGAAGCGGAAGAGTTAATTCTCTCGTTAAATATCTAATTATGAAAGGATCATCGGTGCTTGATGAAACCGTTCGATCCAGAAGCATAGATAACACAAAGCCTAGAAACGTTCGAGCGAGGAATTCTCAGCTTCTTTTTTTCCTAACAGGGACAGAGCTGTATTCGTCGATTGTTCTTGGAGGGTGTATTCAACGGAACGGCGAGGCATACGTCTTCCTTTTCCGGCGAAGCGATTCACCGGCGTCTTTCAAGGCGTTGCAACGCGGAACGTAGGACAATAAAACAGTGAAACTACAGCGGCGAGCATCTTCGAGGGAAACGGAACGGCCGGATAAATATACAGAGTATAAAATAGGCCGGCTTGGTAATATCCAAGCATAGGAGAGCATTAAAAGAAAGGAAGAAGAAAAAAAAAGAAGGTGGAAGATGGAGAAGCGAGATAGGAATGGGGGGAGGGTGGATGGCGTACAACTGACAGGGCCGACACTCGGTATGGAGCTCAACTCTCCCTATTGGACCATTACCCCCTTTTTATTATTTTCTAGCTAAAACAAAGGGGAACCCTTTCACTCAGCCCGGTTAGCTGACCGACTTGTACCAGAAAATTTCAGCCTCGAGATTAATTGCGTCCTCTCTCCCTTCTTCCTTTATTTCACCCTGTTCGTTCTTCGCCATTCCTCGCAGCCATTCCCTTTATCATCCTATTTCCCTCGATTTCTTTCTTTCTTTTAAAATGTCCTTCTTTTAAGATACCTTCCTCAATTCGAGGAAGGTCCTTGAGAAAATTCACGAATGACGAGTTACAGAGTGAAGAGTGAAGTCGGGACTCGGCTTGGGTGGATAAGGAAGAATAAAAGGGTTAGAAGTAGAGTGTTCCGGTTGAAAATCCCTCACCGTTTTGAACAAGGAATGACAGGAAGACGCAGTTGGGCTTTATCAATGGTTCATCGCGTTCATCCTAATTGGCGTAACTAAATAGGGAGCAGGTTGAGTCTACCATCCCCCTTATTTAAAATTACTGAAACAAGTAAAACTACCTAATATTCGCCCAAAAAATTCTAGTTACGTCAATGTTCATCCATCGACCACCGGATGAACGCGTCGGTTTTACCTATTTATGAAAGGTAGCTAGGGAAAGCTTTAAAGGGAAGGGTGCCGTTTAAAAATCTGTGGCTCGGAAGAAAGAGCTTGTCAAGGATCGAGGCAAATGTTTGCACTCAGACGGATTTAATCGCGCGCCGTTTAAGACCGTGGCAAGCCTTCGTTGATTCGCTTGTTTGCCGAGCGAAGCCTCGAAGACGCCTGCACACAACGCGACGATGAAATCGATTCTTTGCTCGAACGGACGGCTTTCGTTCTGTTTGTTTCCCGTTGAAACGCTGACGAAAGAACGCGTGAAAAATATAACGCAACGAGTAGCCGAAAAGTTTTTTTTATCCCGTTCCATGCGAATGAGCCAACAGCTCGCCAAGATCGATAGCCTCGTCGAGTGCGCCGCGGCAATTTGTTTCACTTTGTATTCAAAATGTAATAAACAGCCGGCCAGGTCGCGCACGCTGGATAAAGTCGTTCCCTCGCCGACCCTTTCTACTGCTTTATTTTCACGCGGCAGTTCCTCGTTTCCATTTACCGCTCAACCACATTTGATACGTACCAGTTGACGGTTTCGTTATTACCCTGGTAATAGTATTTTCCTTTATTCCTTTGTTCCCCCCTTTTTTTCCACTTCATCGAAACGAACAAATTATTGCTACTCTTTCGTGCGCCGTTCAACGACAATACATAGAATACAGAGACCTTTTGATTGGAGCAATCTCGTCGATAACGTTCTTTCATGCATTACGATCTCGAGAGAAAACGGGTCGAGAGGAGAAGGTAACTCCAATAATTTCACGAAGGGAAATTCTTTTCTTTAAAAGGAAGAAGAAGAAGAAAAAAAAGTCACAGTAAGCCGGTGCAAGGCTAGCGACCATAGAAAAGAGTTCCTGAAGGGTTCCTTCACGAAACTAGCGTGCTCTGGAGGATTCATTTCCTGCAGTTGTCGTTCGACGTCTCGCGAGAAACGACTATAGATGGTCGTCGACCTCCCAGGAACCGAGGAATTATTTTCGGGCACGGTTATTCAAGAACGCGAAGGAAACAAGGCAAAGGGAAGTACCCGGAAACGAAAGTAACGAACTTCCCTCGGCAAATTTTTCTACCAGCCTGTCACAGAGAAACGTCGACGCTGCGATTTTTCAAATTCCTTCCAGTTTTCTCAATTTTCGCTTCTGATTTTATCCTACCGATCGAATGCATTATAACAAAAATAATTCGTGTCAACGTTTACGTTGACATCCTTTACGCAACGAGATCCTCTAAGGATTAATGGTAATCTTCATCTACTCAAGATCAGAGTGCTAAGTGTAAAATTAAAATAATGCTCCTGGAAGGATAACAATTGCACCGAGAAGAGACTTGTTGAGAAGGGAATATAAGATTCCAAGTTCCTTGTAACAGTGAAATATATTTCAGCAACAGTTTCCAACGATAACGAGGGCGATAATGGAGTTCGAAGGTTAAGTCGACTTGACGAGCTACTGACGTGAACTAACTGCTACTGACGGTAACCGAGCGTTAAGAGGAACAGAAATACAGGCTAAAGTATTCAAAGGGTTTAATCTAACAAAAGCGAGGAAGCGAGATTTTTGATGGGTTTAATCTTTGTAATGGAAACTTTACGATTGTTGTTAATTGGAAAGTTACGTTCAAACTATTAAACCTCGAAACAAAAAATATTCATGATAAAATATTTGCGTTGCGAATCAAGACAAAGAAAATACTATTTGAAGAAAACCATTAACTCTCGTCGGTATTGCTATTCAACCGGTTAAATTAAAACGTTTCATTACATAGAATCAGGATTAGTCAACTAAGAAGAAGCAATTTATCATCGAGCTAATACTGAACTTCGCGTGACAGCAAATGTACGCGGAAAGAATTATTCTATCGGATTACCATTTGTTTCCCTTGAAAATCGGGTCAAAGTGTACTTAACTTTGAAACATTTTTCTCTTCCAAATGCTTGGAAAATTAAAAACCAAGAGAATTTTGTTCGCAACAAGAACAATAATAAAAAATGTAAGTATAGCAACTGGGGGGCACGTGTATCCTAAACATGAAGGCAATTCGGTAATAACCAAGTCTTAAACGGTCCTACAGTGCCTTGAAAGAAGGCAATGCACGCTGCAAAAAGCCATGAACAGATACGAAACAGTTTGCCCTTCGTAGGGATACCACGTTCATGATAGTAGAGCAGTGCATCTACCGAGTGTTTCGTTAAAATATTAAGCAGTAACCTGCCACAATATCGCGTCGTTGCATCTGCAGAGATGCAATATTTCCCTGACATTTTTCCGCTACCTCATCCGACCAACTTTTCCTCTATTTTCACTAGCTTCTTCCGCAGTCTTTCACCGGAGAACGAGCTCAAAAATAATCCCGCCGAATATCAATCGGGGAGGGGTTGTACGTTAAAATATCACGACACTGGTGGCAAGAACGCAGAGAATATAAGGGCAAAAAAAAAAAGCAAGCAAGCCTCTCTCTACGCGAAAGGCCATCGAAGCGAAAAATCGCTATCAAAGGCGAACCGATTCCCCTTTTTTCGCTCATTTGTTCGACATTTTTTTCCCCAAACTCAATGCTGCTCGACGGCCGAAACGAAATAATACGCGAGTGCTTCGGGGGAAAATGGAAATTTAAAGCGATGCTCTGGATCGCGGCGGAGTGGCCGACGGATTCGTTTGCACGGAACCGTGCCGCCTACTAGTTGCATCGTTGAAATATTAAACTGACCCAACCCATCGAAGGGGAAATAATATCGTGCTTGTATCTCGTGTGTATATACATACTCGTACGACGAGAACGAACGAACGAACGAACGGGAAAAAAACGAACGAATTTCTGTGTACAGGGAACCCCGTAGCTTTAATGCAGATAAATCGAATGCAGCCGAAAGTTCGTGGCACGCCGGCGAATACGAACGTCGCCGTATTCATTTCCATGAAAGCGAATGTCTACCGACTACCCGCTGGCCCGTTTAAATTTCTCCCTTGCCTTCTTTTTCCACCCGTCGCCGGTGTTCGTGCTAACTTACTTTCACAAGTAACCCAGCAAACCCTTGTCATCCAACTTTCGCGCTTTTTCATTTCGGCCCAGCCTATTTATCGTGGCTGCTTGAAACTTCCCCCTCTGTAAAATATTCGTTTCCGTAACAAAGAGTAATTGCTAAATGAACAAGACAGGCGACTTTGAAATTCCTGATCACGGTGGTTGAATCATATTTCGATTCGTGTTCTAACAGTATTCATTTCCTGGTTATTATAAAGTATACACGAGCGAAGAGTTGAATTTATTATCGATAAATCGCATTAACGTTTCCCATCAAAAAAGACTCAATTGCAATTTCCATTATCGTGAAATAAAGATTGCAGAGGCAACGATTAATACTATCGAATACGAGATAAATCTTTCAGCAGGGAAAAGGGTATGAATTCAATGCGCATTCGTCGGTAATTATCTCGTGGGGTATGCACCTATGAAGGGCTAAAAGTGATGGCAAAAAACCGTGCGTAAATATTCATGAAAAAAAAAAGAAACGTATGCAAGGGACCTGACAGAAGCAATTCTGCTTCGTTGCTTTTTAAAATAATAAAGAAAGAAGAGAGAGGGACCTTGAATCCAGCCATTCAACCAGCATTATTACAGGTGCAACGTGAGCTTACTATCATCGTGGTCGACAAAAAGCATTAGCACCGTCGCGAGGGTGCGAATAAGGGCTCGCAGAAAGGACTGCTTTCTTCTTTATTGGAAGTTTCTTTGAAAACTCGAGTGCTAGCGTCCCTTTTGTACGGGCCTGCACACTCTGAGCCGATGGAACATTTAGGGTTAACACTGAAGGTACCGAGACCGAGGAAAAAAGTTTCCAAGTCCGTACTTTATCCATCCGATGTCATTGAAGGGCAAAAATCTAAAACTTAATGCATAGAACTTCGATTCTGGTTCCTCGGTCTCCAATAAAACTTGGAATCTAAATTCTGAAAGTTTATAACCGGTTAAACAGTAGCCGAGTACGCGTTCTTTAACGCCGGACCTTCTCAAGTACCTACCATACTATGTGTATGTATATTTCGACCCCATCTATTCGAGGTCGAACGCGTAGGAGGAGGAAAGGGCGTCATGTGGCGGTAAGTGGGTGGGGTATACGAGACAAGGGAAGAGGGAAGACCCCACAAAAAAAAGACTTGAATGGTGATGCACAGATGCGACGGATGTGACGATGTTCCCCGACAGAAGACAGACTATATACGTTCGACTATCTCTTGCACACACGTGTCCGGGTTAGATGGCAGGATGTGTGAGTATGTACGCTTGAAAGTTAAAAGGGAGCAAGGGAACAGCCTCGACTCGGAGGCTGAAAGCTCGACGGCTGCTCTAGCGCATAGACTTTGCATAGGGATAGGTCTGGGCGTAGTCGTGTTGACCGTGAACTTAGTCGACGCAGCTATTTCTACGTAAGTACGGACGTGAAACTCTTGAAAGAGACGGCAGAGAATTATGGGCACGAACGCGCTTTAGATCAGCCACCAGTCGAACTTGTCCTTTTCGACGACGCTTCGTTCTGGCTAACGAGCCAAGTTACACGCTTCTATGTATTTGAGTTACTTTGCTCGTACCCATGGGGGTTCACAGAATCATTTGGAGCGGTGATCGAAAGTACAAACGAGATCGGGTCTGCTTATGTACTCGTGAATCCGTTTCGATTGGGCAAGAGTAAAATAGGATTTCACCGTGAAATAGTAATTCCACTATTCGTCTTTCTCGGGTAGACTCTTTATTTCCTATTTGCACCGCGAATAATCACTTATCCACGCCACATTTCCCAATTGCCATCAGGAAATCGCAATGAGTCGAATGACTGGTGCAGACAGTATCGATCAGATTAGACCACGTACCCACTTTCTCTGGCGTGAACTCGGACAGCTGCCGTCACATATTAGTCCTAATTGCATTCGCTACGATACATACTAATTTAGAAATCAGTACTTTTCCAGCAAACATAATTCTTCCGATAGGTTCTTTTTGAAATAACTCGAGCAGTTGATCTCATAAATCGTGCGGACGTCAAAGTGTTAACGAGAACGTTCTTCAACTTGGAAGATTAATGCGAGCGGGTCGACTCGGCTTGAGATGACACTGATGCTGATACAGTCTGGCCGGTGCATGATGCTCGTAATTTTATTACGCGTGAAACAGTAATGTTCCGCTCGTCAGGATAACGAACGATCAACCTGTATCCTTCGAAGGAATACGATGATTTCGGTCGTCGTTTAATCGCGAGATGTTTAATCATCGTCGTCTATTAATGCGGTAATTAAAGCGGCGTACGGAGCACGAGTGAAAAAGTAGGCATTAATCAACGCGAACGCGAATGGCCTGCGTGAAATAGACGGGACACGGTCATTCATTTCTGTTACGATACCAGGAAGACGCTCGTAATTGGACGCCTTTAATGGAAACTCAATGAACGCTGGAAAACAGAAAGAGAGAAAGAGAAAGAGGGTGGACGTGATACGAAGGACAAGTTTGCGACAAATCTTCCACGATAAGATAAAGCGTCTTCATTTTTCTTACTTGATCTGATTATCTTGGGTCAACGATAAACCTCCTAATTAGTTCGACCTTATCAACGAAACGGTCGAAATAAATTACGATCAGAGAGACGGAGCGTAATAACCCTTTCGCCGGAAGGGATGTAAATAGAAGCTGTCCTAGTAGATAATCGTGGTACAATTGAGGAAGGGCCGATTCCTTTCAAGATAAACAATTGAAAATATATATAAACGATCGTTGTTTATATCTGATTTATAAAACGATAGCTGCTTCTCTTGCCTTCTAAAGGCCACACGACGACTATTACCTTTCGTTGCGCCACACCCACCGCTTCATTACGGCTTGTAATTAAAAAGCGGCGAGAGTAAAGTAGCTAACGCGTCGCTTCCTCAATCATGATAATAACCGGGCCAAACAAAAGGTTGCATTATTTCACCATTAAACGGCCCGTGCAATATTCCGCTCGTCGTTCGCCCAGCTAAATGTCTACGAATTCTTTCCGCCTCGACGATAATGTTTCTCGATAATTAGTCTTGGCGACTTACCAAATTCCTCCGCCCCAAACTTGATTCTTTAATTTTTATGACGTCAAAAAGAACGCCTCCCTAATTTGCCTTATAGGTACAAACACCCGATACAAAGGATGCTTTCCATGAAGATTGTCTATACGCTATGTGTTTTAATTTAGAGTTCAATGGAGTGTAATTAAGTAATGGTTGTAGGAAGTGCAAAATTTTGACTGATGTAAATTGCTTCAGAAGTTAAACTTGTCTATTGTGCATCTGATATATTTCTTAACCTTCTTAATCTTTGACGTAAACGTAAGAAGGGTAATCGAGCAAATGAGGATAAATTGCAATTGAATGAAAGAAAGGATGAAGAATGGAGCAGGCATTGAATAGAAACAAAGAGTTGGTTGATAACTCTCGTGAAAAGACGAGGAATGGTACAGCATTTACAGAAATTCACGCATTAAACGGACCAAACAAACAGCGTAATTCCGTTGTACGAGTTGTTCGTGGCCGATAAATCCTTCAGCCAGAATAAATTAATTTTTCCCGCCAGCTTCCGTTCAATTGGAAGCAGTACGTTTGCATTGTTGAACAACGAGCTCCTCGATACCGACGGCTCCTTTACGGGCTTATGCGCGTTTCCAATATCGTGTGAAACCGCAGTTGCGTGAGAACCATTGGTTACCGGTACAGAGCCAATATCCGGCCGTGGTTTCGCCCTTCGTGGAAATCGGCCAAGATTAAAAGTAGTTAGCATTTAGATAAGAGCATTAAACGAGCCGACCACGGTGCAAGGGTGGAAATCTCGCGGGGGGAAAAATGCTTTCTTTTTCCGCTGACTGATTTCCGAACCTCGAGCTATCGGGCCGTGGACGAAGGGTCGAAGAGGAGAGGGCAGGAGGCCCAGAAAGATTTTTCGAGTAACATGACACCATAGCAGCTGTGTCCTGGACGTGCACGCACGTAGAAGCCCTTCTCTCCCTTACGCGGTGTTTATCCTGACACGCGGCCCTCGAAAAAATATCACTAGAAAGGCTCGAAAGAGGACAGGAAAATTGGAGAGAAAGCACACTTTTATTTTAGTCTTTTCTTCCTGGCTGCTTTCTATAGAATCTTAATGTTTGGGGGAAACGGTTGCTGTCTGTGTATAATTATAATCTACGTAGATCGTCTAAAATTAAACTATAAATCTGTAACGAGGAAATGGAGGATTTAACATTCAAATAGTACGGATTTGGACTGTAATTAGATCAAGGGAGAAAAATATATCTCTTTTACTAAACACACTCATCGTATTCGAACAATCATTTAAATTCATTCCTTACGAAGTTCAACTATAACTCTAAAACAATTACAATTTGTTTATCATCCTACTTACAAGTTGTTCGTTCTGCAAGGAGTTCGGCGAAAACGGGGCGTGATCCATTTAAACACGTTCAAGTGCGACGAGAAAAAAGAGAAACGACATTTCGGGACGAGTCACAGGTCTGTATGTTTTACGAGGAATCTCGTTCGAAAATGTTCCACGGAGTCGAGAAAGATAGGAAGAAATACGTGAGCCGGGTTTCGCGTGAAGAATGGTTAACGAGGATGAAGAAGAAGAGAGGCGAAAGGAAAGTCTGACGAAATCGTGCGAATTATGTAACGCGACTCGTGACTAAGTGAATTTTATCGTAGGTGGTACCTAGATGGATTGCAAAAAGCAAGACGCGAGCATTAGAGAAGATCTCGAGCAGGACGCGGAACGAAATCAAAGCGAACGAGAGCGGAGGAACGCGCGTCGCGTCGCGTCGTCTAGTATCCACATAGAAAAGAAACTTTTAACGAGTAGTCCAACTCGTAACGACGAGAAAAAGCCTTGCATCGAGATCTGAGGAAAGTTTTTACCAATCAACTTTTTTGCTCTCTAATGCGGAGAATCGTACACGCAAGTTGAGAATAGATAAGTAAGAAAAATTATGCAAATAGAAACATCCACGCTCGCTATGTGGAAACGTTCACCTTAAAGGATCTCAAAATTACAAATGGAATGTTTTTAAAAATCATTTTGCATCCATCCACGTCATTCGACTACGACAAGATCTCACGACAAGGATGTTAATGCATATTGCTATTATAGCGTGTTAACAGGAGCACCCAGGAACTTAATCAAATTGCACATCGGCACAAATTAATATTGACGTTGCTAACTGTGTTACATTGTCTGTGCGTGTTAACCACGACTGGATGAAGCTTCTTCGATGGTTTAATTAGGCTTCTCCTACGAACGAATATTACTTCCGTCTCGAGAGACTATTACTGAAATATGTATCTCTTGAACTGATGATTCGATGGATCTGATAGAAAAAAAAGGGATTGTTGATTTGTAGATTGAGTGTTAAAATTGTTCACGAATCATTGCTTTGAATCCATAGAATTACCATATTTATCGCGTACAGCGCGATGCACTTTTTAATCGGCGATTCCTTGGCTTCGGGAAGCTATAGAAATTGATCGTGCACCGATTGGAAACTTTGCACCTTCCTTGAATCCCGATCGATTTTCATCCTTCCGTCTTCCGATGCTCGAAAATCGCAAATCTCGTTGAAACTTTTGTTTCGTATCGTTTGAAATCTTTCAATTACAATGGCTAGCCGTTCGGGAAAATTGATCGTGATGGTCGACAACAGTAGGTGGCGTTAAAAGACTTATCGACTTGATTTATGGGGAAACACATGGAGACCCGTGATCCTTCCTCGAAAATGTCATTCGAGAGGTTGACACGTACAGTGAACGAACAGGAGGAAACGACCAGATGTGAATTTGTACGCTCAATTTCATCCATGAAGATCACATATTAAATATCGGATTTTTAATTAACAAGTATCGATTTTAATCTTCTTAAAAGGGTACTTAATGTGCTTAAATCTTTAATTTAAGGATTGAAATAACTCCTCAATATCAAAAACTGTCTTAAATAATTTAAGACGAGGAAAGTTCATTTTGTTCAGACACTAATTTGCATAATTAATCGCATAATCCTATTATCCATGACGTAATTAGTACATTAAGATAATAAGAAAACACTTTTACAGTTAACATTCCCAAATCAGTGAGATCAGTAAGCAACAATGAGGTAAAATTGAAGGAGAATGAAATCGTAACTAGAGACTCAGACAGTTTTTCGTGCAAGAAATAGCTTTCAATAACGAAACAACGAAGAACAATCGTACTATTCAACAATGTCGAAACGTAACCGTGTACAGGTCTACAAATGGATACATACAATGTTCTGTGCATTATCAGTGAAGCCGTGGAAAAGCAACGGCATTATCGTTATTGAGCAGGCTTTAGTGGCTGTACGACAAGGTGTAAGGGCATGCTGAATGTTGTTTCCGAAATTAACACTCCACGAAGGGGACACGCAGTCACGACCGTTTGCCATAGACACCGATTAGCGCTATTCCCGTGCATTCTGTGCGGGATACACGTGTCTGGGTCGAACGTCATTTCCATTCAATCGAGATCCCATTTCCCAGCGGGGTGGTGGCCGTGTCAGCCGCGCTTTCGAAACAAATCTTCTCTCCCTTGTACGCGCGATTTCGCTCGGTAACTTTCGGTACCAACGGCCGAGGATCCACAAAGTTTTAAGTCAACTACGCCATTCCCAGATGAATTTTGAAAATTAACAAGGAAACACTGCGAACTCTTGTACACCAATTTCTTCAAGAATAACCGAATTTATTCTGAAAAACCCCGAGCTTTTTGTGTTTTAATTGTTTGCAACTAATTATAAGAAAACACATTTATACAGCTTTCCATGTAAATTATATAACTTGGAAGCCCAAGAATCTAAAAAGTATTCACATGTTGAAAAATATCTGCAAATTAATTCCGAATTAAAGAAAAAAACTAAAAACAAAGAGGTGGTACAAATACGTACCACTGCCCCTCAAAGTGTTAAAGTTGCAAAAATGAATTGCAAAGTTAAATGAGCACTTCTACTTTCTCGAGTGTAACAATGAAGGGCTTCTAATTGTTGCATGCCAAGTTAATATCTAATTGCCTTGCTATTGAATTTTAAATGGAACAATGACGAAAGATCAACGCTCATTTGTTCCTGGGAGATACAAACTTGAATTTGTCGCCGGAGGCTTGGCAGCAGATTTAATACGAGAACGATACGCCGAAATTTCGCCAACGCGAGAAGTCCATCGTTAAAACGCCGAGCAAGTTGCGAGTTTGAATCAAATTCACTAGGTTCCCTGGTGAGAGCGTGCTTCCGAAACTTTCTTGAGCTTCTTTCCGAAGTTAACCTTCGTGACTAGAGGCTACGGTTTCGTGTAATGTCACTCCCTTCAAATTTATTGGATGATACAGCGAAACGTGTTTAAATTGGTCAGCCCCATGGATCATGATATTCGCTTTCAGAAAAACGTGAAACTCATAGAAATTCTTGCGTCAGATTATACCTACTAAAACTAAAATTCTTCTCGGTTAAACGGTGTTACTATGATTTCATTCGCGAATTCCTCGACCGACGAGTGTTTCGAGTGTTGAAAATAAATAAATCTTGGTATAGCGATGTTGTTTATCAGAGCATGGAACCGGTGGAATTCTGCGGCGTGCGTGACATGTCCGTCACGTCGGGAATTCCCGCAAATTCGACGTTTTACGTCAATGGGATTTTCATCCCATTGCCGCGGCAGGATCAATAATAGAGGGGCGAGCGTCTTTACAGGGCCACAGGGGTTGGATTTTCGCAATGACTGTACAACCATTGGCTGAGTCAAAGGTCTTTCGCGAAGGATTTATCGAGGGATCTTGTCCTCTCTTTCATAGGAAAAAAAGGGGGCTGACCTCGACGGGTTGACCATCCTTTGCCTCGATCATCACCCTCCTGTTTCTTGGAACGAGGGAATCAACGCGTGAATGAGTTGACACTTTCTACGTCGGCTAGATTTCAACTATATCCAAACATATCTCGTTTTCACCGAACGAGCACCTGCTTCCAACACCATTTCGATCGTTCGTCTTCAATTGTCGTGCAGAAGGAAAATATGTAATTTAAACATGATAGATATTCATCAGAATTACCGATTTTTCTGCGAAGAAAGATGGTAACATAAGGTGTCTGCGATTTGTCAAAGTGAATATATTAAGTCCTTTCAGAGTGCCATCCTATTCAGGTGACTCCCTATCCATACGCTTCCTCTATGAAAAACGAGCCATTCAGATTTATGTTGAATACTTTCCAGCGAAGCTTCGTAGGATTGCTTAATGCTGATGTCCTATAATACATCTCACTATATAAAATTTTCTATCAAAATTCCGATAACTTATCTCGAATGACGATTATCTACAGCACTGCCCCTGGAAACAATTCAGGGACCGAAAAATGATCGATATTGCAGCGTACTTAAAATGAAACTTAATAAAATATACGACTGTCAGAGCGTAAAAATTAAATAACGACAATAACTTCAAGTTAGTTCAGAATAAGAAGGCAACAATACCATTCGCACGTTTCGCACGTGTCGAGATGGTGGTGGTTGAAGTAAACAAACTCTAATTTCATCGCGACGTCTGCTTCGCAGCTATTTTAAAGGAAACGAGTATTGTTTGTCAGAAATCGAATAACGGCGACTTAAAGAACAGGTGCACCTGATGTTACCACGATAAAACTCGAACAACGTTCGACAGCCGTGGCGTTTTAGCGGGGTTCGATCGCGTGTTCGTGCCACAGAAGCAGCGTGGATTTTCTATGTCCGACCGCGAAATCGATTCGAAGAGAGTATCCTGTCATCGAAATCGCGTACAACTCGACGTTTTATGAGCGACTTCCTTCTATTTACGAGCACTTCCGTCATAAATAAGCGGAATATAGACACGCGACGATGCGTCCGTTGGACGGACGAAGTCGAGCGATAATCTTTCCCTGCTTGATAACCGAAAAAGGGTTAACGAG
Source organism: Osmia lignaria lignaria (assembly GCF_051020975.1). NCBI lineage: Eukaryota > Metazoa > Arthropoda > Insecta > Hymenoptera > Megachilidae > Osmia > Osmia lignaria. The sequence goes on along the minus strand of NC_135046.1, from coordinate 7,179,467 downwards.
GTATGAAAAAGATAGCACTAGTAGTGTAGAAGTAATAAGAAGCATCAAGATATATTGTTGCGATCTCATGTTTTGATAAATCAGTTAAGCAATCAAAGTTGTTGCTTTTATACTAAGGTAGACAGCTGATGAGGAGCGTGAATGAAAAAACTGGTCGCCTAATTGTACAACATAGGCTTCTACGATCCAGGCGTTCAGATTTGGTCAACTCACGGTTATTAACAACCGTGAGATGACTCAAGATCCTCTTGACAAGGGAAAGTTCAATTGGTAGTTCTTGTTAAAATCACTAACGGAAAAGGCAGGTGTCTGTCTACATAATCAATTATTAAGTTTAGAAGTAACTTTTTAATTTTGACAAAATTCCTGGTATCATCAATAAATCAACTTAGGTTCAGTTCTGAAAGGAAGAAGCGTTTGAAAATTCATTTCCGTCTCAGGTTTGCTAGCGGGGCCAAATTATCGTAGCAACCCGATAGTTACTCACGGAAAAAAAATTTCGTTGCGTGGCCTCCGAAAAAGCAACGTGAAAAAAAAGCGTCTCAATTTAGATGCAAATTGCAATCATATCGACTTTTCGATCTGGACCTGGTAGACCCTCTGTGAAACCGATCGACGGACCTTGTTTTCATCTCGGGAACATTTTTTTGTTGCTTCAGGGCCTATACGGTCCAGGAGAGAGGTCTACTTTCGGAACGTAAACTTTTAAATGTATCCTAGTATTCAAATCGCGCCGCTGCGCTGTAACCGGTGGTTACTTTAATAGCGACGAGGAGAGATAGCGAGCCCGGCTAGAGTTGCACGAAAGAGAAACGTCGGAAGCTTCGTGAGGTTTCTACGATCCAGACACTACTTTCCGCCCCTTCCTTTTTCGCTCTCCTTGTCCTGCACACCTGTACGACCGGTAAATAGGTCGTAGGATCCTTTTTGGCGCGCGTACCACATAGCGGGAAAAACACTCCCCGGGAGAGTGCATTTTAAATTCAAACGAGACCCGATTACGCCATTCAATGAACACTCGAAGGATTACGTCCGTGAACTTTCGAACCTGCATTTCTTTCAGACCGACATCCTTATATTTTCGATGTCTGTTTTCGTTTCCAAAAATTGTTAAGCTTAATGAATTTTCAAAAGGACTAGCAAAGACTACTACGAGTACTTACGAGGTTGGAAGAAAAAGGATCTCGAACTACTTACGGTACTTCCTTTTTACTCGTCCATTGGAAAAACACACTCTCGACAGATTTTCCATCGTTCGATTAGCGGCAATAGGTTAAATCGAAGAGCGTTTAAATAGATAACGCATTTAATCTGGCCGCTTTAGAGCAATCACCGATCAGAGTGTGCCCGAAACGGCTATTTTAAACGGATATCTCAGCGGAAACGCGTTCTCGTGACCGTCAAATTCGCTGTAAAATAAATAAGCCGCGCTGAAAGGTCGAAGAGTTCTCGTTCGAGAGAGCTTAAAAGTGGAGGAGGCGGGAAGGATTAACTAGCTACGCTTTTAACGAGAATAAACGTTTAGGAAGCAACGGTGTCCAAAGTTGAATACGAATGAAAAAAGTTTGCTCGTTTCGGCGGCGTATCAAACGTAACTTGGAGAATGAAATTACACGGTCGTAAGAATAGTTAAAAGGGGGTGATGGGCAACGGGTAGATAGCACCATTTCGTCTCAATTAACGCGGATGAAGCGGACTTCCTTGTAGTCAGGGATCAACGTTTTAAGCGTGCCTACTCGAATTGATAGCCGTGCTTCGTACGTTTCAATTAAGAAAATGCCCGGTGGTTCGTCTAGGCAAGGACTTTTTGTAAAAAGGTAGAGGTAAGAACGCAGGAAAAGAAACGAGCGCATTGTAACGGACCAGCGTGGCAGCTTAATAATCTCCCAATTACGAAACAACCTCGACCCGGTGGCTCGCCCTCGACGTTTAGCAGGGCGCGTTTAGCAGCGAGCTCGAAACGAACGAGGTAAAAAGAAAAGGGCGCTGAGAGTGCAACGAGGGCGCAAGGGGTTTCTACTTTTTCGATGCAATCGCAAAAAAAAGCTCGCAGACGGTCGGTCGGCGAGGTTTCAGACGCGCCTGAGCCGTGCTCGATAGCGCGAGTGGCCGCTGCTGAAATGACTAGTGGTGACTGGAACGAGGGCTCGAAACGTCGAGAGAGGGTGTTAGCCCTGGTAACGGCGTCGACGACGCTGACTGACACTAGTCTGGGTTAACACGACGATGTTGGTAAGGCGGTGGCGCGGTTGTGGATGTTAAGGGTCTCGGAGGCTGGCATAGGGTGGTGAAGGGCTGGAGAGAGTGGCGAGCAAGGGTGGCGAGTGCCGCGGCAGCGTTTCTGCTCGAGTGTCGGGGAAACGAAGACGACGGGCACGGGGATGGGGCGGCGGGGTGACGGGGACGTGAGAAGAGAAAGAAAGCGCGCAGAAGTGGAGACTTCTGACGATTTCCTTGAAATGCTTCGAGGAGACTAATGAAAAGGGGAACGATGACTTCGAAACGAGCTTACGAGACGTCTCGACTTCGATGATGCTCACCCTCGTCCACCCGCTTCAATAATTACCTCGACTCTCTTCGATTCGTGCGACTGTTGCGTTGGAGGGATGGAATCAAGTTCAATACGTGTACTCGCAAATCCCAGTCGATTTTAATACGAAAGCTTCATTTATGAGGACCCATATTCCTAAATCTACTTGCAACCCACTTGGATCTGATCTCTGGTTACGTGTTTCGTTTCACGAACGATATCGAGCACACGACAACTTTTCAAACAACGATTCATAAGGATAGAAAAAAGAAACAAGTTTCTTTCAATAACGTGGAGCATTGATTTCAGCATTATGCATTAATGTCTCCTCTTGTTTGCGATCGAAACGTCAATATATCAGAGAGGCTTGCGTCAGCGGATCGTATATGGATGCACTTGGAACAATCCAACGCGAGCAGATCGAAGATGATCGACTCTCCCCGGTTACATTTTGCCCGCTCGTATCTCCGGGGATCCGCACACGGACACGGTACAGACACGCACCTACGATATAACAAACACACACGCACAGTACACACTTGGTATTGATTGCTCGGCAGTCGGTGGCTTACGATTTATGTCGCCGTAGCTACGGCCGGAATAACCGATGTCACGCCGAAAATTCACTTTTTTCCTTCGCCACCTGCGTCACCATGAATCCTACCCGACAGTCGGGATCGTGCCCGAGGTTGGGACAGCTAACGCGTGCAAAAGTACTACGGGGACCGAGGAAGATCGGAATTTATCATCGGTCGCCGACCATTCGGAAAAACTTGCCTTTTCGTTCGATCGGCCGCGGTACGGAAGCGGTCTCCAGGTAAATTAATAGAGAAACTCTGGTTTATCCGGTGACCGGCCTCACCGTTTATGGAATATTCTATTATCGTACATTGGCGGCCAACATCTCTTTGAAAGTTAAACCGCGAGGCAATCGAGTTCTTAATTGAGCGAAGATTGGAAAATCCTGTCCCTGATATTGTACGATCGCGAGTGGAGGTTTTTCTTTTTTACCGAATAACAAAAATAGCATTCAAATGGTAAAAATAAATTTTAACTAATCACCTGTACAAGCGAGATTAATCAGTTGACGCGGATAGGAAGGAAAGTTAGCCCGTGCATTTAAATACAAGGTAAAAATCAGTCGGAGAAGTGTCGGTCGTGCTGTTACGACAAATTGCTTATTCAATTCTAGCAGGAGAAGCGAATTTGATGCAGAGTAGTATTCTTGGCTGCAGCCGAGGGAATAATGTTCTCTCACTTTCTGAAAAGCCTAGCCGAGTGTCGGATAGAGAAAAAGAAGATCGCGTCGTGCAAGTCGGGAATAATTTTGACTACACAGCTCGACCTAAAATTAAATTACCCCGTTCCCTTTCAACTTTTGTTTACCTCTGCTACCCTTTCTAGCTCTGTTCTTCGTCTCCAAAGGGGTTTTCGAACCAAGAGATTACGTCTTTCCTCTTTGTTCGCAATTACGGGTCGCGCGGGCGTACGATAAATCGCGTCTATTCAATTTACGCGCTGAAGAGTGCTCAAAGGGAAATGTGTCCCAGCATTGACTCTAAGAATCTTGCATTACTTTCTCGAAGAAAACGGACAGAGCGAGAGAGAGAGAGAGAGAGAGAGTTTAAAAAAGAATCGTATAAAGCGATGATAATTTCAATGATAAGACTCTTGGCCTGTGTTACCCTACTAGTTAATAGGATCTACGTTACTAACTTAGTTTGAAACTTACTTGGACTTTCCCGAGCGCAAAGAGTCTTTCCCTTCCGCTCTCTTCCACGGACTTGTCTGTAGATTACCGGCGCCTGCTAAGAGCCGAAAATCGTTGTACAGTTTTGGCCCTGAGATTTCGCTAATCTCTCGCTAAGCATCCTTAACATTCAAATCCTTCCTTCCTTTCGCGACACTTTCGGCCAACTTTCCACTGAAACGACGACAATGCTCGAAGGTGCAGTTTGATGATACGGCGCGAATCATTTTTTACGTTCCACTGAATACTCTATGAAAATTCTTCGATAACTTTTTTATATAAAGACGTGAAAAGGGGTTCTTTTTAAATATTTAATAAAAAGTGTCCGAAAATTAATTTCGTTGTATTTTATAATCTGTAATTTTTTTTTTATTTTAAGTAAAAGCAGAATAAAAAGTTGACAGAACGAAGACAAATCAATTCTGAAGATAAAGTCCATTCTTTATGTCCATTCACCCAGCAAACGCGTCGATACACCCGAACGTTGTTTTCGTAGCAAAGTTTTTCAAAGAAACCTTGTTTTATTACGAAACATTCCTCGCTCGTTCGAAAATACTTGTCGGATAATTCCCTGTGGAACAGCAACTCTTGGCCGACAAGGAAACACGTTTGCCGCGGAAGCACGTCGAACGGGATCATTTGGAAAAGATTAAACTTTTTAAATTCCGATAAATTTTAGCGATCATAACGAGTTGTTTGCTCCAACACTCTCTTGCGTACTTACGTACACAGACGTCTACAGTAAAGTATAAGCTTTAAAATTAGCGATCCAAATAATTCAGAAGAAAATCGTTCTACTTTAAAAAGAACACTTTCTTCTACACAATAAATTTCTTAACTATCGTATATTGGAATTATACTTTAAATATGCTTTCAGGCTTAAATATTTGACAAGATGATATTATTAATTAAAAACAGAACGAATCAAATTACTGAGTCTGGAATTCAAGTCTCTGAATTTTCTGAACCCTATCCAAAAGTATCATATAACTTCATTAACAACACAGAAAACCTGCGTAAAGAACGCGCTTCTAAAATGAAACGAACTGACTTTTATAAATTCGTTGTTTATAGGATTAAGAGGGTAGTAGAATAGTAGAGGAGAAGGAAAGGTTGCTGAAAATCTCACGATATTTCATCGTGGGGAACAAAACAACGGGAATCACGAGCAAACTGTCCGGTCACCGGTGTCGCGGAAATTATCCGTGTTGCATTTACTGAATCCCTGTGGCAAACGTGTGTCGCCTGTGAAACTCGCGCACGATCACGCGACAAATCGTGGGCCACCTTTGTGTCCGGGCTACGAGGGACGTTCACGCGGTCCAAGACGTGTTGCTCTTTCTCGTTACTTTGTGCGGTTGCATCTCGTTGCGCCTCGTTACGGCCGACACAACAGAAAAGAGCTTCGTTTTTACGGCCAGCTAACTCGCCACTGAGAAAAACACGTGCTTTTCCCACGCACGACTTAATTATTCTTTGAAATTAACACTGAACCAACGCGACGCGATGCTTTGGCCAGCTTCAACGCTGCGCTCTTAGCCCGATGCTCTACGATTCTGTACGCAATCGAGTTTACTAAAATTATGTATTCATAGCTTGGATCCTAGTACGAAAGATAAAAAAAGCTGTATAATTTTGTAATTTAAAATAACAATCCCCTCGAAATGTTAATAATTTTGTAATTTTATAAGTACTTATAAGCATGAGTACTTGCCGAAGAGGTAGTTGAACCGCAAAATGAGTCAACAATTAAACTTCATTGAGGATATGAAAGCCACCGATTACACTGAGCACACTTTTTAATTAACCAGCTGAACACTCAAACATTGGAGATAGCATTTCAATGGTACCGCCTTTGTTGACAAAGCGACCTCTTCCGGTTTTTTGATTGATCAGCTGACCAACCGTGTGTATCTGTGCGTATTTGAAAAAGACCATCGGTCGTGCTCGATTACCGATGTAATTAATTGCACGGCTGGCTAACTTTAGATGCTATTAACTGTGAACTCTGGAAAATTATGTGTGACGAGCGTAAATGAAGATCGATGAGTTATAGACATAACGAAACTGAAAATAATCAATCGAACGAGCTAAACGATACCACATACGATGGATTAATTTATTTCCTATTTCCCAATTATAAATAATCAAGACACAGTTGATCAATTCGAGTATTGTCAATTGGAATAGATATCGATCCCTTTCCAGGGTGGCGGAAATTGATCGTGGGGATTGGAGACGTCGAGGAAATGAATACTAAAGCGATTGAATCGTCTGGATGGTTTATCGACAACGAATCAAAGGTAAAGTACACAGAATTATTGTGATCCGATGGTGACGAAAGGATCGTCTTTAAAATCCTCTTGGGGGAATGGAAAATCCCTTTAAGTCGATCGATCGTTTCACTTCTGCTGGTTATCGCGACGATTACGATCACCTCTTTCGTTTGTTCCATGGCCCGACGCATAGAGAACAACCCATCGATCAGATTATGTATAGGTTCGACGGGAAGCGATAATGGCGCAATGGCGACTCTAATCACCTCGACGCAACACCAAGGCGCTTAAGCTTGCCACGGCCGCGCCAGGTTATTACGCAAAGTTTCAGTGAACTCGGTTAAAACAACAATCCCGTAAATTAATATGCATGGCAGGGAAAGGGAGAGCTGCGGATTTATTACCGTATTTCCAGTCGATACGCTCGAAGATGTAAATCAACAGCACCGACCGCCCGATAACCGCACCGCGCTGATAATCTCGCCTCTTTTCCACGGGACATCCAGTTATTGGATTACCAATCATTTCACTTAACCATCAGATTCCTCTATCTTACAACTGAACAGGTGGTACCAAATGAATTATAAAATTGCAGGAAAAATAGTCACGTGTCCACAAAAGTTCTTTCTTTTGTTTCTTTTCTTTTCACAGTTTTGTAAGTGACCACTATAGTTGCGGTTTGTAAACGACGGTAGTTTCACGGATAGTCGTTACAATGGCCATTCGTCGCGACAAAAAGGTTAAAATACTTTTCATCATCGTTGTTGACCCTACGACCTTGTTTCAACCCCTTTGCCGTGATTTCGGGCGAGTGCCACCCTTTCGCGAAACAACGCCACGGTCAGCCGCGCGAGAATCGAACATCCGAAGCGTTGATTGAGGCAGAAACATCGATACGAATTGTAACTCGAAAATAAACGCGATTGGCGAGCGCGTTTACGGTGATCGAGCCACGATTTGCGGTGTACTTTGACAACATGCTGTCCTAACTAATTCGATTAATCGACGCGTCACCCTGTAACACCGTGTTGCTCTTTATTACGTTGTTGTAACGCATCATTGCTTCTGTCATGCTTTTCGCTTCCACTTTTTTATCGACGAGACGAAAACAATATTCCATGAAATTCAGTATCCATTTAAATATCGTTTAAAGAAAAAATTGTTTTCTGGGGCGTAAAGTTTTCCACAAAGCGTAAAACTGCGAAAGAGGACCACTGTTTGCGTCATAAAGTAGGATAAAAAAAATTACAGCCAACCGGTTAATTATCCTGAAAAGTATGAAAGTACTCGAGTTGCCGGAGTTGCAAAGGTTATATACGATTGGCTGGTATGTTAATGCGAATATGCATGTCTATGTTTAATTACTGTACTGAATATATCACTTCGTTAACTTTTGCTGCAACAAATTTTAGCGTAAAACGTGTGTACCGCTGAAATCAAATTTGCAGCAACGAATTCTTTGCTGATTAATATATAAATTCTTGTTTGTTTAAGATATAACAAGTAGAGAATGTATTAAAAAGAAGGACGAAATCACTTTGAAAATGCAACCTAAACCGTGCAAATAAGAATTTAGGATTGAGGGTGGTATTGTTCAACGCCGAACATTCGCATTTAAGCGAAGTGTCGTAATCGTCTAAACATAATGTATCAATGGACGAGCTGTGAACGGCCATTGCACGCTCTGCACCATAAATTAATACACGCATCGACATTGATGTAACAAGCTACATAGATTGAAGAGCCCACTCGCAAATGCCACGTAACAAGCACAGTCAACGACCTTGTTTCCCGTTTCAAGATCACAAACAACCAGCCCTCTGTATCCGTATACACCTGTGCTAGAATCTACTTATGATTTCCCTGCTCGATAGCGATCGACAATCTTGCTCCTATCGATGGATCGTAAACAGGGTTCTAACAACGGCAAAAGAACGTCGTCGATACCTAATAAATACGTATATCGGTTAACAGCTTAATCGATGGTAATCCGTACGTGGATTATCAAGGTCGAGTCTCCAAACACGCGAACGTTTCAATAAAGCGGATCCCAGGCTTGTACCGCGCGGCAATTTTCGTCGATGAAGATTTCAATCTGCAGATAAATCGATGCGCATCTTCTTCTCGTACATCTGTCTTAACCGCCGTGAGATTTCATCGATAATATAATCCCTCGACTACTATTGCGTCTGGATGATTGACGAGAAACCTTTTCACCGTAGAAACACGCGATTTTCACTCGATCCAGCGTGTGTGTTTCCGTAAGTTTGCCGATATTTCCGATTTTTCTTTCTAGACTCGGAGACAAGTACATAGGTAGGTAACACACATCGCGAGAAGAAATAAACGACAACGTTTCGCGGACCATCGAGTACTCGAACGATCTACCGGCAAACAGTTTTACCGCTTCATCGCGAGCGCCGATGCAATCGAGTTGAAAGCATTGTTTAACCCTTTCGCTACGAGCGGCTTCGTCGCCGTAAAGCTTCTTCTAAACGAGACGCCGCGGCGCACAGCTCCAAAAGTGTATACATTAGGCTAGTTGTCAATGATTGAATTTAAACCTTACCGCAATTAAAGTTGTTTAGACGATTTTCGGGGGAAAAAGCTTTCCATAAAAGAGGGACTTATGATTTCTTAACAAATGATATCCGAGAAAAGACGTTAAGATCGAAACTACAAATTCAGAGAGAGATACGGAGTGTGTAATATCAAAGGCAACGTATGGACAGCGATTATAGTCGCTCGTCGTAGCGAAAGGATTAATAATAAGTTGTATATAAGAGAAATAGCAGTTCCTTTTTTCCTTCCGGCGTGCTTGGTGCAAAGTATGGCCGTTGTGGAACGCGTCAGTTGGAATTATTTTCGAAAATAAAATCAAAGCATAAGACTCACCGAGTAAGCAGCTCGTCCCGATGATAAGCGACGATAATCCTTTGTGGACGTCGGCGCCTCCAGATCGACGAGCAGAGCCAGTCGTTTTCCATGCCGCGTTCCACCTCGGAACACGCGGTCCCTTGTCCTGACTCCGGTTCGCACCCCATCCACCAACTGGTCGTGATTTCGTCGCGGTACACACACACACACACGAACGAACGAACGAAACAGTAAACACGTCACGAAGCAATTTTGAACGCGGACGCCTGACGGCTGATATCGAACGCTTACGAGATCTGCCTATGTAAACACGTCCGCCCAATACTTTAGCGGTGTAACAACGGTGAGCATTGTCACGCTGACAAACTTGCGTCAGGAATCAGCAGGTCAGTTTGTCTGTGGCAAAGCGGTCCAGCTACCGGGACGAAGCTGAAACAGAAAAAAAGAGATTGAATGAAATTTCACACTCGCGTCGCCCGTTATTGGGTCAACCCCATAGTTACATAATACGATTTTCCTAAGAAAGAAAGGAACGAGAGCTAAAGCGATTTGTACCGTGTCTATATCGATGCGAATGCTTGATAAACGACAATATGTCAAACAAAATTCGAGCTCGTCTTTTATATAGACGTGAAGTTTAACAGGAACGAGCGAAACCACTTTGAATGGGTATTGAAAAATTGATTGGTTGTCGTTTTGGCGCGACTACATATTGCTATTTCGCGGGGTGCTCGAACTTTTCAAAATGCTAACAAATAGTGATTTATAAAATGACAGATGCGAAAGATTGAAATTCGTTAACAGAAAGCTCTGAGATGTATGAAAGCAAATGTTTTAATCACCTTCAATGTCATAAAAAGGCAGTTCGTATCGTGTGATCGTGAGAACCAAGAGAATAACACTTTCCGGGATCGAGTGATCGTACAGTAGATCGATGAGAAACGATCCAAAGGAGAAACGTCGGTTTTTGTCTGGGCAGCTCGTTAAAGGAAGAAATCCGTGCGCCAAGTAAGCGCCGCTTGAATCAGAAATAAACGGATTCTCTAAAATGGATTTACTCCGATGACGATGAGCTCGAGCTGCGAGGTAATTTCGTATCAAGCGATTACAACGCATTAAAAGGGAATTTATCTTCGCTGCGTTTTACCAACTGATAAAAGTTTCGTTGATTCCAGTGATCGTCGAGACGGAACGGAAATCCGCGCGAGTTTACGTACTGGCAGTGAAATTCAATCAGACCCGATTAACAAAACATTGAGTCATTAAACTAACATCAAGTATTATTATCGTTTAGATTCTTCTAAATCTAATGTCGTTCTTTTTACTTGCTAACAAATTATTTGTTGAAAAGAAAAAAAAATGTTCAATTTGACTACTCGAAACGTCGCTTTGAAGGTCGTTTCATCGAGTCGCGGCTTAACATCGATAAAAGATGGTAACGCGTTTAAGAATCGCGGGTTTCACGGGCTTAGCCTACGCGGTAGTCGCAGAAGTGGCCTGAACAGTCACAAGGAGGCTGCCTCATCCAATTAACTCCGCGTACATTATACGGGGAAAAGAGAACGCTAAGGCGTGGCGGAGAAAACGTTAAGAAAAAGAGAGGACCGGGAATTCTCTGGCTGGCGGTACCTCGGGGCAGATTACCCTGACGCGGGATGAAAAACTGAGCAGCGGATGTGCCGCACGATCAGAGAGATACAGAACGTGAGAAAGAGAGACGGCGAGCTTGAAAAGCTACGTCGGCGTTCCTGAACAATCAGAAACGAATATTTTTTCCCCGAAGTTGCGTGAAAAATCCTGACCATGCTCCGTGTTTTTTCCTCCCGCTTCCTATCGATTTTACCGTCCGTTTCTCTCCTTTCCTGCCAAGCAACTTGAAAGTTTACGCGCGAAAACGAGCAGACGTCGCGGCGGGCGCGAACAATAACGCGTTCCTCCGGCTAGAACGGAAAATCTCTTAATCGAGAATAGTTGCTCCAGTTTGGGATTATCCGAGATTATCGAATATGAAATGGTACCAGTTTCGCGAGGACTCGCGTCGTCTGGCGTGAAACGCATTCATCGGATGAAACATTGTTCGCGAATAGAGGAAAGATTCAACGTGAATGCGCGGACAGGAAAAAAAAAACAAAAAAAAACAAAAGAAAGAAAAGACAAAAAGAAGAGAGGCTGAGAAGAAGGGAAATTCGAAGTATCAGAGAGTGGTGAGCTGGGAAGGAAGCAGACAGATTATAAGGGCTAAATGAAACGACGCGACGCGGCGTTACTTGGTCGGAGCAGCTGGTGTTCGGACGTCGTCGACGCGAACACGACCTCCGTCAACAATCCGATGGGATAATAATCCCAGCGTTATTATGGCGCTCCGTTCTTCTCGAGTGACTGCAATTCAGCCGGATATACGTGCTCCGAGGGAAACACTTTTCTATCGGGACTTCGATGAAAGACAGTTTCATAAGAACCGTAAGAAAGTGTTCCGGATTGTGTGCCGTCTTTAGAAACGTTAGAAATTGCAACTACATTCGTAGCCTCGCTGCAAATACCTATATATATAGAATCATTTTCGATGTCCCACCTTTTCGATTCGCCATTGTACAAGAAATCATCTCGTTTGCGCTTGTAGAAAAATCGCAACCGAAACGCGTAGAAGCGCATAGAAGAAAAACTGGCACTTTTTACGAGACCGGTCTCTCACGGTGGTGAGCGATCGCGTAACAGGAAACGCTTGAAAGAGGAAAGTCGTGTCGAAGAGGAAAAAGAGCAAGTTCGTGGAACACGAAGGGTAAGCGGTCACAGAGGAATTATGGGTCGCGTTTCGGTTTTCGCTCCAGTTGCGACGAAGGCCCGGGAATACTAAAGAGGCAAGGAAAAGCAGAAGAGGCTTTTGCCAGACAGAGACCGGGACGGACAGAGCCACGAAATACCCCGCGTAACCGAGGATCAAAGAAGACAACGTTTCCTCGACGAGATCTTACGTAACTCGACTAACGTTAGATCACCGTGTAATCTCGAAAAACCGTACGGGGATGAAGAATGCCAGTCGAGAAACGAGCGTACACGTACAGATTGGCATGACAGTTTTGGTGAATTGCGCTTCATGGCCTGTATGAATAGCTCGAGTATCGATTCCCTCTATTTATAGTCTTCGCTGGGAATAATGTCAATGACACGGAAATTGTGGACACCGCCAGCCCATTGCGAATCGCGACGCTGCGAAGCGAAGCAAAGCGAAATGATGCTTGACTAGTCGCGTTTGCTTGATTACACGTCTATTTTACACACGGTTATACCGTGACACGGTTTAGGCATTTCAAATATTAAAATATATTTACTGGAAGATTTGTATTATGAGCTTGCGTCACACCATCGGGACAAGCAAACATTTCGCTATTTATTACGTCGTAAAAATGTAACAAGGATTTATCTGAACGTATCCGCGTCGAGGCACATTTGTCGTAAAATGTTCAATGAAATGGTGATAGAAAAAAAGAAATGTAGAGCGAATGGAAATTCATCGTTTAACGCGACACCCATTTAGTAGAAGAAAATTTATCATTTGCCGGGCAAAGGATATACGGAAAGCGGAGAGCTACAGATACCCAGATGGGTTTTGTTGGACGGTTTCCTGTCGGAAACCCGAAAGTTTCTGGCTTTAAATTTCAGCTAGCCATTCCGGGCCAGACCGAATGTTTCGGATTTGCAGTTTTCATGTTCCCTTCCTGCCCCCTTTTATACCAACGCTCCACGAGGTGAAGTTTACAGCTGTGAAACTTTATAATATAAAATAATAGTTTTATTAGCGGCGCCGGGTTTTATTTGCACGCCGGCTGCGCGCTTCCGTCCACCTACCCTCTCATTTCGCGCTCCCTTTTTTTCAGTTTGTTTGCTTTCAACCACCACAAAATTTTTCAGATGAACGCGAGGGTGAAATTATATAACTGCATTAATTCTGTTATTATGAAACACGTATGTGTACGGAGCGCCGTCGAAAACAGACTATTTTCATGTTTGCTGGTAACATTCAAAGTGTGTATACATTTTATTGGTGCACTCTGTACATCCACTTCTGTGTTGCGATCTAAGGTACGCGAGAAAGTTCGTGCCCAAAGGATGTCCGGACGAAATCGTAGGTTAAAGTTTAAACGGCATCCGTATATCTCGTAAAGTTCCATTTCCGCGTTTCACGCGAGGCCCTTTCTGCGGTTCCGTAGACGGGCACGACAACCCTTCGAGAAACAAACAGTGCGCTTTGCGGTAACGCGTTTTAGATATACCTACCCCTTTCGTGCCTCACCTTAGGCACACCGCGATACGCTTTGCTAACAAACGTTTCGTTCGTCGCTGTTTCGCGCAGTGAACAGTTTCTCGAAGAATTTCCCGAAAAGTTTGTCGCAAAGTAGAGTTCACAAGTTTAATAGTCAATTTTTTGATAAATAGTTATACAGTTATGATGTGAGATGCGACGAATGATTTCCAGGTCAAATTTTCCTATGTCGAAGGAACCATAAATTTAACGATTTGATAACCGCTTGAAAACCTCGTGCCAAATCACACTGACGCTTTAATTAAACCCCTATCGATACGTCAATCAAGCGTAAACTACAAGAAAAAATCAATCGCAAACGGTAAACGAATAAACTTTCCAGCGGGGACGATATTGTAAACGTGGGCGAGATTGAAGCTCGACGCGTCGAGGATTGCCGTCCACGGATAAGTAACAGTCGAAAAAAAAAAGGGTCGAAAAACCAGAACGTGCGATTCACAGCGAGCGTATTCGAAGCGGATGACTGGCACGTCACGAAACGCTTCCACGCGATCGGTCCGTCATTGAAATAGCGACGTCGTAAACGAGTGCACTTAGCGAACGCACGATCGCGTTTCACGCTAGGCTTCGCGTTCTAGTTGCACCGAAAGAGCTTTTCTCTAGTCAAAACTTCGATATGTCATCGAATCAGACTCGGTGCTTTGTCGTTGAAGAACGTCGCGCACCCGTTGTCGTTCCGCGAATGTAGGTTATCGTCGCTTCGAGGGTGCGATTAAACCGAACACCGCATCCGCGAGTCAATTCGCTCTCGTTTTTAAAGAATTCCTCTATTGCACGATCCGTATCTTCGTATCGTGAAACAACATTGCGCGATTTTCAAACGAACCACCGAGGAAAATTGGAACGCTCGGAAGAACCCTGAAAACTATTCACGTACAAAGGCACTGATAAACACCGCTACGAGTGACCTGTCTGCTCGAAATCATAAGAGATTATCAATCATGAGTGGTTTTTTTAATTAAATATACTGTTCGGGGTTTCGTTTGACACGAACGATGGTAATCTTGGAGCTAGAGTGAGTTGCAGGTTTACCATTCGAGGGTTGAATTTTTTAACTTCCTTTACGTACGGATACTGTCAGTGAGTTTTCGTGAATATGTAAAATCCATTGTGCAATTAATTATATTACTCCAATACAGATTGCAAACTTAAAATTACACGATTCACACGTTCACTAATTAAATTTCGAACGAAGAACTCGTGAGCAACGGATCAAAGCGAACGGAGTCTCCTAATCAAGGAAACAGAATCGTATTTGTAAAATTTCTTCCTTCTTAATCGGCCGTGTTAGTTGCTCGGATAATTAGACGGTATCCTTCGATTGGTTAAGAGGCAAAGGGTTCGTCTGCAAATGAGAACCCCTAGAACATGTACGATTCACGGCACGCGGCACCTGATTCCATTACCTCTATGCCATTCCTGCTCGTCCTATACCTGGCGACCACTCCAACCCCTTGCTCTATCCTCTTGCACAACCACCCTTTCGCCCCACCGACATTTCGACGACCACCCCTTCCGCCGCGTCACGCCAGGCCACACCGGTATACGCTACACGTCCTAGCGACCTACAGGTACCTTGTATCTACAATCTTCCTGTATTATGTTAGCTGTACGCGGCGCGCAAATCCCATGCGAATGGAGACACACTGATGTCGCGTTGCACAAAGGGTTATATTCCATTTTCTCGTCCCTCCAAAGACTCATTCACGGTGGCCTGAAGATTCGCCTCTTTGTGCGGGAGTGTCCTCTCTACGCTGTGTGCATCCGTATATCTGCTAAACCTCTCTTTCCTGTTTCCTCTTTCTTTCGTTCTCGTTAATCGCCCGTTCACGAAATATAGAATTTTCAAATCTCGCCTTTCCGCCTTGATTCCTCAAAGTTTCGCGCTTTACTCGGTTAATATTATTACCGATGTTAACATTGTTTTCACTTAAATATGTTTCGGTATAAATGACGGGAACGAGTTTCTCGTATCGTCGACGAGTTTGGCAAAGTTTCGAAGCGGCCGACAGGCGGTCGCTTCGATAATGCGATAGCCGACAGAACGTATAAATCGAGGGGGCTACGATATTTATTCGGGCCACGTTCAAGCAACGCGGTTGGAACTTTTACTTTTGAAATACGATAAAACAATTGTCGCATCGGCTGGAAGCTCGCAACGATAGCTTCTCGCCAGGGACGCCATTATTGTTCGGGCGTCCTGTACGCGGAAACTTCATTACGCCCCCGTTATTTGTCCATTAAATCGGGAAGAAGAATTGTCAATTTCACGGGGCGGATGTTAAAAACGACTCTATGCCAGCGGAACGCCAATATAATATGCTGACGCGTTTATTCCCATTGGAATTTATGGAGGACAGGGAACAGGATTTGCACGCTATCGATTGACGGATATCTGGAGAACAAACGGACTAATCAACTGTGATTAACTGGCAGCCAGATTTTATGACGGCTCTGGGATTCGTACGGTTCGAAACAATTGAAAATCCTCGCCTTTTTCACTGCTTTTTGACGATAAAATCAACGACGCGTCGTCGAAGAGCAGTCTAATTCGCGCTAACTCGTCTGCGATTCGTTTCCCAGCTGATACGAAATTAAAACTCGCCCGCCGGAACAACGGATTTGTCGCGATTCGAAATCTGTAACACGTCCGTTGTCCGGGTAACGCGGCAACGTTCGTGATCGCTTTCAAAGAAATATGAAATTAAAGCTCGTCGGGTGGAATAGTAAATTGCTCGCGCGTTCAACGGCAAACGCGAAACAACACCGGAATCAGATACAACCGATGCGATGTTATGTATCGTCAATTCATCGAGCGGAAAACATCTAATTCGTGACAGAGAACGTGGTTTGCCTTTCAAAGAAGTGAGAAATTGAACCAGGCCAATTTGAAACGGCGAATTTGTTCCGATTGAAAGCAGCTGAACCGCGAAATACACTGGGGAAACACAGTGGTACACCAATAAGTTTATGCAACACGGTTTGTTAGAAGTTTGCAATGCATCTAGAATAACCGGTTCAATTACACGGTTTTAATGGTGTATCCAGCTGACAACGGCGGGCCAAGCGAACCGATAAAATTCTCTGGGTGCAAACGGACGTCCGCGAGAGCACGATTTATCGAACCGCGCCACTGTTAGTCATCAAATTAAGCGGCATGGAAAATATAAGTAAGCGAACCGCGTTAAACGTTCCCGGTGAATGTCGCCACCGCACCGAGAGAACATCCGCTTGACAGCGATTATTTTATGGGAAACGAGAGATTTTACGCGGCACGTGGAATTATTGTCACGCCATTACCTTTCTGTTTCTCGATGATCTACGAAGAATTTTAACGAACTCGTTGTAAATTTTCAAATTTAACCTATTATCGATTCACGTTCGAATTGATCGAAGAAACGGATGGAACGGATGTATCGAGGGAGCAGGGATAAGTTCTCGGACAGAAATACATTAGGGCCATTTTTACGAAAAGCGTCACCATCAATTCGGACGATAGCTGGCCACGGCATACGGCCGGTTGCGAAGATGAAGGGGTTGAAAATCTCACCACCACAGAGCGTGGCACGGATAGATCATACATCATTCCTTTGCGAACGAAGCCTCCATATCCTCTTCCCTGTAACCCTCTCTCTGCCTTTCCTCCATCACCCAGCCTCAGCCTCCCTTTAGTATCCCATGCTGCTGCTTCGTTCAGCTTCCAACGCCCTCCATTTACCCTTTCCACCCTTCTTCGTAACACGCGATTCTTCAACTTAACCCCATCTTACTTTTCGAACGTGCGTGCTTTCTCGTTGCTCGCTGGCTCGCTGGCTCGCTGGCAAGACCACTGTTTACGAGATTCTTACGAAAACTGTGTTAAGAAGCTTGCTTGCAGCTCGACCACGTTTGGATCGAGCCAACAAGCACTGAACGGATTGGCAAAGGGTGAACCAGAGACGGTTCTATGCCAGCCGACTGTATAAGCGAGGGGTTTTGGTGGATGCGCTCTGCTAGATTGGATAAAACACGCTTTGAACAAGATTTCCAAGGAGATTTAAGGATATCATCAAAATCGGACGAAAATTTTGTCGCGAAGCAACGTGGTTCTTTGTTCCTTGCATTTTTTACAAAACTAAAACGATATTTTTAAGTATTGCGTGACTATAACGAGGCAATTTCCCGCATTTTTCAAGACCTCATTGACCAAGTGGTGTTTATCCTCTCGATATCGCGTTTCCCTACTTCGCGCCCTTCGTTCCGTAATAGCGAACCGGGACGCGATCATTTCCGGCGTGGCTCGAATGAAAATGTTTCCTGAACGTGAAATGGCGATCAGGAGGGTCGGCGGTACGCGGTACGGGGCGACCAGCGAAGCTCGATTCAGCCAATCGCGGTGTTACGTGATTAACGGTATTACGGCACGTAAAGGAAACGCCAAGGCGGCCCACGATCGTCCTTCGTAATTATTGGCACTACTCTACACCCGTGCGCCTCGGTCTATGTGTACAGCACACGCAAGCTATATCCCAGTTCGCTCGAACAATGGAATTAATTATAAAGCCTGTTCGGATAACCACGAAGAGCCCGCTACTCGCGTTCCCTTTCCTTCCACCTTCTGTTCGCTTTTACCAATGATTTCTATCCTCATTCGGCTTTCTGCTACGTCCGTTTTCATAATCGGGACTGTTTAGAGGCGAGAACAAGAAGGAACAGCGGTCGAGTAGATGGAAACTGACGCGAGAAAGCCCTGGCTCGAGTAAATAGTTAGCGTCCCCTTAACCGTGTTTCCTGCGAAAGGTGTCCTTTTACCCGATGCTTCTTCGAACCCGACACTCGATGCACCTCTTGGTTATGAAAGTCGATTTAAACGAGGTACAGTAAGGTCTGATGACAACGTTAGGTCGCGTTAACTCTTCACCGTTCCTTGTTTATAACGTTCAATCGAATTTTAATTGGTTCGAGCTTCGGAGGAATTAATAAACTCAACGGATGCTCGGCACCTTTTTAAATTCTGAAGTTAATTCTTCGGCTGAACGTGAGTTGAAATCGGTTAATAAAAAGTAACTATCGAGTCCGAGTTCGTGAGCATTCGCATTTCTGAATGCGTTAAATTAACCGTGAAATTTATGGGAAACCCGTTGACACTTTAACGAGGCAAACGACGTACAGACGAAGGCATTTTTCAAATTTATACGATACACACAGGATATAAGATGTACGCGTTCCTGAATCGATATCATTATCAAGCAGTACAATTGGAGCGCATCGTACAATGAACGATATCCGCCTCGATGTCATCGAATAAGATTGTATCTCGTGGAAAGTCGAGGGACGTTTCATTTCTTCGCGTACCGTCAATGCCATCGACTCGCAACATCAAATCCTTTTACTCGTCGCTGTGTACCTTTCATCGGGTTCACTTTGGGAAATTAAATGAAATTGTCGGTGGACATTTAATTTCAGTTTGCGATCGCTGATAGCGGTCCACGTTACCTCGGAGACTTAATATCAATTCCAAAGGCTAAGTATCCTTGTTATGTGTAAACCTAACACAATTTTTGTTTCAAACGCGACGTCGTTTTCCGTCTGGAAAATTTCGTTTCGAGCGTCGAGAACACGCTTTCCTACTCGACCTCTTATTTCCTTTCGTAACGACCATCCCAACTTTTTTCCTTTTAATATCCTTCTCTGTGCTATTTTTTTTCGCACAAGGAAAATAGGGAAAATGATATCTATTTTATTATCGGAGAAAATCGTAACTGAAAGTATCGAATAAACTTAGATTTTTATAATCAACGAGATAAGTTTCACTTGTCATGTTACGTATTCTTGGGAGTTAAATTTCAACGCACTGATTACTACGGATCATTATATACTAATATTACCTAGTCACCTTAAAATTATCACTTCTCGTATTTTCATTTTCAATTCCATATCAGGTAATAAATACGCAGAAGGGCGTAACAGTATAGAATCTGTAAGTCATACAAGTAAATTGAAAAAAGGAAAAGAAAAGATTCGAAGCTCCGATTATAATTTCTCGTCTAGCAAATGAATCGTAATTATCGTCTGGCAAAAGCGACGACTAATTAAGACCTGCGTTTTGCTCTTTCAGCAATTATCTTTAATTCCTTTCGTTCTCTTGCCTCGACTTCTCACTCTTGTTTTCACGAATGCATGTACCGAACGACTGCCGTTTCGTTGCGATTCGTCGCAAATTAGACGCTCTATGGTTAATGAGTTTCTTTTTCGTCATGTTGCAAAGGAGCGGCCACGTTAAAAATGTTAACGTCAAAGCGAATGGACGATTTGCAAAGTACCGTATGACTGGAAGGATTGAAACGGGGTTGCAACGACGATCGAACGAAGAATCTCCCATTCACTACACCGAAATTGATTTGCTATTTATTATACGGAAACGTTCACATTTTAACTGGCAACATTTCAAACCTTCTACGCGTATAAATTGATCGCGAAATTGACTTTCTTCAATCGAATTGAAAATAAAAGGAGAATCGTGTGGACCACTCGAAAGCCCTTGCACGATCGAATAGCTGCAATATTGATCGTAACCGTGTACGAGACAAACTCGAAAAATATTGTAGTTTTTATCCTAACTGAAGTAACGCTATGAAATATTTTATCTAATTAGAAAATTATTTCTGTTATAAAAGTAGGTGAAAAGCAAAACTTTGCACCTATCCATATTTGTTGTAAAAACCTCCGAGGTAATTTTCACTACAACGCGTGTGCTCTCAAGTTAATTGTGTTATGAGAAAAAAAAACTGGGTCGAAAGCTTAAGAACATCGCATCAGTGTATACGAACATACATACATCGCTTTTGCGAGCAAACGTTTCAAGATGTTTTCAGTCGTGAAATTACAATCGCGATCACGCTTAATTTACTAATAAACTGAAAATTACTCGGATCGAGCGTCATCGAGTGGGAATATGATAACCGACACCGAGTGTATTCATATTACATTTTGCTATCCGCGAATCGGTTGAAATAATAAACGAGCCAGATGTATAATATTGTCCTATTCACCGTTTACCAAACGACAGAGACAATGGCTATCGAAAACCCCTCATTGTCCACTTTCTTTGTGTGAGAACCATATCGGTATATTGATTTATTCGATGAAACGTTACATCGTATATTCAGGATGGTATTTTACATACGACCACGATTGTAATTAAATGCACACGAGCGATTTCGTTTAATTAATTGAATCGTGCGAACCGAGCGTGCGATAAATCACGGTAGACGATATCTAGTAGCGCGCGTTAATAAGATATCCGCGTGAAAATCGTCCGTGATTCTTTTCGTCTCGAAATTCCGTGAAATTTCGTTTCATAAATTAGCTGTCTCGACTCTGGCTCCCTTTTGTATTACAGTACGGAACTCCCGCTGAATGTATTATTTATACGATTCTGTTCGGCTATAATATTGCGAAATAATCAGAAAATATTTGTTATTAACGACGGTCCCGGTCGCGTGAAATATTATCATCGAGTCATAAATATCGCTATTCTTTCGGTGGTGGCGAGCTTTCCGAGTACAAAAGCCATTCTCAACTTCGCTCGTTGCTTCTCTCTCTTTCTCGCGAAAAGAAATATTCAAGACTTACCAAGCAGATCCGATATGGAATCCTATTAGAGCGGCTCGCCGCTGTTTCCATTCATAAACTCTTCGTGAATGATATTTCCTTGGTCGCGGTGAAGACGCAGCCGCGTGTTTTCTTCTTCTCTTCTCGGTTTCTCGCCGCGTTCCTTTCCGTCAGGTAAACGAATTCTCTCGACACAGCCCAGTTTTTCTACTAGAAAAGAAAAAAAAAGGAGAGCTTGCTCCGTCACAAAGGCTGTGATTGCGAAAACGTTTGTTTTACTTTCAGAAGGCTGGCTGCAGCCGGAGACGAGACACCGTGGCTGACTCTCTCGCCCGCCAACGTCGTTCGTTCGCACAAAAGCGGTTTCACTGTTTTTTCCCAGGGAAGCAATGCATATCGCGTTCAAAAGTAAAAGAAAGACACACAAAAACGAAGAAGAAAACGAGAAGGGATGAAGGAAGAAAAGAAAGGGAAACGGGGGAAGAAAGAAATGGTCCACAAAACTTACGAGCTCGGCCTTGTGCACACGTACGAGGGCTTGATTGTACGAGAGAAAAGAATCTTTTGCACAATGGCTCAGTGCCGTAGCTACGGAAATACATTGGGAAAATTGAATTTGGAAGAATGAAATTCCTTCCTTTTCCCAGCGCGTTCGCCCCTTCAAAGGACTAAAGTTGAAAGATATTTGAGGTTTAATTACGCGTACGATCAATCAACCGAGTTACGAATTGAATGCAATGACCACAGGTTTAATTTCTAAAGTAGTTTATGCAAAGATATCTCTATTCTAACGAGAGAAATTACGTTTCGCTAGCAAAGAGAAAAAGAGAAAAAAAGCCTCTGGAGTCGCGTTTGCATCTTTTCATATGCGCAAGATGAATTTTGCAACAATCACAAAAACTTTATCCCCTTAACTTGCAACCACTGAACTTCATAATAGCGACTTTCATCGTTGTTAAAGAAACAAAATATATATTTAACAATGAACATCATAAAACCGAAACGAAAGTTTATTGAATCAAGGAAGCGTAACGTTAATATCGCAGTCTGAAGATTTGCATTTCGAAGTCGCCTGCCTCGGTGGGAGCATAGAATTTTTATTCACCAGCTTCCCTTTGCGAATATTTGAACCGGTACTCTAAAATACTCAACGAAATCCATCTATCCTTCTTTAATCCACGTTGCCTATCCGGCTACAAAGTAATCCGCCACTTGGTAGCGATGCAAGCATGATCGTAGCGATGTTTGAAACAGGAACGGCTCGATAAATTTCCTACTTGGTGGTTAGACCGTCGGGCCTGCGGTGGTGAAAAGTTTCTCGTGGAAAGTGGTGAACAACCAAAAGAAGCTGAACAACGTGACAACGCGAAGAAAAGGAGGAGCATGGAGTTTCCGGGAAGAGAAGATACAGAGGACGGGTTGATCGAGATAGATACACAAAATTAGAATCGAGGGGAGTCAGCGTGAAAATGTCTCGGAAACGAGCGAGTTTAGTCTTCGAGGAAGCTTTAATACCAGGTTCCGAACAACATTGGGACGAACATTGAATGGAGGGGGGATTGAAAACCCTTCGGGATCGTTTACCCTAATCGCTACCGCTTTTAACCTCGATCCAACCAGCCCTTCTCCTTCGATAATCCTCCACCCTAGTCGCTGAAGGATTCTGGGTTTGCACAACGCCTTAAGAAGATCGCCGCGTTTATAGATCTTCCTGGTTAGTATCGAAAAGTGTGCCTCGGGCTAAACTTCCACTCGGTGCTGGAAGGTTCGATGATCGGCTTCTCCGAGACTATTTAAAAGTTACCGGGTGTCCCCGTTTTATTTATCCGTCGGGACTTTTTTATCCCCGGATTCGATCCGGCAAAACAGTCGTCGAAACACTGTCGTGAAAGTGATGCGTTTAAAAAAATTACATCAGCAATTGTGTCCAGCAGATTTAAATTTCTTTCGGTATTTGTGCAAGGTTCGGAATCTAATATATCGGATGATTAAATACTATAAGCGGAGTTCTTGCAACTGATATTCGAATCCCGTGGAGAATCTCCTTATCGGCCATTCGCGACCTACCATCTAGTTATTAAAAGTTCCTTTTCTGTCTTCCAAAGTGGCCGAGTTTATTGACAATAAAACACTGCCTCTTCCCCGCGTCTCTCGTACATCCTTACGAAGTCGTTTAACGCGTATACACCTCAGTCAGAAACGCGTTTGATGGTTTACCTGTACCCTAACCGAGCCATTAACGTCGTACAGTTACGCGCGAAAAAGCATTCCGTAGCTGTCTGCTTCTGTCAGCGATAAGTAAACCTGTTCCTAATGTATTAATAAGAAGGATATCCTGTTGCCTTGACTGCTGGTATCTTAACAGAATCCCCAAGAGCTTCCAGGCTCGAGGCCGAAATCCGATACGAATTTCGAACGGGATAATTCTTGCAAGTAGTCGAACGCTCGCCAACTGCCTTGATTTCTCAACTTCTCTGGGAAAATATGAACTCCTACGTACTTGGAGAAACGCAAAGCGAGCTTTCGCAAGAAGCGAGTTAACGAAAGGAAAACGAGGAATTCAGCGGATAAAGATGTTGGTCGAACGAAAGAAATAGTTTCTCTGATCGAAGCTTGTTAAGTGGCCAGGGTAGTTTCGAGAGCATTGTGACACGAGGTAATGGAAGAAAGGCAGGGTTAAGTGAAACCTTAATGGCCCCGAGAGGCAAACCGTGTTACGTTATATCCGCGTCTATTCCCGGCCGTATATTTAAACCGTTTAAGGCATTCGGAATCGTGAAAATAGCCCGATTTGCATACATACAGCCCCGGGAATTCATGAAAAATTCATAGAGGGGGGGCGAGTGGAGACGGTATACTCGGAATTATGCCCCCTTCACTATCAATTTCTTATTATTGCCGAGACCTCCGGCCGACGACTTGGCGGGTCTAAGATGCTGACTGCTACGACAGCGAATAGGTAAATACGAATCGTATTATGGCCGCGAGAATGGTCCGACAACTCGAGGGTGTGAGGTGTCTTCGTGTGCACAGACGTCGCCAAAGGGGACCTCGATTTCGTTGTATCGTTTCCTCCCAAACAATACTGTTCTACGTAACAACAACTGAATTATTTTAGGATGTAATTGAAAGAGGGAACGATGACGAAACAATTATTAAGCAAATCTTTAGTTAGAGACTGAAAAGTGTTCTATTCATAGTTTCTAATCATTTAGGAGCACCGATACACGCCCATACGACACAGTCTCGAGCGATGTTGCAGATGGAATGACTTGACGCTTTTGTAGTCCGTCATAATTGATTTTCAGTCACGTGTCTCGAAAACACGGTATCGCGAGCTCGGTCTTGCGTATTCTTGCAAAAGCAATTTTAACATTCCCCGAACGACTGACTATTCCCTTCCCTCCCCTACCTTTATTTATTTCATTGTTCGACCGCCTTTCGCGTGCACAATGAATCCGACTGCTAGCCTATTTCCGGTTGGCTTTGTACGACGGTCAGCTGCAAATATCATTGACAAATCCTGTTCGAGCGGCACAGTACTGTGAATTCAAATTCGAACCGTTGCGTTGCATTGCGTCGCGCGAATGGCAATTTTTTCACGTTTTTACTTGCTTTGACTCTCAACTCGATTCACTTGCAACCACCGTCCATGACAATCGTGGACTCATTTTCTAGGAAATAATTATGAAAGACCGCTGCGAGGATTTCTATTAAAATAAATTGCTATAAAAGCAAAATGAACGACTACTTTGATGTTTAGCCAACAGCTAGCCTATTTTTGTCCCCCTGTTTTCTAAAAAAACAAAGAGCGCTCTTAAGAACGGCAGTGGACGTTCATTTGGCATAAATCGTGCCATCTTGAATGGTGGAACGGGTCAAGAGAAGTGGAGAAATTTCACGGCGAGTGTCGGTTGAAGCCCTTTTTTTTTTTTTTTTTTTCCACCATCTCGTAACGTTTGCGTAAAAAGCACGGGTCACGATTTAATCGCAGAAACAAACGTGCCGTCTCTCGGACCGAAAATTACCCCTTTGTCCCCGCGAAGGTCTTTCGTCGTTACGTCAATGCCGCTTCACGGACAACAACGATAAACCTTTGAAAATTACGGGCGCAAAACAAACGGCAGTCAGTAGAGAGGAGGCCTTGCTTGTCGGTCGCAATCTCTTCTTAACGTAACCTGGGCGCAAAACGATTTAAGCCGCCGCAAGCTTAAGGGCTTGACCTCAAACGAGCGAAACATGCCCCCTGAAATTACGCGTACACGATTTTACGAGCCGAAACAGCCTCAAGTATCACGATATCCCTTCGATCGAGCGACGCTGATACACGAAACCCATAACGGTTTCGTTATAACGATATTTCACGGATCAACCGCTGTTTACTGACCCAGATTACCGATCGTAGATCATCCTTGATAGCCTCGTTACCTTCCTCCGAGGAAAAAAAGAAAAAGAATCGCTTTTCATCGGGAGTATACAAAGAATTACTCGAAACTCTTTCACGCAATCGTTTCTCCTTGATTACGGTCTCGTTTCCTGCTATAACATTCATGCTAATACCTCGATTTCGTGATTTCACAAGGTAATCGTGAATCAAACGTCATATTCGAACTCTTCGAACGGAAATTAAATTCTTTCTCCGTCGCCGAAGAGAAACGTTAGTTCGAAAGTTTTACGCTCGCCTATTGTACGAAACCCATAAATGTCCCGCATAAGGGTTGACCCAGTTTTCATCGAACCGTTTGATAGGTTATTACGAATTCCTTTCGCAACCAGGTGAAAAGCCAGAGAAGAAAAACGACGAGAACTCGAGGGACAGAAGAGTGAAAGGACAGGCTGCGCGTATCGTAATACCTTGATTCCGATACGTTAGCCCGTAACTCCGATGCAGGCTGCATCGATGGCAAACGAGTTTACGGTGACATCGAGGGTGTATAGGTGCTTTCGTCGAGCTTATGTAACCCCTTCGTTTTACGAGCTTTCAACGGGACGAGTTACTCGACGCATCGGTCGATCCCCATCAAGGTAAATCTATACCTTTCGGTTCGTTCACTAGTAAAAATCGAACAGCTGCGATTTCGAAAACGCTAAAGTAACGCGACCGTAATGTATCTACATACGATGCGTTCGTTTCCTACGGATAATCAAACAAATGTAGGCGGAAGATAGTTAAGGAGATCAGAAAGTTTCGAGAGAAGTATTTCTGTATTTCTTTTAGAAATTTCTTACGTTCCTGTGAAAATATTGGAGAACCACTCTGAATTCTTGGCGAACTTTTACGTCGATTTACGTCAATTTATAGAAAGTTTTAAATATTAAAGCTTTAATGGATATTCAAGTAGCCAGTTTACATGCCGCAACGAAGTTGTAATTATTCAGAATACGAACGTTCCATTTTCCAATTTAAACTTTTCACTTATTACCTTAAGAAATTAATGTAATATTAATGCTACTTAGCATTACCTTTAGCTTTTTTCTTTCGTTTATTCAGTTATGTAAAATTTGTTTTGTAAATCATCGGTAACCCCGACGGTGATCAATGTGTTAACACGTTCCGCCTTCGGGACTCAAGAAACGTTAATGACCGAGTGGAACAATTCCTTGCGATTCTACAATGGCTTGAAACAATTTTTCTCCGCGCAAACTGTAAACAATTTCAGCTCGTTAACGTAGCGTGTGTTCGACAGTTTCGTTTGCGGGAAATAAAAAGAGGGATAATGAAACGAACGGGTGAATTTACGGAGCCACAACGAGCTTGTATTTTCCCTCCAGTTTGACTTGGTCGAGGGGAGGAAAAAAGGAGGGGTAAAAAGAAAAGAAAAGAAAAGAAAGGAAAGGAATAACGCCAGGGTGGCCGACGATAATGTAAAAATGAGAAAGCACACATGCTTTGGCTAGATGATAGCAGGAACGAAACGCTTTCTGCTTCTATCCCGTGCAGCCTTCGCTAAAAGCGAAAGCGACAGCAACGATGCTGCGCATTTAATGACGCGGCGAAATGCATTTTCCGGCCAACCGGTTTAAAATGGAAGGCAAAAACGAACTAAAACGCTCCGGTCTCGGGCTTTCTAATTGAAATCGGTTTTAAGCAGAACGTAGCCAACCGACGCGATGCGACGTCCGCCTATCCGAACGTAGTAACTGTCAACCACCCTCGAGATCCTCGCGTTCTCTTTTAGGGGTCAGTTAATCGTGTTTCCGCTTCGAAACTTCGTTGCGGCCACTTGAATGAGCGGCAAACAAGCACACCTATGCTCTACTATTCTTCGTTGTTTGACCGTGACAACTTGGATTGCTTACCCGTGCCGCGAAACGGGTCGAGAATCTATACAATAGCGTTCTCGATTGTTTCAAACGCGCCGCGTTTATCGATGCAGGGGAAAGTAATTCGTGCGAAATATCAGCGGCGATCGTTGAACGATTTTCCGTGCATTAAAGCGATGATGCTACCGAAAATTGGAGCGGAAACGTATTACGATATAGCAACGAACGTTTTAGCTCGTTTTCATTGAACGGGTGATTAGCCCATCGGATTGATATTGGAAGACAAACACGAACAGAGCTTGATCGAAAGTTGAAACAGCGTAAACTTAAACTCTCGACCTGAAGAAACATTCGTCGATTCGGTAAAACTTTACAAGTAAAATATGTGCCTAAACTTTTTACATTTAGCGAACTTCTCGAGGGTTAAAGGTTAGTTTGCCAAAAAATACTCGCGGAAGATTCTCCCTTACAAATCGAACGCATCCAGCGTCGTTTTTCGAGTACCTATTTTTCTTCGACTACGATCTTTCTTGAAGCACAAGTTTAAGAACAAGCGGCAAAATATTCTTCCTCGCCCCGGAACTTTATCATCGCGATAACCTTTCCTGCAGTTCCGTCTTGATGGAAACACTGAATCAGTATGATCGGATATCACACGGTACGTTGGATTCACTTGGTTACTTCTCTGCTCCCTATTTCTCTTCTGTTCTCACCGTAAAAGCTCGACTCTCCTCGCCAACCCCCTCTGTCCGTGCCCTTTGGCCTGGTTTTTCCTTTCAGAGTGTCATCGATTGCGATGTCGTAGGAAAAAAAAAAAAGCTGAAGAGTAACCTGGCCGATCCGGCGTTGATTCGCGACAGCTGGCGAGCCGAAGCCAAAGAGAAAAAGGGGGGGGGAAAAAAAGAAAATCGAACATGGTCTTCCCTCGCGAGCCAAGACCAGCTCCATTCCACTAATTGATCGTCGGTGATATCGCTACAAACCCATCTACTCGCCGTAAATTAATCCCGGCAACTATTTTCCTCGACCGACCTAGACGTCCAACTATTCTCGCTTCGAGTTTCCCCAGTATTTCTCTCTCGTTCGCGGAGAGGGCTTAAGAAGTCTCGAAATCGAGCCCACATCCGAGAAAATGGATTTTCTGAAAGGGTAAACTTTCGCCGATCGAATCGATTGTTTCTTAGGTTGATCGTTTGCAGCTGTCGCTGCTAATTAATCGGGTTGATAAATCGAAGTCACAGTAAACGAAAAGGAAGAAAAGGGAAACGGAACGTCGATGGTACGCGATAGTTAGTCGAGATTCGTCGACGAGATGGAAAGTTTAATTGGCGGAACGGACTCGTCAGAGGATAAGAAGCTTAGCCAGTGTGGAAATGGACGAACACTCGTTAGAATAAAATTTTATACGCGGCAGACGACTCAACGGCAAAATCTATCGGGTCACCACCAAATGATCAATTATACATACTATTTGTCGTGGACGTGGAATAAATATCGTTGTCAAGTATTTCTTCACCGGTAACAACGTATTTTTCATCGATGATCGTCACGATATCGCGCAGTAAAAGAAGATCGTAATGACCGGGAATAAAAGAAGAATTGTGGTGTGTTGGATCATGCCGAACCAGCCACGCGAAGCCTCATTTTTCACCGCAAGGATCGTCATATTCTTAGGGCTTCGACCTTCGACCCGCGCAAACAGAGAGTCCCCCCGAAACGAGGAATCTCTCCTATCGGAATAACATTTCTTGATCCCCGGGGGCAATTCGTGCCTACCCGGCCTTCATAAATCTCGACGAATTTTTATTCAACACGCGTGGGACCACGAATTAATAAATCTAAACTTCGATATCGGAGGGTAACAAAGGAACTTCTGGCATTTTAATATAAATACCCGTATCGCTCCAAGGGCTATACCCTGGTCGTCAAACATTCTTCGAAACACCATGGGATACTGGAGAAAAGGGACTAAGGTCATCGGAAATTCCGTGTTGCCTGCTAAGTCACTGCCAACCCAATATCATCCTCAAAACCCTTTTTACACATTTTTCCCACTTAGAATCTGACTATAAGATAAATTAGCTTTAAACAATTACGACGACAGAGGTCGTAGGTAGCGAACGGATTAATTCCAGGATTCCGGTCTTACAGTGCAATTTTCGAATCGTACAATCGACCAAACGTCCGATGCTATATTCATTTGAAAACCCTCCGGTTCTTTCGGTATTCAGCCACAAGTAGAACGAGGCGGCGCGGCGCGTCGAAGGTGCAAATTGCCGTCTAATTTGTCGTCCCCTTCGAAAGCAGCGCGGGAACGGGAGAAAGGAAGCAGGCTATGGGACGGGAACCCGGAGTAATGGTGACGGCACGTCATTCGACGAATATTGGAAAAGCGTTATGAATTTGAAAGGGCTGCTGTCAGAAGTACTGGTCGGCCGCACAATGCCAACACGGACCACAAAACGGGACGATCCCGTTCCCTTCTGCTTCGTCTACCTTTGATTCCGTGTTCGTGTACCCTTAACCACATACCAAGGCAGAACGATGAAAATTAATAGGGAAAAAATTGCGCGCCCGCAGGAAGAAGCAACTTTCCCTTTACGGTTCCGATAGGATAGACGCACGTGTAACTCTACCCGTGTCATTCGGGCAACCTGTTTTTCCAGACCTTTCGTCTTGCGACACGATAAAAGCATTATCCGGGGCAAGGAAAACTTGTGTCGGATCGCAGGTGCGACCACTCTCGAAAAGACGCCAGGAATTGATTCTTCTCGTCGAACAAACGCTCGGACAATTCACACGTTTGTTATCAGCTTCAGAGATTATTCGACGCTTCGATTTCTGCGCCATATCCGTGAGTGTTTATTCTCAGACGGCAGACTTGGGTGAATTTCGATAGCCATCATCCTATGAAGCATTTTATAGCGATTGTAAGGTACCAGATAAAACGTAACTCAGGTCATTTACGGGACGGTAAAGCGTCTACTCGAGAGGGTATGAATAGAAAAGCTGAAAACGATGCGAAATACCGTAATAGCGGAGATTAAAATATAAATTAGCCGGTTAAACATCGTCGACAGATTTAAAGATAGGTTTGCGCGGTAATTAAGATGGCAAGAGAATCACAGTGGAACGATCTGAAGCGAAGAAAAGACCGAGCGTAATACACCAATTGAATAAAGCTTAATTTCGCGTTCCATCGCTGTGAAATGATCGCGACATGCCACCGTCACGATATTTATTATATTTCGGTGGCTTCCATTATCAAAATTACGTTCCACTCTATCGTGCCCGGGCACTTGTTCCGCGGAATAACGTGAGTGGGACGAGATTTCAGCCAATTCGAGCATTCGAATAGGAGCACTTAAGAAAATGAACGCGATCGACCATCGATGAGAAAGGAGAGTAGAGAACAATCGAAATAAAGTTACGATTGTATCGTTTCGGAGGGTTCAACGATGCAACGATCAATCTTAATTGTACCACTCGAATTTCCACCCATTTTCGTAACTTCATTCGAGTGCATACTTTCCACCGAGTATCCATTCTGTAACTACATTTCTCGTAAGAGAGGAAAGCTCTGACCAGCGTCGAAACCAAACGCAGATGTATTTCCTGGCCGTCGACCTATGAAATCGGTCGTTCTATAAGTGGTCACGGTTTACTTTCCTCCCGAATCTAAAAAAAAAAACGATAATTGACGGTACAACGAATCGACCGAGAGAGGCTTGCTCAGTGAAAACAAAATTAACGAGACACGAAATGCTTTCCCCTTTTACTCCTAGTACTCTTGATTCGCGAAACGTGTATTTCTGTACGACTCGTTCGATCGATCGAAAACGAACGAACGTTTTAAAACGAGATCTCAATGCTGGTCTGGTAAGACGAGTAACACCGTTTTCACGATAGTTGCGCCACCGTCCCGGCAAGAGCGTTTCAATTAATCTCCGGCTAGCTCCTCTTTCATTTCTTTCTCTTTTTTTGTGTCTGCTCTCTTTCTCACTCTATCTCTCTTCGAATTCATCCTCGTCATCCCTTTCGCTCGGCGTGATTACGGGGCTGCCTCGACTGCTACGCTTCAATTAATCTGCATAGACCGCTCAATGCGGATGGAAGATCGCGGCGCATTCAGAGCAAGTTTATTTGTCTCTCGGCCAGGAATTAATCCGCCAAAGTGACGCGACACAACGGCGACAGACACGAAAGTCTACCTTTTCCGAGTGGCAACGTTGTAAGACGGTTTCCCGTGACTTTTCATTCGGCTACCGGCTACAGCATCCCGTTTACGTCGCAACGATTCCCGGGTCAAAGATTGCCGGCCATGTTCTGAATATTCCCGCTCGTACAACGATTCAGTTGCTTTTAATAAAGAAACTTGCCTCACTTGTTATTCTCTTACGAGTCGATGATCAGCTTGTTATTCTCTGACTCGCGACGATTTCCTCCGGCTATTCCTATACGCAGCCCTATCCTCATTAGTCCCTACTCATCTGTCATACTCATCAACAACGACCCTTGTTTTCGTTCTTTGAGCCAACTACCGGGGAAAAAAAATCTATCTCGTGCAAACAATGATCCTGGAGGATAATGCAACCGCACGCCACCGTATGATTATCCTTTAGAAAAGTAACTGCACTCTCGTCGACTATAAATTCACCGATCCATGGATCGAATTCCGCGAAAGAACAATAAACGCGAGTAAAGGGAGACCACCGACTAGACTGGGAAAAGAATCGTATCAATTAACCTGTTAACCGTTGTACGTTGCAAATTTGTAGAGGCGGGATAGAAATGCAACCTTTAACAGAATTTTCCATCGACAAAGAAAGTCGTCATTCCCGCGTCACGTCGGTTAACAGGTTAAGGAATGTCTCGACGCATCGCGACCTCCAACATCCAGCCTCGAGTCTTTCGAGAGTCGGGGAAGTTCGTGGAGCGGTATCGCGGTTTAAAAGAAGAAGCCCGAAAGGCGGAGGACGCGAGGAGCGGAGCCAAGTGACTTACGAGGCTGAAGCCACGACGTCAGAGGGGTAGGCGGCGTTGTTTACCCTTTATTTATGACGAAAGTTTGCCCAGATTTCGCGAATGCGCGGTCCCGGTTCGGTTAAGCTGTGGAGGCTCGGTTGTGCAGGGTTGGTTCAACGGAGAGACGAGCTGGAGGGGTTGTCGGGTTCTGTAGGTAACGGAGGGTAGCGGAAGGGGAAACGGTGGCAGAAGCTCAACCATGCAGTCATTTGTTAATGTCATCCTAACCCCTCTAACCCTCCATGCTCCTTGCTGCCTTTCCACTATCCGCCATTGCGAGGCTAACACTGTCCTACGGCCGGGCCGCCCTTATCCGTCTCGTACGCGATAATAAGCGGGCTAGTTAGCCGCAGAACGTTCGTGCCAAAGATCTAATGATCTCTTTTATTTCACAAGTCTTTACGCTTTTTTGCTTCGGAAGAAGGTGCTTCGATCGAGATAAATCACTTAATGCCGACTTATCAGAGATAACTACGCTCAATGCAGTATCCATGTTGCATTCGATGACCTGAAGTAGCATTATACAAGCACTACAGAGCAGAGCTGGACAAGATACGGTTTGGATGGTCGATCGGAAGGAACGGTGTAATATTCTCGAACACCATGTCTGTAATTTCATAAAATATTTCCACGTGGTGTGTATCGGATTCCATACAGTAGGATCGAGAATATCGCGACACGCATCGTTGGAAAATGCAAGTGGGGTAACCCTGCGCATTAAGCGCATCGAGTTATTCGATTACAGGTGCCTTATACTTTGCGGGAGGTATTCGTTGGATAGCAGATGACGCGAGCCATAGAAGGAATTCGTTGAATCACCTGGGAATACCGTAACGAGGGGAAATAAAACTCGCGCGTTCGCGTGAGAAAAGTGGCTACCGACCGATCAGTTATCATGTCGGTACGGTTAAAACGTCGAAAAGCCCTGGTTAGTTGAAATTTACAAGATACCAGGATCCTCGCGAACCCATCGATTGCTTATTGCATCGGAAGGGAATACTCTCGGCGAGAGGTTGCCGGAGTTATGCAGCTGCTTACGCGAGAAGGAGGGCGCGCAAGGTGCACGACAGGGTCTCTGAGGGAAATTTACAAACCTGAGAGAATGTTTCTGGAATAAAATTTAATATTACCGTTCCCCAGGCATCCGGGCTGATCCATTTAATCCTACCGAGGATCCGTAACAGCCGTAAACACACCGCGGGGCAGCGAAGAAGGGAAAAGTTTCTTAAGAAAGTTGTGGCAGACCAGCGATACGGGTGAAGAAGAAAAATCTCTTTTAATATTTGCAACAATATCTCTGTAAACAACGTTTCTACCTCTTCTTGAAGGAATTAAGGCCTGCTCCTTGGTAACTTCAATAAGCGATATTAAAAGATAAATGTTTCGGTTGAAGAAAACGAAAACTGCAGTCCGATTCTTTGAACAAGAGTGATTCAAGAAATTAACGTTCAACTGAAAACAAACTCACTTTTCTTGGATTGCATCAATTTCTTACGTAAACCCTGTAAAATGATTTTAAAGAAATAATCGTTTCGAATCAGGATTGAGTACAGTAATATTACAGAACAAAGCGAGAGGAACAAATGAAAGCGATAGACGATAGCAAGCAATATCCTTGCTGGTGAAACACTAGAAGGAAACTAGGATTAAAAGGTTCAGAACTAAAGACTATCGGGTGATTGAGGGATCGTGGGAGCTGATAATTGGACACGTGTTTCGTTGAAACACAGCCGCAGGTGAAGTACTTCTTGATCGGGCGCGTGCACTAATTGGGGGCGCAATTAAAAGCTACGCCATGTATCCCCGGGGGAAGCCTACAATCCGCGTGCTGCCGGTGTGACGTGATCAAAACAAAGTGCGGTCCCGTGACAACAAGGGATGCTGGGATGGATACGGGGCGCTGGGTGCAAAACAAAACCAACGGAAATGAAATAGAAAGACGGCGTACGTTAATTGACTGGGCTGACACGGGGCCAGAAAACAAAACGTGTCGACGCGCCGAATGCGTCGATGCTGACACCCTGCGTGTCTCTTACGCTCGAGAGCGTACGTTTGCCATTGGAATACTGATTTTCATTTTTTTTTTTTTACGTTTTTGTTTTTTATATATCTCCCCTTCTGTACTACCAGCACGGTCGCGTATATGGTTCGTTTCGAAAACGCAAAATATAAAACAAAAAGATAAAAAAAACAGAAATAGAAAAGCAACGGGGGACGAACAACCGACGGGTAGATTGCGTTTCGCGGCAACGACTCGTATATCCGTAACCGAAACGGGAATTAAACAATTAGCCACGGAGAGTGTATTCGATTCGAAACGAGCGTGAACAAAAGAATAAAAAAACAGAAAGAGAGATTGTAATTCCAGGGGAAATTTACAAACGAAAGGTATCGAATCGCGTGAAAATTACAATTCCGTTGAACGCTCGAGATTAACCGTATAATTCGATGAGACGGAGCTTCATTAAGATCTCCGTAACTTTGTTGATTGGCGAGTCCCGATTGAAAGCGAAATGCACGGTTTAATAAGCGTCGTTGATCCATAAATGTTTATCATGACCGGACACGTCAGGAACACGAAATATCGTTGAAAGAGGTCGTTTTGTTCGGTTAAAGTATTTCGTCGCTTGTTACCGTCGCGTTAATCGTTTCAAGCGCATAAAGAGACTGAGTTGTATCCGTTGATAAATTATTTTCATCCGTTACGTTTTTATCGCTCGATACGATATCGAATAAACGCGGGATCTTGACAGCGCGGAGCGCTTTAAATTTCGCCGTTGCGTACGTAAATGGCTGGCTAGTCGCGTTAGTATTTCACGAGAGTATCGGGAAAAAACGATATTCGAAATGGCGATGCCGTGACGAGCGCACAGTGGTATTAAACATCGAATATAAATCTGATTTTTTAAAATGTGCTCTGTAGCTCGCGCATGAGCGCGCGGAAATATTTGTTCATATTTGACATATGAAACGGAATAGAGGGAAAATATTTCAGCGATGGAAAAAATTGACGCGCACAATTGCTTCGTCCTAGTAACGCTATTATTTCAACGCGCTCGCTGAATTTAATTTCATCAATGAAATTTTTTTCCTATCCACGTTATGGACTCACAGCAAACTTCAAAATTATTTCGTTTATCATTCTCACATTGCTAATTGCAAAAAAGTTCATTAAAATTATACAATGATTTTTGTACACCTCGCATTATTATGCGAATTGTATAAAAAAATGATGGAAGAACGTTGTGACATTGAGATCGTCATGAAACGAGTATCCAAATTAACTGAAGTGTGGCTACTTATTTGTGGAATGCTCTCTGACGAGTGAAATTGAAATGAAGGACCGAAGAGTACCGATGCATCCGGCTATTAAAGTTGTCGAAGAGTTCGCGGCAGCGATAAGCTAGGTGGATGAAATTATCGCCGATAAATTGCAGCTATTGGTATCTCTCGATAGAGCTTCACGTTTCAGGCCACTCAGAGACGCGTTCAGAACCGGATGAAAAGGGTTCCTAGCTCGTCAGCTTCGATGGTTAACGGGATGCATCGATCGGCCGTTAATTCGAATTTATACATAATAAACAATTTTCGAACACGTGACGATGTTCGCCACGCATCGGCGATCATTGTTCGGACATAATTGATTTCACCTCGGCTAGAAACGTTTACGGAATCCCATTCACGAAACTTCCTGTGTTTTACATAATTGCCGTGAAAATTACGCGCACAATTTCTGCTACTTCTGATCTTCGTTAACATACTCATAACTGCCGACATACAAGAACTAACTAAATACATTGTACCTCTCTAGAGAACGTTTGCGTTTTTAATCTTTGAATAGGAAAAATCGCCGGTGACCGGTGTTTCAAACGTTGTATAATCGGATAATTAGTAAAAAAAAAAGAGAGGATAGAATTTAATCAACGTTAATATCATATTAACTTTCTGAAATGCACGTCTCAACAGTCCAAGATCTATGTACTACCATCGTATAATGTAAAGAGTACCGAACCGTTAATAATTGTTAAATAAATATTAATAATGCAAAGTGGTAAATAAAGTGAAAGCTTAAATTTGAAAATGATCTATTTGTATCTTTAATAATCCGTACTTATGGTTAATGAAATTATTAAAAACCTAATTAATCGATGCTCGCAATAATTCCAACGGCGAACAACTGCATCCATGAAATACACATGAATCAATCGTTCGCCGTTGAAACATTAATTCGTCGAATGAAACATTCACGATCCTCCCCGATAAGAAGATTATCGACGTTCCGTTAATCGGGAAAATTGCAAAGAATAAATGTATATATTATTATAGAATCGAGGAAGAAAGAAGAGCATAACGTATCCCGACAGTTAATGAACTTGTCTAAAGGAGTTTAGAGAAGCAACTGATAGTTAAGACCTTTAAGAGGAGCAACTATTATGTTGAAGTTTGCACATTAATTCGGCCGTTGACCTAAGCTCCCTGGAAGTTGCTCTGCTTCGAGATATCCCTCAAAGTAACCGTTCGAATTTCCTGTCGAGAAGTTGGTAGTGTCACGGCGGCTAGTAAAAGGCTTTCATTACGCAAGCACTTTAACCGAAGTTCTGCCGACGGCGAAGAAAACGCATAGACCGAACTGGCTGGATTTCGGTGACCTGGCGGTTTTCGAAATAATCTCGAACCATCATGGCTCGGATCATTATGTCCGGGAAACGATGCTGGCTGACGTTAAAGGATCGTCTAGCTCGATTGCTCGATATGGAGGGTGAACGCTTTGCCTGACGTAAAACTTCCTCCCTTTAAGATGCATAGATTCGAGTTAAATACAAAGAAGAGTTCTATGAACTCCAACAACAGCGCCGAGCTACGGTAGTCTAAAATTGCCCATACTCGATATTATTCGTCTATTAATTTTCTAAATGTTATCGGAACGAACTTTGCTACCCATTACATACCGCGAAAATAAAAGAATAGTCTATCGGGTTATAGTTCGCTCCGAGAGATTATAAATCGTGAGGTTATTGCTCTAATGGAAATAATTTATCGGAAAAAGATATCGAGGGAGGTCGACCTACATTCGAGGTAGAACGGTCGAAGTTTTGGTCCGATAACTGGATCGAATCAGCCTCGTTAGAATAACGATCGAGCTGTTATATTTACTCGCAGTTCGAATTTGTGATAAACCCATTAAAATTGATTGATAATTACATAATCGGCTTGCCATTCGCGGAGCCGAGTGTGTCTGATATCAACGATGTCCATGTTACTTGGTGAACGATAGGATAATCAGCCATGAAATATCCCGTGAAATTTCGTCTCTTTACCATAGTTCATAAAATATCCGTTCGTGTCTAGCATCGAAGGCATATTCTCCTTTCGTTTGTAACATCAAAATTAATGAAAACAGTAAACACGTGGATAATAGTCGAAGAAACAGGAATACAAAAATAAATCCTTTTTCTATTGCCACTCTGTAGATTCAACAACGACAAAACGGTTCGAGTGAAACTCTCGTTTAGCCGTGTTAAAAGGTATCGTTGACAAAAACACGAACAGTTCTCATTAGTCTTAATCAAAGGAAAACAAGTGATCACGAGTCAATAGCCGAAAGGCAGGCAAGTTGTTTGCACCTTTTAGTATTTAAGCAAGCCATTGGAGGAGCCATAGAAGGCCGCATGAACGGTTACGGGGACAACTCATGAAACGGTTGGACGTGCGTGTTTTCTCGGTGGCAAACGGAATATTTGCACGTTGTAACGGCGAGAGCTAGGTAAATATTTAGGATGCACGCTACGCGCCGCAATTTCCCTCGTAGCCGGATTCCGGTACCGAAGTGAGAATACAACGCAATTTCCACTTTGCCGTCAACTTTCTTCCCTCGGTGAACGGCCACTTGGAAAAGGGAATGCGAAAAGGAAGAATCACGGAAGTGGTTTTAATTGAAAAGATGTCTGATTTAACTTGAAAAGTTTCGCGGTGCACATCCAAAATGTCATTTATCGCTACTTATCGAATAAGCGTCTACTTAAACCTTTTCTCTGTTTAAAATTTCGGTTGCCGAAAGGACCTCGACGCTATTCTATGGTTGTTCGGATAGTTAAATAGTTGTCCCCTACAATCGTTCGTTTATCGACGAGTTAAAACAACACGGTTTCTTGCTACCGTAACATTCGTTCTAGTTTCCATGGAACGGGTGTAGGCTGGATTAAACTTTAGCGCTCATGGTTAACCCATACGAACCGAGCACACCTTTTTACTTTCTTTTTCTTTTTCTGCTAAATGCAACTGACACAGCCAATACCATGCCGTTCCTATTATCATTACAATAATCGTTATCGCGAGCAGTCGTTAACTTGTCCCTCTGTATCACGATTACCGAACTAGTCCAAGATTTTTTGCACTTTTGTTTCGTTCCCAATTCTCGGTGCCCTTAACTATTTACACGAATGTTACATTCCCGATCAAAGTCGATCCTAGTTGGTCTCACTTCTTTCGAAGAAACAAAAATTCGAAAACACGAACTCGAAATGTCCCATTCCGTTGGCGCGAACCCAGGTAAAATCGAGAAAAGAGAAAGCAGTGGTAACAATGTGGCTCACCTTGCTCTGTGCTTCGTTGAAATTTCATTTATACGGTGCTCACAGTTTCCTCCGTTTCCCCCTTCTCCCTTCCTCGTTATTCCCTTTCCTTTCGATCGGCTTGTCTTTCACTATCGCGACAGGTGGTGGCTTCTACGATAATGGCGAGAGATCCTTTGCGGTTCGAGCAAACCACGCAACCTCCGTCTCTCATTATCTCTCTTTCCTGGTCCCGATCATGCTCTTTTCACTCTCTCTTTCACGCGGCTCCAGTACGTTTTAAGTGGAGAACGCTTTATATAGGGTGTTGGCAAAAATCAGGGTCAAAAAGGATGTAATACTTATCAAAACTGTGCAATTTTGAAAAAATTTAGTTCCTTCTTATCTAATCTTTTTAGTACGCACTTAAGCTTTAAAATATTGAAGTTAATGGAAGTATAATTTTGAAGTTAATACTTTTGCTCCCAAGTTTTTAGGTCATCGTATATACGTACAATACAAACGTCCGATCGAAACATCGCTCGATTCTTGTGTTATTTCCTCCGTCACGAAAAATCCATTTTCTATCCGAGCAGAGAACTCTTGGAAGTCTTTTCTTTTACTCGTGTTCTACACACGGGACACTGTGAAACGTTGCTACTTCGACCAACACAGATACATATCGCTTCTGCATTTCTCTGTAGTTTCCTATTCGACGTCTAGAAACAGTTTATGGATTTATGCAGATCGAATGGAAATAAACTTGACAGAATCGATACGTTTTACGTAGACAATTAAAAGACTTTCAATGACTGTCGATTGCCTCTTCACGAGCTAATTCTCTTTTCAATTTTCTTCTACTTAAA
Source organism: Osmia lignaria lignaria (assembly GCF_051020975.1). Classification (NCBI taxonomy): domain Eukaryota; kingdom Metazoa; phylum Arthropoda; class Insecta; order Hymenoptera; family Megachilidae; genus Osmia; species Osmia lignaria. The sequence goes on along the minus strand of NC_135046.1, from coordinate 7,139,414 downwards.
AATTTTCTAACAATTTGACGATAAACTTAAATGGAAATTCGATCGAGCTTTTTTATAACATACTACGATAAACAGGCAATAAATATTCGTTTTTACTTGCACGCGTTCTTAATTAAAACACCCCAAATAAAAATCGCTTACTGATCGCTAACCGATATTGGTAAGTTCTGTATCATACATCGCCATCGCGAGACGACATTGAAATCATGAATATTCAATCTAATTAACTGATGTGATAAACTGCAATTATCCGAAGCAAGGTTCAATCATGCAGTGATAGAAGACAGAAATATCCATATAATACGAACCTTTCTTTCCAAACATCAAGTGAACCAATTTCATTGATATACTTTTATAAAGAAACTTATTAACTACTTGTCACGGTGTCGCGAATTTGAAAAATGATTAAGCGACTCATATCTCCAACAGACGGTACTATCTAATTTAATATTCCTAAGAAATATTTTTTGATGAATAGGTAGAAAGAAAAATATTCGATCGGACTGCTGTACGGACAAAATGTATTCGTTATGGACCGAATATGTCACCGACATATGCAGTGCACGCGACGAATAAACGCGATATTTATTCTAATGAATTTTGCGATGAAGTTTATTACAGTAATTAGAATTACTTCTTGAAAGTAACATAACTTATTTTGACATATTGTTGATCGTCTCTACCTGTATGCTCTACGTACTTGAACGTTTATTCTTGGTGCCAAAGAGTTAAACTATTTAGATAATTGAAAATATTCTTCCAGTGGCTCATAAAATTTACATAACTGTGATTTACGAATGTAACGTGCAAATGAATAGCAAATTAATCACCCGATATCGTAACATAAATCTTTCAGGTATCGCTACAAATCATTAACGAATGAATCGAATGTTTCTGCATTTTGCATAAACTGACTCTCCTTTCCACCTTTAATCGCGTCTTGCCATTTCTTTCGGTAACGAGCGAATCGATGCGAGTTTCCGGTAATCGTCAAACCTGGTAATTTGTTTGAAAATGACGAATTATTATTACCTATTCGAATAGTTTAGCCTCACTTGCGCAGATAGAAATCTTGGCAAACCGTGTTTTTCTGCTTACAATCGTGTTATTGCGTGATATTTCCGTCGATATTCCTCCATTGATTAGATAGAAGGGACAGAAACGAAAGGACAATAATGCACGTGATTGCGGTGCGCGATACCTGTGCAAACTTAACACCTGGAAAACCAGTTTCATCAAGCATTTCGCCTGGGTAAACTCGGGAATAAATATAAAGAAGTCGGGACAAAATAACAAGCTGTAAATCTGCATGTAACTCAATTAAATCGCTCAAACGCCGGATTAATTTCAGGGAGAGGAATCGTCTAATTTGTTTCGAGACGTGACGCTCGTGATAAGAAACGGCCTTCGGTCACGCACTTGCTATTTGATTTTTTAATCTTTCACGCAGAGCTAACGATCTATAAAATTGGATACATAATTCGGTCGGTGCGTATTTTAATATTATCAGGAAAAAATTTGCGTTGACAACCGAGCACGTACACCGTTTGCAACTGATTGTGAGTCGATAACATTTATCAGGTAACACGTGTCCTTCACGATCGTAACGAAGCCAAGTATCCTTTCTATTGAAAAAAAGAATTCGATATTGAAATAAATGCTGGCATCGTAATTAATTTCAACGTAAACGAAACCCTCCTCTTTGTGCGCCCCACATTTTCAAACGACATTTCCCGTCCCTTTCTCCATCCTCCGGTTCCATTCCCTTCACTTCAAATCGAACGGAACAACTCACGTTTTGTATCCATTTTCGCGTTAATTAATGCAGCTCCATGATGTACGCAGTCGCGGCGGTAAACTCATAATCAAACCCGTATGTGCATTATCACCAGCAAGGTATTCAAATTCCAATAAATGTGGACATATATATGCATGGATTGTTGCGTGAATATGGCTTGTTTATACAGCTGCTATTCAATAATTATCATTGCTTGCGTTAATAGAAATGTATGAATAAAATAGCTTTGAAAAAAAATCCTTTCCTTCGTGTACTACGTATCTTCGCTTGACAAACTCAATTTTTCACTCGTCTATTCAACGCAGCCGCTATGTAATTCTAATTAAAATTAACACATAATAGATTGTCCGTGTCTTAGAGGACAATACAGTGTTCTCCTCGTCTCCGGTACAAAGCACAGATCCTCAGCCAGGGTACGCGTAAAAAGAAGGGGTAACGAGGTTCGAAAAAGGAGCAAGAAACTTTTTCAAGCTTCATCAAGGATTCTTCGATTCATTCTGAGAAAGCCTGATAAAATATTCAATCGAAGCTCGATATGAAACAGAGAATGTTTAATGACACGCTCGAAACGGAGCCTCTCTCGAGCGAAGTTGCGGTTAAAGTCTTCAGGATTTGGCCTGTCGCATCTTGAATACGGGATTCTATGGATCACGATCGAGGGAAGGGTGGGTGGGTTCGATAAGCTAAACATAATTAATCTGGCCAATTATTGCGGTATAAAAGTCAGCCGCGCTTCCAACTAATTCCATTAACCTGCACGCTTAAACGAGCCCAACTACGAGGGCGATTTAAAGGTCCCGGTGCTCGTTAACGAACGATAAGCAGCCTCGCTTTTGGAAGTTGGACGAAATTTTCATCGCGCTGACGCCTGAGGAAAATCGATCACAGGGATGCTGTAGATACATAGGGTGTTCAAGATTTTCGACGCTAAAGCGGTCTCGCGAAGACACCCGAAGGGGTGACGGACCTACGCTCGGAGCAGTCGATAAATCTTCATCCCTCCGAATGGCAGGTTGGAATCTTCGCTGGCAAACGAAATTAGCAGAGTGACTTACGAGTTCACCGGCTACTTCTGCCCTCAATGGTCCCTTCTCTTCGTCTTAACACGACCTCGTCCGCGAAGGACTCGAAGCCATGTAAAAACCAGGGAATCGTTTGTTTCACTTTACGGCCGCGTTTCGTCGAGGCAATAAGAGGAGAACAGAACGGGCCGAGCCGAGATAATGGCCGGGCAAACGCGCGAATGAACAGCGCAACCGGGAAAAGAAAAACAGAGGGAAAAGTGGGAGCCGTTGAAGAGTCGTAGCAGGCCGTAAAGTGAAAATCCTGGCAGGTACACGGTGACTGGTACAAATTTCATCCTTGTGCCAGGAATACCAGAGCCGGCATTCCGGAAATCAATATCCGTCGCTGAAAAATCTGACGAACCTTTTCCTCATTTTTTTTTTCTCCACCCTTCTCTGCTACGCGATGGAACGTCGCAACCACGTACGCTGCCGAGTTCCTCGGTGAACCCAATTAAACATCCTGGAAGCCAGCCGTTTACTTTGACTTCTGAAACTTTCATCTTGAAGCGCTTCTTCGCGATTCTCTTCCCTTAGCTTTTCCTCTTCAGGATCTCCACCATCGTTGACCTTACGAATCGAGTGATTTTATTGCCGTGGAAAGGTAAAAGTCTGATATCGATCATCCGAGCAAAAGAAAATGACAAGGAACTGAATAACGTCGATGGAGAAACGTTGCAGAGCGAAATGCAGAGGAATTTCGACGACAAGGAAATCCCAGAGGAAAGAGAAGAAGGATGCTAATCTTATTTCAAATTCGTTCGAAGGATTCTGTTGCAGGACAAAGAGAATATTCGGCATGTTGCTCTGGAAACGATAGCGTAAGAAGAAGCTTTTGGCGTAGACAACCGGAGGAAGGAACAATTCTGTCTGGGCTTCGTCAGGATAGCAAGAAGAATTTTTTCGGAAATTTTCTCACGGGCCCGCCAGCTTCCGTGGTAATACATTTAAATATCCTTTCGAGAAAGGGATCTACGTGAACCGACTGCGGTTGAATTTCCAGCGAGATTAAGTATTACCGTTCCACCTTCAAGCCGGAACAAATGACTGGCGTTAAGCCGATAAAAATTCATTGCCACCGTCCGAGAAGTCCGCCTTTAGCAACGAAATTGCCACCGTGAACGCGTGAGATGGTTGCTAATCTGCCAAACTTGAATTCGTGCTGGAATGTTAAACCCCTTGACGAGCGAGAAAACAAACACCATACTTCCTACCTTTGTATTTATTTTTCTCTATAAATGTCACGATTCACGAACGATAATTAATTAATAATTAACATTTGAAAAACTTTAAATTTCAAATATTGAATTCCAAGAACATCGATCATACCTTGCGTCAGTTTCTTTGATCTCGGCTCCACGTTGCTCGTTTTTTCACTCATTTCTCGAAATCCAACAAAACGTAACGCATAATTTCACCCTGATACGATTATCCTGTCAATCACGGGCGAAAAAACAGCTCGTTTAGAATCAAGGTGCGGTCGCGTCTGTATAGCTGGCGACCTTCGGATTGCAGAAGAACCGACGATGAACGCTTCCCATTGATTCTCGGTTAATTACGTAGAAAACGCTCGGAGAGTATACCGGCGAGTAGATAAAATCGTAAATCTTAATGCTGAGCCACCACGGTGACACAATAAAAACGTAACGGCTAATTTGCACCGAACAGAACGGATAACTGATCGAATCGCGGAGATCTTCCATTCTCATTTTTCTAGAAGACACAACACCGTCGTGGAAAATAAGAAATATATCCAGGAATAATGTCCCGCTGTTTCTGGTCTTCGCGAAAACATGATTACGTGATTAGAGTCTAAATGAATAAGCGGTAGGGAAACGAGTTATTTAGAAATTGTATTCTTACGTAGCTACTGGACCCAAAACGAGGGAAGAAGAGAAGCAACGTGACAAGTATTTAAATTTCGTAATAACTTATTTGAATAAGAGACAAATCAATTACGATTGAATAAATTCCTCGAAACAAATAACGGAGAGATCTGTGACGCGTGCGGTCAACACGAGCGAAATTCTAATTATCGAGGTTAGCTAATTTTTGAATTTAGAATTTAAAATTTTTTAATTTTACTTTTCTTACGTTCTATAGGTGCCTTTGATCACGCCCTGCACACGAATCTACGATATTACATTACCTTAACGTGTAGGTGAGAAGCAGTTAAGTCTGGCTTTAATTAAATTCTGCTGTTTCGCAGGGAAGATTTCGGATTCGAGCACGTTTCGGGCGATAATTCACAGGGTTGATCGTCGACTTAATTGTTACAAAGATTCGCGAGAAGAAACTTACGTATAAGTAGGAAGAGTCATTCAATTTCGCGCGTAGAACTTTCCACGAATACAAGATGAAGAATGTCTCTTTGTCTTAATCAATTTGCAAAAGAAAAAAAGAAGCTTTCTTTTCTCGTAAAGTTATTTAATCAAATTTCTCTCAGTATTATCGAAAGAACTCGTTTCTACGTCAATTAAAACGCTAGCTCGAAGCAAGTTAATAGCGTTAAATTAATCACAAAATGGAAAAGAGATCGGAAATTCCGCTCGCGGATCTTCCGCGCGCTTTTTCTCGCGTACCAACGTAATCGCGGATAACGGGAATACGATTTCAATAAAATTTAATACGGTGCTGTTAACAGTGTTAGGTAGCAAAAACGACTCGGGAATCGGTTGAAATATTGAAGAAACACTGGAACATCTGCGCGAGAACTAGTTTATAAACACAGCTTTTCCTGCGAAACATGTAAAATCCGCGATTGCGTCGATCGATTAATTCTTTCGGTCTGTACGCCAGAGAAATTACCAAGCTCCACTATTGGAACCTGTGATTTAACCGCAATTCAATGATTTATCCAGCGAGCGAACGGTGTCTAATACTGCTTATTAGCTCATCTGAAAGCGGTACGACGCACTGGAGTAATCAACCAACTGATTGCCAACATCCGCGTCGTACTTGCTTTATTTTCGAACCGAGCTTTTCCTTTTCCGTCTACCTTCTTCATACACGCACCAGTTCTATTATTTTTTACCCTTTATTCTCTCGATTTTGGATGCGTGAATGTTTGCATAACAGCAACCTTGTAAAACGCCGGAAGGAAAAAGCTGGAATGGAAATGCACTCATCCTGATTTACCATTAACGTCGGAAGGAAATATTTTTCACTGCTTTGAATCTGTAAGCATCGAGTGTATCGATATTCATGTTTCTGCATACATCGATTACGCTTTACTTCAGTTAATTATACGTTCCTGTTTCTTCGAAATATGCGTTATAAAATTACAATATCTGTACTTGCAATTTCTATCCCTTCGAGGAGGAGAAAATGAAAATGTGCTGACGTGAAGATTTTTTCAATCGTGGAAGTGGAATTTTCTTTATCCGAGCTACATAATAACAAGACATAAGCAGTGTCTTTAATCATCACAGTCCCGATCTTTTCACCCTTAGACGAGTACCGTTTCGATTCGAACAGAACCCTGCAGCGAAAGAACGTACCATCCGCTTAATCGAAAATTAGCCGAGAGCAGGGTGTCTCGAGTCCGGCATCGAGAATGTCCTCACGTTCGCTGAAGCCCATTCGAACCCGTGCAACCTATCATCAGGCATTGAACGTGGCCACCGTCGACCGATTCCTCCACGCATGCTTTTTAATCTTCCATAGAAACGCGTCGAATGTGCTGCTACACTTTGTATTACGCCGTGCTAATGGCTGAGACAACATCACCGGGAACGCATCTATGGATCAATGTACGTTCTATCCTGTATCCCGCGTAACCAGATCGCGACAAAGGAACGAGGATTTCTGCTCTTCGATCGGGAGGAGAGTCGAGTATACTTGCTGAAGAAGGAAGAGCAGCTTAGACAAGAAGTACTCTGTGCTGCCTCGAGGTAAGCAGGTGCGCAACAACCTATCGCCCCTTCTGCGCTCTTCCTTCTCTTTATCTTTCTCTTTCCCTTCATCGACTCTCGCGTACTTTCTCTTCTACTTTATCACCAGTGCTCCCTCTCTTGATCGCGACTCTTCTTCTACTCTCACCCAACGTATCCTATACACATCGTTTTACCTGCTGCTCCATCTTTCGATGTGTTTTACGCAACGCAATGTGTGTACACGAAGCGATCGGTAGACGAGACGAGAAGAGGGATAGAGAAGAATGTAAATTGTGGTCGCGCACAGGGAAAATAACCGGCTCTGTTAATGCGTACCTTAGGACTCTTCGTAATTTCGTTCGCCAGGGTAATTTCTAGTCGCTCGTCCTCGCGATACGAGATACGATACTCACGGGCGTTGTACGGCTTTGAAATTTGTGGTAAGCGGAGCGTAGCAAGGTCCATCGGTTATTGTATCGTAGGCGGCAGTCGTTTCAATCTCAACAGTCGCGTATTAAATATTTGCCTACAGCCTTAAATTGATAAAGCAATAGGATAACGAGCGGAAGATCCGGCTTCGAATCCCGACTTTTTTTTTCCTTCATATTTTCCATAGTTTCCGCTCGTTGCCTTTGATTATAATATTTTTTTTGGAATTCACGGAACGAAAGGCCAATGAAATATTACTGAACCGAACCATCTTGCACATTATGCATTGTAAAGTGGAGTAACCGCGAAGGTTATAAATAGAAATTTTAATGCACGAGCGAATTGCACTTCTGCGCGGTGCATCCAGGGAAACTGATTTACGCGGTAGCGCAGGTGTTCTGCAATTATTGCCGTTTAATGGCGAGCATACTTTGGTTAATTTCAGGCGGATTTTCCGTACTGAGATACGACAGCAGACTGGTAATAATTTGATACTTGTAAATTGGCGAAGCGTACTCCCGTGGAGAATCGTCGTTTAGATTGATAACAATTTCCATCAACCACAAATGAAGGTATTGTATCGTCCTAGCGAAGAGGAATTCGAACGAACCACGTGTTTGTGTAATGATCAGTCTGTATCACGAAAGGACTTCTTCAAGGGCAACATCGCCAAGGACACGCCTCCGGGGACCTTTAAATACAGCTCGCGATCCTGCGATCCAGCTAGACGTACCAATGTCATTTCCAAGATCCCTTAACGATCTTCGAAACGACCTTTCTACAAAATTTCTGCTCGTTTCGTGAACGACCGTCATAAAACACGAGCTTCTTCTTTCCAACGGCTTAGTTTTTCTCCGACCCGACGACTTGGAACTCGCGTGGAAAAATCGAATAATTGCCAATAAATGATGGCGATAACGAAAATAAGAATCTGTAATGATATAAAATGGACACAATATTCTTCATTGGAATGTAGGGAAATTATTCAACAAAAATTCCAACGTTCTAAGAGGGTTAAATTGCCGAACAGGTACTAATTACTCGGTCGGATTGGAGCATTAAGAAAAGATTCAAGGTACGATACGATCGAGTAATTTGAAAGGGAATAATTCGAGAAACCGGCTTCGAATCGGGATCGTTAATAGGTCTATTAACAAGCGTATATCGCGCGAGATTTCAAAGAACATCATCGGGACACGTGCTGCGAGGCCGTGTAACCACGAAAGTTACGATATCAAGCGACCTTCTGAATTAAAGTTACCGTAGTTTCGCCAACGACCAATAGACACCATCTATAGGAAGATCGGTGGAGAGAGGAACCGGGTGGGCTAGACTCGAGACGGTACTGTTATCTATTAAATTTATGTACACTCGTAAAGATATCGGAATTTATTATTCGTAAAATCACAAGTTCGCGTTGGCCCTGTCCAATATTCCTGCTATCCTAATTTATTTCTTCGTGATTTCACCCGGCTACATTAATTCTCTCTCTCTCTCTCTCTCTCCTCGTTCTCTCGTGCCCAGTCTCCTACACCATCTCCTCTCGTCTACTTATTCTGTTTCTATACGACTCGCTCGATCCCCCCTGGCGAATTCCTTAATCAAAGCAGCGTTGTTCGTTCGCGTGTAATTTACAACGGGGAAACTTAATCACGGTGGCTTTGTACGACGAGCGACGAAAAAGGGGAACAAGCACCCTGTAAACGAATCAAAGATAATCGAGCTGAACGAAGAAGGCAGGTAACTTGGACGAAAGTTTCGACGAACAATTCCGATCGATCGTTAACGCGTGTCTGCTCGCGATTTTCACGTTACCCGTTAATACATAATTAGTCGGTAATCAGGAATCGAAACGTCTGGCAGCGACGTTTCAAACCGTCGCGCATCTCATTAGTCAATTAGTCTGATGCTGATTCGTGACGCGGATAAAAATGGTAAAGTCATGTAAGTTTCTTGTATAAGAAGGGTTGGGAGCGTTTTAACAGTCTCAAGATCTCGATATTATTCTCCTTGTCGAGACGTCGTGACACATGGAAAACAGCGATGAAACAAGAATACGGAGCAGGATGTTAAGCAATCCGAAATGTCGATGCGAGACATTGGAATGCAAATTGGTGTAGCTCTGTAGGCTACATACCGAGCCATGGGACCGATAAAAATTGCAGTCTGACGATCGAGAGCAAGAGACACACCGTGGCAAGAGGGAACATTTCCTCCAAGAAGTTTTCCTCTCGTGCCAGTGATCTTATGTGAAGCATGTTTCACCGGTATAACGACAGCAAAGAGAAAGCTCGAGAAACTCGTCGGAACTCGTCTGCCGCTTATCGACCCCCATACATTTTTGAACTCGCTCCGGAACACCGTCGACTGTGATTTTGACATCCGTCTTGTATTGACCACTTCTATAAAGCTTTGTCGCTCCAATTTTTCCCGTTGCTAACTTCGCCAGCTTCGTTTTCCCTTCGCGAGGTATTTCCATTAAAAACATTTTCCTCTGGACGCGTTCCTGGCGAGTTTACGCGCGGTTGCTTTCGATGGTCCGTTCCTGAAGAGGATTTTCAGGAAGATCCACGAGGAAATGTTCCGCGCGATCGAGCGTTTCGATGCGATAAAAAGCATCGTATCGGTATGGAGGATCGCAATTTCATCGTCGACGACTGTTTATCGCCCGCTCGACGTTCGAATAAAATAGCTTCATTAACACAATAATCGCGACGAATTTGAGATTTTATGTCCGCTCGTGTCCTGATGAATATTTTATGGCGCGTGCCTTGTTGAGTCTCGCATCGTTGCAAAATGGGAGTACGATTCTTTCATTCTATTTGAATTTGTATTTACAAGATGCTGCATTTTTAGAGTAACCGCGCAGGAATCCAAAGGCTGAAAAAGGGTTTAAGGTGTTCCGACCAAGTCACCAGTGAAATTGTCTGGACGGTCCGCGGTAGCCAGGAAATTTGGTAAAAGAGACTCATAAATGTGTAAATTTTCACTCTTTGAGCTACCACACTTTTTTTTATTTTCTGTTAAATTCTATTATAAAATTTCCGCACATCTCAATACTCTATATGAATAACAAAAGGTAATGAATGTTGGCAGATTTAAAAACTGTCCGAGAAAAATTTAAATTTGCGATATTTATGTTACGAAAATAATACATATAACAGAATCGACAAAGCAATTTTGTAAATAAACAGCGAAAAATACAGAGCCGATCGAATAAAGGTGGAATTTTGAATTTATTTACTACACGGTAAAGGAAAAAGGAGAAAATGAGAACATTACTTTCCCAGATAGCCAATAATTCTCCCCGAAAGAGCCGGTATCATTTGATGGACAGTATCGTGTGTTTGCAAAACGACGAGTCGCTATTGTGTGAAATTCCTGTAAACAAACTGATTGCCAACAAATACGAACGTTTTAACATATTCCGTCATAACGAGTTGACGTATACGAAAATGCACTTGGTCGACCTGTATTTTTTGTTTCAATATCCATCGCAACTTCGTGTTCATCGTAACATCGTAATTTACCGGCCTGAACAACGCATGAATTTCTGCTGAAATTAGTTTTTAACTCAACAACGACCCATAAACAAAGAGAAATCACGAGAAAGATGAGCGAAAACAAAAATGAATAGAAAATTGTATTACGATGGCTTGCAGTCTGACTGCAATTTCGAGAAAATTATTACACGATACTTGAAGCATTAATTTTCACGCGATTGCATCGTTTTTTTGCGGTTCGCCAGTTTTACGAATTAAAGCCAAATTTAATTCGCAAGAACGAATACAAAATAACAATTATTTTCCCCATTTTACTTTGTGTAGTTTTCGAGACGCGCCATACACGATTGTTAATAAAATAAGTGTTATTTGGAAGGTGCAACGTCATTTCAATGGATGGTTCGAAAGACAAATTAGAAGTGATAAAGCTCGCGTACGTCGAACGATGTAGACACTACGGGGTTGTTCGTTGTCGTTGCTCATTTTCTCACTGTCATCGGTGATTCACTCGAGCAAATATTATTACAAGGATATCGTGTTCCTCGTGCATATCGCACGGTCGAGCAAAATTCCAGAATATCCAATGCAGCTTGTATCGAATAACATAGCCTCGAAATGTCGGCACAATGAGTATGTATGGCTGTACATCTGTATGAACATTAAAAACATGACTTTCCGGAGGCATGAAAATTCGTTGTTTGCCAACTAAACGAATCGACTGCCTGATTGTTCGAAAAACAAAATAGACATTGTTTTAGTACCGGAAGTATCGAACACGATAAGGGAGGAGATTTTCATTTGTCACGTCGCATCGTTACAACGTTATTGAATTATTAGTGCTGTTCGCTCCGTAACGAGAATATATAACGGTTATTAATAATCGTCGGTGTGATTCATCCACGGAGTCATTAAATGGAAAACGGCATCGTTGGAAAGATTAAAAAATATCATCCACTCGTCCTCGCATCGTGTAACGCTGGGAATATATTGCCATTCCAGCTACAAATCGCGTTTATGGTTTTTCCTCGTGTTCAACGCAGCATCTCCTTGTGATTGTACACTAGAGAACACCGTGTAATATCGTATAATTGCTTGTCTTACTTCCACGGATCGACGAAACGTTTAAACACTTTCATTAAAGTTCCTCGTTCGCGCGTTCAGAACACCAGCCATCGTGAGCTTTAATGCGGCTGCTTCAACGAAATCTGCAATCATCCTTGACTGGATTTTCTTTAACACGAAAATGTTTGAAATACTCGGAGTCTGTGCGATATTAAATATTCTACGGATAAGATGAAATGAACGAGTTTACGGAACATCGAGTTAAACCAGAGGAGAACCTTTGAATTCTTTACCCTCATTTCCCTTAATCACACTGCCAAGGTAATTAATATGCCGAGACACGTAAATGGAAACGGTAGAAAGAGCTTGGGGTAATAAGACATCAGCGTGGCGGAACTCTAATGATCGCGTGAACAACGAACCGGGCGTCGCATTAAATACAAAGTTCTGTGAATATAGACACGCGTCAGATGACGATAACACGATTGCGTGAACCTCGTAAACAATTTTCTAAAATAGAAATGTTTCCTTTGCTATGGACTCACGCACCGTTCTCCCCTCAAAATACCAAGAATTTGTCCAGAGACAAGGGAAGATATCTTGCTCCCCTAATAGTACGGAGAAACAGCCTGGTCGGCAACGCACGAACCTTATAATCGACATTAATTCTAACAACTTGTCTTATGGATTTCAGTAAACTAAGATATACCTAATTCATTACCATCTCTCTACCGTTTCCATTTACGTGTCTCGGCATATTAATTTTACCTTGGCAGTGTGATTAAGGGAAATACCAAATTTATCAATCTATTAAAATATCTCTAGATAATAAAATTGTAATTTTCTCGGGTATGTTGGCTCTAATGTTTAGATAGTACTTGGGTTACTGTCGAGCCTCGTTAGGAAACTTTCTAATACCTTCTCACTACTGGAAGTATAAAGAATGTTCGTACTCGATTACACTAAAAACACTTGCTAATTATCGGCCACCATTTTCTTCCTGCCAACAAATTCTAGTCATTATACTTGTAATTCCAAACGATCGTTATGATTAACGACGCGAACATCCGAGGTTAGTCGTGGACAAGAGATTGTAGATACATATTCCTGTTTTCTACCTAAGCGAACGAGAATGCTTCTTGTTCCCGTTAACAGTTCACTGTTCTTTGCCAAAGAAGTTATGCCCAATCGAACGTAACTTCAAATTATACGTCGGATAAAGGACTCCGCTGAACTTGGAAATATGCAGCAAAGCCACGGGGGGCTTCAAATATGTAATAGAACAATTTGTCTTCGAGTTGCGGGCAAACAGTACGAAGTAAGGATTATTCGGCCAACTATGAGGAATGTTATGAAATTCACCGAGGAAAATAAGAAGTTGGACGGATCGATAGAAGTACGTGTGGTGGTATCAGAAATAGGACAATCGAAGTAAATAGGAATGTCAGTAGTAGTATTCTGCCACACTTTGCTGCTGGGAATCGTTGGTTCTCTACGTGCCCAGCGAGCATGCAACAAGTAAGAGACACATGGATTCTAAACGCGATTCGAACCAACTGCTACCTACCGATGGTCACGTAACCGAAGAAACCCAAGGAAAACGCTCGTTAATTGCGTTTAGCTGCGGCGAAAGTTTAACGCGATAATACACAACGATCGTAATTGAGAACTCGCCATAGATGGTAGGCTGTACGTTGTATGACAGACAGCGGTCGAAGTCGATGAGGAAGAAGGAGTGGACAAATAAAAGCTGACGAGTAAAAGAGATATCCAGGCATCATTCTGAATTCAAGGTGAACGATTTATCACGAAGACTCCGGCTGGGAATGCGATAACGGGGTAAAAACAGAGCCGTCGAAAGTTTCGACGAGTAGAGACGGTAACAGGTTGAAATAAGTGAGATCGACAAAAGGGTAAGGGAACAGTAGAAAAGTAGGCTGGTTCGCGGAACTGATGAGGGAGGGTCGCAAAGAAACGACAAAAGATCGAATGCGATGGTGGAAGATGAGAAACGAAGGGAACAAGTCGAACGATCAGAAATGAAACGAGAAAGAGCGGTTACGATCGTAGAATCTTTCAACCGTACAACTTTTCAGTTTCTTGTATTGAAAGTAAGCTTCTTAACAAGAAATCGTGAGGGAGAAACGAAGGAAGAAGCGAAATGATAAGGCGAAACAATGCCAAAGCCGGGAAGAAAGAGAAGATTTTTCGAGAGAAGAGACCTTCTGGTTTCATGAGAATTTTATTGTTAGCCGCTTGTAAACGTTGCTACAGCTTCCGCCGATTTCGTTCGCCGTATCAGCGACATTGTCTCGATGGCCGTGCGAATTCCGCGCGCTGCGTCGAGCCCAGAATCGCACCATGGACAATTAACTTGCCATAATACGAATTTCCTTTCCGCCAGGGACATTATCGAGAATCAGGAGAACGGCGAACGATCCAAACCGTGTCCTTACGAAAGTTTTTTTACTTCTGTAAAATGCACCTTCTAAGATCGAGTCGCCACGATTACGTTATTTTATTTCACGATACTGCAAGACTCTAGAAGCTAAGAAGGATGTGGTAAAGAAAATAAACTGTTCCATGTTAGGATGTGTGTTTCAACGACATTGGTGATCAATTGACCTAAAACATCGCGTGAGTTGGGAAGCACCGTGTACCATAGATCTCGGTACCCAGGATGTCTCAAACTATCGTCGAAAACAGGATGTTAAAATTTTTTTTTTCCACCTTCCGTAGTAATGCATTAGCGTTCACGCGAGCATTATCTGTTGCTGGCCGTTTCTACCGTTAGCACCGGCGGCGGGCAAGCCGAGCTTTCGCCTCACCTGAGCTTCTGTAACGACGCACTCGACCGAGCGTATCCGGTCTTACCTTTTCGAGGACGACCGAGGGAAAAAGAAAAGACGCGTTCGTTCTCATCGGTCTTCGTTTGCTCGCGCCGTGAGTAACATTTACCGCTTTGTTTTCTACTCGAGACACGAGCGTTGTGTTAACGCGTTACTTAATCACTTGGAATTTCACTCTAAGTGGCGGGCCTGTTATTGTTGTTGCCTCGCAACGTTTTGTTTCGCGAGCTTTAAACGCGTCCACGTTAGGTAGGAAAAGCAGAGACGAATCCATTTTTCAAAGGTAACCGCTGTCCGTCTGTACACAGTTCACACACACACACGCGCGTGGAATGTAACACACGACAAGAACAAAAGGATTTCAAAGTAAATTCCTTAAACTCAGGGAATAGTTCCGAGCCCCTTTTCTACGAGATTCTCGTTGAAACAAGAGCAACCGGCAAGGCGTCTCGACGCTTTCAGACGGTCGGTTAATACGAAAAGAACCGGTGTAAAGCATGCATACAGACGGCCGTTGTACATGGTAAATAGGGCTCGTAATAAATACTATTCCTCCATTTTTCACGGTGTATGAATATTTAAATCTGTATCTCGGCGCATTTCTGGTGGCAGCACGATATCTTCTCCAGGCAAGTGGACTCGCGTGTTACTACGTAAGATACCAACTGAAAAATCGATACCCCGCTCTCTTCTGACTAGACATTATTTCTCGACAGTTAGGAAATGGGGAAAAAAGAATTTATATTCAAAATGCAAACTACGTTGAACAAGGAATTTCATTTGAATAATCGTTTGGAGTGAAAATAATTTTAATATTCAAACTTACGACTTTGATACGATTATTTACAAATACGACTGCAGATACGATAATTCTTCGCGTAGCGTTTCCTCGGAGAAGTAACAAAGTTCGTGTCATCATCGAATGCCAAGAAGAACTTTTGGAACGGCATCACAACGTAAATATACGCGGTACAAACACGTTCACCCTGTGCGTTCAAGTTCCCAAGTAACTGTGAGAATAATTAAGTTTTCAAATAAATACCGTCGAAATAAAGGACGGAACTAAATGCAAGTTAGTTTTCTCGACGCACGAATAATCCTAGACCACCTTCTTTCTCGTATACATTACGGTTGTAATTGTAGCAAAGAGAAGAAAAAAGGGAAAAAGCACGCGCTTAACCACGTATGCTATTCGATATTTCCTAGGAAAAGTCGATACGAGGAGTTTCCACCGCCGCGAACTCGACCGTTGTAAAGAAAAAAATTTATTTTCCTTTCGTTTCTTCGTGGGGAAAATGCGAACACGTAAAAGTAAGCCGGTAAAACGACCGAATGACCCTTTGGAGGGGAAAAGAAAATTGCCGCGTTGTTTCGCTAAGCTTTGCACGTCGAAAGTTACCCACGGATGTTATGTTATTATCCTCTCCTTTACAAAATATAAAATCATCAACTGTGTGCGTTACGTGGACGTAGTAACGAGCTAGAAAAAAGGCGGGAACAAAGCTCATGACATTAACCCCTTCAGTGGTGAATATTTCTGAATAAATAAACCGTGTGTGTACATAACATTATTTTGCATGGAAATAATTTTTATTTTATTAAAAAATTAAAAAATTTTTGATGATGAATCGGAAGCTGGACAACTAATTAATATCGTTACAATCGTGAAACGTGAATTTAAAGAGAGCCAGAAACAGAGGTTCGTAATACTATTTTGACGCCGCGCGAATGTTAATTCAGAGGGTTCAAATTATAATTGTGTGGAAAAAAGAAGGTATAAAAATGTATTATATTCCCCCGCGACGGGCGCGGGGCTTTGTTAACGAGGATGGTCGGTGAATTTCATGAGGATGGTAGGGTAGTAATTGGAGCAACGTGGACACACGGCTCCTTCCTCCTCGGACCGCGACTTTCTTTTTCCGGGATTCGTTCGCGACCCATCCTTGCGTTTTAATGAAATGCAACGCCACGTGCATACGGATCTCCGGTAGATCAGTCCACTCGGCGCGACGCGGTGGATTCGTTTACCAGCGACGGAAAGTTTTGGTAATCCAGCCAAATTCCGCGCGGAAAATGTGTCAGACCACAAAGAATTAATTCTGCTTACCTCCGTACGACCAACCCCTCGATTACCTATCTAGCGACCCTTCTTTCCACCACGATTCGCCGCGATCCCCCATTCTATGTGAATATTGTCGAAATTGTCTGGCGCGAATTGAATATCCCGGCAAATGTACGTACGTTGATTATGTAAATCTTAATGCAAATTTTCCAACCGGTATTTACTGTACTTACGGAAGCGATCCACGTATCAGAGAGAGCAGCGAGAAATTTTCACGTTACAATTCGCAAGAACCCCGCGGATCTAGATAGACCTTTTCATAGAAAATTTACTCGTGCGCGAATATCGTCGCGTTGAATAGCAACGAATCGACGGTTCTCTTCGCTAAACTACTTGTTCTCTTAACTTTCGAACGACGATAAATGTTTATTCAGGCCGGAAATTACGCGTCGATGGTGCGTGGGAAAGAATGAGATCGATCTACAACGGTGAACGGAATTGAAAACGATGTAAACAGACCACATGGAGAGTCTATCGATCTCTATAGCTTTAATAGGTCCACGACAGAAGGAGGCAGACTGAATTTCTGAGAGATAAGCACGTTTAAGGGAACGGGAAAAGTCCGTTTTCACCGCGTAACGGTGCCTATGTTCTGTTCTGTTTTACTGAGAACCGATAGGCGAACGGCCATAACTGTACGTGCACTTGCTCTACTAGGGTCGTTACATTCGTGGAAAGTACTGCGATTCGATATGCGACATATACTCGACGAGAAGTTAGCAACGAGTATCGGAAAAAATACAAATTTCTTCTCGAAATATGTTTAGTTTTCACCCTTACATATTGCGATATTTCGACGATTTAACAAAATTAAATTTTCATTTTAAACTATACAAATTGACAATACTTAAATGGTTAAATTTATCACCTTTGGAGGGGAAACGAGCTGATTGCGAGATGTGACGTGGTTCGTGAAGGTGAACGCGTAACCTTAATTGTTTCGAAGAAAGCGGGTCGATCGAGGGAAATTATAGGCCTGACCGGTTTCATTTTGTTCCTCTGGGGAGCTCTTTATTTTCAACGAAATATCGTAAAATGTTTCCGAACGAAACCTAGAAAAGGATCCACGGCCCCTCTGATTATTATTTGCACGTGCCTGCCTTGTTCCCTTTACAAGCGTCCTTCCTCCTGAATTATGCGTAATAAAACGAACTAAATTGCCGCACGAAAGGACTCATTAAGCGAATAATGTTCATCAACGAGTTTCTAAAGGAAGATGTATAGTTGGATGAGTTCGAATACACGTTACACATAGCTAGACTGGATACATAAACAAGTCTTCGATTTAGCTCTGAATCGTTTGAAGGGAAAAGGATCCTTACTGTATGTACCACATAAGCAACTTAAAAAGAAACCAGCTTTGTCTTTGCTCGTATGATAAAGGAAAAAAGCGAGAGGAACACTTGCCTTTCCGAAAGTGAACAAAGAAAAAAGGATTCGCGATTAAGTAAATAGGAAAGGTAACCGAGTGGATCAATGAATGGTCGATTTATACTAGGCAGCGAGAAAAATCTCTGTCGTAAGGGGCTGATTTTCAAACAGTTCTCCAGCCGCGTGGAACACGCTCGGAAAAGCTAGCGTATTCGAACTTTGTACGCGTACCTTCCTGTTTATTTTCCTTTCGTTCCAACCCTTCTTTCGCGAGCGCTCGCGAAAGTCGCAATGACGATGAGTCACTCTTGAAATGCTTTTAGGCCGATTAGTCTGAATACGTGCCGTTTCATGGCAGACGAGGAAAACCGCGCCGCGACGCTGAATGCTTGGTATAACCGTCTGCTCGTATAAGCACGTTCCGCGCCTTTAAACACCACGCGAACCCGTAGCCTGTTGCCTTCCCGATACGTGAAAACTCCTCGAGATACCAGCCACGAATTCGATTGAACGTTGAAAAGCAAATACCATTGAATAGACGAATCTAATCGTTTGGAATATTCTACTCTGTTATATTAAATAGAAACATTCCAAAACACCAAGATGGAAATGAAATACCCAATAAAATGATACCCCATTATATTATGAGCCATAATATTATCCACAGATACCGATTAATTGGTGCGGTAAAACGGCTCGAAAATAATTGGACGCGTAATTGTAATATTATCAAACACGGTTCGGGTACGCACGCGTGCATACTATTTCCAAAGGATGAGTGTACCATTCATTAATTGATTAGCGCTGATTTCACGTCGTAATTCCAATCAAATCCCGGATATTAACATAGAATATTTTACACGGGCCGACATTTGCCGTTTAATCATCGAACGTCTACCAATCGCGGGGACCGTTTCCAACATCGGAAAATTGACTCGAGCGAAAATAAAAAAAGGATCGTGTTAATGACAGAGCTGGCACGATCATTAGGCTGACTAATAAAACGGCTTTTACGTTGCGAAACAAGTCGAAATTGAATTCGATCCGGCATCGAGGTAACGATCGAGGATATCTCAAAAGGAATCACGGCACACACGATGGATGTGAACGTTTATCATTTTTCGAGGGAATTAACGGGTCCTCGACGCAAGATGAAACGTTCGCGAAGGTGCAAAGATATAATTATTCAGATCGTTGGGCTTTTCGTCTCTAGGCAATGTTGTATTATCCTTAGCTCGAATTTCGAGTCAGCAACCGGATTGCCGCAAAAGGAGCAACGTAATGACACACCATAATACGAACGACTAGCCAATTTCAACCTGCAAAACCGGCTAAACCCTCGACGGGATCATAACAGCAGGTTACTGCCAAGAAACTCGTTCGTCCTTCGTTTAGAGGCTTTGCTTCAACGAATCGAACATCGTATGCCTCGCGTTTAAATCTACCAAGTCGCATTTAGACAAGGTAAAAAGAAATTAAGCCAAGTTCCTCCAGACGACACGATTTTTTACCATTTTTGGATAAAATTAAATTCACCGTTAAATGGTAATTAGATAAAAATATTTTCATGCTTGCAATGCCTACGCATTTATTTACGAAAAAAAACTGTTGAATCGTGGAATTTAAAAGATGGTACGAAAATATGAAAAAGTTGATGGAAATGTAATGTACCTTTTTTCCATCGGGCCCCTCAATTCAAAAACGATTCAAAGCGTTACTTAACGTTTCTTTGAATCTCGCTGTAATTCGTTTCCCATCTACAATGATCTTTTCGGTATTTTTTTATTCTTTTAAACGTGTGAATGGCACCTAAATTTGAGCTCGTAAAGAAACACATCGCATGAAAAAGCTTTGAAATTACTATCATAATTCACGAGAAAGAGCAGAGGAGTTGAAAGGCTCCGTAAAAGTTTCATGTCTCCTATGCTCGATTATAATAGACTGTGTAAAACGTATTAGCCGCAGTGACACTCGTTTCCGTGAATAAAAAGAATCTAACGTTGGTTATAAAAGTTTCAATAAAAAAGGTGTTAAATTCTAACCAGCAGAGAAGTCAGAAATGCACGTATAGAAAGACGTTTAGGTATTTATTTACATACCTATATTATATAACTGTAAACCCACATGATAATACATATAAATTAATACATCATTGTTGTCAAAGATATGCATGCAATATACATCCTGTATCAAATAATGCTTTATTGTGTATACACTGTACACAACAAGCTCTGTTTATTGATGTTTTATTCGTAATGTACTCGTATTATTGTAAGCTTAATTTCCATTTATAAATAAATGTTTCAAATCGAAAATCACGTTTCTGTGTTTAACGATTGCAAAGATACATTGGGTTAGTGGTTTATACGGAAGAGACGCCATTTTGTCTCTCCCGTTTTCTCGCGGTACACCAATACAACAATTCTCAATAGCGACGAACGAATCGTCGATTGTAGGTACGCTCGAGAAGTGGTTTCAGATGTACCCTTCTCAGCGAGAGAACTGTAAATATCGTTTACGGGCCAAAGGGAAACAACAAGGCGCAAAAAGAAACATAAAATCACGAGACAAACTCGTTTTCTTTGGCAATAACACCGATTGAAAATCTGAATAGAAATCGTGAGATCGGAACCACGCCTTCTCCCGTCTACCATTTCAGAGCATTGAAATTTCATTTCACTTACCCATGCAAGAAGATACAATGCCAGAAATCCGTCGTAACGTCTCAATTCGCGATGTTCAAGCAGGAATTTTCGATTGTACAGCATCTAGTGAACGTACACGAACATCTTGTCTGGCACCTGCATGCGAATTCGAAGCAACAAATTAGCAAAATCTAACCTCAATGGCGTCGTTTCAGAAAATTGTATTATTGATCATGAATCTTCAATTGTTTGTTATATGTTCATTAACCAATAATTAAAGTGATTGTTTTACCTTCTTTTGTTACATTGAGGTGCTTGGGAACGATTAAAACACAGATTTTTTGGAAAAATCGACGCGACCACACCACCGACTAGCGATCGCAAACGCTTCTGAAGTTTGCTGCGCAGTGGCAACTGCGCATATGGAAAATAAGCGCGGAAGCACGGAAGAATTTGAAATACAATTAGACAACCGAAACGGAAGAATGACGAGACAGAAAGACGAAAAAACACGGAATGAAAGGTGAACGGGAACAAGTGAAAGGAAATACAGGAGTAAAACTCAGAGGAGAAGAAAGGAAGATAAAGAAAAGTGAAATAAGAGAGCCATATAGGAAGGGTAGCGAAAAAAAGGAACTGCAGCACAGGAATAAAAGTGTAGTCAAGCCTCTGTGGCAGACTCAAAGTGTTGAGAGTTATGGCGGATAAAAGGGGTTGCCGAGATAAATATCTAAAACGTCATGCGTAAAGTTTTAATGAATTAAAGAGAAGCTCCCATCCGTCGTCGCCCGTGCTTATTCAGTTCAGAGCTCAGAGACGCGTACAACCACCTGAATGGTACGCGGTTTCCTCCTTTTCTTTTCGCTTCGTCGTGCCTTCTCTTTGCACTCGTTTGCGATCTCGCCAAAGAACTCGAGGGAAAAGAGTAAAGGAACAACGGATAGAAAAGCCGGAAAAGAGAGGACGTCAGTTTCTTTGAGCGGGACCAGCGTGCCGCGGATGAGCGCAAAGTTTCGTCGAACGAACGAATGATATTAACATGTCGACGGTTGTATTAGTCTAATTAACCTGACGCTCGGTAACAAGATGAATGGATGTTCGTTTGTTTCGCGTTAAGTAGCTGAAAAAAAGAAAAGCAACCATCCGTTTCGGGATCCTTTTGCAAAGGCAACAGTTATTAACCGGGAGAAACGGATTGCGTGTTTCGCACTCAAAACGACAACAAATCTTACCAAACAGCATCATGAAACTCCCACCTTCGACCTTACAACTTCTCTGAGACATAAATCCAAGCTCCTCCCCTTTAAAACCCGACACATCGGCGTGCAAGTACCATGCTGTTCCCGTATCCGTAGATGCTGCGAAGCTGGCAGGTAGAACCGACTTCGAGTCGGTAAATTAGTCCCTGAGCAGCACCAGGTTGCGAAAGGAGAGGGGAAAGGGAAAGATCGGAGCGGATTAAGCCGCTGGATAGAGACAGAAGAGAAAGATACAGCGGCCGAGGAGGGAAAACAAGCGAACGAGAAGAGGAAGAGAGAAAGACGGAGCAGATGCAAGATTCTTGCCGGGGTCAAGCCTCCCGGCATCTTCGAGAACGGCTCTCCATCCTCTTTGCTACCATCCTCGTCCTTATCCTGGACCCCGTTCTTCTTCGGGTTCTCCGGCAGCACGCTGGTAAAAAAGTAGCGGACACGTACACCCGTAAGCGTGGAGTCACACGCACAACGGGGATCAGGCTGGTTATTTTCCCCACCAGACCTACCTGGAAGATCTCGAACTGGTCCAGGCAGGTTGGCGATCGCGTGTTGCTCGCGTGGCCGAGTCTAACCGACCGGCAACGGAAAGTGCCGAGTCTGGCTATTACACAAATTGCACTATTACATGTAATGGACCTTAAAAAAAAAATTTTTTTTTTTAAATAAGGGATAAATAAAAGCGGCGAAGAATAAACGTCAATGGGGGAGGTTGGAAAAGAAAGGAACTCGAACAATTGATGCACGAAGGACATTGGATATCCTTACGGATCGCTTCAGGATTGCGAACGATAGTGCCGGGAGCAAGTTGCCTAGCGGTTCAACTTGACGATCCTTATCTTCTTTGCCGAGCACTTGTCCTCGAGGCTTAGCTAATTAAACATACGAACGCTTTTTGTTCCTGGCTTTAATCGCTTAACTGCGAATTAATAGCAATATCATTACGGTGTGAATGTTGTTTGGAAAATGAAATTTTCACTCTGTGATATAATAATATAAGTTCAGAGTAAACGCCCATATGATACGATAAAATAAATTGCATTATATTCGTTGAAAGGGGATCAATTACTCGATTTGTAATATTTGATTGACGATAATATGGTAAATAAAAACGAACGAATCTCGTTATCGTTATTGATTGCGTTGGTAATTTCATCGTTTACTGAAATGAAAATTGACAAGTTCGACACGTTAATATCTATTCTCGAATTTATTCATAGTACATTTGCATAGATTAAGCAGGCAGAAAGTTTCTCGTAGTTTCTCGCAGCGGTATTTCATAAGGTATGTTTCGTTGTTAATTTATTCACTATTGAGGTAACTTTCGAGAGAACAGGGAAAAGAGGGAAGTTTCTAAGGAAATAGATTTTAAATCTACAGCCACTTGATGTAGAAAAGGCTCGGTATCCTTGAAAGCATACCTAATAACCTTAGTAGCTGCTACGCTATACGAAGAACGTTCGTTGCCACAGGCGATCAAGAGACTTACACGTAAAATGAAACTGACGGCTATTGCACGAGATATTTACAGGTCTAATGTTGCCTGAGGATTACTTGGTAATCCAAATTAGTGCACTATACCAGGTAGATGGCATCTTCTTAATTAGCCTAATGGTAACCGAAAGAAACGTGGTAATATCTTTGTTTATGTAGATACATTTCTACGAAACATCTTTGCGTTTTCACAAAAAAAAAGCACGTTATTAATTGAATAAATATTGAAGTATGAATTTTTCATGTTTCAAAAGTTCACTTTAAATTATTATAAAAACTTCTAAAGTACCAAAAAACTTTCTTTCGTATCGATTTCTTCATCACTGTACAACCAGCCACAATTTCCAGGCAATTAATCGGTTGCTTGAGCAGAACAAAAAACCGAGACGAAATAAAATACGAACGTTGACAAATTCTTTATCGCCGAAAGTAAGCACAGGCGAAAATCGTAAGTTCGCCTGCTTAAAAGCAACGCGAAGTCCCGACGCTTTTAATTACTAACTAAGAGTCCATGAGATGATCGATGAAACCGAGCGAGCATTTCCTTTCGCAATTGTTTTACCTGACCGTAATACTTCCTAAAACATCGTCGCGTGCACTAGCATAAACGCATGTGTTGGCCAAGCCCTCTGACGCGTAACTACGAACGATTAAGCTTGCCGGGGAAATTAAGAGAACATTGTTAGATCCGTAATGTCTGCAGCTCTCTCCATTCTATTCGGTGTATATCAAGGCATAATACCGTTTAACTACATCTAGCGCGATTTCATTTACTCCAGGCACGTTTAAATCCCTCCTCGAGACCGTTTCAAGAGCCGCGAATCGTGAGTCCATTTTCAAAGACATCCCACCGTTAATAACGGAAGCAAGATTGCGAAAGGTGCGGCTCACGTGCCTCGGTTAAATCTAACACACGCCCGCCCGTTCGTTCGTTCGTTCTATGAAGTAATTAAAATTCAAATGTCCGTGCGCGACGTAAAATTTCATTGAAATTAGTTTGCTTATGTAAACGGGCTAGATTGCCCTGCCACCGCATCCGTTCCACGCCCGCTTCCTCAACGATTATTATTCTTTTTCCCGCCTTCTTCTCGGCCGAACGAGCTGCGAACCGAAAATCGAAGCTGCAACTGGCGCGATAATAATTGCTGCCACTGGAATCAATTCGGTGTAACACAGTTGGCTTAACTATGAGTCAGACAGGTTTATAATCAATGTGTGTACACGCAATAAAAAAGAAAAATTAGATTGTTGGCGGTTTCAGTTTGTGTTTCGTTGACGCCGATCGGATCAGAGCTACGTTTGTGCTCGCGGCTTTAATCAAATTTACGTTTCTCCTGTGTACATACAAGCATCAGCAACGACCGATTTTACGGCGGGGGTGTCGGTTTAGGACACCGGAGGATGCGAGGTTGAAACGCTATTGAAAACAGATATCACAGGATGGAGTAGAACGCGTGAAAATTTCGCGTGTATGTTCGAAAAAAGTCAAGTGTGAAATAGCTTTGCGTGCGAAGATAATTCATCGCAACAATTTTCTCGCTCTCTGTACTGACCGCTCGTTATTATCCAAATTGAACATGTCGTGTATTGTGATCGAACAACAACGTGACATTTTTTCGAATTCATTGACGGAGTTTTTTGAAGAAACGAACGAGTGAGTCGCTTAAATTAGGTTACTGTATATTGATTTCGAAACATGGAATGTCTGACACCATTCGATGACATAGAAATGTTCTTCGTTGGAATTGACGGATATAGAATAACCAAATTAAATTTTTGAATTTATTATACCTCAAGAAATCTACACTTTTCGAGTTACATTCTAAATATATGTATAAGCGATTGAAAGTTAGATAATATTTTTAACTCGGTCACAGTATACTTTTACAGAGTATGCATTATCAAGAAAAAAGTTTAATTTGAACAGTGAACGAGCTGAACAATATTGAAATTAATTGCACCTCACGGTTAAGTAGGTACATTCAATAATGTGCGCGAGAGAGGTTTGAAAATGTAGCTGGTGCAAATTAAGCGTCGGTTTTATTTTACATTTACACAAAAATTCTTTAACGTGAATATAAATTATCAAATTTCGTTAAAGTTTTACCGTCTAAAATTGATTACTTGTTTTTAATAGCGTTCTGGTAAACGTGAAGGTAATCGATCACCAAGACAGTGCATTTATTACGGATCGAAAAATAATTACGTGTCTAACGGAAATGAGATTTCAGAGAAGTCGTCTCCCAGTTTGTGTTATCTCGTTATTTGCGGGCCAATTTGCCATCTCGTTGCAATCAAACCTTTTACGCGTACAAACCACGAACATTTACAGTAAACCTACTTACATACGTTGATCCAATTATTCCTACGAGAGAGGAGAGCTTTTTCGCGGAAAATTGTGCCATCGAGCTCGACCATATCAACACGAAGGATTTAATTGCGGAATATCAAACTGTTACGAGGCAAATTAAAACGTATACACGATTCTCGACAGTTACGGATGGCGATGGCGCTTAAATTCCTGGGTTAACATTTTCTTTCTTTTTCAAAGCCAATAATATCACAGAATTTTCAGCGAATGAAAAGGGTCGATGACATTATCGCGGGGTTTAAATTTAATTACACGAACGAGATACCTGAAAATACCTGCTCCAAATTACGGACTATATGGGGTATGAAACTTTGAAAATTCCTCTATAGAAGTATCGCAACGACCACAAATCTCGGTGTATTGTCTCTGTCGTGTCTGTCTCTCTTGTCACCGAAAGAGCCGCAAGTGGAGCGTACCGCTTCGAAACCGACGGAAAAGTTAATGTTCCAGGTTGGCGGACGGAAAACGTTAACGTGTCACTGCTCGATGTAACATGCCTGCGAGCATCTCATTACTTGTACGTTGCTTGTTTATCTTCAAACTTACACGCCGAAATTGCGATAGTTACAAGGGGAAAAATGGAGACGGCAATATGCAATAAAGTTTCGGAGCGATCTCCATATTCGCTCGTTGCCGCTATTATCGTTATTAATCCCTCAGATGGGATTTTCGATTCGTTTGAAAGTATCACTCAAATCCAGGGCATTTAACAATATATGTACATAATGAAATTTCTGTAAAAATTTTGAAACAAAAAAAAAATAAATATTTAATCGCATCGCGTGAACATCTGTATCTTTAATACTTTCGAATACACTTGAAATTCGTTTCAAACATATAAATCAGTAAATTTTTTCAACGTACTATCTTTCGTTTTTATTTCATTTATTTGAAACAGAAGTTTTTCCAGGACAGCGTTATGGTGACAAATACGATTAAATATCGTCAGAGTGGAATGATTCGGTAGATTTCAACGATATCGATGTATCGGAACGATACGAGGAAAAGAGATTTATATAGAAGCTTTTTTTTTCTGAAAAAAAGAAAAGTGCATTATATCGACTCTTTCCACGCGACTGTTTCCACTCGCGGTACAAAAATTCCAGACACCGGCCATAGCGGCACGGATAAAACGTCATTAAATTTCCAAGTTGATCCTATCTTTCAGGCATTAAACTTTCATATTCACGGGAGAGCACTCTCTGCTCGAAGCTGCACGTTATATGCTGCATACACAACGGGGCCCGGTGCACTCTGTCAAGCATGCATTCGCACGAATGACACGTACTGTTCGCCAAGGAAAAGTTATATTTCGACCAGTGTCACAAAGTTTCGTGACTCAGGAGAGACATCGCTACGGTAGAACGTTAGCCCTTTGGAAAAGTTGAACGAGACGTTTTCTCGCCATTATTCGCGACAACTCGTGACATCGTAATTGGAGAAGTTACCGTCCAAAACTGTCCTGTATACGAGTGTTGGGACGCGTCACCTATAAATCGTATCGTCGACCTATAAACTAAAGTACACACTGATAGATACGCGTCAACCAAACAACTCTGTTATAACGAGCAACGATCGTTCGACGACTTTTGTCAATTTTTTCCGCGCTAACTGTCCGTCGTCGGTGATGCGAGTTCAAGAGACTACTTTTCATTTTATTCCCTTGCTTTATTTCTAGCAGCCGCTACGGTAAAAGCTTTATGAAATAGAGGACTCTTATGGGTTCGTTATTAACCAACCTTATGGTTTTCGATGAGTCACCACCAAGAGAATTCGTAACGCTCAAAGAAGCTGATTACATTCTCGTTACCTTCACGGACGATGTTTTATTTCAAAGACGATCCCTTGCTTGATGTATTGCATGAGATTGCAAGGTGCTGTAAAAAATATTCTCATCGAAATACTGTCCCATTACCTCCACATTGTTACTATCGCGTGTTAAAGAGTTGAGATCGTGATCATGTTCGTGACAGGATTACACGGTTGGACTTTGAGAATCATTCGGAACGTGTCGGACACGATGCACCCTTCAATGATGCTCCTGATACTCGACAATCTGCATTTTGCGGTTTCATTTTACCTATGGAAAGGATGTTCCGTAACGCTTCTAGTTGTTATACATCATCACGTTTATATCATTGGATTTGTATTTGTTATACAGATTTGTGGTACACCTCCTCGATAATAACACGCACGGGTTGAAAATTACACGAACGCTTGTCTAAATAAAGTTTCGGCTGTAGAACAGAAAGTGTGCCGCGGCACGTAGCGCGATCCAGCGATCGAGTAATAATTAAAATGACCGGTCGGCCGTGAGTACGCGATGGATCGTGACGCTCGCGACAGCTGCCAGTAATATCGGTCCAGCGACGCGCAAGAAAGAAAATCGTCGTCCAAGATGGAAGACCGATCGACATTCCGATCCTCGAGATCTTCTGAGAAACTTCATCGTGACGCTGTTGCCCGAATCATGAGCTGCAGCTGCATTGCAACTTACCAACACCAATGATGCAACTGGTGATGCAACCTTAATGGCCATTGCTTCAGGACAATGGTGTTTCGTATCGACAATTTAGTCTCTAAAGACGTGTAATCATTGAGTTGTTGTTATAGCTTGTCACTTCGTTCACGACTAACAGAGTTAGTCGAAATTCTGCCGAGTCAACTTATCATCCAAATAAACACGATTTCCAATTAACCCAGTTGAAATTGAACTTGTACTCTAACAGATCAATTAAATCATGATTGCATTAACTGTGATCGTAAGAAAGCAATGCTGCCGATGTTTTTGTGCGAAATCTCCTTATGAGGTCCACATTCGAAGCAAGACCGAAAGGATATGCAGTCACGACCAAAGTGGATGCAACGATTGCAATCAGCTACACGTTGAACAGGGCACAGGTTCCCTGTGGAACACACAACGATACGGAGGCAAGGCGGCTGAGCGGATCGCGTGCAGCAGCCTCATTAAAGCATTATTGTCGTTTGCTCAGAGCCAAGTTTTCCGAAGGACAGCTCACTCGCATCCTTTCGATTCAGCATGGACAAATAGAGCAACTGGTTCGAACCTTCTTCGCTCGAGGCACGAATGTCCTTTCGGTCCGACCTTCCTCGGTGTAACCGTGATACCTGTCGTGCCGATACTTTCTAGCACGATCAAGGACGATGAACGCTGCTCGTTATTATTACACCGACAGTTCCCATGTGTTTTAACTTTCTTCCTAGCTTTACTGTTTCCCGCCTGTCAAGAAGGATCAATGATGACTTACCTCGCTTTGAAGTCTGAATCCTGTTCAAAAAACGAACACACCGTATTCTAGGCGATTGTATCTATCCAATTTCTTAGCGAGAATCTTTTTTCACAATCTCAGCCTCTTTCGTTTCTCGAAACGCGATTTAAATTAAACAAGTTTTTTTCTCCGTCTGATAAATTCAGCAAGTAGATTCAGTAATTTGTTCATCGTCGAAGGCAAACTTTTTGATGCGTTTAATTAACACAGCAATCCGCTTTACAACGAGACTTCGTTTGCCGATGAAACGGGAGTATAATGCTGTACGAATGAAACTGAAATAGTACCACTACCTTTCACCACAATTCGTTGCCTTTTCCAATTTGAAGCATTAGAGATATTATGATCGTGGGTTCCGATTTGGAACGCGAGGATCGTCTGGTTTGAAAACGAATCTGGTAGGAGGGACACGAAACCCCAAAATAGGTGTTGCGATAATTTATAATACGGCAACTCGAAGATTGCCCCGTCATCGTTTTCGCGTCGATTATAATGTTTCTGTATACGCAGGGCCAACAGGATTATAATTTGCTCGGCTACAAAATATCGGCTCCGTTAAGTCCAGCACGCACTAAAAATTAGGCCCGACGGCGATAGTGGATAAAACGCATTAAATTACATGGCTGCCCTGAAAAAGGTGAGCCGGACGTTTCTTCTTGCCGAGCTTGGCTCCCAAGGGTTCGGACGTTGGGAATAAAAGGACATCGGTGTAACGAAACGGCATCTTTTCGCTTGTAATGAGCGTGAGGCTGAAAGTCTCGTAAAGGAAACCGCGTCAATTACGGCCGCAACACGTGAAAAAAAAAAGGAAGTGTCAGCAACGGGAATCGTATCACAAAAAGAGTCGAATAAGCATTATTCGAAGGGTTGCCTTCTGCTCGACTGATGCTTTGTAAATGCTTATCAAGGCTCGACCATTAATTACGGAGTACAGGGACAAAAACGCCTTCAATATAAACACGAGAACCGAATGAGACGTTTCACTGAATGATCTTTATCCGTCTAATTCTTTGGAAGGGTGAAGGTATTGCGAAAAATGACCGCAACAAAAAATCTAATTTAATAAAAATAATTAGTTGGCGAGATATCTGCTGAGTGGATGCGAAAGGTTTAACGCGATTATGAGACGAGTAATTGGTGTGTACCACGGTATCGAAGTATCGATTTAAACGTCTTCGCAGGAAACACGAGGAAAATGGGTTCGAATCGAAGTTCGAAGATGAGCATGGATTAAAGGCTCGATCGCGAGCAATACAGAAGCGACGATAATTCGTTGGGTATCACGGAGCGAACGTGTAATTTCGTGCTGAGAGTTCTGAATTGTGGGCCGAGTTCGACCGAGTTTCGAGAAACGAAAAAGCAATTCCATTCGACCGATCCTCGATATCCCTATTCGGCCGAGAAATGTAACGTATGATCTCTTCGAGATAAAGTATCTCACCTCTGTCAATATCAGATGTCTAAGATCTCGACCATCTTTCGGATGGTACAGTTGCAACGCGTCTTTCTCTCCGCCTCTCTCTGCTCGTATCTTTCTTCCTATTCTGCTGCTCTCAGCCGAATCACTATCAACTCTTTCGTTCCGTTTTTCCTCCGTCTCTGTTTCTGAACAGGTTCGCGAGCTGACGGAACTTTCGTTCAGGCAATCGATTCGCGACCAATAAAGGGGATACGAAGTAATTCTCGGTAGAAATTGTTAAAATTTCCTTCGTTTCGTTGTATTTAACTCAAAGATATCGGGGAACGACCGACTGGTTGGCACGAGTTGCATGAAGCAATTGATCGGAGTGAAGTTTCGAGTGTAACGAACGTAACAAAATGGAACGACAAAGGACTGTTTCCTCCTTTGTTATACTGTCGTCCGTCCATTACATGGTGTACACCTGACAAGTTCGAAAAGACACGATGAGGTAATTAGCAACGGAAATTGGCGCAGAGAGTGTTTGCAATAACGAGACAGGAAAAGTATCCTGTGGAAAATAAAAAGCCGCAGAAAAACGGTGAACCCTCGGCAGGGTAGCGAGGGTAATTTGAAACTAAACAGCGAGCGGTCTTTCAAAAGGGAACTACGGAGACATAATTCTCGTAGCTGGCAGCGGAAAGGCTTGCCACGGTTGAGCGACACTGCCGGTCCGGATGACTGGCCGGTTAAGTTGAAATACCGGTCCCATCCTAGCAGCTAGTCGAGCTCGACTATCCTGGCCGTGATAGTTGTTCCAGCTTCCGTGAAGCTTCAGGCACGAGCAACTCCCTCTTTAGCTGCCAACCGAGTAAGAACCTGTGTACGGCCAAGAGGAGGGACGATGCGGTAAGGCGCGAGCGGATAGAAAAAGCAGCGCAAGAGCAAACGAGATGACGAAGAAGAGGATAGAGAGGCGCTCGAGAACCCTTACCGGCCTGGGGAACCACTTTTCTCGGGGCATAGGCACACTCTTACCTATCCGGCCTTCGGCCTTCTTCGTGGATGTTCGTGGAACTTCGGGCACGCGAGAACCACGCGCATCAAGGTCGCGGCCGTCCACCTTTCCCCGATGGCAAGTGCATGCATTGTGCTGCTACGTCGTCGCTTGGTATCGCCGCCATGGCGACTGCCTGTCTTCATCTTCAGGATCGGATCCGCACGGCGGATGCTCGTGCAAGAATGTCATTCTTCCCTTCAAATTGCTTCCCACAGAATCTTCCACAGCATCTGCTGACTCTGACATTACTCAGAGTGTCGAAGCACTCGCGCATCACAGTTTGCTACAGTTGATACTGTTTGACTAGCAAGATCAGCATAGTCGAACTCGATTATCTGCTAGGATGAATGCGGTATTTCGTTACAGATCGTCAAATGCAGCTGAACAATGAATTCCTTTGGATGAATAGAAGCCGGGTTTAAGACATCGGAGGATACGAGGGAAGAACGATAAGCGTAAACACGAAAATTAGCGTGGCTATTAACAAACTTCCGACAACGGCCACAGAGAAACAGGGTGGAAGAACGACCGGCCGTAAAGTTTGTTTACGAGCGGCTGCGTAAAATATTATTGCGAGAGATGTTTATGCTAGGTACGCGTATCACGTACAATAAATGGTACGCAAATTGTTATTTGGTAGCGCATTCCAGGCGTCCATCAATCCCTTTTGTGTTCGCCATGATGAACACTCCATTCCATTCTCACCGCGAATAAAAATGAAGAAGAATTAAATTACTTCGGGCAAGCGTGGGAATTAGGACTCCTTATATTTATAAATATATTTATGTGCAATATACTTATAAATCCCAAAAGGAAATCGTTGATTATTAAATAATTTCGAAGAACGAAATATTTGCTTGAAGGTGCGGCCCTGTTCGAGGGAAAGGAGCAGCAGAAGCAGCATAAGCAGCATCCGCCGAGTCGAAGAAGCTTGGTCCAGAACTAATCGTCAAAATATAAGCGAAGCCACGGTGCCACCTGCTCGATCCGAAAGGTTACCAGCTTCTCTGCTGAATGCATCAGCGAAACAGGTATACGATGTATCGCAGAAAATTACAAAGAAGTCGATGGTGCGCTGGTAGCGATACAGGCCCAACTTCCAACGCGTTGCTCGCATTATACTTAACCCGTCCGTCTGGTATATGCACGGTAAGAATCTTCTGTGCACACATGGCTCGCCAACGTGTACATCCTCTTGCGCCGATATCCTTCGGTGTATCAACATGGGAATAAATGCTCGCTGTAGAACGCTCGAGACCGTCCAGCAGCTTTCAGTTAACGGGAACTTGAAATTAGGAGTAAAACTAACTTCCATTTAACGATGATTGATATAAATACTTCTCTCGGTTACATCAATTATCCGCAATCACAGACGAGGATTTCTAAATAATTCAGTCGATTATTCTTCTAGACCGCAGATTATAAAGCATTTATGGACATCTGGGAAATGATCGTCGGTTTTATTTAGACCTGAAAAAAAACTAACGGACAATTAAATTCATTTGTTTGTAAATAGAAAGCAAGTTGGAATCACGGTGGGAGGTATCGTGCGAAATTGATGCAAATTGATGGCGGATCGTTTCGAAGCGTAATCAAAACAACGAGTTTCGGGCGTGTTCCCTCCTAGGCAAGCACCGATTTCCTTCAATCGAAAGATCGAGTCGACGTGGTCAGAGAACCGTGCGATTTGATCTCGATCACTGCGCAACGATTACGCCGGAAACAAGTAGTCAGTACCGTGCTGGCAATATTGCCTTTCACTTTGCGTGCGTATACTACTGAAACGCGATGTCTACATATATGTATGCATAATGTTACGTCGATTCTACGCTTGACCGAATATTTCAACATTAAATTCGAATATCCTCTACCATTATCGAAAAATTGTTAGCAATTGAATCTTCATCCTGACAATTGCACCTTCGTATTTCCTTCGTTTCGTGAATAAGATGCAAAACGTGCAAGCACGAGGACTCGGAAGTTTATCATGTTCATAGTAACTCGACCGTTCCCGCGGACTAGCGTTCCGCTACACGAGAGGGCGAGGCAGGCGTACAAACGATTTCCGGTAGCGTCTTTCCGGGTCAACGTAGGAATTCCACGCGTATGAAGGTAGACAAGCTGATAGCCGCACCACCCGGGGATTTTAAATGGACGCCGGCGGGAGTGTAGGGAGGGAATTAAATGGCAAGCAGACGGAGACAGAAGAAGGACGATGGCATGAACGAAGAGGGGTTGGAGAGAAAACAGCAAGTTGCAACAGCTTGCCCATAGTTCAACCCCGCTACAGTTCCGTGCACGCCGTGAATTTCAATGCGGTTTACACGCCAGCCCATATTCTTCGAGCTGTAAATTGCCCGTCCGAGCGAATCGCATTTGTTTCCGACCTGTCCATCCCCTTCTATCCTCAAACTGTCCGTCCGCAGTTCGAACATTCGCGTTTTACCCTTTTCTTTCGAAATGATGGACGAAACGTTTCATAAACCATGGATTTTTGGTCTCGAGACAGAAATTCTCATATGCCAAGGGTGCTTATTCACTGGCAAACAATTCGCGAACAATGCGCGATCTTTTCACAAACATTCCTTGTAATAAATTCAACTTTCCCTATGTCTCTATTCTTTCGAGGGAAGCTTACTATAAAAGCGTTTACGAACACCGGCGAAGACGTACCGTTGTTCTCGGTGCGTAATTTAATCTATCCTTCAACGATCGTGAACCGCGTTATTCCGGGCAGTCGTAAACTTCCTCTGCACGGTCACCGGTACTTCCTGTCCCTTTGTTTCTTTCCTCTTCCTTACCGTTCCATCGACCATCTCGTTGCACCTCCTCGTTAACACGATCTATGTTATAAGATAACTGTGCTTCCAGTAAACAATTCGATGCGACGTCCTTTTGTTCCCCGCACTGTGAACAAACAACATTCATGTCTTCGACCTACAAATCTGAATGAAGATAGGTTCGCCAGGCAAAACGCACGAACGGCGTAACGTGTACCGTATAAAGGGAACTGTTATCGTAGCGAGGGAAAAATTTAATTAAAACCGATGGCTTTCACAGAACGACGCTGCTACCTATCCGAACCATTGGAAGATAGAGTCGCCGAAACGGATACGTCGACGAAGTAAACGCGATATTGGATACTTTCTGGCCGCGGAACGCAAAACTGCGTGTTTTCAGGAAATTTCCCTGGAGAATCGACAGAACGGTGTACGTTCACACGTACGGAAGGTTTGCGGTTAATCGGGTGCTAAACGAAAACGCGCGCGATCCCTGTTCGTACTAGTATAAATGTAAGTTGCGTGTAAGTCCCTAATTGGCGTGTCGGTATCGGTTAGCAGAATTAATGCAGCCAGTTGCGTGGTATTCGACTGCAAATTAATGAACATTCGAAGGTATTAGCTTCTTCCATGGTGTTTATTGCGTTCGGCTTTTGTGTAATCAACGCGTTATCGTTGAATCATCGATCGAACCGCTAAATAGGATTAACTTTGTCCCGTTCAAGCCTTTCTGTTAGCCGATAAATGGGACTTTTCTTATCTGACACGCGATACTCGGTATCAACAGCTTGAATCGGTTAATGTGTTTTCATAGTTGGTGCGCTCTTTTCTTCGAAGCTAGGAAACGATTCGTGTACAAGCATGCTAGGAAATTGATAGGCCTCGATGAAAGGTGGTTCTACAGCATGTTCGAATATTTAATCAAGTTCACCGCATCGCGGCAAAATATCGACTACATCACCTGTTAGAACGAACAAGAAATATATCATCGGTCGAACCAGAATGTCGAAGAAATATAGCCCCTGCCGCGAACTTCTTTTCCTCCTTTTTCCCCCTTTCTTTTTTTTTTTACGATCGCGAAACGAGTTCAACTGACGTTTTCCCCCGGTTTTAAGGGAGACTTTAATTTAAAGTTAACTTGTATACCGTGTCGGCCTCGTAACCTGGACGATAAATACGAGACTGAAAGAGCGAACACTGGAGAAGAAACAGCCGGACACGTAAGTCGTGAAAACGCAGCACAAAACCTTTTCTAAACTTCATCGTGCGCGTTGAATATTTCAGAAATGTTCTTCCTTCTTATCGCGGCTGCAAAAACTTCGCCCGCAAGTACGTACGGCTCTCTTGACAAAACAAAGCTACCCACAGGTGATTAATTAAAACGACGAGGTAGATTTCTCTTGAACATCATCTCGTAGCAGGTACCAGGCAAATAAAGAGGGAGAGCTGATCATTTAACATCTCTTGTAAAAATTGAAAATTTAATTAGTTAAGAGAAATAAATCTCTATCGATTCGAGCAATGGATTATTTTATCCTTGTTTACGAAACAAGAGTTTGAAATTCCAAGGATGTGCGCTGCCTTCAAATAAAATTATATTAAATAAAAGGCGCCGGTGTATATTTACTAGCGTTACTGTACACGTACCGTGGCCGTATTACCGGCTCGAATAACCGGCAGACACGATGGAATCGAAGCGAGGATCATAACGTCGAAACGAGAAGCCGGAATACTTCTAATACATTTTCCCAGGATGTTCTCGGCAAATAGCCGAAACGGTCCGTCGCAAATTTGAAATTACATCCTGCTCCTTAATACCGGTATATTAAAATTAAAGTTCGACATAATATAGCAATAGCTGTCTACCTCGCGGCACGGAACACCTACGTGAGGTAAGCCTCTCATTAACCGCGTATAAGATAAAATCCAACAGATTGAGCGGCTTTCCTTTACATCCTGTACCTACGGGACATAACGGGCGAGAAAATAGGTATCATAAAAAATGACGGATTTTTATCAGTTCGCAAACATTCATTAAGTTTCCAAGCGCGGAACTTATGCGGTTGTTTATCAGCCTAGTTACACACCAGATCTTAGAGTACTCCGAAGCAAACGAAACGCGTAAACTTGTCGGACATATCGCGATTCCAAACTTGAAACTCGATCGCGTAATTACTTTCGATCTGTTTTTATCAACGTTAAAAGTGCAATCAGGTAAACGAAGCGAGGTAAGAGTGAACGTGTCGAGGGAAAATAAACAAGAATTAAAAAGAAAAACTAAAAGAAACGTCTAGTCACCTAGCACGATTCTAGTAGACACCCTAACCACGCCTGGATGTACCCTTCGTGCTTTTGCTGGAATATTAATGCGCGACTCGATGCGAGGGCAGTCGTAACCACGCTCCGTGCCGCGAAGGGATGTTGATGGTACCTATAGCGAAGGAGCGAAGAAGAAGAAATCTGAGCGCGACGAAGAGAAGGAACGAGAAGGAGGATGGGAAAAGGAAGACACGGTCTGAAAGAAAAAGAAGGAAACAGAAAGAAGCGTGGCTTGATAGAGGCTCTTGC
The DNA here is from genome assembly GCF_051020975.1 of Osmia lignaria lignaria. Classification (NCBI taxonomy): domain Eukaryota; kingdom Metazoa; phylum Arthropoda; class Insecta; order Hymenoptera; family Megachilidae; genus Osmia; species Osmia lignaria. Next base: position 7,102,481 of record NC_135046.1, on the reverse strand, counting down.
TACCGCAGGAAAAGAGAAACGTAGCCGCAGGCTGAGCAGGTTGCAGCGTTTGCTGCCTGCTTCTTCTTCTTCTTCTTCTCCCTCTTCTTCTCTACTGTGATACACCGATCGAAGGTGTCCTTGTCCAGCTCGTTAGGCTTCTCGCTTTTCTTGGCGGCAGGTCGAGATGATGGTAAAAGGTGGAGGCTGTAAGAAGAAGGCCGGCTCCGGCGGAGAGGGAAAGAGAAATATAGAGAGCAGCTAAGCGAGGGGGAGGGAATAAAAGAAAAAAGAATATTTCCGTGGTAGACCCTTTGTTCCCCATGTTTCGAAATTAATGGATGGTGCCTCTACCGAGACCCTCGAGGAGAAGACGATCATTTAATTGAGCCGAAGCCAAGCACAGCCGCTCTGTTTCCTCGCCCGTTTTACGTCCGGGACATTATACCATCGCTTGTTCTTCTTCTTCTTCTGCTTTACTCTCCCTTGCTTGCTTCTCTTCTCGTTACCGTTTCTCCCTTTGATTTCGCTACTCCAGCCTCCACGGCCGTTTCCATCGGTTTTCTCGCGTTTGCTAGCGAACAATGTCTCTTGGTAGCTCTTGCTACGGTCAAGAAGAACCGTCGCCAGCCCGAGGGCTTTCTTCGGTTGCAGTTGCCGTTAAGCAAATTTCCCGATGCAATCCCATGGCGCTGGAAACCGATTCGTCGGGGAATTATCGCGTGCACTTTCTCTCGACTAACGCGATTACGCGAAAGAGAGGCTAAGAGAGGGAGAACGGTTTAAAACGTTCGGCCGCTTTTATTTTCGAGCTGTTCAACGTCGAACGTTGAATTTAGAGCAATGTAAATGGGGTTTGATGCCCATTCGCTCTTCATGAATGAACCCGTGGATCGATTTCACTTCAATTTCTAACCGTATTCATTCAATCATCCTGCCGTTCTGACGTTCAATAATTCCTGCCGGATTTCCTAAAATAGTGCGGTACGATATTTATTTATTTCGTTGATTCGTTATCGTGGCTCGTGTGTAACGCACGGCGCGATTCATGGAATTGTAGAAAGCACTTTGGAGATATATAGAACATAATAGAGTTCGAGGAAAAAGAGCACTATCTATATTGTGACTATTACTGAATTAATTTTCAATCGTACCAAACTGATGTGCGTTGTAGCTACATCGACTTCTATCAATTATACACGCGTGTACAGCATGAAATTGCAACGGTGAAATTGCGTGGCTATTACGCTATCCCATTATGCTGCCAGTCGTTCATTAAATAATATTCCAATTTTCCAAGAATATGAACTCGTGCTGCATGAAATAGTCACATGTATCTCTGCATGCTTCGAAATCTGTAAACGTTATTGTGGTAGAAAATCGAAAGCAGTCGCATAAAAAGAATCTTCATTACTCGAAAAATTCTTTTTCTCAAGATACGTATGTTTCATCGCTTCACACGGGTTTGTGTAATGCCGATGGAGCGTAAAATTTTGTTTCAATCAGCGCGCGGTTAAATACAAGCCCATTTAATCATGTCGCTGGCCGTTCGTTAAATAACATATTCCAATTCCCCAAGGATATTAACCCCTTTAGCACACCGAGGCCGAGGTGAAACCGTGCGGCCCGTTAAATAAATAATTTTGATGAAGCGTGTGCTTTGCCATTCCTGATTAGCCGGGTCTACGTGTCGCTTGAATTATGCAATTTCCACTCCTTCGAAATATTCAGCTCATTACAAACCATTAATCGTAAAAATAAACCAGCCGTGGATGAATTATTATCGTCGTCGATCGATGCAACAAACGATCCTCGACACGAACATTTCACTCGTGAAATTGTTGTTTATAAAAGCTAAATTTATACGGATAACTTTTAATCGATCAAATTAGATCGATTATATAAGAGAGCAGTAACTCGTCGAGCAAACAATTCGAGGAGTGTTTCTTGAAAAGTTGAAGCAAGGAGAGAGCGTAGGTAGGTATACCAAATAAAAGAGAATCACTTTCACCAACGACGGAAACTGATCCACGGAGATGATCATCCATCGCGGAAAGCTTCCTGGAGGAAAGTTCGAATTAAGAAACTCCAGTCAACGATGGCCGAGCCGTGTGATCGAGTTACAAGGGCGAGGCCTCTTAACTAGCGAGACCTCGACGGCGTCATTCAGCGGATACACAGCAAAGTAAACGTTTATTTAGAAGATATCATCTTCACCTTTCTCGAGTCGGCTAGTCCGCCCTCGCCCCCGTCTCGGAGGGATACTCTCTCTCGTCGACATAATCTGCGCGAAAGTGTTTAACCATGGAAACGCGATCGCAGATTGCATCTAATCTCCCGTTGTATCTTGATTTGCTTCTGCGACTCCTTCAGAAACGGTCCTCTACCTCCTCGAGGATTTCGAAGGACGGCTAACGGAGAACGAGACGCAAAGAATTGTCTCTGCCTGAAATTTCACTCGCTCGTTTCGAGCCCGTAAATGTTCCAGTTTAATATTCATATTCTCTTTGAAATAAAAAACTTTCCATTTCAAATTAAACCTCCTGCAATTTTGGTACTCGGCTGGAGATACCTTAGAGATACTACCTTGTTTGCTTATCATTTTAGATGAACGCTTCGTCGAATAATCAAATGAACATTACAGGTTTGTCAGATAGGATGTTTGAATTGAACGCAGAATCGCTGGCAAGCCTCGCGCTAATCCTTCATTGCACCGTTTATTTCAGAGAATCGCTGCTTTGTAATCTAATTTGGCCGCAGTGTCCGAACGAGGACAATTGTAACCAGCTTTAGCGAAATGACTAAACCTGCCGATAATGCAGGAGATTAAAGGATCCCCCTCGAGATGGACGGTTTGGGAATCGATAAAATCAAAAGCAGCCCAGTGAAGTTCAAAGCAGCCTGAAACCGAGTAAGAGGGACGAAGTACGAGCTTCCAGGGCTTTTCACCTGCTGAAAATTGCGATACCACCGGCGTAATCTTGTTGAAAGCTATTAGGTCAATCAGCGACGCGTTGCTAGTCAACGAGAACGGGCTTTTAGTCGGCCAACTTAATTAGAGACGATATCGATGTTTTCAACGCTTCGACAATGTTCGAAGAACATTTTCTTCGGTATAATTTCGCCATTTCTTTGCGATCTACTTAACTATAATCATCATCAACGTACGAGGCGTTTTTTGCATCGACTTCAATCAGGCTCGTTGAAGCTGAGAGATATTTCATGATTAAATAATAAACCGCAAGACGAACGATGTTAATGAATTGTAGGAATGTCAAGGATTCGTTCGTTAATTAAGAAATTCACCGCGAAGGAACGCGGTACAACAGAATTTAAGGTCCTGGAACCGGTATTTTGTCTACCTTTGATCCTTCTCTCGGCGGGACCTTCGTAATTTCATTCAAACGCGATTCCAAAATGGTATAGAGCAGCATGAAATATGCGGGTTTGCTTCCTATATTCCATCTTTATTAATAGCTCGTTATCGGATGCTATTTAGTTTACGTTTGATATTGCTCTCGAATGTAATGAAAGTTTCATCGAATCGATTTCTAATTTAAAATTAAGATCTGCTGGAATTTATAATCCGATTACATCCACGTACAAGTGGAAAGTTTTCAAATTACTGTAATCCAAGATTCGCGTACAGCACCTACGTGCACGTATCTTGTGTACAATGTTTAAGTTATCTAAACGTTATATCGTAATCGTTCTGTTTGTCAAAAACTTTAACTTACAACGCGTTGGCACCGCTTAATGATCAGAATGTTCCGATAACAGGGTTCCCAGCTGATTTTACGAACCACTGGCCAAAACTGGTTCTGTAATTCTGTGTCGTGATACCTTTTGCCTTCCCTCCGTCTCCTGATTGTCCCACCTGATATTACGGATCGCGTCGCCACCAGGACCCACTTACACCTCACGCAGGTATTCGAGCCGTTCGTGAAACGTACGGCCGAGAGTGACCAAAAGCATCGGGAATCAGGTTTCAATCGTTACAACGTGACAACGTAACGCAACCCAATCGTTCAGGGATCGGTACAGAAACAGGTTCTGCGATCGCGAGTTGTTCGAAGGCCCTTCTTCTTGTGCTTCGGTTTCTCTTCTCTGATCTCTTCGCTCGACCACCCTTGTTTCACCGAATTTCGCTAGTCGAACGCCCTTAACGTGGGCTCTGAAATACAAAATCTCTTAAGCCGTAGCCACCTGTTCTAGATATGATTTATAAATGACCCATTATCGCTGAAACCTTGCCTTTGTGCGCATCAGCTTTGGAATCCTCTTAAAAGAACTACTTCACCTCTAATTTTTTCATTTCGTAGTATCGTGACCCATAAGTTCACCCGAACAGGTTTACGGTAATCCCTTCACCTACCTTCGAGTGCCAAGGTAAACGGTTCATATAAGTTGCAGGAATCGAATTGCAACAAGAAGACTATTGGTTGTGAACCAATAAGCAACAACAGCAGTAGCAGCAGCAGCAGTAACGGCAGCAATCTAAACGAAAACAGGTTTCTCGATCATTCGCGTGTCGTTTTTCAGATAACTTCCCACCCTATTGTTTCACCTAATCTCACGGGCGAAAACACAGGCTCTCGGGGCCCGTATAGTCAGCGAAGAGTGTAAATATAGGAGGCGGTCGTTCTTTGGGCCTTGCGTACGCCGCTGGCACCTGTCGTGTGGCTTCAGGTAGAAGGAAAGATAGAGGGGAACGGGTTTCGAGATGGGTGGAGGGACAGAAAGCGACCACCATAAGATGGTGGCTCTGGTGTGGTTGTTTCAAGACCGGTTCAGGAATCCGGGGCCACGCTTACACGCCAGTGCTTATCAACTTTTGCCTTCTCGTTGCTGCCTCTTCACCTAAGGCGATGCTGACTGGCAGATCGATGCTAGAAAACACCGGCTCGACGACGATCACGATGACGAGCGGCTTTTACGAGTGACTCGGCTCGGCTCTCTTTCTCTGCTCTTTCTTATCCCCTCCTCGCCGGCAAGTCGTATTTTCTGCAACATTCGCATCACACTGCAACTGGAAGAGGACGCCTAGGTTGTCGGAGAACGATCACGGTGGAAAAACGTTTGAGCTGCTTTTGCATAAGAATACACGAAAAAAGGATAACGAGAGAGGGTATAAAGGGTCGTGCTTCGATATTCAAGTCTCGTTCAGACGGATTTTTCTCGGCGTTGCGTTGATAAGAACAGCCCCGGTCCAGCTGTTTATTGGAATGCACTTTTGATCCAACGCTTCTATCTCGTTGCTCTTCCATTTTCTTGCATTACCCCATCTTCATCGTCAGTCACTTCTTAAAACAGGCTGCTTTGAAGGGACTTCCTGCTCGCGTACGAGCGAGCTTAAAGTATTTTTAATCTCGTTTCATATCCGGAAGCACTCGGATTTATCGATTTTCTTCGGCCAACACGTTTGACGTTTCTGTCGCGACGCAATATCCTTCGAGCGAGCGTATCAGCCTCACCGACGACTCTGCTTCCCCTTTCGATTGCGCTCGTTCGCTTGGAAAACTCCTAGCAAAAAGCTTTCCGTCGAAGGTGTCTCAATCGCGAGCCCCTAGCTCGTGTCGAACAAAACATCGGTTCGACGAGTTAACGAGGTTTGCCGGGGCGAACTGCTTCTTCGATCGAATCGTTGAAAGATTCCTCTGTTAAGGTAGTTCGACCATAATGCCAGACTCTTCCACGTCGCTCCCGTTTCCGTCTTGGATTCCCTCGCGAGGAAAAAACGAGCCTGTTTACTGACATCGAAAATTTATGACCCGTGAGTTCGCAATACGAGCACATCAAGGACTTCGTTGCGACAGAATTATCAGATTCTTATTACCACTGTCGATGTGTAGGGGAGATCGGGACAAAAGTACCAATTTGACTTTTAACGACGATCACGCGAAAACTATAATATTTACTGAAAAATGTTTTATACGAAAATCTTACATAGGTATCTGACATTATTGAACTACAGCAGTTTCGCTTTATGAAAAGTAATATACTTTCGACCCCGATCTCCCTTACTTGATTTCTGTACATAACGAGCAAAGCAACGAATACGATATAGAAATGATAAATTTCAGTCGAGAAGACTTACCGATCGGCCATTACAAAGGAAACTCGAAACTATCTAGACTGTGATACTAGCCAAGCAGCAATTAGTGACGCAACGTCAATTTTACGGATCCTTAATGAGACCCTTAGCAAAGCGTTAGCTGCCTTTACAGAAACACCTTTGAAACCATCATCAAGAATTACGGATTTAATGGTGGTTTCTAAAAAGCGATATCGATAACCTTCAATTACTACCATATATACAAATATCTAAAAGGAATGTGAAGAATCAAAGAAAACAATTACAACAATTGCGATACATATCGATGAAAATTCACGCGCTAACAAGTGTATAAACGACCGGATGTTTTTCAAGCTCGATGGGCCACGATAAGATCGCAAGTTCATTAAGATTGATCATAAGAAGGAACTGACGCATCGGTGAAACTGATCAAGTAGAAAAATAAGAAAAACTTGAATCTTTGCTATCGTGCAATTAGTCGGTCGTCATTAACATTGCTCGTGTTTCGATGTTTATCCAACTGAAAATCAATTCATTTAAATGCAAATTCAAACGAATAATTAAGTTACTACAATATTGTCTTCGACATTTGACGAATTCGAGTCCGAAAAGAGAAAAAATCAACGCAATAATCCGATAACAAATATACACTGAGAGATTGCTGAAGACGAAGTTGTTTGATTGTTCAAAGCTCCTGTACCGTGAAATGGCACGACGAAGCGTGAGTGTCCTGCTTCGAAAATTATACTTTTACTCGTGGTGATGGGGGACAAGTATGTATGGCTCGGGCAAACGTATCGAAGCGATTCGTTCCGGTGGCAACTGCATTTCAACGTTGAAAGAAGGTAGCTTGGCAAACATAGTCCCTCTTCGGACAAGTGATTTTTTACCGCTTGTTTCAGCAATCATTATGTTTTGTAAGACGAGATTCAGGGGTGCTAAAAATTGACACGTGACGACTTTTTATCACGGTCCGTGCCAATAAAGTGTCGTGCGGAGGTTGGAAGGAGAACAGTGTGTTACCTTTGTAACAATAAGCGACAAGATTTCTACCTGTCCAAGTAGCGACTCGCCATCCCCACTGCTTCGTCATATATAAGAGCAAGTGAAAGAGAAATAGGAGGAAATCCTAGAAACGAATTCTCTCTGTTTAAATGGCAAATCGCAGAACCGATCCGATACTTCGTTATCTTTTCTGCATAATAAAAAAGAAATGAGATAAAGTCAGAAGAAAAACGTATATCGCGACGCTGATCCAAACGAGCGACATAATAACACCTCTACATATATCACATATTCCACTTCAGACGCTCGTTAAATTACCACGATAACACTTGTCGCTCACCTGAACCGAGCTCAAAGTGACACCGATCGTTTCACAACGATCCCACGTCAATCTTGTCGCTCTACCAGACGACAGCGCGCTATTTTGAAGTAAATTTCGCTCAACTTCGCGACAAGTTCAACCGTATCGTCTAATTTTCTCGCGAACTTTTGCAAACTGGCTCGCATCGATTCTTCCTCGAGCCGAGGAATACATCACGGAAATTATAGTTCGACATCGGGAACTGGTTCGTCGAATCGGTAAACGGACATCGCGACCTCATTACCAACAGTCACGAAGATAAATTGTCTAGGTCCTGGAGCATAGCCGTTCGTCCCGGGCAGCGTTTATCACGTTTATTGGCTGCCACGTAGCATTTGATCAGAGACGCGTATCGACATCGTCAAGTTTTATTTCGAATTTCTCGTGAGAGGAACTAGAACCGGTATGCGGGGCGCTGGAACGGTACAAGTCCTCGATCGGAATGTGGATTTACTTATCTTCGAGGCGCGTACGCAGCAAACTGGACGAAGCAAACCAACCATCCAGCGAAAACCCTTGCGGATAGTTGTAATTCGCGATTACATAGCCGTGGAATAAATTGCTACACCGTCTTGCCACGGAATCGCGTAACACGACTAAAATAGGAGCACAACAACGCGTTCAACGCTAGAACGCGAGCATACAGGCTGATTCTGATAACTGTGACGTTCTATAACTCCGTTCCAGGTGAAGCTGGAAAATCTGAGAAAAAAAATGTATTTGCATTTTGCAAATGCACTGATATATTTAAAAAAAAATTCATACAGTGATGTTTGTTTTCCAACTTCACTTGGAAGAGAGGTATAAATTGCCCCAGTTGTTAGAACCACCCTGTACACCTGCACGCTCATAGATAAATTGATTACAAGTACAAAAGATACTTGAGATCCTTGCACAGCTTTATCATGTGAAAACGATCGTCTAAATGCTTAAACGGTTAGTAACTATTAATAATAATCTTGAATTATGTGTGAATTATGTCTATTAAATGTAGGCCCACGAGATTCGATACCAAGGACTCATAAAATCTGTTGTAGGTCACGAATTCATGGAACATGACCGAGATACAGAGTATCTTTGGAATCCCACGGGTCTCGAAGTGCTTGAGGCCCGCATGCGCCAGTTTATCAATAATAAAGTCCTATGACTTCAGCATTATTAGTATAAAGTCTCGTGTGTTTAAGGTGACCCCAATTAAGTGACCCTTTATGAGTTCAAGAACGTACCCAAGTGTCTTTGAAGAATAGATATATACAGTTTTGAATTGGAGGAATTGATTTTGACATCTTTGAAGTTACTCCCAGGGTTTTATATTGTTAACAACTCTACCACGACTTTCTTACAGTTGTTCCGACTACGAAGGATACCAAAGCTGAAAAAATCCAGAGAAGAGACCCTTAAACGCGTCCCTTTTCCGTTTTATTAGATTCGCTTGGATTTCATTTCGTGACGGTTAAGCGAACGAGATCTTCGCGCCCAGTGGCCAACTGCCAGCTGATTGAATTTCTTAAAATTACCAAGCCATATAAACCCAGTTAGTAACCCTCGAATCAACTATCCCCGACCATGGGACGTTTTTTATTCCATAAACATGGATAACAATTCGGAAGGACTATCAAAACGAAAATCGTGAACTTACTAATTATTTCATAGATATCAAAATATCTTATTTGTACAATTTAATAACCATACGAAGTCGGGTTAACGAAAGAGGATAAATGACAAGGGCAGAATGAAAAATGACGGTGAAAGACATAATGGAGATTTCTTCGAACCACTGTGCCGTGTTACGTTCGTGGTTCTTCGCAGAATTTTTGCGGTTAATGTAACTGCGGGAATGTCGTTGAACTGTTTTACGTCGAGCTGCTTGAATGTACCTGGACTCGACTACGATCGACTCGACGTGCCGGCAAAAAAATCGAATTATCACCGACTCGCAAAGAAGAGAAAACGTTTTCCCATCGAATGATGGTTGCGCGATGCCCTGTAACTAAAGATAAGTAGGAATGTTACAGGGTTCTAAAAATCTGTAATTTCACGTGAAAATAACTGCGTATTGATTGCGTGTTTGATATGCAACATTGCTCGAAATTGATTTTTCAATTTTGAGTTACAATCAAGGATATTGTTCGTTTTGCGTATCGAATGCAGTAGCCAATCCGTGCAGATTTACTTCTCGCGTATACGCGGTGAATACGGCTTAAGTAAATCGAGAACCCTCAAGAACAGACCGCATAATGGAGGGACAGAAATAGAGGCAGAGAGGAGGTTCGCACACCTGTCTGAATCTCGAGTAACAAGCCAGGAGAAACACAAGGCGACCCCACGAATTCGTGCTGCTCCTTTGAGCTCTCCTTTTTAACCCACCGCAGTGAGCACAGCTTGTGCAGAACATAACACAGAAAACCGGTTTCACAGTATTTATGCACCGTATATACATCGCGCCAATTGCGCCTACCAAAGGTAAGATGCGCACTGTTATTTCATCCTTTTATCCACTGAATTGTTATAATATGTTCAAAGTTGTATTTGCATGTAACTTACTAGCTTTTAAGGATTTCATTTATTTATGCGATAAATTAGCGTCCGTTACGCTTGTTTTATAGCTGCGCTACTTCTTTGAATACATTTACCCCTTTTAGTAAAGTTTACATTTTACAGAAAAAGTAGCTACAGTTACTTAATTTTGACTGCGGTAAGAGGGAATATTAATATTATATTATTGTAAAATAATTAATTTAGTAAATGAGAAACATTCTGTTAACGTTAGAATTATGTTTATTCATTTGATAATAATGCGCGCTTTGAAAATAGTATCACTAGTGTCATCTAACCGTAAACGGTAAAACTAATGAAACGTTCTCTTTCTCTCAACCATAGACATATGAAAATATAGACCGAGCATAAACTGCTACTTTAGGCAAGGGTGGCTCTGATAATCGGGGCAAGGAGGGGACTCGTCTGACATCGACTTATTCCGGCAAGACTCGGTAATATTCGGCTCACATTTCACATGTGTGTGATGTATGTATACCGCAGTTCACCAAAGTCCATAACTGCGACGCGCAGGTTGGAAGATGGTGGGGGAACGCAGCGAGCTCTCTGCTAATCGCTTTCCACTTCGTTTGGGAGTATCGCCAATCAGGGCGAAGATGCGCACTGGAGAAGCGCGAAGAACGAAAACTGGTCTTTTCGCAGTTATGGACTCTGGTGAACTGCGGTACAGTATGTGACTGCGGTATACATACACTGACGATGAGTTGCATTGAACTTGTCGCAGTGAAGTTGGCCACGCATTCATTCATCGACGCGGCGTGAATGCGTAGTGAATTTGTAGCCAACTTCACTGCAACAAGTTCAATGCAACTCATCGTACGGATGCGAAAAGCCGGACATACCCGAGTCTGCGCTTACGAAAATAGTCGAAGTCAGATGAGTTCCCCCCTTACCGCGATTATCAGTTACCCCTCGTACAAAGGCTCGGTATATATTTTCATATGTCTATGCTCTCAACCACAACACAAAAATGATGTAGCTTCCTATCGGTAAATTGCCGATGATAACAGAAGGATAAAGGAAGATACACTTTATCAAAAATTTGTTTACATATATTTATTATCACAATAAAGAAATTAATAGAGTATGCAAATATAGAAAAATAAATACTTTTGTAATATATATTTACCATTTAAAACTCAAAAGTACGTTCATTCACACAATCTGGTAACGTGAAAGTATCATCTGAAGACGTTGACTCGGACGATTCTTTAAAAAATTACTCATATTAATAGCAATTCGATTATACTTTGTTAACAGACATAGAAAGAAAAAGAACTTACGAACATGAGTAGCTTTTTGTCCTTCTTCCTCTTCTGTACTTAATGTTCCTTTGTGTTCATCAGTCTCTTCCATTTTCTTAGATTCTTCATAATTAAAATCATCATCTCCTACATCCTCATAGGTAGTAAAGTGAAGATAGGAAAGAGTGCACACAAGTGCTATGAAAAACAAATTTGTGCCAATACCAACAACAGTAGATAAAACTGGCCAATGATACATTAAATAACGTAAACCAGATAAATGTGCATTTATCATGATGGTTGCAGAATAGAATTCAATGTGTCTGGATTGTATCTCAATATAAATAATTGTAACTGGATGACTTTGATCTTCTTCAAAGTTACCAAACAATTCAAGAACAACATTCTGTTTTTCTTCAGTGGTACCAAAAATCATCATTGGTGAAAATGTAAATGTTGTAAGTGCATGTAGTAAAGTGCTACGGTAATGCAGCATTGCTGATCTACATGAATGTTCCACAAGAAAACCATCTCTACTACGTAGTTGTGCACAAACCATGAACATACCTATTTGAAACTTAAAATTAATGGATTTTACTTTATGCGTTTTTATAAAACTAGTGGAAATTACCAAGTTCTTTATTGGCTGGAGATTCTGGCATTTCCAAATGTAAGTTGACTTTATAAGGTTGTCCAACCATTAAAAGCTGTTGTTTATTTGTTAACTGTACATGTGCTGATGGAAAACTGCAAATCCCTTTTTGTTCATCACATGATCTGTAATAGAAATGAGCTGTATAATCAAGTTTTGCACTTTGATTAACGTTTTGGAGTAATACAGAACACAAGAACCAATATAAATTATGATAAATATATTGAATTATTTTTATATGATTAACGTACAAGTGAAAAGTGAAGCTCACTTGAATTGCAAATGTACGGGCCGTATGTATGACATACTCGGCATGTAGGCATAATAAAATGCTGTATAAAGAAATACGGATAACCAAACGATGAGAACTCCACTAATAATAATAATTCCGCCACTTAAGATTACATCTCTGGCGGACTGTACACCTCTTGTTGTTTTTTTTTGAACATTAAATAATTTTTGATTGACTTGTTTCAATACCCTTGAAATTAACATTGTGAACAACATTTAACTCTCTCGTAGCAGTTAGTCTGAATGCTACACAATTTTAATTGCGCATTTAGAAATCGCTGCATAAGATAAGATAAACCATTTATTGATCAGTTAATTTCTCTCTAAAGCTATTCAGTAACAGAATATATATAGGTTAGGTGCACTTCATTGTGTATTTTCATATATACATAAATACAGCAATAAGGAAACACAGGCCATAATTAATTGTACAATTGTGCAATATACCAAATAAAAAGATACAAAATATAATGCACTCTGAAGTTCAACAACCCTTCAAGGAAATCAATATAATTCCTTACATGAAATATAGATAAATAGTGATAAGGTATTATAATGTGTATCAAGTTTAATTCATTTATTGAATATACATATATAAAATTTATTTATATCTTTATGTCCCTTATACAAGTTTTCGATACAAAAACATGTAAGACTAAATAGTATGTAAGAAACATTCCATAGGAAGTATTAATGCATTTTACGACATATTTTATAAATATGTTGTCAATTATTTTCCTTTTCTATGTTCCAACCGTGGTCTTCCTTTTTTTGTTGTTGGTTTATCTTTCCCTTTATTTAATAATGGATGGGTTTCTACAAAGAAACACATTAATAACACATTGGGTAAGGTTATAATTGTATTAGTAAGTACAAAATATCTTACCATCTACTGGTGCACCTTGCAAATGAATGTCATGAGAACGATGTTTCTTCATAGGTGGTTCATGTGGTGTTGTTTGGTTATCTTCTGAATCTTCTACATCTGGTGATATTGGTAAAAATTGCAATGAACCAATGTCTTCCATTTCTTCATCAGAACTACAAAAAGCAGCTACTCTATCAATAGAAGCAACATCTACTTCTATCTCTTCATCTTGAGCTTCTTCACCTTGTACTACTGACTTATCTTCATCACTTAGATCAAATTCACTCTCTCTTTCTTCATATTCAACATTTTCATCCAATTCTTTAAAATCTGGTGCAAATGCAGACCAGTTTTCAACTTGATTTTGGGCCCAAATGGAAACAACACCAGATGAGATTGAAGCAATAATTGGCCTCACTGGATGCCACTGTAATAACATAAATTTTCATGATCTTACCAATCATTTTAATAAAAAGTAGAAATTTGATGACTTACAACAACATCAAGTAATAATTCTCCTTTAGTTCCATGTAAAATTTTTACCAAATTTCCAATACTTTTTTCCCATACATACAAAGCATGTTGTCTTGCAGATCCAGCACATACATACTCTCCATCTCCAGAAAAACAACATTTTTTCCACATGGTTTTATTTACAAGGTCTTGTAATTTTTGTATTGGTTCAGGTTCACCATCTTTACCACAAGCCAATACTTCTGTACTATCATATACACGAATAACCCTATCTGATGTATTTACTAGAAAACAAGAACCACGTCTGGCAAATTCAATACTTTTTACAGCTGTATTACTAGCTGTTCCTTGTGAAATTTTATAAGAAGCTTTTACGTTTAAGGATTCTGCATCGAGAACTAGAATCCTACCACGAGCATTTCCAGTATACACATAATCTCCACGGCGATCAAAAGAGGCAACTATATTTAAATCACTCTAATGGTAAGGTAAAAAGGCTTTGTAAGTAAATGTTAAAAATGTTTAAAATAAATATTAAGTTCATTACATACATCATCATCAAGAGGTATAACTCTGTGAGTGCCCTCGACATCAACCATTACTGCTGCATGTCTCATGGGACAAACTAAAAATTTGTTAAGATTTCTTGGATGAAATTGCACTTTTAATATAGGAGAAGGAAATCTATATTTTTGATCACATTCTCCAGATAAAACATCCCATATGCAAACATTGTTATCTGTAGAAGCGCTTAATAATTTATGTCCATTTCGAGACCAACTGTTTAAGGAAAATGATGACATTGTATAGTTGAAATACAATGACGTTATAACTCTATTTTAAATCATTTACCTCAATGAACACACAGGATGTACATGTGCACTAATTATTTTTGCAACACCTCGGGTTAGAAAATCCCAAATAACAATTCTACCATCATTACACCCAACAGCAAGAAGAGTTCCTCTTTTGTTAAATGTACAAGTAACAGCTAATGATATGCAATCTAATGTGCCATCAAACTCCTAATGATTATAAACATTATAACATTAATGAGATACAAAAATGAACAACTTATAATACATCAGGAACATGTATATTACCTCTGGATAGTTCTGACCAAATGATTCTAGAAGAGAATTAAAAATGTTAATAAATTTGTAAATACGCAATTAGAGTTTAAAATTAACGATTCTGAATGTACGTACCTAATAATTCTAAATTCATTTTCACTTTTGTTTATATGTCTATTTCATAGAATTTTCTTGAGTATTGTTTTGGGACGATGCTACGTATAAACAATTGTTTGTTTTGCTTACAACACAATTATCAAAGAGTAGGTATATCGAAATTTCCCTAGGCTATCGAGCTGCGCTGCGCATAACATCGTCTTATACAACTCTTGTGGAGCAGATTATATATACTGCAATACATACATATAAAAACAGTTTATTTTTAATAACAAATATATAAATTATATAATTCTTCTTCATTCAACTAATTTGAGATTTTGGGAAGTTGAGCGACACTGATGTGATACATCGAATCTTGTCTCGTGTGTATAGTGTATACAAATCCTACGTTCACGTCAATGCAGTTGACAATTAAACTTCGGTAAGCGTGGGTGTCGCATTTTCGCATTTATAGGAGCAAAGAGATACTTTATATACAATTTATATTTACCAAACAATCAGTCGCATAAAAATACATTAAATAAAAGTTACATCTAACTCATCAAACAATGGTGGATTACAGCAAATGGAAAGATATTGAGGTAAGGATTTTAGTTTTGGTCCAGTATGCTTATGGAATATTCTAGAGTTATAGTAGAAATTTGGAAGATACATTTAATTCATATTTTGAAAAAAGTGTGATGTATTTTCTAAATTTAAAGCACATTTATTTAATTTTAATAAACATTTATTCATGTACATACATACTTATTGATCATGAACTATGGAAAGGGTATACTGTTTTTTAACCATAAAAATTATTAGATTTCTTTAAATATTTAACTTTAATGATTGAAAGCTCTTATTTATGTTTCTTACTATTTAATGTTGACAATTTCTTTATATATAGTGTATTTATATTTTTAAATTAGTATATTTAAAATATTATAACATAAGTAATCAACAACGTGCTAAAATTTATACTTATCAGATTTCAGATGATGAGGATGATACTCATCCAAACATTGATACACCATCACTATTTAGATGGCGTCATCAGGCAAGAATTGAAAGAATGGAAGAACGAAGACGTGAGCAACAAGAACATGAAAGAAAAAAAGCAGAGTATGTTCAATAGAATTTTACTTCTATATTTTATATATTCATTAAATATAAGTAATAAATATAAATTTTTAATTATATGTCTTAAAATTAATATCAATTTTTAGGACAATAAAAAAGTTAAAAGATACAAAGGAAAAACTTGCAAAGCTAGAAGGTGAACAGAAAGATTCAGCTGATTTAACTGCATTGAAAAAAGTTCTGCAAGATCTTGAAGAAGAACAGAAAAAGATATTAGCGAAAGAAGAAGAAATAAAGAAAAAAGAAAAGTTAACACCTTGGAATGTTGATACCATTGGGCAAGATGGTTTTACAAAAACTGTAATTAACACAAGGCCACCTCGTAAAGAAGATGACACTGGTTTGACAGATGAAGAGAAAGAAAGAAGAATGAAACAGTTTGTTAAAGAAAATGAAAAGAAATTAAAAGAGTTTGGAATGCTAAGAAAGTATGATGATAGTAAGATATTTTTGACTGAAAATCCTCAGTTAGTATGTGAAAATACTGCAAACTATTTGGTGATTTGGTGTATTAATTTGGAAATGGAGGAAGTAAGTACATATATATTTATGAAAACATTTTTTAATTGTTATCCGAATATATATTGTTAATATATTATTGATTCCAGAAACATGATTTAATGGAGCATGTTGCCCATCAATGTATATGTATGCAATATATTTTAGAATTATCAAAACAACTTGATGTTGATCCAAGGGCATGTGTTCGTTCATTTTTCAGTCGTATTCAAACTGCTGAAATAGAATATAAAAATTCCTTTGATGATGAACTTAGAGCATTTAAGGAAAGAATACGTAAAAGAGCTGCTGAAAAAGTAGCAGATGCTCTTAAAGAAGCTGAAGAAGAAGAAAAGAAAGCACGTCTTGGCCCTGGTGGCCTTGATCCCCTTGAAGTGTTTGAAAGTCTTCCAGAGGTATAAATGAATTTATCATACATTTATTTATTATCTTAAAGTACAATATGATTGTATTAATATATTGCTTTTAGTCTCTGAAAAAATGTTTCGAAACGCAAGATATTCCTTTATTACATGAAACAATAGCAGCAATGCCGCGAGAAGAAGCATCCTATCACATGAAACGATGTGTTGATAGTGGTCTCTGGGTACCTGATGCAAAAGCC
Source organism: Osmia lignaria lignaria (assembly GCF_051020975.1). Lineage (NCBI taxonomy): Eukaryota > Metazoa > Arthropoda > Insecta > Hymenoptera > Megachilidae > Osmia > Osmia lignaria. The sequence continues at coordinate 7,085,537 of NC_135046.1, read as the reverse complement.
AAGGAAAAGAAGGATGAAGAAGAATCTTTAGAAGATGTAGAAGGAACACCTGATCCCGAATAATCTAAAACTGTAAAATACTTATGTTGATGTTCATGACTCATTTATGCGAGTATCCTTTAATATCACAAATATGTTAAAATAAAATTGTCGTTGGGCAATGAATATAAAATTCTTACCTCTGATAAATTTTTTTATTGTAATTATATTATATTATCGTATTATGCTTTGAGTTACTTCAAGACTGAATTATTGCACAATTCCGAGTTTTTTCTGGAATTGTTAATTAAATCGGAACGATTGTTAAAATGTGATACATTTTACTTGGTTTGTTGGATTGGAACATTTGGAATTTTCTTTTAATAGGAATATTCACAAATATTAATATCTGTATGTATGTATGAAGTAATACGTATAAAACATTTGTAAATATATAAATTCAATCTATTGTGTATGTGTTCCATATATATCTTATCTTTCGTTATTACATATGTACATTACAAAATGTAAATAAAGAACTTGTATTCAATCCAGTTGTTTTTTTTAATTTTTTTTTTATGTGAAATACATTTATTTCAAGACTTGTTAAATGTTTCGAAGCATTTGAAAGCGATAAAAAGAATCTTGTGAAGGTCACTTTTTTCTTAACTTTAGTAGTAACGGAAATAATTTACATACTCGATTTAAAATTAACATCCTGCATATTAATTTATATTAAACAAACTTTAACAATTACGAATTAAGTTCGTAGTATATTAATGCAATATAATAATTATTGTTTGTTTCTTTATTAGTTTTGAAAATTTTGTTATCTTAAAACAGTATATTACTGTTTAATATACGCGCGCTTAAACTCGAACGAGAAATCGATTTGTAATATGGCGAGAAGTCGATATTCAACCGGAAACTACATCATGATATATCGAAGTGCGAAGTTTTTCTTCCTTTTCCGGTATGACGTGCCACGGGTGTCTGGGTAATATTTTTCGTCTTTCATTCTGGTTATGATACATTAGTATCAACGTCTGCAAAAATACAAGCTGCTTTTCATTGGACCGGGTAAACTTATTTCTTTCATTAAAAATACTTTTTTTACATATAAAACATTAAGGTATTCTAATTTAATTCAATAAATTTTCTCTTTTATCTCTACCCAATCTAATGGAAAATGACAGCTTTTAGATATTAAGTTGCTTTATAAAAACGCTTATTCATTTTGCATGGTGACATCATTAACTTAAGCACTGTTCAGTTTCAATTTATCATACAGTCCTATGGTTACATCGTGATAAATGAGATTAAGTCTCTGAGCTCAAATATGATGTGTATTCACAGTTGTTAGAGAAAAAATTGTGGTTTTGTACATATTTTTCATATTGAAAGCGTAAGTTTGATTAAATCAATATTTTAGTTACATAATACCATATATTTGTTGAGTTTTTACGAAAAATTTCATTATTACAAGTAGAAAACATCAAAATTCAAAATGTGAAAATGGATATTAATGAATTTTACTGCATGATTTGGTGATCGTCGTAATTGCGCATACACAGAGCAATTGAAAAACCGTCGCCAGTCGCCAGGCATTCTGGGTAAAATTTCTGTGAGTAATCAAAATGGCTGTCATACAACATTTCCGTTTTGTAACTACGTTTTAACGGAATTCGTCAAAATATTATTTTTGATGATATTTTCTTCGAACGAAGTGAAAAAGTATGAATGCATATTTGATAACAGAACATATTTTCCCAGATTGTTTGTATTATTGTTTATAAAACAATTTTTCTTAGATTTTACAGGGCGTTCGTTTTAGCGAGGGGTGTAGATGAAAAGGGGGGTGGGAGAAGTGCGCGCGCGTTGCATGATGGGACGACGGTCGGGGAGGGCGAAAGAACGAGTCGAGTTCACAAAATGGCGGCCAAGCTCAGGCCCGTGACCATATAGTACGTGAAAATTCGATAATTTTGCACGATGTCGCGACTTTGTACATCAATAGTCGTTTGATATTACGAATACGTGTATACACGGTAGTTTAATTATTAAATTAACTTGATTTTGTGCGTGGTGTGTGTAAGATTGAGATTTCGGTGTGACGCGCAGACGGAACGATGCAGGTGAGTGATTAGGTTCGAAAATAGTTCAATTTTCAGCTTTTTTTGGATATTTTTTAAACAATTATTGTTTTTTTTGTTGATGTATGAGTGTTAGTGTCTTTTTAAAGATCAATTTGTATGATACGATTGTGGTGTTGTTTGGAATAGGGAAAAATCGCGTTGTCACATGCGTTTCAAGGGACTGCTACTAGAAAAATCCTCATAAAAATGAAAAAAATTGTTATAATTTCATTAAAAAGGTTCCTGCGTATAGGGTGGGGTCCTATTGACCTTAAGAGCTCAGAGACTTGTCTCCACTAAATCACAATTTTCCACAATTTTACATAGTTTCCAGCCTCTTAATAACCTATAAGTTTGTTTACATTTATTCAATTTGATATTCATCACTTAAAATATCATTGTTCCACCCTAATTTTCACAAAAAATGATTCCTTGTACTTTCCTTTACCTTACCCTCATACTTAATCAAAAATTTTTAATGGACCCATTTTTGCAAATTTAGCTTAAAGATTATGATGCACACTCTCTTCATTCCAGTTGAGACTGTGTAACACAATCACCTGTGAAAGCTATAACAACTAATGTTTTTCACATGGAAAATATTTAAAGTTTTCCCATCTGAAGGAAACAAAGGTTTCTCTAATATTTGAACAATTTTTACATGTCAAATTAAAGATTGTTCTTCGTTTATCTTGTGTGTATTATATGAAACTTGGATTTGTATTCAATCTGATGGGTAATACATTCATTTTCTGTTTGTAAATAACAAAAAAATTATATATTTGTAATTTTAAATATCATTTTTAGTAGAATCTTGTAAAATCAAAGTACAAAATTGAAGAAAAAAATGATTTATATAGAGTAAAGTCCTTAAAATATAAGATCTTTCTTCAAATCACATTAATATATGAAATAATAATTCTTTTACAAATGTTCCTTGTAGTAACAAAATATTTAATATCATAAAATGTATATTTTTCATCGATATTTGAAAAGTAAGGAATGATTGTTCAATGTTGTAAATGAGTTATATTTAAAATTTCTTTTGCGAATGTAAAAGTACATATTTGATTAGTTCCTCTTAAATTATACAGTAGGTGATTATTAAAAATATCAATTATGTATGAAATAAAAACTATTTAGTATACTATTCGTGTTAATAATGATAGGGTATTGCATAATAATAATCTGAGGTAACTGTACCTTATTATAAAATGGCCACATTAATGTGGTCTTACTGTTTCTTATAAGAAATTAAAGGTATCAAAGGAATAACTGAAGTATAGAAATGTTACTTTTGTTATATGAAGCACATATCACAGTTCCAATCATAAATTGTTTTTAGTGTATCTAAATCTTTCTTCTCAAACAATATATGCTTCATACAACAGATTTATCTTATAGATTATGTTTTCATTAATATAATATTGAGGCTACTTACTAGTTTTGAAAATATTCTAGTATCATGCTTGGTATTAGCTAATAGAGAATTATTATAGATAAGTCTTCTTTTTCTTGTGAATTCATACTTGTAAATTACTGAAGGATTGTAAATCCCTAAGTTCAGTCAGGTGCTACTTATGATGTACTTGCTAAGTTGTTCAATAAATGTGAAAAGTACTTAAATGCTGAATTATATTATTCTTTTAAAATACCCACTATACCTGATACTAGTTATTTACAGGAAGTTTTTTCATGTCATATTAATCATTCACAGGAAATTCTATAAAAATATAACTGCTCCATGTTAAGATGTAATTATGTGCAACCTACGATAAGTTTTTTTAGCTTTAATTCATAATATGCTACTTAAAATATGGTCAAGTCATTTAACATATAAAATGAAGGTTCAACATGATCTGTATTAAGAATATTTAATCATATTTAGGCTACTTGAAGTTGTGTAAGATGGTGAAGCTAAGAATCACATATCCGTAATGTATTAAAATGTATCTCTGGAATGCATAAAGGAGCTTGTAAGTTAACTGCTTCTTAACTACAAAATGGTGGTCAAGAATTATAAAATGGAGGAAGAGCCTTCTTGGTAGATGGCACTACTAATTTTATATGCAACTTTGTACTTTTAATATTAAAAGGATATGAGAATACTTAAAGAAGCATCATTATGCAATGTTATCAAGAATTTGGAGATATAATGTAGTAAAAGAACTTCTATTATTAGAAGTAACAATAATATATTGGAAATATATTTTTATCTTAATATTAATGAACAAGAACTATTCCAAACAACACGCTGCGTATTGAATATATTTGAAAGTTAAACAATATTAGATTACTCTAATTAAATTACAGAAAACATTAGAATCTGAGTCTGGTAAAGAATCTGGATCTGATTCTGAAAATGAAAGTAAGAGTGATAGCTCTTCTTCAGGAAGCAATACAGGATCTGGCTCAGGGTCAGAAAGGTGGGTATCAAGATCACTGTTATCTAAATCCCTTTCTTTCAGAAAGTCCAATATATGACAAATTCAAGTATTTCTTGGTGTTTTCACGTTTATATGTTTTATGTGTGTGTTATTTAATCTTTTACTTCTTCTTCTTCTTCAGTCATACTAAGAGCTAACACTTAGAATTAAATATTTCTTATTTGACTTTCTGATATATGAAGGGTTCTTTGAGATTGTGTATTGCTATAGCTTTATATAGTATTAACATTGCTTTGATAATCATGCTAATTCAATGTATCCCTTGAATTTTATATAAGCACAATTCATCAATTTTCTGTTATTCATGCAATAATATTTATTTCTTTTTTTTTTTTTAAACAACTGTTAGGTAAGTTAGAATTCTACTGCTTTTACTTATAATTAATTTACCTTGATAAATTATGCACAATGTGTGTTAATATAGATTGTACAGGGACATAAAAAATATTTTCTTAAAAAATAAAAATATCTAAATCATCATTTAAACATGTATTATCTAATTAGTCAATACAAATCAAATAGTACTCTCAGATGTGTAATGCTTATACAACTAGTGTGTATAGTTTTTACTTCAAATCATTAATCAGTAGAAGGTACAGAAAAAAGATATCAAATATTAATTTATACGTATACAGTTGTATAACAGTTATGTACATATTTACAATCAATTAAATATTTATGAAAGAAGTATAATATATGTTTGAATAATTAACAGAGTTTGGGTTTACAATCAATTATTTTATGTTAGCAGTCAGTATTTTAAATTAGAAATAGCTGGTACTTATACTATGTATTGCTGTTGAACACATTTCAAAATGTACAAAAATATAGTTTATAATAATGTTGGTGAAAAATTGCCTGACTGCTAATGCAGTGACTCTAGCTCCTCAAGTGGTTCCGGGTCTGGATCAGGTTCTGATTCTGATAAATCAGAGAAGTCGGATGCACCTGCACAAAGTGATAGCTTCCAGAGCAAAAGTTCAAATCACAGCACAGAAACAAAAGTTAGGCTTAAGAATGAGTCTAGTCGCGAATGGGATGAAAATCCTGACATATATGGCATCAGGAGATCTGGGCGTTCTAGGAAAGAGCCTGAAAGGCTTGCTCCACAACGTGAAAGCGATAGCGATAGTCGCAAGAAATATAAAAAAAGGGGGTAAGTAATATGCAAACTCCTTAAAGTAATCATCAGAAATACAAATTGTAAACTCTATAAATTGTTGTAGATTAAATAGGTATTATACATAATAAACATAAATCCATTTTATGTGTATTAGATATTAAATGATATATAGATTTTGTATTTACACTTATTAGAAATCTGATTAAATTAATATATGTAAATTTAGGGATCATACTTAATAACATATATGATAATAATAACAACATTAACAGTAATCGCCATAAACTTTAATCTTTACAATTTATAAGGAAATAAAATAATTGTATTGAATATTATAGCAACTTTTACATTTTACACTATACAATAGGCCTGTATTATGTTATTTCAATAGTAATAATAATTATTTAAAGTTTCATATTCTTGCACGCCACATATTTGGTATTGCAGATGTTATGTGTTAATGTATTTCTATACTTTCTGTAATTTTTATTTTTTGTTTGCATTTCTTTATTTATTTTAATTCTAAAATTTTGAAGCTTAATGTGTTAAAATGATTCTTATATTATAGCAGTGTTGTTTGTTTTTTATATTGCTTTACATACATGTACATATTCTTCATTTTTGTGGACGAAAATGTTGCAATGTATCACATATATTTTACACTCATACTTTTATATCACTATTAATGATATTTTTTAACTTTTATTATCTATGTATGTGTTCGTATATTTTATATATCGAACTTAGTTAATATCTACAGATAAAAAATATGCAATGAATATTGAATATTCCATTTAGATTTACAATATCTTAAATTATATGCATGCAAAGAATGTAGTTAAAAGAAGAAACTTTATATATTGAATTAGTAGTAGAGAAAGATTATGATAAAATAACTTTTTTTTAAAAATTGTATTAAATTTGTTGTATGTTGTTGTTTGTTTATTAACGAATTAATAATACTTTCATTAAACAATTTTTATATTGTGCACGTAATTGTTGTTTGATTTAATTTGTATTTATCATGTGAAAGGAAGAATAAGATGTTCATGTACAGTATTTAAATATTGTAGTACAATAATGTATACAAATTCAAATTTATAAAGTTACTTGTATCTGATACACTTTATCTTATTAATATTATGATATTACTTGTGTATATAAATTGTATTTGTTCATATATTTTTTTACAGTTCACACAATTCGTGGAACTCTGAAAGTTCAGATTCCGAATCTGAGGATGCTGAAAACCGAAGACCTCCACCTAGTAAATCGTTGAATAGACGTGCAGCACAAAAAGCAAAAGAGAAAGCTAGGGCTCGAAAGAAACGGATTTCAGAATCATCTGAAAATTCTTCTTTTGATAGTGATGATAATAGAAGGTATTGAATTTGGTATAAAATAATATATCTAACGTAAAATAATTTGAATCATTATTAAAAAACATTAGTGCTGATGGAATTAACATAGAACAAATTTCTGTATGGTAGACAAGTTACAAGGAGAAGTGGTACCTCAATTAGTTATAAGGAGGAAAGTGAAGAGAGAACAGATAGTGAAGATTTAGTGGAAGTTGATGAAAGTAGCACTACAAATGCAGAACCAGACAATGCAGAAACAATTGAACGAATTTTAGGTCAAAGACTTGGTAAAAAAGGAGGTTCGTTTTCAATGTAACATTAATTAAACATTTAGATACATATACAAGTATAATGTGAATATGTGTATTTAAACGCCATCTTACAGTCGTTTTTCTTCAGTAACAGGAAATGTTACAACAATATATGCTGTTGAAGAAAATGGAGATCCAAATCCAGAGGATCTATCCAATGAAGAAACTGAAATGCAGTATTTAATAAAATGGAAAGGATGGTCTCATATACATAATACATGGGAATCAGAAGAATCTTTAAAAGCACAGAAAGTAAAAGGGTTAAAGAAATTAGATAATTTTATTAAAAAGGAACGAGAAATTAAACAATGGAGAGATTATGCTGGACCTGAGGATGTAGATTATTTTGAATGTCAATTAGAACTTCAACAAGATCTTTTAAAAAGTTATAATAACGTTGAAAGGATTATTGCTGAATTCAATAAACCCGATTCAGAACATCCAGATTATTATTGCAAATGGGAAAGTTTGCCATATGCTGATGCTACGTGGGAAGATGGAGCATTGATTGTTAAAAAATGGCCAGAACAAATCAAAGAATTTCGTGAAAGAGAAGACTCGAAGAGAACACCGAGTAAACATTGCAAGGTTCTCAAATCACGACCCAAGTTTCACCAGTTAAAAGGTCAACCAGAATATATGGGGAAAGGACGAGATTTAACTCTGAGAGATTATCAAATGGATGGATTGAATTGGATGATTCATTCTTGGTGTAAAGAAAATAGGTACATCATTTTTATTAATTAATTAAAATTTTATATATCTGGTACTAAAACCTAGAAATGTTACATTGTATATATTATATATTGTGATGAATGTTGTTTATTTACAGTGTTATTTTAGCAGATGAAATGGGTCTTGGTAAAACTATCCAAACAATATGCTTCCTTTATTATCTGTTTCACACACATCAACTGTATGGGCCATTTTTATTAGTAGTTCCTCTTTCAACAATGACTTCCTGGCAAAGAGAAATGTCACAGTGGGCTCCAGATATGAATTTTGTAACATATTTGGGTGATGTTACTTCTCGTAATGTTGTATGTATTATTAATATTAATGGTTTTTAAACATTTTTTAAATAAATAATGCTACATGTGTTCGTCATTATATTTTAGATTAGAGAATATGAATGGTGTTACAGTTCAAAGAGATTAAAATTTAATGCCATACTTACAACATATGAAATAGTACTTAAAGATAAAGCATTTTTGGGTGCCTTAAATTGGGCGGTGTTGTTGGTAGATGAAGCGCATAGATTGAAAAACGATGATTCGCTTTTGTATAAAGCACTCGCTGAATTTCATACAAATCACCGTCTCTTAATAACGGGTACTCCATTACAAAACAGCTTAAAAGAATTATGGGCCTTACTACACTTTATAATGCCTGCTAAGTAAGTTGATTTCTAAATAAATATTATCACCACAATATCATTTATAAACTCGTACAATAGTTGATACTAATTTTTTTTTATTCACCATAACTTTATATTAATTTCTTTATTATACAGATTTAATTCATGGGAAGAATTCGAAAAAGAACATGATAACGCCGCTCAGAAAGGATATTCTAAGTTACACAAACAGCTAGAACCATTTATTTTACGACGTGTTAAAAAGGACGTAGAAAAATCTTTACCTGCTAAAGTTGAACAAATTTTGCGTGTAGAAATGACATCTCTACAAAAACAATATTATAAATGGATATTAACAAAAAATTATAATGCATTACGAAAAGGTGTTAAAGGTTCTACCATGACGTTCCTAAATATCGTGATCGAGTTAAAAAAATGCTGTAATCATGCCTTTCTCACAAAACCGACTGAAAGTGAAAGAAGAGATAGTAACGAAGATTACTTACAACAGCTAATTCGTGGCTCTGGGAAATTAGTCCTTCTTGATAAATTGTTGGTGAGATTACGTGAAACTGGCCATAGGGTATTAATATTTAGCCAAATGGTCAGGATGTTAGATATTCTCGGCGAATATCTACAAAAGAGACATTTTCCATTCCAAAGATTAGACGGAAGTATAAAAGGAGAATTAAGAAAACAAGCGTTAGATCATTTTAATGCTGAAGGTTCACAGGATTTCTGCTTTTTATTATCAACCAGAGCAGGTGGTCTTGGTATTAATCTGGCTACCGCTGATACAGTTATTATTTTTGATTCAGATTGGAATCCACAAAATGATTTACAGGCACAAGCTAGAGCACATCGTATTGGACAAAAAAATCAGGTGTTTATTAAGTATTCTATATTGACGTTACAGTCATCATTTTATATATTAAACATTATTTTATAAAAGAAGATATTTCGTAATTATTTAGGTAAATATTTATCGCTTGGTAACAAAAAATTCTGTGGAAGAAGAAATAGTTGAAAGAGCAAAGCAAAAAATGGTTCTGGATCATCTTGTTATTCAACGGATGGATACAACTGGTCGAACAGTATTAGACAAAAAAAATGCAGGGACCAATAATAATCCATTTAATAAAGAAGATCTAAATGCTATTTTAAAATTTGGTGCTGAAGATTTATTTAAAGATGAAGAAGACGGAGACGAAGAGCCAACTGTAATATTTCTAAAGGATTTAAAATATTCTACATAAAATCTATGTAAAAATGAGAACAATAAATTTTTATTTCTGTATAATTAGTGCGATATCGACGAAATTCTGAGAAGAGCAGAAACAAGAGACGAAGGACCGTCAACAGTAGGAGATGAATTGTTATCTGCTTTCAAAGTAGCTAGTTTCGCTGCGTTTGAAGAGGAATCTGAACCCGTTAATCAACCTAATGATAACGATGATGAAAGCAAAGATTGGGTGAGTTTTATTTCTGCTTATAAAATATAATATTGCATCTTAATATTTTTTTAAACCTTATACTTTGGGATTGATTTCAGGCGGAAATTATTCCTGAAAATTTTAGAAAGAAAGTTGAAGAAGAAGAAAAATCGAAAGAAATGGAAGATTTATACCTACCTCCGAGAAGTCGAAAAACATTGCAGCAGATTAATCAAAGCGGGGAAGGTATGTTGTTTTGAAGGGTTAATATTTATTTGGTACACTGCAATATATTTCTATATGTGCTTTGATATGAAGGAAGGGGCAGAAAACGTAAGAAACTATCTGCCGATGATAGCGAAGAGGGTGAAGATTCCGGAAGTGAGGCTGAAGGTAGCGACGATGAACGTCCTAAAAAAAGAGGTAGACCGAGAGTTACACCTCGAGAAAATATAAAAAGCTTCACCGATGCAGAGGTATTTAATCTCTTTATTATCCTGTTATAATTATTCTGCATGCATTTAAAAATTTGTATATATTAATTTTTAGATACGAAGATTCGTTAAGAGTTACAAGAAATTCCCAGCGCCATTGAAACGATTAGACGACATAGCAGCGGATGCTGAGTTACAAGAAAAACCAATGTCAGAATTGCGTTTCTTAGGAGATCAGTTGAAATCTAGATGTGAAGCTTGTCTATCTGAATTTGAAAGTATTGCAAAAGAAAATAAAGGAGAAGAAGAGGGTAAAGGTCCTGGTCGTAAAAGGGGCAGAGGCCCTACATTTAAAATCGGCGGTGTTATGGTTAATGCTAAGTCTTTCTCGGCTGCTGTCAAAGAACTGGAACCTCTAGAACAAGCTTTACCGCCGGACTCCGAACAACGATCCAATTGGCATCTTGATATTAAGTAAATTTTTTTTTTAAGTTTCTATGACCAAATATATGTATACATATATTGAGTTATACATATAATTATTTTTATAGATTAAAACCAGCAAACTTTGATTGTGATTGGAATTCTGAAGATGACTCTAGACTTTTGAAAGGCATATATCAGCATGGGATGGGTTCATGGGAAGCAATTAAAATGGATAACAGTCTTAAGCTCGGTGATAAAATTTTCCCAAATGGTAGTAAACTTCAATTAAAAAAAGTAAACGCTCGAGCCGAGTACCTATTAAAAGTACTCAAAAAACAGATGGATTCCAAATTAGGAGTGGTAAGAAAATATTGTTTTATTTTCACAGTATTCCCCACAAAAATTCCTTTACACCTTTATTTCATCTTAACAGGGTTATGTGTTTATCCCTCAATCAGAATATGTGTCAAAGGTAATTTATAAATCCTTAATTTTAATCCTATTTTTATTATGTATAATATATTCCTATCCATCAAATTTATAACCTATCAAATGTAAATACAAGTTAATTATTATCATACTGTTGTTACAATATGTGTATCCTCTGAATAATTTTAGGCTAAAATAAGAAAACCGAGAAAACCGAAGGAAGTTAAAACTGCTATTACAAAAGAAATTATAGAAGAGAATGATAGCTCAGGCGAAGAAAGTAGTAAATCAAAATCCAAAAGCGAGAAGGTAATTAATATTTATTTTTATATATTTAACTTTAACAAAATACTTATTTAAATGTTTAATATATATTTTTTAATGAAAGGCGCCTGTAAAAAAAGAAGAAGAAGTTATAGTGAAAAAAGAAATTAAAGAGGAAGTTGAAGATGTAATTGAAGAAAAAAAGAAGGAAAAGAAAACCAAAAAGGAAAAGAAAGAAAATAGAAAAGCTAAAAAGAGTAAACAAGCTGCGGGTCCGATGCATTTTACTGCTAACAATGAACCAAGAGCTTTGGATGTCCTTGGGGATTTAGATCCTTCTATATTTAATGAGGTTATTACTAACTTCTTTATTGATGTTGCATATTATTAAATATAAATAATAATCAAACTCTAATTGTATCTCTATTATACAGTGTAAAGAAAAAATGAGACCAGTAAAAAAGGCGCTAAAAGCTTTAGATAGACCTGATCAATCTTTGAGCGAAGCAGAACAAGTTGCCCATACAAGACAGTGTCTTGTACAAATTGGAAATCAAATTAATACCTGTCTAGAAGAATACAGAGATCCAGAACAAATTAAAGAATGGAGGAGCAATTTATGGTATTTTGTGTCTAAATTTACAGAGTTTGATGCAAAGAAACTTTATAAATTATATAAACACGCAACGAAAAAAGGAGGTGAAGGCAATACTAGTGCTACATCCAGTCCAGAAAAGAAAGACGAGTCGAGTAGTACAAAGGTACAATACTTTTTAAAATAATTGTACGATATTATTACAACATAAATATTATTTAAATTATTTATTCTTATAGAAGTATAGTGATAAACATATCGATAAACAACAAATAGAAAGTAGTAAAGAAAGCAGATTACCAAAACGTAGAATTGAAGATATGGAAGAAAATTCTAATAGTAGTACACCAAGTAAAAAACATCTATCAGCTATATCTGCTGTAAACAGCATTAGCAGTAACTCAACGGTTACTATTGGTGCTATCACTATTACACCTATCACGTCGACTCCAAATTCTACATCAAGTACCACTAATAGCGTGGATACACCGCGACATAAAGAAAAGGAATCAAAACACAAAGACGTGAAAAGAGACAGAGAACGTGATAGAGACAGAGATCGAGCACACAGTGATCGAAGTATGGATAGAATGAGTGGAGGAAAAGATGAGAGAATCAGAAGAGACAGTGGAGGTTACAGTATAGGTGGACATTATAGTGGTAGTAGGGAAGACGACCATTGGTTATCACGTGACGGAAGGGATATGCGGGATGGAAGGTATTATTGATATGTATATATTTAAAGAAGTATTTAAAATATTTAGAAAAAGAGAAATGTAAATTGACTATTATAATATTAATTTGTAGATTTGGAGACCATAAACGTGATCGTTTTGATTCTTATGGACGAATGTCTAGTGGATACCACCGGGACAGAGATAGAGAACGTGATCGCAATATGCATATAAACGATAAACGAAGGTAAGCTGATAAAGGAAAAAAAAGATTTTGAAGTGAAAATAAAATTCATAAAATTTGTGTTCAGTGATTATTATAGATATGCATCGGGACCGCCAAGTTATGGATATGGTCCAGGAGGATATGGGGGTGGAGGTGGTGGTGGTTATCCACCATCTGATATTCCGCCAAGTCATTTTAGGGGTCGTGGTTACCCTGGAGACAATTATCCTAGTGATTGGCGGCCAAACAAAGATTATAGACGAGATTACGACAGAAGACCACCTCCTCCAAATGCTAACTCCTAGTGCTCCTTTCTTGTTACCGTTCTCGAATGTGTTATTGAACGGCTGTCATTCTTTATGGAGCCTTTATTGTTTTACCTGACTGAGCATTGTACATTATGCTCGCTTAAACGTGGCTATATGCTAACTTCTTTACACAGTTTATTCTGTGATTTAGTACCACTTGTGACTTGTATCTATGTATAAAATCTATTCCAATGCTTACTTAAATATGCAAAAGATTGTACTACGATTGAATGGTCTTTTTAAGACTTTATCTGGAGAGGTTGTGCACAGATAACAAGCTGCTACATTTTATTAGTATATTTCTTTTTTTTTTCATATATGTCATTTCTTGCAAAACAATGATATCGAATTTTTAAGTTTATATTCACTAATTTTTTTTTCTACACTCGAGAAATTATGTTTATATATGTGAATTCATTTCATTACAGTGCAATTATAGCAAGATTTGATAATGAACTAAAAAAAATCATTGAATGTGTTTGTAGTGTATACTATTACGTAAAGTGTTTAAAAAATCGTAATTTGAAGTGTATGCCTTCCTAAATCATATGTAATATATTTTGCATTTTTCAATACTGATGATATATCTTCAATAGATGTTTAACTTCTATACAGTTATTCGCTATTTTAAACTATATAATCTTTCAACATATGTCTTCAGATTTTTATGATTGATTTATAGTTTAATAATTCATCTACGCATTAATCGATATCTTATTGCATTGCAATAGATATTAAAAACTATCGACTGGTTTACTTCATACAATGATGTCTGTAAAATTGTACAAATTAGTGAACGTCATATAAATTTTCTATTAACTGAACATCCACAAAATTTTACATCAAAAGAAACATGTAGAGTAATATGTAATACACATGTATTTATTGTAAAATTAGGAAAAAAATGACAAATATGGTATTTGCCAACAAGATGATCACATTCTTAAAAGAGAAAAAAAATATTAACTTTCTCCTCTTTTATAGAATTTATACTTTCGCAATTGAAAAGTAGATAAGAATTATATTTTTGCGTTCATTCTTTTAAAGTACCATAGTTTTGTATTCTATCCGAAAACAATGTGAGATATTGTAAATATTAGTATAAGGTGATAGTTATATTCGATGTATATTTAACTCCGGAATAACTCACATAGTATTCTGCTTTCGTGTAGAAAAATAAAATAAAAAGACTAGATCCCTTAGTTTTGCTTCAGTTAAAAAAAAAGATTGAATATAACTATGATATTGTAAGTAGAAGAAAAGAAATTGGTTTTTAATTATTGAATGATCAATATCCAAAAGAGTATTAAAATATTTCTCAGTAAAATTATAGTGACGATTTAAAAAACGAATAAGTTTTTTGCGAAAACATTGTATTTCATGGTTTATCCATTAGGATGTCACAAGCGATATCAAGTTTGCTATATTTCCGAAACAGATATCTGCGAATTTTATATCTATTAAAAAAATGAAAGTCACAAGTTTTTTTATATTTACGCATTAATTTTTCTTAAACCTATGATCATATGAACGCTATGATTTTTTTTATCATAGCGTCGATTATTTTTTATTATATAAAATTACTTGCATAAATAATATACCTTTATTAAGCTATCAAAGGAAGAAAAAAAGAAATTATTTTGTAGATTATTTTATTCGATAAAGTGAATATATCAATGGTAAAAGTTTTACAATTTTAGCGTGCATTTCTGTAAATAATAGTATATACACCTTATAGTATCTGGCCAGGTCAACGCGGAATTGTATACTACGTTATTTTGTGTCTTACATATGTACGAAAACAAAAAATGAAGTACATAGAAAATTATATCACATTAGAAATCTGCTAGTTTAAGTTTTTAATTGCAAAGTGATATTCTAAACAGTGAGCTATTTATAATTTATTACTAGCCAAATACAGACTGCGCGTAATAAAACAAAAAATATGTTGTAAATATATAAAGTAAGAATTGAAATAAATAATGTAGTGAAATAATTTAATATTGTATAATTACAATAGGACGATTACAATAACATATTTTATTACTTATAAGAATACAAATAAAAACTACTTTTTTTGTCATACATATACGTCACAGATATCATATAATGGGATGGATGATTCTTAAAATTAACTCATTCAACTGCTCACTAAAATCGCTATTTAATAAAACTATCCATATGAACCAAATTACTTGGAGTATGTATATAATAAAAAAAAAGATTACGGTAATAGTTATTAATGATTTACTATTTATTTTGTTTAACGGCACCATATCATCAAATTCAAGATTAAATTATCTATAGTAGTTTCAATGCTATAGTAGTTTAATGCGTATATATGCGCAGTTCACCAGAGTCCATACTGCGACGCGCAGGTTGGAAGATGGTGGGGGAACGCAGCGAGCTCTCCGCTAATCGCTTTCTACTTCGTTTCGGAGTATCGCCAATCAGGGCGAAGATGCGCACTGGAGAAGCGCGAAGAACGAAAACTGGTCTTTTCGCAGTTATGGACTCTGGTGAACTGCGGTATATACATATATATGTTCTACATTCATTATTCATACATGCATGCTTATCTGTAAACACGAATATAAAACGTAAATGTCATAACAACAAAATATTTCAATAAAACCTAAAGACTTTTGAGGTAGGAATCATTAATATTTATTGTTCTTTATTTCCGCTTAAAATGAGATTTACATTAAAAAATGTGCCTATATCAACGACACCAGAAAGTCCGCAATAATGGAGCATAATAAAATCCCCCCCTCTAGAGATCCTAACACACGGACCGCATTCGATTTCCATAACACGCTAGCGAACAGACGCAATTCAAAAGCATCCCTGATTTTAGAAGCAGAACACAGTAAAAAAAAGCGGCAATTCTATTTTTTGTTTCTAATAAGGTATGTATTTTATAAAAATAAATTCAGAATTAAATATTTAATCGTCTAAAAATATGAAAGTTTATCGAGAATTGTAATTGCGTATAACCATCGGCAAAATGACAGTTCGGCTTGCAATAAAACAAGCAAAAAATATACTTATAAGCAAATTTTTTCAATGAATATTTTAATATGTATATTTTTTTAAGAAACTTTCTTACATGTTAATATTTGTAAAATTATATATGTACATATTACAATGCTCATAAATGATTTGTATGACGTATGCGCACAAAAAATGAGCTATATTAAGATTCATTACAATTGTAAATTAAGATTCTTGTTAACAGTGTATAACATGAATTCGTGTTATTTACATATGAATAATTTGTAGATACATATAATATGAACTATATAAATATTTTATAGCTATTGGCATCATGGCAAGCGAACGATTAGATTTTGTGATATTTGGAGCAACTGGATTTACTGGAAAATATGCTGTCAAAGTGGCAGCACAATTGGCTAAAGAAAAACAGTTGAAATTTGGAGTTTCTGGACGTCGAAAGGAAGCTTTGGATGCAATTGTTAAAGAGTTTGCTTCTGATATTGGTAAAATGAAATCCTTTACAATAATATTTCTATATAAAATATTAATATTCATAATTAAATTTTTTTAATTGAATAGAAAATGTACCCATAATAATTGCTGATTTACAACATGAAGAGTCATTGAAGAAAATGACAGAGCAAGCTAAAGTGCTTGTTAATTGTTGTGGTCCATATAGATTTTATGGAGAACCAGTTATTAAAGCGTGTATTGCAACGCGTACTCATCAAGTTGATGTTAGTGGTGAACCACAGGTAATTTAATAATAATATATTCAATTTTAATAGTTTTCATTGTTATGTATATACAGTGAAATTCATGATCTTTTATTTGTTATAGTACATAGAGAGTATGCGTTTGAAATATCATAAGGAAGCTGAAGAAGCTGGTATATACATCATAAGTTCTTGTGGATTTGAAAGTATACCTTGTGATCTTGGTATCATTTTTACGCAACAAAAGTTTAAAGGCGAAGTTAATTCTATTGAAGTCTATCTAAAGACGTGGACGGCTACAAAGGTTACGGGTGCCATTCTACATTATGGAACTTACGAATCGTTGGTTTACGGTGTAGCCAATTATAACGAGTTACATAACTTACGTAGTAAACTTTATCCTGAAAAGTTACCGACGTTTTTGCCAAAGCTTAAAACAAGGTTTGAAATAATATAATATGTTGTAACTGCGCGGGGTACGTGCATTATTTATATATATTATTGTTAATCATTTCAGATGTTTCATACATAGATCGTCTGTTTCAAAGGGTTGGTCTATGATATTTCCCGGCTCTGATCGTTCTGTAGCTTCATACACTCAACGATTTTTATATGAAAAATATAAACAAAGGCCCGCGCAAATTCAAACATATGTTACATTTAAGTAAGTTTTATATTTCATTCCTTTGAAGTGAATAATAATAATTTTATTTTTTATCTACAGATCTTTCTTTGAAGTGCTGGCAGTTCTCTTCTTAGGTCTAGTTTTTCTACTGCTATCTAAATTTGTATTTGGTCGTAATTTATTGTTGAAGGTATATGGTTATACTTTATTTATCTCGTTAAATAATATGGTATTAATATTTTTATACATTTTTTCTTAATTTGTTGTAGTATCCTGGATTCTTTTCTTGTGGATATGTAAGCCGTGATGGAGGTAAACCAGAGGTACTGGAGAATGTTCATTTTTGTCTTACATTTAAAGCAGAAGGTTGGACTGAAAAATTAGCCGAACCTACAGACGTACATAAAAAAGCACCAAATCAAACATTAATTACACAAGTCAAGGGTAAAGATCCTGGATATGGTGCTACATGTGTTATGTTATTGCTTTCTACTATAACAATTCTCAAGGAGTCTGATCAAATGCCTAAAAAGTATGTAATCTTATTTTACGCACGTTTACTTACAATTAATTCTATAAATACTTACATTATTTTAGTGGTGGTGTTTTGTCTCCTGGTGCTGCATTTAGTAAGACATCATTGATCGAAGAATTAAATAAGAAGGATGTAAGATTCGAAGTTGTTTCTTGCAGTGAATATTCATAAAATCTTAAGAATGGTATTTTGTCTCCTGATGCTGTATTTGGTAAGACATCATTGATTAAAAAATTAATTAAGAAGGACCTAAGATTCGAAGTTGTTTCTTGAAACGAGTACTCAAAAAGTCTTTGATATATTCTTACTTATAATACTGTTCTCCTAAACTAATATAGAACTGTGAGAATATGGTGTTTTGCATTCATTACTTTGTAAGTACAGTTTAAATTGATACTGATGTTTTCAATTTTGTATGTAATATTGACTCCAAAGATAAATATTTTTTATAGAAATATTTTTATCCGTATAGATGCATTTAAAAAAGTTACGAAAGGTTCATATTTTTTTAAGTAATGTCAGAAACTGATAAATAGGAATAATGGACTTAATTTTATATGTTGTTTCAACATAACTACCGATTCAATTTTGATTGAATATATAAGTAAATGAGGTATATTATTGAGTACCAAACGCCAAAGCAAAAGAAAGTTATTTATGAAATTAATTTATACAGAGTGCTTCTGAAAATTAGGTATGAATGGGTTCATGATGGTTCTTCATAAAAAGATAGCAAAATATAGAATAATATTTTTTCGTTTGAGACTTAGTTTTCAAAAATATTGAGTGTAAAAATCCGTTCCGTAGCAGAAAAATTGCCGTTGCAGGTATCTAAAGCCTTGATCATATCAAGGTATTTCTTATTTGTATATCTCGTCGTAGTAATTATTTGAGAAAAACTGACAGTTCATATAAATGAAACATTAGTGGAAGTCGCGTAGGCATTGTATACAACCACATTGTAGACACTCGATTTTCTCGAAAAGTAATCCTCAATCAAACAAATATTATTCCATATTTTTTTCTTACACTTTGTGGAATCACCACGTCCTCCTTTGTACGTAATTTCCAGAGGCGCACCCTATTCATTTCATTGTGAGTGTATTTTCTGTTCCATTTTAATTTTCTTTCTTATAGTTATAAGAATTCGCTACTTTGCACAAATAACTCTTTTCCTAACAATAATGAGATAAAATGCTAAGTTAACATGTTATGGCAGAAGGTGAAAAAAAAAGATATATATCCATTAGTAGTTAAGATTATACGTGTTAGATTAACGTACATTTTGATATTCCTAATTTATAAATAAGTTAACATTTATTGCATTGTTATTGTTTGATATATTTAGTACATGTTAGTCACTTGTATCACAATTTAAATAAACTTGCTTTTCATCATAAGCAAAATCATATCTGAATTTAAATCTAATCCTTATATGCTAAGAGGATACTATTATATCAAAGATGTTCTTATCTAAACAATTAATAATTATTTATTAGTAGTATTACTAAGTAAATAATTATCTTGTCTTCAAATGTATGTAGGTGATACTTCAATGTGGTTGTTTTATATAACTGAACTGTTAAGTATTAATTTATTTATACTGTTGCACAAGATTTTAATTACTGGTTTGATTTTGCGAAAAATCAAAATGAGATTTACGTAACATATTGTTAAAAAAAGAAGTAAATTGTTTATCTTTACACTAAAACTTTATATTTTACTAATGTAATTAACAACAGTTCTTACAATTATTTTCATTTTCCTGTTTCATAGTTGCCACAGGATTATGATTTTTATTTCCTGGTATTATTCACTTTAAAGTAATGTTACCAAGTATTCTACTATACTATCACACCAAATTGACGTGATAGAGTTGGAAGGGGATTTACTTGACAAAGGTTTTTTCAGCATCGTAGATATATAAAACTGTTGTTCGAAACCGAGTCATCAGTACAAGATATACTTTTCTACAACCTCGATCGCGATTGTACCTAAACACTCGGAAAATTATTGTAGTACAATAATTTTCTTATTTATGTGATTTTGCTTTTTTTTGTACTTGGAATTTACGTGAAATACCATCTTGCAGATACCATGGATCGCGTACTGGAGGGTGGTAAGTCTGATTCTTTGATTTTTTTTATTCCTATTCATTTTCTGAACTCTAAAATGAAAAAATTACTTAACAAAAATGATTGTTGCTTTTAGTTATTATTTTACAAAAATTATAGATTGTCTAAAAATTCGTTAATCATTAATTCAATAAATATGTATATCGTAAATTTCCTTTGATCATTAGACTAGAACGAAGTGTACTTTCGCATTGTTCTATACATATATCTCTTGCATTTTTTTTCTATATGCGTCTCGATGTCAAAATATGTGTCAATCATATTAAATATCGATGAAATGATATTAGGAATCGGTATCGGGTGTCTGTGCAGGGTAAAACATACGATATAAAACACGTATATTTACACCTTATCAACACCATACAAAGAAAATTTAATTAGGTATAGCAAAAAAAGAGTTTGTATTTCTTTTCTTTAAAGTGTGTACCCTTAGATCATTTATCAAACAGAGATTCTCGCATTCGTTTCATCAGTTTAATAATACATAGGATTATAGTAAATTGAACAATCAAACGCTAAGCAAAAAATTGGTATTTACAGTTTTCTTGGAACTGAAAAGCGTAAGTGAACAAATACGTGAGTCACTGTAATTTTACCAGATCGTGTTGGGTTTTCATTATCATCACCCATCGTCATCGAAATGGATATACTAATTATTTTAACAGTTAGCCAGAAGTAAATTACATTTTAATATTATTCGGGGTAGTATGTACCATTCTTCGGGCATCCACCATCGTACATTCTTGTAGCATTGATTCGCCTGCTGTTGTTACGTGAGAATGGCCTCGAATTCTTCGCCAATATACTTTGATTGCCTACGCGTTGCTTTCCTTCAGTTTTTCTCCCTTTTCAACACGTTCGCTAAACCAACGCAAAAACCTCTTTGTACTCGTTAACTAACGTTCATACAATCCATGCTGTAATGAGTACTGAATTTTTTGTGTTTCGAATTGGTTCACCTCCAACCAGAACCTTTTTTTTCATTCTCTTGTACGTTTAACAATAAACGTGATGCATGGACATTGAATGCTTACCAACAGCAGCTTTGTATTGATTGCAAGTAGTGAAGGTCAGTAGAATTCAGACGAGTTTCAGTAGTGCAACTATGAATACGGAGGAGATACATAAATATAGTTTTATACAGTTCGATAAAAATATCGTGTTACTCTGCGATAGAAAGTAACTTAATTCAATAGACCATTCTTCTTTATAGATCGCGTAGATAAGACAAAGGATTTACATTCACGTCCACTCATTATTTTACTGTGTAAAGACGCGTTGACTAGTACAATAGAAATAGCCATGTCTATTATGGCATATGAGAATATGAATTAATACATTTAATTGCAGATTGAAAGGGTTATTGCTAAATACAAAAGACAGTAACTTTACTTGTCCCTTGTAGTCCAATAACGCCGACAGAATAGCGTAATAGCCTCATCGACGTTTTAACTTGATTACTGAAAGTGGGAATGGCTAGTTGGATCCCGCCACGGTCGCTTCAATTATTTTCCCTATTAATTATCGTTTAATAATAACGCTACTTATAGTCTATCGGTATCAGTATCGTAAGGCATCGGGTTGTGCCCTTCTAAACTGCATCATTTCATAAGCCACGTGCATTGCTCCATAATTTCTATAACCTTTGAGATACAATTTTTAAGACCGTTATGTTAATTCATCCGAAGAAAAACCAGTGACGCCAATTAATTCTTCCTTAACATCCACAATAATTGACGTTTGACGTACACATTGACCGCAATCTAGGACAGGATATTTTTTTACGATATTAAGAAGTCCTGCGAATAGAAGGAAAAGGGAAGTTCCAGTAAACCGGTCTCTTGGAAATCACGATGACGTAGGTTCTAAGTGGCGTTCTAAAAACCCAAGGATGAAATTCTGTGCTTTACTATTATTGTAAAAGGCGTAAAATCTGTTATGTACATACTCGTCTTAACAAGTTCATTGTTAATTAACAACTGAAGTTGAAGAAGCAGGTTGTTGTGTATCGTAACGTTTAAGAGTTGATAATCGAGTACGCGATATCGCGTGACATTTAGCGTTGAGGGTTGAGTATATGGTATCAAGCGAGCGACAGCAGACGCGTTAACTACCTATTTTTGTTTATAATAAAAAGTAACCATATTGAAAATAAGATAATGGGTTAAAATCATGATCATGTAACGGCGACCTCGTGCGCCAGATATCTTGACACTTTCCGCCAATCGAGGCGCTACTTGTCACTGGAGATTGTTCCTCCCATGGTGTGTGGTCCGGGCAAAGCTAGGTATTTCCCTCTCGAACACTGTAGCGGGAGGATCACATTGGAGGGAGATCTGTTTGCACTACCATCTCCAATCTGTCACTCTCACCGTGCATTTGCCATTCTCTCAATATACATATACTGAACGTAACACAAGGTGTTGTTCGTCAGTCGCACTTACTTTTTGGGAATCGAGTGACACCGCAACGTAAACTACGATCTAGATATAAAAAAACGGTACAAAGGAATAAAAAATCGTTGAGAGAAGGGAGGCAAAAAGAGCGTGACGAAACGAGAGAGAGAGGGAGGGAGAAAAACAGAGACGGAAGAAGCCATAAGAGACATTCGCACTCTCCACGGTTTCGTCGGTTCAGTCACACTGCGTCACTCGACCGAGCGACTTCGCGGTCCATTCTTTCTTTCGGACACGTTGATTACTATCCTTTTTATTTTTATCTCTTCGCGCAATTTACACCAGTAGTTGTTATTCTTTCGTCTCTTTCTTTATCGTTTTCAATTTTCTTTGATATATCAGTTGGTTTGCTGTTCGAAGGGTGCACGTGAACCGGTGCACCGAGTGATTGAATCCGGCTGACAGTAAGTTGCATTAGTTTGATGCTTGATATTGTGCCCAACACTAGGCGCATTTGTACTGGGATCACGTGGTACATGCTATCGCGCCTCATTTATAATAACGCGGTTCAAATGGATCAGGAATTCTATTTGGTTATCGTATTATACGTTCTGTGATTATATTTTAAAACACGAGACTTTTATTGCAACTCCGAAAATATAGTAACCTGCCATTGTTATAAAGGGGGCTTGTTTTTAGTATCAATCACTTTCACCCTCGTTCGTCACTTTGCTCCTAGCCGTTTTTTTGCGCATATCAAATCAATTTAGTTAGAACCACTATTTTTCTTGGTTCGATCATTTTGAATTTAGAAGCGGCAAAGCAATCGTTGGTATAAAAAGACAAACACAGGGGACACAGTCATGAACGGGGTTTCCAGTCAATGTAAAATCAAGGAAATCAAGGAGCTGAACATTTACGACGGCGAGGATGATCGCGCCATGGTGATTAAAAAGCCTGCCCCATTGAGGACCGTCTCTTGGTTGGACAACGTCGAGGATAGCAATTTGGATGTGCCGGGGACTCCCAGGACCCCGCGAACTTCCACCACCCCAGGTATTGTTTCTAGGGAAGTCCTTAGAAAGAAACAACCCTTATTCGCTTATTTAAATAAAACTTTACGGGTTTATAGAGTGATGCGAGACAAAAATAAGAGTATGCATAAAACAGTCATTATATTTGTTATTAGTATATTATCCTTGAATACTTCGTTTTAATTTTGTCGGTTGTCTTTATATTGATAAGCGTTTACGAAATCACTATTTGCACTATTGCCTGTAGCTTCTTGATTATCGATTAGGCGTAACAAGTGGCATGTAATTCACATCGATACAACCAGCTGTAGTTTTCATACAAAAGCTGATTACTTATTACGGATCACAATGAACTTTCTATCGTCCTTTATTCGTCACATTCATCGTTCTCATGAATGAGAATCACGCGTCCTTCTTAAGCGTTTATTTTTTACCGCGCCTGCTATCATTGATCAGACCGTGGCCCGTGAACAAGATTTTGTTTCCGGGTCAATCGTACCCTCTGATCTTGAAATGATAAAAAGCCTGGGAATTGTGGGTACAGTTATGATCGTACGTAACGCATAACTGTAACGTTACGAATGTACGATACGTAGCGCGACTTTCGGAAAGAGAAAGTCTTTCATTTTGGGGAAAACAAAGAAAAATTCTGTGCTTAATTGTACATATTAATTTTAATTTCTGAGGCCAATGTGTATGGCCAGAAAAGTATCTAAACTCGATACTTCTGGAACTTTTTTCTATACGTTTTGTGTTACAGCATTTTCATTTAATGCTTTATCCCATTGTCATTGCTTCAACAGTATTTTGTTTTCAAAGTTGAACGTGAAAAGGAATGCAATTTTTAATATACATGTTATTTACGATCATCGTGAACAGGTATACAATATTTTAAGATTGTATTATGATACGGCGCTTACTCGAGATATAAGTTGTAATCAAATTGATTGAATTAACGTTTTCGAAATGTTGCTTTATCGTATTTTACAATCTGACCAAATATGTTACAATAACGCATCACGTCCAAACAAACGTCAAATATCTGGAACCATTTATCGAATATATATGTATATTGATCATGGAAAATTGAGATCCTCCATGGTAGCGATACATCGCAGCAACGTCGTTACTCGATTCAATTACGCGATACTGTTCATCGGAAAGATATAGCTTCAACTTAGTTTTCCATCGTGAATACGTCACTTCCAACAGCGTTAGACCCGCTCCTTACGCTTCTATGAATAAATCTATGCAACGAAGTAGCGAGAGCTGTTAATACGTTCTAGATTGCTTACGAATAGAAGCGTTATTCAACTGATATAAATTATTTCCTATCGATCAAAATCTCGTGTTCACGCGTAATTCCGTCGATCGTTATGCAACAAGTTCGGCAACGAACGAGCACCGTCGAGCACTTTGCCGCGCGAGATTTCGATCGATCGATCTATCGATCTGCATCGCGCTCCTTAATTAAACCGTTATGTTAATCGTGAATGGAATTGCTGATCGTTTATTAATACATGATTCTTACATGTTCTTACACATAGAAAGAAGGAATGCGAATTCTATCGTCAATGCTAAATGTCCAATCACGCGATATCAAGGGCTTTATAATTAACGCTTGAATATCAAGGCACACAGGGTGATTCGATTTGAACATTCCTGAATGACTCGAAAATCTTAAAATGTTGCATTTCGTAACGCCTCTGAAATAGGAATTAACGGAAGCAGATGATGCGTATTATTTTTTGTTGCTTCAATGTTTGTAAGCAGATGTTACAGATGACATTGTAAAAAAGATAGTGAGCGTACGGAAAAGATTTCATTTTCGTTCGTGAACGTAACCGTGCAATCGTTCGTTGCGGATCAGTGCAAGCGATAACAACGATGTTTATATGTAACTGGTTTCATTTTGAATTTAAAAACCGTGGAATGGTTTATTTAACAAGATTTGCGACGACAACATGATGATTCTTTATTTTTAATCGAATAAAGTTCAGCGAATGTTACAGAAACTCTAGAAATAGGACAAAGAATCCATAGAGGTATTTTGTCTTCCAGGTCACGAAAAATGCACTTTCCACCATGATCTGGAGTTGGATCACCGACCACCCACTCGGGAAGCTCTACTCCCGGAAATGTCACGGAGTTACAGGTTACTTTTAAGTTCCTTGGGCGAGGATCCTGATCGGCAAGGTCTTCTGAAGACACCAGAACGTGCCGCAAAGGCCATGCTGTTCTTTACGAAAGGCTACGATCAAAGCATCGACGGTAAATTATCTATCTCGCTTATCTTATTTACAATTTATGAAAAGAGAATGGTCTATAAGCTGGAGGACACCGGATTAGATGTACGCGTGAAAGCGAGAAGGAAAATGGACAGGTTCCATTGGAATCAGCGTGGATTATAAAAGTGTCGAAGTATTTTTAGAATATTTCAAGTATTTCATCTCATAGAATGAAGTAAAACTCGATATAAACAAAAATAAAGTAGATATGTAGAATTTTATCAGTGTTTTCAAATTAGCTATTTATAGAAAATATCATGACAATTTTCTTTTTTATATATTAATTTATTCTAGGCGTCAGATAAGGATATTTAGAAAAATTATATAAAGAAATTCTCATACTCATTGAACAATTATTTATTTATAAAAATTGGAATGAAAGAAAGAAACAAAGAAATTCTTAGATTATTTTAGAGGCAATATAACCGTGCTATCGTGATTTTATTTAAACGATAAGATCGATGAGAAGCCATGGATACACCCACTTTAGGAAAATGCCGTACATTTCATTCTTTCTCTACGTCAAGCTACTTGAGATCCATCACGAGGGAAAAGAGAAGAAGACTTAAGTACGATTCAAAAAGAAGAGATCGTAAAGCTTATGATATAAATGGGTCTCAGGGACGTACAGTAGTAGCTCGAGAAGAATGCCTTTCACCTTTTCTTTCTATTTGTCTTGTATTAAATAGGAGCTACATACCACTGTTCCACGATAATTATAATTTTATAGAATGAACGAAATCTTGATGCTTGAAATCTTAATTAAGGCTCTTATTTCTTCGGCCGTGTTTTCATTTAAGTAGATTCTAAAGAAGATTCAGGCAATTAATATTCTCTTGAATAATTATTTTCAGATAAAAATTTTTTAAGTAACATCACATCGAATACTGTTACTGTATTGGTTCAAGAAATTCAGCACCAGCTCTACAGGTGGTGGATGGACTTTAATTCACTTCGACTTAACCCTCCCATGAGTACTCTGTTGAAACTACCCTCGAGATAAGTCCGGTTAACGGCAGTTCTACTCGCCCCAGTGAATCCGAAACGAGTCAGAAGCACTTTCCTACGAAAGCTCAGTCCCTCACCCTCTTTCTAACCACCCATCGTCATTCCAGTGAAACCATTTCTCTTCGCCTTTTATTCTTGTCGATAAGCCCGGCGGAATTCCCGCCCACCGCATTTCGTTGCTGCATTAAAGTATCGTTCTTTAACAAAGATCTCGTCGTTACACTTTTGAATTTTTTGAATTTTTTATTCCGCACATATAGTATCAGACGATCGATAAAGCAAGTGGCCGTAATCGTCCATTCGCAAGTTCGCAATTCGTTCAATTGAAAATACGCATTAGATTATTGGATCAAAAAACGAAGTTGCCTTTGAGCATTTGTCTCAAAGGTGACGATATAAAAGAGAGGAAATTGGTGAATCTGTCATAGAACAGAGACACGTAAAAGCGACTGAAGAGTAGGAAATAAATTATCGAACTGTACTTGAAGGGTCGCATTGTTTATGTACAATTAAACACAGAAAAATACAGACGGTTAACCGAGACACGTATTCGTTTCATTACTGATGGTCATTGTGAAGCTGTTTCTTGTTAAGGTTGCCGTGGAAACCATGGAGAGCACCCTCCATTACCTATCCACCGACACCTATCAACCACTGTACATCCACTAACACCTATATACACTTCCACAAGCGCCGAGACTGTAGTAAGTAGGTCAATATCGAGTAAATCACAGCTAGGATCGCGAGGACCTTAACCTACGTGCAAGAGAACAATTTAAACGATAACGTCAGCAACACTCCTTGTATCACCCCGAAGAGAAGATCCTTTTCGTTGATCAAATACATGATTATTAAAAAGAAAAATTGAGTAATGATTATATCGTGTTTATTCCAGCAAATTACTCCGACAATTTTCGTTGGGAAAATTTTATACGGAGAAAGTGTATCTCGTTTTATTGTTTGGTACAATGAACCGTGTCTCCACTTATTTACAGACGTTATAAACGACGCGGTGTTTGACGAAGACCATGATGAAATGGTCGTGGTGAAAGACATCGAGATGTTCTCTATGTGTGAACATCATCTGGTACCGTTCTACGGGAAAGTCTCGATCGGTTACTTACCCTGTAAGAAGATCCTGGGCCTCAGCAAATTAGCCAGGTAATGGAGAATTTACTTTATTAGCAACAGCTTCGTTTAAGACTCGATGAATACTCGAAAACCATTGGCGCAATTAGAATTTCAGAATTTTGGAATTTTGGAACTTTAGAATCTTAGAACTTTCAGGATAGTGAGGAGGTCGGAGCACATTTTTGGGGGTCCACCTAGGCCCACCCTGGCTCCTACCTAGTTAGGTCAATATCGCGGACGACAAATGCAATTATATTTCAAGAGCTGCTGTGAATAGTCGACTATGTAATTCAGACGAGTGATATCCTCTCGCGAAGAAATGGAAATTAATTGGATCCAGACATTAGCTTCGAGCTCAATTAGATCGTTTGATTGAACTGTCATCGTTCATGTTCCTTCAATCGGTACCAGATTTCTGTTATTTACGATTTCATAGTTGACGTCAACGATCGCCATGCAATAAAATCGGTCAAGACAATTAAACGGACATTATCGAAAATTTTTTTATTGCACGAGTTAATTAAAGTTATCTTTGCACCCGGTTGGTCGTCATGGTATAAAATAAAATTAATTTAAATAGTCATGGACAAAGTGTAATCGCGAGACTTATTGATATACCACGTTTCACAACTTACAGATAAGAAATTACATAGACAGTAGACGCGGCCTTGATTGGAGGAATATTGAAGCGAGAAGAAAAGAATACGCCGGCTCTGATCACGCATTGGCACGCCAACCACTTTCACGTTCGGTTGGCGAGTGTCCATTTACTCGTTTAAATGTTATGAACTTAACATTAGCCTTCAAACGACAAGTAACCTGTAGATTTTCAAACGTTCCAGAATTCAACCAAAGAAACTTAAAATTTTAGAATGATGAGGGAACCAGTTCACATTTTTAGGGTGTCAGCTCCATTTTAGCCCCTACCTAGTTACGTCAATGTATACAATACTAGAGTGAACAAGCTTTTTCTAACAAATCCTTATTTCTTTTTCAGAATCGTGGAAATCTTCAGCCGACGTCTTCAGGTTCAAGAACGTCTTACCAAGCAAATCGCGATAGCAGTAACCAAAGCTGTGCAACCAGCGGGGGTAGCTGTGGTCGTTGAAGGAGTGTAAGTAATTATTTCTATATCGTAGATAGTAAAATGATTGAACATTTTGCCTTCCTTGGTTTCGTTTCAATGCACTCGATTCTTAAGCAACGGTTTTCGCAAGGACTAATAGCGTGTAAGAATGTAACCTTGTACTAATAAGGTGCTATCTCTCGGTAAAGAATTAAGCCGCGCTTACTTTACATATAAAATACTTAAATCAAGGGTTGTCTTCGTTATTAAAAAACATCTCCTTCGCATTCATTAATTTAAATCCTGTGTATACGATCGAACACGTTTGGTGAAGAAGAAAAAATAGGCTTATATGTATGTACACGAACGAAAGATTCATAATAACCGGAAATACGTCCTTAATGCTAATATTCTTTTTCCTTCGAAGCTATGCATATAATCGGTAGTGCAATTTAAAATATACGTAATGCATTTTAATTACAATAACGTTTAACTTCGATGCATTAGATAACAGTATCCTTGTTGAATGATTCTATGTTGTATAGATACGCACTAATTTATTCTCGCCATTTTAACGGTGTGAACTGATTAATTTATTCAGAATGCAAAATAACAAAATAAATATATAATGTTGTAGACACATGTGTATGGTGATGAGAGGAGTGCAGAAGATAAATAGCAAGACGGTTACGTCAACGATGCTTGGAGTGTTTCGGGATGATCCGAAAACCCGTGAAGAATTTCTTAATCTGGTGCACAACAAGTAAACAAAATCTCTTTTTTCCGATCTGCAAACAACTTGTTATTATGGACCAATGATTCTTCTTCCAACGTTTTTGTCTGACTGCTACCTCACTGCAAAAGGTGTCCAAAAAAATAAGTTGATTTCAAAGGCGTGTTTCTTTATAACATTCCTATTTTATTTCATAATAAATTTCCTTTACGTAAGTCGACCAAGATAATTCTGAGAATTATCGTAAAGGAATGGCTAAAAAGGACGATGTTGTCCAAGATGTCTTTGAAACGGAATGCTCTTAAACTGCTGATCAAATGACACTGAGACAATACGATAGTTATTCGTTGAAATTTGACATAAGTTCTAGAAAATGTTATTAAAGTTCTGTAATAAAAAGATACCTCTTTTTATTATGGAAATATGGAACGTTTCTTATACGTAATCGACGGCGCATATCCTTGAGAAAATATGCTGTACTTATTTCTTCGGGATTTGAGGCTTCTATAAATATATTAATAACATTTACCGCTGCTGCTGGAACAGCTGTAATTATCCGTTTGATTGTTATATATGTATCTTGCGAATACTTCTGTAATATTATTAATATATTTGAAGAATGCATGGATGTTCTTGATCAGGCAATTGCGTCGTTTTATGAAATTCAATTAGGATATTATTGACTGTGAGATTTTTAGATGGCCTAGACATGTTTCACTGATGACCTCATGACAATACACATTTTAAAATCTATATACATACGTATATTGGATTAAAGTGTGTGCCGATCGAAAAATACAGTGGAAATTCTATATTATATTTTGAAAGCGAATGTTCATGGTGAATAAACAACAGATATAAATTTCGTTATTTTGTAAAACGTAACAGCCATACGTTTTACAAAACGAAATATTTGCAGTCTTTACTTTTCATTCCATTATCTTCAATGTGATTCTATAGTGGTTTTTATATTTCTTACCACAGTTACTATTAATTTAAACGATCTTAACGAAAGGGCAATATTTATATTTGTAAGAGATTTTATGAAAAGAAGATATTGACGCACAATGTCTCAGCCATACAGTGTGCGTCAGAAATGCGTTTGAAAATTCTGAAATTTCATATAATTATTGAATTTATTTCTATTTGAACATATTAACATTTAAGTGATAATTATTCGTTTTTTTATAATGTTCTAAACAGAAATCGTTTAAAAACAAAGTTACTGTTAACGGTTAGAGAGGTAGAACGTATCTTTACTTTTAACATTCTACATTAACATTATACCGTTTATCAATTGTATTAAAATTCAGTTACAATTTAGTTTTGTGAATCATCAACTGGACAAATCGAATCTGAAGATTGGTGAATGCGAAAATAATTTTATTACTGTTTGTAAGCTGTTGTTTTATTGATACTGTTTTTTTAATAATGCGAACATTTAAATTTTTCATTGCGCATTCATTAAACTTCTGTGAAGTTTGAGGTATTCACCTCCAGTTTCTATTTTGCATTAAACGATGAAACGAAATCTTAGTGTTATTTATGAGAATGAATATTTAATATTTATAATATTTTTCTGATAATGTTATATAAAGTTATATTTATACTTTCAACATCGTGTTTTTATTCTCTCCGTTACAATAGGAATAATATAAACCTATCAAGTTACAAATTAATTTTGATCGCCTGTCTGAGAATAACATTAATGAAGTTTGATAACAAAATATAATAGTTATTTAGTGTATCTAGGACACGGCGGTATTTCAATCTTCTTCATTAATGGTGAGCCACAAACTTGCGGCATTTTGATAGTCTTCGAGCCACAAATGTTTTCTGCGTCATTTTGATGAAGAAGGAAGATCATACTATTGTTAGATACCGACTTCTGGTTTTTTCCTCCAGAACAACAAGGACTGCCGCAAGGTCGCTTTATGGTGTAAGAATCAGCTTCCCGAATACAACCTTTTCCATTTTCAATACGTTTTTGCGTGACGCAACCTTTCTTGCCCATGGTCGATTTCCTGAGAGTGAAATTTCGGTGAGTCAAGATTGGCCTTGATTAGATATTGATCAGAAATATATTTTTTATTTTAGAATGAAGGCCTCCTGCTCTGAAATACTTAATGTGTATTTTAGTGATACACATAGGTATTCCCTATTAAAATGATTTAGTATTAACACTTTGAAAGTTCAAGCGTACCTCCTAAATGCAAACTCAATTAAAAATTGTTATATAAATACATAAAGCGACAGCCTGATTATAAGAAGCAAAAAATGAAATCTCACATAGTAGCAGTAGGACAAGGTGCACAAGGACTGCAACATGGAATCGGTGGACAACGTAAAACTCTCAATGCCTCGACGTTCAAAGATGAAACACCTCTCAATAATGCTCGCTGTATCGCGTTTTCATATTCTGCACGTTCTTTTATAATACGCTCGTTCTCTTTGCGAAGCCTCGATATTTCAGCTTCCAGCTGTTTGATCAAAATATTGCGATATAACAATCTATTCTATTCGAATTCTATGACGAAAGAAATATTTATTGTACCTCCATTTCACGTCTCATTCTATCTTTATCTTTTAGGATCGACTGAATAGCTGCATCTGTACAAACAATTTCTAAGGTATCTCTTCCTTGTTGACTTTCTTCCTTGTCCGCTTTTTCTTCATCATTATCTGTTTTATCTTCTATTGGTTCATCAGGTTCTATGTCATCGATATTGTCTACAACCGTTTTGTGTTGTTCTTCTTGGGGTGGTGGTGTACTTGTTTGAGTAGATACAGCTTGTTTCTAAAATTATCATTTTTGTTAAAAATTCATTGCTTGTGTTCTTTTTAAGAATTACTTCAGATGATAAACTCACTTCACGTTCCTCACATTCTGCCAACAATTTCCTAAGATTGGCAATTTCACAAGCTCGTGCCATTAGCTCTTTGCGTAAAGCTTCAATAACCGCTTTGCAAAGAT
This sequence comes from Osmia lignaria lignaria, assembly GCF_051020975.1. NCBI lineage: Eukaryota > Metazoa > Arthropoda > Insecta > Hymenoptera > Megachilidae > Osmia > Osmia lignaria. Next base: position 7,052,397 of record NC_135046.1, on the reverse strand, counting down.
CCAACTTGGCCTGAACTATATTGGTCCACTGTTGTATTCGGCCGAGTATGTCGACGAACATCAACTTTTGCAAAAATAAATTTAGTTTACGAAAGAAGAATAAAAGGAAAATGAAATAATACTTTACACTTATTTCGTACGAAAATAAACTTCCAATGAAAAAGAAAGTTCTATGTATTCGTGTTACGAAATTGGGAGTTTTTAACGGTAATTTCATCGATTCATTTTTTGGTTGTTTGGATAATTCATCTTTAGAAAGCAAATGTGTTTAATGTATCCCTCGCTAAATACTCCCCCGAGTTTTCCCAATTTCATGATGATTCTACTTGCGTACAGGGCTCAACCTTTGATTCGTGCTCAAAATTTTCGCTTAAGGTGGCCAATGCTTTACCCGCTTCTTGTAAATTTTGATGCACATCGTCGATCATTTCATCTACCTTCTTATCTCTGTATTTATAGAATAAAGTTTTTCTTATAATAGTTTCATACATTGTGAATGGTTTCAAAGAATAATTGAAGTTGTCCAATTCAATAATTTAAAAATGTTTGATAAATATATTTATACCCAGTTGATCCTGGTACTTGTGATAAACAAGAGCAACATGGTCCATTTGAGGGAAATGAGATTTTTCCATTTTCTATGTTAGAAGTAGATGTTTGATCAATAGTTTCCACTTCAATAGAAGTATCCTCAGAAATTTCTTTTGTCGTGTTTATATCTTCTGTTTCAACGGGTGCATCTGCTCCTCCTAATAATCGGTCTTGATTTTTCAAATTTGAACTGCATTTTCGACTTGTTACAGTTATTGACTTTTTAAATTTAAGCGTTTTAGATGATAATTTACGACTTTCATTGACATTAAGACCTAGAAGTAATTATAAATTATTAACTACAATTAACCATTTAATGAAAATGTTAAATTCGATGTGCCTTACCGCTTTTAGATAAATTTAACAAAGGCCGAGACATTTTTACGTATATGTACCATAATGACAATAAAACATAATTTTAAAAGATAAATTAACTAGTTAATTTATATGTGAATTTTTAAATATATTTTTGACGAGTTGAATTAAGAAAAAGATGTTGAATATTACTATAACTTTCATTTGTTTTTAATGTTATAATATGTTCAAAGAAATAAATATTATTTCTATACTACAAAGAATATTCGTATTTGTACAATTAAAGACAATAAATAGATTGTTAAAAAGTTTTTATTTTAATTAAAGTATAAGTGGTCATTCAGGATATTCAAAATATAAACTTTTATATTAAACAATTATACGTGTACATTTCTGTTGATATACCAACTGTACAGGTATAAAAAATAGATAAATTGCTTTTATAGAAATCGTCTAAATTATTTTTATGCTCTAATTTACATTATATTACATCCTATTTTCAGCTTTTCATTCATGAGGGTAATGAAATATTAAAAAATTTTACTTGTAGGTAAACAAAGCTTACTGTGTATATTCTAAAAAATTCACTGTCGATTTTAACTGATCTTAATAATTAGGTAATATATATATATACATGTATGTAATTTTAAGTTGCTTTTTTAGGAGGTGGCCTATAAACACCAACTACAACAGCATGATCTCTTTCATAGGGTTCTAGTGTAATTTGTTCCTGTGGTTTTAATTTGTCAGCAATAAGTTTCTTTACTTCTGATGCGAATACTGCTTCGGGCTGAGCCGTGGAATCTATACAACTTGCCTAAAAATATATTTAAGATAAACATTTAACCTAAATTTATACCAAGAAAACTATTTTAGTTCATAATACTTACTTTAATGGAAATAACAAAGTGACCTCCATTTTTCAAGAAGTACTGAGCATTTAATGCTACTATTCTGGCCTGATCAGGTTGTGCTACATCTGCAAATATTGTATCCACCATGGCAACTAGCATCCTGTATTTATGTGGATGCCTTGCATCTTCAATTATAGGTATAATATTTGTTCGTTTTTTAGCAACATTTATAAGATCTCTACCAGATCTGTGAGAAAATTCTACAGCATACACCAGTCCTTCCTAAGATAAGAACAATGTAAATGTAGAAATTTCATAACATATGTCAATTACAAGAATAAAGTATTGACATTTGTACACTTATTCTTTCAGAATTAAATAAATATTTAATTCAACAAAAGAACGAGAATATAAATTTTATAGCATAACTTCGACACCAAATCAATGAAAGTGCACTGAATTGGTTCTAATTGTATGCATTATAATTTTCCTATAAATTTGTATGAACTCACTGGCCCAACAACATCTGCTACATGTGATACTGTAGTTCCAGATGCAGCACCTAAATATAAAACCTTGCTTCCAGGAGGCATATGAATTTGATCTACACCTCCAAGTATAGCTGCAGCTAATTTTGATCTAAAAGGATTCCACACCCTATATTCAATTTTTTCACCATTTTCTCCCTGCAATATTTACATATTTAATTACTATATATTCAAGTTAATATAAATTACTTTAACTTTTTTATATACCTCAACACTAATCCTTTTTTCACCGTATACTTCTGAACCTGGTACTAAATTTAAAGTAACTAATGCATCTTCTTTCCCTCTAGCTATGAAAACTCCCTCATGACGATGTGGTTCTATGACAACAGTTTTGCCACCCTTGAAACCACCACCTCCACGTCCTCTTCCTCCACGGCCACCACCACCACCACCACGTCCACGTGGGGCACCTCCTCCTCTTCCACCACCTCCACGGCCACTCCCTCGGCCACCACCTGCTCCTCCACCTCTTCCTCCTTTAAATCCACCTCCAAATCCACCGCCACCCCCTCCTCTACCTCCTCCTCCACCTCTACCTCCTCTAAATCCACCACCTCCGCCGCCACCTGGCGAAAACCCTATAATTTAACAAATTTCATTAAATAAATAATTGACAAAAATATTTTCAGACGTAGAAGAGAAGATAAGCGAAGATAGGTTAGAATACTGTACAGACGTAAACATGAAATTAGTATTAATCTGATTTAATAATCCATATATTTAAATAAAAAATGAATTAATATACTTAAATAAAGTTGTACATACTATAGAATTAACACAAATGCACCATATCGGCACAAAATAAATAATCATTTATATGTTAGGTTACAAAAAGTTTTATTTTATCGCTGAATATCTTACATCTTTGAATATCTCTATACAAATAAAATATAAATATGCTTTATTAAAGTAGCTATTAATTACCTGGTTTTCCCATTTTAAGTTATAATATCTAAATATTAATATTTAGTATATTACAACTCAACTCCCCATACACGTGTTTCAAAGACGCTAAATTCTTACGGAAACGATGGAAACTCTTCACACATCTTCCGGTTTAGACCGGTAATCGCATTTAATTTATATCGATAGGTATAGATCGATTATTAGATCAAAATTGATGCTCAAAAAATTTTTATTTAATGGAACATTTAATTCATTACTATATAGTTAATTTCAAAATTATTTATAATTTTTATCATGAATATTATATATATATAAATAGCGCGAGAAATGCTGCAGCTATACCGCAGTTCACCAGAGTCCATAACTGCGACGCGCAGGTTGGAAGATGGTGGGGGAACGCAGCGAACTCTCGCCAATCAGGGCGAAGATGCGCACTGGAGAAGCGCGAAGAACGAAAACTGGTCTTTTCGCAGTTATGGACTCTGGTGAACTGCGGTATAGATGACAGCGTCTTGGCAATTCTTTACTCTCTTTACTTACTCTATTACTCTCTTTATTTTTGTGTCACATCCTGCTATACCAACTAACTAATCGTTAATACTTAGTTAGTATAGCAGGATGTGACACAAAAATGGTAAAGAGACTTTAGAGTTTTCAAGACTCATTAGGGGTTCATCTGAGAGCCCCTGTGGCTCGTGGGCTTAGAATACGGCCACGGTATCCCCTGCCTGTCGTAAGAGGCGACTAAAAGGGGCCACACTAACACATACACACACGTACACACACACACACCGGCCACGATAACAGTATGGAGAGATAAGTTTACAGAAGTAAAAGTATGGAAAAAAAAGGAGAAATTAAAAAATGCGCGGGGTTTGGGGTTAGCAGTGCTGCCATCCAATGCGCGTGGACGATAGTGTTCGTTGGGCAACATGGGGGCAGATAAGCCCCCATAAAGCGCCGGCCCCTGTAGGGGCGAAATTAGTGATAGTGATAGAGGGGTTCATCTGGGGTTGTCTGGGACCCCTTAAATCATGACTCCTCGAAAACAAACGCACGTCTAGTCTTCTACGTCTGTAGTCATTGTTTCAATGGCAAGGGAAAACGTCATTTTGACAGAATGGCAGAAAGTTTAGAAAGTCAGGTGCAGTTTTTGTTAAATATGTATTTCTGCTTATTTTACAAAAATGGAAGATTGTGCATCCATTGAATCCCAAAAAGACGGGAAACAAAGAATGATATCATAAACAGTTCTCTTTTATACAATTGAAAAGAAACTGGATTTCATTAAAGGAAGTATATTACAAAGTTTCGAATTGCCGTCAAGGTGAACGATTACGAAAATTGTACGTGTGGTGTTTGCAAATGCATCGTTAATTTTACATAAGGTTCCTGACCGTAGTACGGTACAGATGTGATGGAGGATTACAAATTTCTCTTTAAAGTTGTGCTTGTTGGAAATGCAGGCGTCGGCAAGACTTGCCTCGTGCGCAGATTTACCCAGGTGTATATACATGCATACATAATATATTATTAGATAGTTTATATCATTTATTATTGTAAATATACAATAAACTTTTTATAACAAGTGTTGTTATCAGGTGTAGTCTTTTTTACAAGTAGTTTCATGTTTTCATGTTATTCTAATTGTTTGTTCAAACTATTGGTTAACAAAAATTGTATATTACTGTTACATATTATTAATTCTCAATTATTTTCCTTTTTTCTAGGGGTTATTTCCACCTGGTCAAGGTGCAACAATAGGTGTTGATTTTATGATTAAAACTGTAGAAGTAGAAAATGAGAAAGTTAAGGTATGCATATGCTGTAATGCATTATGATTCATTCAGTGTATATAGAAATACTTTTTGGAATAATTTTATACTATATATAATAAGTATTGGTTTTCTTGTAGCTCCAAATTTGGGATACTGCTGGACAAGAAAGATTTCGTTCAATAACACAAAGTTATTATAGGTCAGCTCATGCTTTGATTTTAGTTTATGATATTTCTTGTCAACCTACTTTTGATTGTTTACCAGATTGGTTAAGAGAAATTGAAGAATATGCAAGTAATAAAGTTCTTAGGATATTAGTAGGTAAGTCTTCAGTTATATCATTAATAATGTATAATATTAATATTTAATTGATTTATTAGGTAATAAAATAGATCGGGAAGACAGAGAAATACCAACACACGTAGGAGAAGATTTTGCACAAAGACATGGAATGTACTTCTTGGAAACTTCTGCTAAAGAAGCGGAAAACGTAGAACGTTTATTCATGGAAATAGCAGCTGAGCTCATGGAGGTAATTAGATAATATATCATTGTACAAAATTATTTAAAGCTTTTTTCTATATTTAAATTGGTTTTTTATTTCAGCAAGCACGTAGTAAAGAACTACCTAGATATGAAACAAATACAACCTCAATAAATGGTAAAACAACATCAATTGGTGATACAAGTAACTGTGGTTGTAGTAGACTTTCTTAAGTAGTTTTTATATATATTATTAAGTCATTCACCAAACACATAACTTCAGTTGCTAAATATGTATGTAGGATATTATCATAGTTTTTATAGAATATGAAAGTTAAATACAATATTAGTCAATCTTCTATAACAAAAAAATCTAATACTAGAACATCTTTGATATTATATGTTAGTATCTAGTGTTATACCATGCAGATTATATTGATAATTCTGTTGGAAAAGGTATTGAATACTTAAAATTGAAATGAATTTTAAGTATGTTGATAAATATTTATTTACAAATACGTTTTAACGAGATTAAAGAAATTTTTTTGTTGTTCTTTATAATTGCTCTATTGAAATAACATAAGTTGATGACCTATATTTGGGCATTTAATGCTATTTTCATAAATAGAATTCTGAGATATTTTTTGTTATGTCAGAAAGTACAAATAAATATTTCGTATTTGGTGACTGGATGTGAAGTCATTACGAATATAAGATTTTTACTAAAAAATTGTAAGCCTAATGTTGTTCAGGATTTTTTCAACAATTTTATTACAATGCTATGAAAATCAACTGACTTTTGATATTAAAAAGTAGACAGTTCTGTATGTTTACAATATATATATAGAAATTAATGAAAATGGTAACCTTACACTTCAATCATTATTGCTTATTACAATAAGCTTGTAAGATTTTCAAAATCTTACAGTTGCATTTACATAGCCAAAGTTTTGTTGTATTTTTTAAGATTTTATCTGAATCTTAAAAAAGCGATAATTAATGTTTATTCCGTCTATGTATTGTTTAATGTTATATTTTATAGATCTTTTATTTATATTTATGAAACAAGAGATATTATATTTATTATTCGCATCATTGTATTAATAACATAATTTTCTTAGCACATCACTCTAGTCTTTATACATACCTTTTTATACTTTAAGTATAGAAAATGAACTACAAATTACACTTCTTCGTATTGTGTTGTATTTCTATTATTGTGCAGTGAGTATTTTCTATTTTTACGTTTATTTTTCTACGAAAATAATTATATGCACGCTATATGATTGTTTTCAATAAATTTTATTTTGTGCAATGATTCTAATAATGAACAGTTACGAAATAGAATTACATGTAGATATTCTGTTTAAATACAGTGTTTTAAAGTCTTTATTTATACTTTAGATCGTTTGAACTTCAATTGTCTTTGTGCAAGTTTTATGTAATTTTTAGCTAGTGCTGAAAATTACACTATATTTCTGTTACTTTAAATACATACGTAATGACATATATTGTATTACATTATAGTGATTGTGATTCTTGTATAATTATATTGTTCTAACAAAGAATGGAGCTTCAAGTTGCCGTCATTGTGCAATATTTTATTGTTAATAATGTATACGTTTTAAACTATATACAACAGGAACAAAAATTTGTAATAAAATTACACTGATAAAAACATATCAGTTTGTGTATAGATAAAAGGATAACTATAAAATGCAGTACCTTTAATTTTGTCAACTTATCACGATAATATACATTACAAAAGGTATTAAATCTATATACTGTTTAATTCTTTATTTTAAACGATAGAGTTAATATCGTAAAATATAAAAATTTTAAGCATGTTACCGTAAGTGATACACAATTTAATTTCAGTTAAAAATATTTATTATCATTCCCTTCCACATGTTTATTTAATACCCTATATATACATAATGTAAATTGTAATATGTTAGTAATTGACTATAAAAATGAAAACTACTTTAAGAAACAAGCTTTTTCTAAATTAGCAAAATTTTTAATATTTTTTATTACGTTTATTGTAAAATTTTCTGGATTTATTTAATGATATTCAGTATAAATAAATAAATAAATTATAAGGTGTTATTAGATTATACATATCCCTTTCCAATATTACCTTTCTTAAAAAAAATTATATCATTACATAAATCTAGTAAGTACATATTTTTATAATACATAATTAGTTTAACGAAATATCATTTTACGATACATATTCGAAAAAATCACTTAATTTTACTTGTTGAAGAGACAAGTCAAGCAACTGTTTTTGAATCGACACATTTTCAGCATCTGGATGAGAAGGACTAGAAATACAATTGTTAATGTATATACCACCCTTATCTTCTATTGCTTTGTTCACAGCTGCATAGGCAACAGGAGTGGCTCCTTCTTTAGGATTCTAAAAGAATATTTATTATGATTGCAATTGTTTAATAAGTACTTTCAAATATTTACAATGTTACTCACCTTAAGAATATATTGAATAATTGATCTAAAGTGCCAAAGATAAGAATTTACAAAAAGTTCTGTATTTACTATACCAGGATGTACAGTATAAACTTGTACATGATATTGTTTTGCTTTTAAAATATTTTGCAACCATTTGGTAAATACTACTTGTGCCAGTTTACTTTGTGAATATGCGTTCATACTGATAAATCTATTCCTGTTTAAATAAAGAACTTACATAAATATATACACATAAATTACAATATATTACAATAATACAGTACTTGTTATTAATATCATTGAAGTTAATTTTTCCCAAAAGATGAGCACAGGAGGTGACATTAACAATTCTACTTGATTGTTGTGGAAGTCCACCAGCTTTTAATAGTGGTAATAAAAGAGCTGTTAATAAAAAGTGAGATAAATAATTTACACCCCATTGCTGCTCAAATCCTTCTACTGTTTCATCATATGGGTGAAACATGATACCAGCTAAATGTAATAAAGTAAGATTAGAATTTAGTAATTCCTTTTACAATACATAAAATTATAAACTTTAAAGCATGTTTTACCATTATTGACCAGAACATGAATTTGTTTATAATCTCTTTTTATTTCTAAAGCAAACTGTTTTACAGAGTCTAATGAGGCATTATCAAGTTTATATACTTTTGCTTGTCCACTTTTAACACCAGATTCTCTAATCTGAAGAATAACTTTTTCACCAGCTGAAGGTGTTCTACAAGCTGAAAAATATATTTTAAAAATCCTTATAAAATATTTTAAAAAGCAAGTTTTACAGATAGACAGAACTTAAATAGTTTTCAGAAACTTAAACATACCAATTAATACTTCCATATCAAGTTCTAAAAGCATTTTCACTACTTCAACTCCAAGTCCTCTAGAACCTCCTGTTATGATAGCTATTCTTCCTGTTTGAAGTGAGCAATCTCAAAACAAGAAAAATTTGTATTTACCTTTATTGCTTTTTTTATTAAATTTATTTTCATATTTTCAACAATATTTTCATACATATATGTTTCTCTTTTCTTATTTTAATGTAACAGTAATCATAAATTATGTATACATATACAAATTACTGAAGTTACAAATTACTGTAATTTGTATTGTTCCTATTCTATGTTAAATACACTATATAAGGCATTAATATTTCATTAGAATTTTTTAACTACATTAGCATGCATTAACTTTGAAAACAAACTGAAGACTGTATGCAATACATTTAATTTTAGCATTATTTTTTTTTTAATTCCTTACACAAAAGGAAAAGAGAAATCGTGATAGTAGCGCGTGACACAATTTTCAAAATTTCTAACACGTCAAACATTCTCAAAAAGTATTAAAGAAATAAAAAGGTATTGAAGTGCTTACCATTTTTATTATTTTTTCTATTTACCAAATCGAAAATAATTTCTTTAACAGCTAATAAACCATACTCTATATGTAGAATACATGTTTCAAGCAAAACAGGCCAATTTTCTCGAGAAGAACGATATATGAATGCACTCGCAATTACAGCAAATATTGAGCCGATGAACAACATTTTCCTGAATTTAAGTTATTTTAATTATACAAATCATTAAATTTAACAATTTGCAGGAACACATTGAGTGCTATGTTAAAGCAGCGAATGTGAATAAAGAACTGTAAAGAACTGATGATGTTAAAATACTTTTTATCCCCATCCACTCTTGAGCTACTTTTCATATGTAGGTATGTTTATCGAGGAAAACTTCTGCGTTATACTGTTCCACACTTGTTTTTCGCAGCTTTTAACATTATCTTTTTTTATTATAATACGTCAATAAAGTATAAAAATCATTTTTAGGAAAGTCATCAACAAATTATATATATAATTATAATACTTAATTATTCTTGGGCTAAGGAAAAGAAACTTAATGAATATTTAATAATATACAAAGTACTCAAAATTTAAATCAATCAGTTTCGGTTAAACTAACTGAAAATTGAAATTCAATATTTAATAATTTATAATAAAACATTATATTTATGTAAAATTTACAAGTCACATTCTATTTGAAGAATGTTTATATAAGCAAAGTTCACACAAGGATACACGTGGAATAAAAATGGTATTTAATTACGTATGTTTTGCAATTGCATATACATTAACTTTTTTAATTGCTAATTATTCATTGTATTACAACAAAAAATATATAAGCGCGTAGTACTGTAGTATAAAATGGATACGCAGGAAAAATTTGTATTACATAGATGTTCTTAAATTAATAATATATCCTTATAATAAAAAATACTGAATTACAGATTTATACGTTTTGGGCTAAGTAAGTAAGTAATAGTAGTCTCTCGTCACACTTACATACATGAATCTAGCAATAATAAGGAATAAGGAAGGAATAATAAAATATGATTATTTCTAATTTTTCTTAGTATATTTTGTTTGTAAATCGTTTGTGATTGATTGTGAGTCTATTTTTAACGTTTGTGACAAATTAGTTCTTTTGTAATTAGCAATTTTATTTCAATCATGATGTGAGCCGAAACTTTTTAGTAATTTTTTATAATAAACAGATTTTGTGATAACTGATAACTGTAATAGATTGGAAATCGTTTGTGATTTACAAATATATCATTTTCATTGTTTGTCAATGAATAATTTCTTAATTATTTACAAGTTTGTTATATAATAAATAATTGTAGTGCGCACGCGCTACAGATATGGTCGTACCCATCACTACCTCGAACAAGTGAGTTTCACGATTTGTTCGTTTTTAGGTCTTATATTTCGCTAGATCCGGTCGTACCCATTACTATTCCGAACAAGTGAGTTTCACGATTTGTTCGTTTTTAGGTCTTATATTTTGCTATTTGCTTTGGGGTCCCTGGCACCCCAGATGCCAAAATGTCGGTATGCAAACAGCGTCACCAGTGCTTCGGGGTTCCTGACACCCCAAGATGATATCACGTCGGGATTCAGAGATAGTCACTAGTGCTTCGGGGTCCCTGGCACCCCAGATGCTATATTAGTGGTATGCAAAGATACTCGACGGCGTTACGGGGTCCTTAATACCGCTATACAGGGTGTCCCAGAACTGGGGTAGGAACGGAAGAGGGATGATTGATGAGGTCATTCTAAATAACTTTTTCCTTTGCCAAAATGTTGGTTAAGGCTTCGTTTTCGAGTTATTAACGAAAAACACTGGCCATCCAGAGCGCGCCGTTAGCGCGGGCCGAATCACGAGAATGTTGGGTATGTTCCGCGTGGTCGTGATCAAGTGCCTCGGCACTACGTCGGGATGATGGGATTCGTTGAGTAGCAGTTGCATCGGATAATGAATAAAAAAAAGAAAAGAATAATTGTATCGAATTATTGATTACTCATGAACAACGAATCCTATTACACCGACGTGGTGCCGATGCACTTGATCACGACCGCGCGGAACATACCCAACACTCTCGTGGTTCGGCCCGCGCTAACGGCGCGCTCTGATTGGCCAGTGTTTTTCGATAATAACTCGAAAACGAAGCCTTAACCAACATTTTGGCAAAGGAAAAAGTTGTTTAGAATGACCTCACCAATCATCCCTCTTCCGTTCCTACCCCAGTTCTGGGACACCCTGTATAAAATCAGGTCGGTACGCAGAGGGCGTCATTGGCGCATAGGAGTCCCTAACACCCCTGGATAATATCAGATCCGTATGAAGAGGGCACAAGTTTAATTTTTTTCCAGAGTTTATTTAATTTACTTCATTTATTTCTTTTTGTTCATTAAATAAGCTCATCGAAGGGGAATAACATTTATGATTATATTCCTCTTCTGGGTCTCAGCCGAGGACCCCATTTATTTTACTTTTTCCAGTTATTTATATAATTTTATCTCTGATTACAAGCCAAGGCTATCTCAATATCCCTTACATCCCTGCATTCCTTACATTCCTGCAACTCTTAAACACGCTTTCTTTTTCTTTTTAACGTGATGGAAATCTTCAGAAAGACACCTTCAGTCCCCCTGGGGAGGGGCCGGAGGTAGTGTGGGATTTTTACCCACTAAAACCACCACGGTCGCCTGCACTAGGGCGGAAGGGAGGGTCCTTTGACCCACCGTCATGTGCCAAACTCCACCGACATCGGGGGCCACACCCGATGCCGGCACTCCACGGGCCACGTGCAGTGGAGACCGGAGCCCCAGCCCCGGACTCCTGCTGGATTTCTTTACATCCCTCGTTTCGTTACATCTCCGCATCCCTTACATTCCTGCATTCTTTACATCCCTCGTTTCGTTACATCGCCGCATCCCTTACATTCCTGCATTCTTTTCATTCCTACATTCCTTACATCTCTTCATCCCTTAAATCCCTACACTCTTTTCATCCCTACATTGTTTTCATCCCTACATTCCTTACATCGCTTCATCCCTTACATCCCTACATTCCTTGCATCACTGCATCCCTTATAATAAATATATTATAAAGACCGCTTCGAGTAAAGGTAAGTAAAGGTAAGTCGAAATTTTAGCGAAATTCTCGAAAAAATACCGCTCCCTAGCGGCAAAAATTTAAACTAAAATGCCGATGTCCAATCAGCGCCCTCTGGTGGCGAAAAAGGGAACTAAAGCATGCGCTATTTCTGCCCCCTGGCGGCAAAAATGTGAACTAAAATTTCGATGTCGAATCAGCGCCCCCTGGCAACGGAAAAAGGAACTAAAGCTTGCTCCATTTTTGGCCCCCTGGCGGCAAAAATGTGAACTAACATTTCGACATCGAACCAGCGTCCTCTGGCGGCGAAAAGGGGAACTAAAGCGTGCACGATTTCTGGCCCTCTGGCGGCAAAAATGTGGACTAAAATTTCGATGTCGAACCAGCGCCCTCTGGTGGCGAAAAAAGGAACTAAATTTGTATAATATCGCAGGCCTTATTGCCGCAAAAATTTCAACTCAATTTCAGGGAGGTACTGGGATGTATGGAATGCAGGAATATAAATGATACAAGGATGTAAAGGATACATCCATGTAAGGGATGCAGGGATGTAAGGGAAGCAGAGGTGTAAGGGATGCAGAGATGTAAGGGATGAAGAGATGTAAGGAATGTCGGGATGTAAGGAATGCAGGGATATAAGGGATGAAGCTATGTAAGGAATTTGGGGATGGAAAGAATGTATGGATGAAAAGAAAGTAGGGATGAAGAGAATGTAGAGATGAAAAGAATGTAGGGCTGAAGAGAATGTAGGAATAAAAAGAATGTAGGGATGAAAAGAATGTATGGATGAAAAGAATGTAGCGATGAAGAGAATGCAGGGATCTCCAAAAATGTTCTTATGTAGTTCACTAAAATGTCGATAGGGTACGACACTTAATAAATTATTTGCACCATCTAGTAGAGAAATAAGAAAACTTGAAAACGAAACTCTAGAGTAATTATTAACCTACCTGGGAAAATTATACGATACGTAGGTAATAAATTTGCGTAGATGATTTAGCTTACTGAATTCATAAAGACACATATCCGTACGAGCGTTTCTAGAAACTCAAATTTTGTATTAAATAAATCAAGATCTGATCTACCATAATATAAAGTAAGTCTATTTGAAATCATTGGAGTTGTTAATAATTCATGAATTGTATTTCATTTGTAAATAGAGTTATTGAACATTTGAATTGAAAAAGTAGGCTAACTGTTTCGTAAAAACATAATTTTAGTGAAACTTAACAATTGATACAGTTAAAATTATCATTAAATTTTGCTGAAATCTTAATGGAATTAATGAACTTACATTATTTAATTGTATGATACTTCCAAATTATTTGCTTTCACTTTAGAAAAGACGTCGCGATTTGCATTTGACATGTTTGTGAAAGTTTTATAATGTAAAAATCAAACGTAACTGAATGTTTGCTTCAGGATGGCAGATACTTCAAGTACAATGGGCGATAATTCACCACAAGTAGAGAAAGGATGGATGGCTTTGCGGCAACATATTATTGACAATAAAATTAAAGTTGGATTATGGATTACAAGACTTTTCACTATTATATTTACTATTGGTTATATCATTCCTATATTTGGGTATGTTGTTTTACATCATGTATTTTTATAAGTTTAAGAATTTAACTTTATATTTTATACCTTTCAGCAATTCTTATAATATTTATTATAAAGTTTTAATGAGTAATGCAGCAACTAGTGCATTACGTCTTCATCAAAGGGTACCACGTGTTCAACTTAATAGGCAATTTTTGGAACATTTATTTCTTGAAGATTCCTGTCATTATTTATTTTATTCTTTGATATTTTTATATGCAGCTCCAGTTACATGTATCCTTTTTACTTCATATTATATAGGATAGTAGAGTATTTTTAACATATTATAGAATTATGCTTTTATAAATATTTTTCCTAAACTATTAATTAGTGGTGTTAACTCCTATATTTTTATTTGCACTGATACATTTTGCTAGTTATTCTCTTACATTAATTGATGTAAGTAAAAAAATTCCATATAAAAATGCTGTATCATGTAATACCAATGGAATGTAATAATACACCCAGTCATATAATGGCAACAAACAATAATTTATCTTTTTTTAATTAAGTGTTTAGGACAGAATAGTTGGTGGGGAGCACGACTTTTAATATCCTTAGTTGAGTTTCAATCACGGAATATTTTACGCATCTGCGCATTGTCGGAAATAGTTATTTTGCCACTCACAGTTTTTCTTGTATTCACGTATGTATTTCTACTTATTAATTTTGTAAAGCTAACTTTTAAACATAATGTACAAATTTTTTTTTTTACAGGGGTCGTGCCGGTTTATTAACACCATTTATTTACTTTCAATTTTTAAAATTACGTCTGGCATCACAGAGAAATCCATTTACCCGCAATGTTTTCTATGAACTTAGAAATGGACTGAGTTCAGTTTCAAGAAAACCGGCGGTCCCAATTATAGTGCGACGGATAATTGAAGGTTTACTATCACTTACTCAACAAATGGCTCCAGTTCGTCAATAATTTGATATTTTAAACATATACGTTAAGTTTTCAAAATAAATTTCCTAGGGTACTAGGGTCCATATAATTTCATATGATTGATGGAGTGGAAATGTTGAAAGTAACCGAAAGTTACAGTTAATTAAATGGTGTATGCTAATAATCTAAGTATAAGTTATAAAAATCTCAATTGATGTCAGTATTCATTTACGAATATTATGAATGATAAATGACATTTTGAAAATATTTCATACAACTTATTATTAGACTAGATTTAGAATTTATTTACTACATAGCAAAACACTTGTACAATTGAATTGTGTAATTGCATTTTTAATGTTTTGTAATACATAATGTCGATTTGTAATAAGATTTTAACTACATCTTTCTAAATTACTATAAATGTGCATATGACACAAGCTCACCATTAGAATTTATTAAAATCTTCTGTTTGTTTCCTTTTTTTTTAAATTATTATTGTGATGTACCTCTTCACCGTTTGAACAACTGTTCACCTGTAAAATAAATTAATATCATATATACAATGAGGAATATAGGAATATTGGTTAATGTGTATTATGTCTCACAGTTGGATATATTTTGGTATTGTTCAAAAATGTGTTGTCATCTATATTTATGCAATCTACGGTTCTTTAGAAATTAATCAATATGTTAAACATTTAATGTTTGATAAATCGTTCTATTATTTGATGTAAATATGAGTTGTTCTATAGAGTTTATAGTAAAACAGCATTTAGATATGTGCGTTTAGTTCATCTCAAAAAGTCAGTTATCTGGTCTTTAAAAAATATTTTACTGCGTTTATTGTAAATGAATTTTACTCATAATGTACAGTGTGTTCGGTTACGGGTGGGCATGCTTTGACAGGATAGCAGCTGGGTGGCCGCGAACAATTATTCTGCATTGCATCGGTAATATAGTAAACGTAACTTCGATCAAGCTCATTAATAATTCAAAAAATTAAACTTTAACAATAGGTTTGGTAAAACAAAATGTTGTTCAGAATTATCCTGGCTACTGCCTCCTTAAAGCATGTCCATCAGGAGCCGAACATCTTTATATAGAAAAATGATTAAATATAATATATGAAGTTTTGGTAAATAAAAATATGAAAACATTTCTTTGTTGTGATTATGAAACATTACATGACACAATATCATGTTCTCATGATATTGATATTGAAAGGAAAAATAAAAAATCTTTCCTTTTAAAAGTTTATTTTCATTTGTATATAAATTACACCGCAATTGGTGTTGGCTGTGGTAGATCTTTCGATGCTTTCACTTCAGATGTTGGTTGTGAAGGGAATATTTCATCTTTTGGTTCAACAATTGAAACAGAGTCTGGCAGAGGTTTCTTCGGACCTGTTTTGCCTTGAGGATCATATGGGAGCATAATTTTTACTTTGATACCAAGCACACCTGAGAAAGAATAATTTAAATTAAAAACAATTTTGGCTTTTGTTTATTTTTGTATGATTTTGTTAACTATACCTTGTCTAAGAAGTACATGACGTGTTGCAGTATTAACATATTCATTGGTAGGTTCACCAGAGTGAATCATCAATCCATCAACAAATTTCATTGATTTTGCTCTCTGTCCACGCAGTTTACCACTGACAACAACTTCACAACCCTTTGCTCCTGATTCCATAATAAAACGGAGAACTCCATAGCAAGCCCTAAAATTATGTACAAATATTATAATCAGCAAGCTATATCATTAACCAATATAAGTCTTTAAACGAACCTTCGAACAGCAAGACCTCCAATTAATTTAAAACGTAGGGATTCTGCTTGAGCAATAGCACATAGTCCACGAGTTGCAACTTTCTCTGCATACAATTCAATATTTTGTGTTTCTTTGAAATTGAATCGTTTCTGTACAACAGAAGTTAATTCTCGGATTCTACGACCTTTTTCTCCAAGAACACTTTGTGTATGAGTGGCCAGCAAAATAATTTCGGTACGGTGAGGAGTGACACGTACTTCCACTCCTGAATATCCATCTTCTGAGAGCTCACGAGTTAAGAACTCATTTAACTCAGCTTTGAAGACACCATCTCCAACGAACTGAAAATCAAATTATTAACCATCTTATTAACCATAAATCAGTTTTTTAATCATTTACAAGTTAAGCTAAAAAAGCGTATTTGTTGATATGAGTGAACTAAAAACAAACGTAAGATATAATTACAGCTCTTGAATATATTTAACTTTATTTAATAATAATTATAAATTATTTCATTATAAATAAAAACGGATATTTTAAAACGTTTATTATATACGAAGTACAGCCAAGTATGAAAACAGCTGAAAGCATCCATGTCATCTACAGTTTTCACGTGTCATATACGCTTATTTTCTGTCAAAATAATCTTTCTTTTGGTTTTATTACTATGACGAATGTCATATTTTTGCAAATCATTGATCGTGGATGATTAAAATTCACAAACCTTCCTCTTCTTTGAGATAGAACGATTGTCCATGTTTTATGCTGGCGCTACAAGAGGAATCAACAATCCAAAAGACTTAACTGGAAGCGGAAACAGAATAACTTGCCTACAGTACAGATAGAGTCAAAATAATACTTTAGATACAATAATATTGATTAAAATCTTAAATTTGCATTTATTTGTTTATAAAAATTGACTGTTATTTTTCTAAAAAAGAAATGATGTAAATTAAAATATTCTAAGCCTAATAAATTACTTTATTTATCTAAATAGAGGTTAGGAGAAGAGATGGCGCTTTTTTGATAAGATGATGCCATCCGATGTTGTTGAAGAGAACTATAATTCCATTTATTTTTTGCGCTCCCGATCGGCGAAATCGAAAAGCTCATTTTTAGCACAATACGGTAGATGGCCCCACATGTTTTTTCGCTGTTGGGGTCTGTTTGTAGTATTATACCCAGTCCAGTCCCCTTGACCCTGTGCTGTTTAGTTTGTTGGTGCTCTGTATAGTACTTGTTAAAATAGAGTGGAAAGACAGCTTCCGTGAGGACGTATCAAATATATAATTAAAAATAAATTAAGTTAAATTTAAATTGTTTTTTACCGACCGCTGGAAGACGACCGGCAACATTTTTGTATCTTATTTTTCGAATCACCAAAAATCCTCTTCACAAATATTGTTTTTATCTAAAATAAAGCTATCTGCAAAGTTTCAGTCAAATCCGATTCGGCAGGTTTTCGAAAGTTTAGCTCAAACACCGACGAGAAACTACTAATCTCTCGTCGGTGGCCCAAACAAGTAATGAATCGAGTACAAATTATAGCAAATTCTGTCAGAATATATTTGTTACATTTTATACGAATAGTTACACAGATAATAGAGTAGTTCATGAATTATATAATAACTGTTCGAAGGATACTTAGATACCCCAACGATGACTTAAGAATCTATAACGATAAGATGATAATTAATGACTAATTGCTAGTAATATAATATGTAAGTTATCAATAAAATATTTGTGGAAACATACGCTTACAAAAGTAGACAAGGATAAATCAACTACACCGCCAGCGCTAAGTTTTGCTGGATTATTTGATATAGCTATGATCAAGACAAGTCCGTGTATTGTTTTAGTTGGTAACCGGTACCATTCGATCTTAAAACAGGATGTTCCAACGCTACTACTCTATGATGTACAAAAATAAGTAATCGAATAATAAATAAAACAACTTCTCCGCCCAAATAATAATAATGTTGATGGATAATTTCAAAGATTAAAAAAGATGTACCTTTTCCATTATGAGCTCGCCAATGTAGCATAATATGAATATATTAAACGTTAGAGATATCAGTAGCATCGTATATGTCGTAAGTCCAATTATGTTCCTTTGCCTCCAATCCTAAAGGGAACGAAAATATACATTGAACTTATTAAATCATGAAAGAATTTCGGACTTCAACGCACCATTATACAGTAATATTCGAGCAAGCATATCAACAATGTAGAGCCAACAAACTCCGAAAAGCACACTTCTTGCAAAATACTTTCTACCACTGCAGAAAATCTGCAAACCATCGTCAATAATTAATCATCTTTATTAAAGAAATATGTAAATTGTACCTCAAGATTCGTAGATGATGTTCAACGATCTCTATCAATCTTTTGTTTAGATCAACATTCCTTTTGGCCATTTTACCATCAACGAGATCGTTCAAACGAGACAGGACGATGTCGATTTGTCCACAAGCGTGGGTTGTGAAAAGTGCAGCTAATCCACATGTACCAGCTGTCACCGAATAAATAACGTATCCGCACATACAGTGCACGATGTACACCAATTCGTAAATAGGACTTTTTTGGACATCGTAGAGAGCACTGTATGTTGGATAGACTAATGGTTTGATTGTACGATTATTTTGATCGACGAACGTTCCTATCGCATATTGCATGATGGTATGATAAATGGTACCACCGCTGTACATGAATATGATACAGAGTATCGTCAGGTTACGACCAGTTTTCCCATATTTCAGCATCATTTCGCGGTTCCTGTGAAATTCCACCTGCCACATTCGGTTTCCGGTTTGTCTGATTTACGTAGGGAGGTTCCTTTAGAACGCTGAGGATACTGACCTGTTTCCAATCGGTTTGCATCTGTTCGATACATTTCTCAATCTTTGGTTTGCGTATAGTGAGAACCCAGTATTTCAACAGCGAAATCAAACAGAAGATGAGGAAGCCGAAGAGCTTCAATATTATCAACGTATCCTTTTCCTCGTAGACGATGTGCAGGATGAACGGTATTATAGCGAAGAAGAATACCAAGTTGCTGAGTCCGAATGCGATTTCCGACAAAAATCTCTTGCGACCTTTTAACGATGGCCAAATACCGAGGGACGCTAGGATCCATTTGTTGTGGTTTGTTGCATAAACGATATCGCTCTCGTAATTTTGATTTTGCGAAGTGCAATCGTACTGATCTTGAACGATGAGATGCATACTCGATGACAGTTCAGAAACGACTGTTCACGGGACATGGGACACATTGATTGAAAGGTTATCGAGCTGGTGGTTGTGATATTGTGTGCGTGTATCCCCTTTGATTGTGGTCAGATCGATTACCATTCTCAGACGAGTAAATGTATGAAATTATAACAGAAGGTAACCATAGATTCTATAGAATGGTACTTCGAGCAAGAGGGTGCACATAAGACATAGTAGCGCACGATGATTAAGCTTTATTGCAGTTTGAAACATGTATTATATTTTCGTACGCGTTTTATTTGTAGTTTCTTTGTATTTATTTTTTGAGGGTGTAAGTGTGATTAAGTGTATCACGTAAATTGTGTATTACAATGTCATTTAAGTGTCAAAGTCTTAATTCAGGATGATAAGACACATTTAGCTTTGAAGAAATGATATGTAAAAAATTTAATGAATTCATCTGGATTAATTACTGTCTGTAACATAAATTCCCACGTGGGGTGGATTGTTAATTTATTATTTGTTGATGAGAATAGAGTTAGAATAAAAAATTTGAAATCCATCATCAGTCTGTAACTGTTCGAAGTAAATTCATGTAAACTACAGATGTTTTCACTACCTGAAATTTATTTAATATCAAATGTTTGACTGCCTATTTTAAGGTAAAATATGATTTTCACTTACAACGGTGAACGTGTTCAATGATAACTCGATTACTTTCTCAGCGGTCAATTTTGGTGGATTTTGCGATATGACGTTTAGCAAGATGAGATCGTGAGCTTTCTTTGCAGGTAGATTGTACCAATCAATTTCATAGGAGAGAGTACCGATTTGACTACACTGAAGAAATGATTATGTCTATTATAATAGTACCTGATTTCAATTTTAAAGGGACCTAATTATCTGTGACATTTTTGTAAGTACCTGTTCAGTTAAAACCTCCCCTATATAGCAGAATATAAATATATTAAAAGTGAAGGAAATTAACAAAGTGAGATACGTCATTACCTTCACCATATCGCCTGCTCTCCACGACTAAAAGTATGATAACATAGACACAAATTATTTTTATAAATAGTTATTAAAATAATCATTTACCATTATACAGTAATACTCTAGCATGCACATAATCATCGTGCATTCCACAACTTCCGTTAGACAAATCTCTTTCAAAGCTTCCTGAACGATCTTCGAGAACCTGAAATTCAACCTAAGTTTCTCTATTCCATCATTATCATTTCCCATCTCTTACCTCAAAATCTCTACGTGATTATAAACGATAGTGGCCAAAAAGTTACGATGACCATCTTTCTCCGGTTTCTCGTTCGTCAACCCTTCCAACCTTTTTAATTGTATCTGAATTTGTCCAGATATATGTGTAATAAATATTGCAAGCAAACTGTATGCACCAGTAGTAACTGTATACATAATCATTGCAGTAACAAAGTGAATGCAGAACACGATCTCGTATGCTGGAGTAGATTGAGAGTTGAAGAACGCATCGTAACCAGGATAAGCCAATGGTTTGATAGTGGCGTTGTTTCGTCTTTTGTCTTTAGATAAAAATTGCATTATGGTGTGATACGATATACCACCGCTAAACAGGAAAATAGCGCAGAGAGTGATGAGATTTCTGCTAAACGCTGAGCACTTCAACATGATGGAACGATGAGTTTGATTTTGCACCGTTCTCCAGTCTCGTTCTACATGCTCGATGCAGCGTTCAATGTCTGTCCTTTTTAGGATAAGACAAATATACTTAATCGTGGACGATAGACAGAAGCCGACTGGACCAAACAGTCCCACTTTTGTGCTGATGGATCCCTCGAAGAAGATGAAACGACCGGATGGAATCAGGATGAAGAGCAATACTGAATAGCAGAATGTTAACAGAGCTATGGAAACGAGCTGTTCTAATCTGGTAGCACGATTGTTGACGAGAGGCCATATGCCTATGGGTTTTAGAGCCCATTGGCACATCTGAAGAGCGTAATGTATGTCGGCTGAATAATAAGAATTTTTTTGAACAACGTCGAAAGATCGATCGTGCATCATGGCGATACTGGTGCACGCGATCGACTGAACGAAAGGGTTGAAAGTTTTAATACGGGTGTGTTAGTACGCAAGCGCCGCTTTTGTCTTTGATAATTACATGCGAACTTTGAAAAATACAAAGTATAGAAGCACAGACGGTTCGAATCGTTAATAATTACAGAGATGTTTTTTGCAAGTTGCGAATGGGAGAGGTCGAGTTGTAGGGGAAAGTAGAATAGTGAGCAGACATTGTTTGATCGGACGATGAGTATGTTGTTATAGTACTGCGATATTTGTGGTTTGTACGGCGTATATTATTATAAAATGCAAACCAATGTGTGTAAATGCAAACAAGTTCATACTTATCATGACTATATTATGTACAAATATTATAATCAGCAAGCTATATCATTAACCAATATAAGTCTTTAAACGAACCTTCGAACAGCAAGACCTCCAATTTCACGTGTAATTAATTAGACAATCAATTAGAATAAAATATGTCACTTACCTCGATGTTTCAACAGACTATTATATAAATTTTAAATCTTAATTTCTGATCAGAACTCGGTGATCGTCTGCAGCACATTCAGGTAAACTACCGACGATTTCAATATCTGCAAATTATTAGTGTCTCAATCGTTAAAAGTCTCGTATTTATATGTACAGTGAATCACGTACAACGCCAAACATGTTTAAAGACAGCTCAAAAATCTTGCCAGCCGTGAGTTTCGGTGGATATTTCGAAATGGCGAGCAACAGAACGATGTCACGCGCCTTTCTCGCCGGAAGATTGTACCATTCGGTTTCGTAAGAAGCGGACGCGACTTTGTTCCCCTGATACAATACTCATGTCTATTATGACAATGATTAAGTATCCTATGTTAAGGAATTGATGAATAATGAGATGAACAGGTGTGAATGAGTCCATGAGTATCTCGAGAGTACCTGTTGCAGAAGAAGCTCCCCCAAATAACAAAACATCAATATGACGAAGATAAAAGAAATCAAGAGAACCGCGTAAGTTAATATGGCGACTGAATCACTAGTTCCCCATTCCTGAAACATGTCAATGTTTTTACTTATTTCCCATACCATATTTGTAATTGTATCTGGGCTGTTTACCATTATGCAGTAGTACTCCACCAAACATATTAGCGTCGTAGACACTATCACTTCCATTAAGCATATTTCACCCAATGCTTTCTCAACGTTCTTGGTGAATCTATAAATGTTCATTGTCATTTAATACTAAATTTACCATTAGAATTATGCTAAGGTTTGTTTATGGTCAGTTCAAAGGAACTACAGTATAAGTGGTGGGGATGGTTAGGATCTCAGCAGGCGTTTATCCAACTTATACTGTACTGTATGTACAGTGCACCGATGAGATGTTGCGGAGGCTAAGGAATGACTCCTCGGTCTGTCCCGCTTAGTCCCAACGTCGTTACGCACCTACACCACTTGACTTTGCGGTGTGCAAGCGGCGGGTTTAGTATGTGTGAGCGTTTCGACCAATAACGCGCGACGGTCTAGAATGCGTGTGCATTAGGCGTGACTAGAAACCTCTGACCAATCGTACCCGCATTCCTTAGCTTCCGCAACATCTGAACGGTGCACTGTACACTTCCAACATTGGAAACCATCATTCCCAGGATGGGCAATGGAGAAATCTAGTAATGCTACAAAGCATTTTCAATGGGTGCTTCTTTGGTTGGCTCACATCTGTGGGGTAACCTCCAGGGGGCGGATCCCTTGTGTACTCGCTGGTACGCATGCTTTGACTCTGTCTCAGCCTAAGTTTGATATTCCTTTATTCTAAATCCCTAAATACCGTTCTTTTAACGTTTCTTTGAACTGATTAAAGTGTTTGTGATTGTACACCCAAGTGCAATGCAGATCTCAAGACAGTCTATAATTCAATATTCTCACCTTAATATCTCCGCGTGATCTCTTACAATAATCGCCAGACGAACTTCCTTAGGTTTCTCTAGCACCCCTCTATTCGTCAACTTTCCCAGCCGTAGTATTTGTATCTTCATCTGACCACAGGCATGACTGGTAAAAACAGTCGTCATGCTGTAGGCAGCCATGGTAATATTACCGGTCACCATTACGTAAAAACAATGCGTAAAGTAGACTGTTTCATAGGTAGGACTTTGTTGGACGTCGAAGAACGCCTCGTAGCCAGGATAAGTGAGCGGTCTGATGGTCACGTTCTCCACGTTTATCTTCGAAAGTAATGGCATGAACGTGTGGTAAGACAGGCCACCGGTATACAGAAACATTGCACATATGGTGATGAGATTGCGTCCCATGGTTATATATTTGATCATGACATCGCGATGATCTTGATCCTGCAACATCTTCCAGTCTCTTTCGATATGTCTGATGCATCGTGCAAATGCATGGCCCTTCAAACACAGATAAATGTATTTAATTAGCGATGTCGTACCGAACACGAGTGGACCGAGAAATTTAACCCTTGTATTTATGTCTTTCTCGTAGACCAAGACGTAATGGCCACATGGTACGATGACAAATAGTATAACGGAGCAGCATGTGATCAGCAATATTGCAGATAGCGCACGTTCGAGTTTGCTTACGTTGCTGTAGACGAAAGGGTAAATACCGATCGGTTTGAGGATCCATTGGCAAAGTTGAAACGTGTAATGTATGTCGGTGTCGTAATGCTTGTTAGGTGAACGATCGTCACCATTGGACGAACGAACGTGCATCTCGACGCCTTCGAGGTACGACGACGAGTGAACGACGTCGAAGCCGACGCAGGCGCGAAACGCAGGTGACTGGGAATAACGAAGTTGTACTTTGTGATCGATAGCAGTAACGCGCCCTAATCACATGTTGCTTCACGTTCGTTGCAATCTGTTGTGAGTGGAAACAAGGGATAATTTTGATTTCAGTGGAGAACGTGAAAAGGGTTGTCGAAGAAAATCTAATTTTTCTTGAACTATATTCTATAAGGTAAATACAATACATTCTTATTTAATAAAACGATCTGTTTTTATGTTGTAAGCGTACGAAGTAAGCTCAAATATGCCAATGACGATTTTAACACCTGCAATATAAAATAGGTTCTGATCAAATATGATACTTGAATTCTGCAGTCTAGAAATAATTAGTTTCATAGACTATTTACGCTGCAAAAGCTGTTTAATGATAATTCAACTAATTTTCCGGCTGTTAATTTTATGGAAGAGTTGGATACAGCAACCACTAATATCAACCCCAGTGCTTTTCTCTCTGGTAAACGGTACCAGTCGATCATATACGCTGCTAAGCCAATCTTTCTGTACTACAAAATTAAAATAATTCAGGTAAGATCAATTAGTTTCACTATTTATTAGAGAAATAAGGTACCTGTTCCGACAAGATTTCACCGATATAACACAGTATGAAAATATTGAAGGTAAAGGATATAAGCAATGTACAATACGTCATTGTTCCGATAGTTTCATTCTGTTCCCATTCCTAAATAAAAATAAGACTGACAACAAAATATGTTAAATATAACTTGAACAAAAAATTGTTTGCATTAAATATAATTTCTTACCGTGAGTAAATAATAGCCTAGAAAGCATATATTCATCGTACAACCGACCAGTTCGACCAAACAGATCTCATTTAGAAGCCCTTCGACTTGTGATATAAACCTAAAAATCACAATTAGCGTATTTTATTCATCTTGTTGACCGCGTTTGTCTGATACATCCAATAAAATTTAATCCCCCAAAAATAATAAAATATTTTGAAATTATTAATATACAAAAATTCACAGAAAACCATCTCACATTTCGATGCAAATAAAAAATTTATTACCTAAGTATCTGCAAGTGATGCTCGACAATGTCTCCCATCCTTTGTTCGTGCGTATCCAGGTCATCCTTCTCCGGAATCCCATCGACCAATTTCTCCAATTTCTCTATAAGAATCTTGAATTGTCCACAAGCGTGCATGACGAACACCCCGGCCAGACTGCAAGAACCAACGGTAACGGAGTATATCACGAATCCAGCCAAACATTGCATCAATTGTACGATTTCGAAGGAAGGGCTGGTGCGTGGATCAAGCAAGCCGCGATAAATCGGGAAAGCTTGAGATCTCACGGTTTCGTTATCAATTATCTCCGTCCGTTTGCTGCACAAAGGCATCACGGTGGTGTAGAAAAATCCCCCGGAATACATGAATCCTGCGCAAAAAATGGCGATAGATCTGCCTGTCTTAGCACTCTCGATTATCATCTCCCTGTTCTCTTTGTATCGTATCGAGCGTGTTCGAGCCCAGTCCAAACGAATGCTCTCAATACATTTGCTTATCTTCCCTCCTCGCGACACCAGGATGTAATATTTGATCGCAGCCATCACGCAGAAACTGAGAGGACCGATCATCTTGATCTTGGTGTCTAGATTACCGGTCTTGTCGAACACGGTGCACAACGCGCACGGGACAAGGAGAAAGCCTATCAGGAAGATGCTGATCAACGACAGAATTACAGAATTGATTTTTTCGAAGGTGGTCAGGCACAACGAAAGCGGCCAGATACCGATCGGCTTTAGGAACCAACGGTTCATTTGGATACTGTACATCCAATCGTCCTTCATCGGGATATTGGTGGGTGCAATCATATTGACTAGTTGAAAGTGCACGCACAACTGACAGGCAACGTGAACAGTAATACATCGATTATTGAAGAGCTTCAGTTTCGCGCATGTGCAATTATAACTACCCACATCATTGCAATTAGATGCATCGAGGAAAGTTAGTGCAGTTCAAGTCTCCTTGATTCGCCGTACGGAATTACCTGCAACGTGTATTTGTTTTTGTAGAGAATTTGAGTAAATTGAATTAAGTGAACGCGTTAATATTTGTAATTAATAGTATTTCTAAAGATTGGACAGTTCTATGAGTGATATGTATCGTTTTGAATAATGAAAAGCTTTATGTATTTAACATTCTACAGGTTTCTACTCGAGTTTACATAGGTGATATGTTCATAGTAGGTGTGTTTCAGTTATATCGTTTGTCGTAATAAATTTATATACGTGAAAGCAGTTTTGATCACCTAAAACAGTAAGCGATTTCAATATTCCCTTTTTTTCTTTAATGAATAAATTTTTGTTTAGATATTATTCTACTTACATCGCCGAAAGTGTACACAGACATGTAAACTACTTTCCCGGCAGTGATCTTAGTGACGACACTTGACCTAGCAATGATCAGAACTAGGTCAAGGACATTTTTATAAGGCAAATAGTACCATTTTGTCGAGTAAACCGCATCAGCAATTCTGTTGCACTATTAAGAATTTTTTCAGTTAATGTTTATTATATTTTAAATAATTCTTATATTAATGTTCCTTTGTTACCTGTTCCGATAACTTCTCACCGATATAACACATTATAAAAACATTGAAGGTTACAGAAAATAGTACAACAACATAAGTAACTAAATTTTGAACATCGCGTCCCTCCCATTCCTAAAAAAATATACAATTGCTATATAATTAAACATACTTTTATGTTCACAGGGGTAAGTTTGACGAAGATTTAAAAAAGCTAGCATAAATAGAAAAAAAGAACGTAAGTTTTCAACATACCGTAAGAATAAAATAACAAAGAAGACACATGGCCAAGGTACATTGACACAATTCCAATAAGCATATCGGGCTCATAATGTGTTCAATACGCGATATCATACTGCAATCAATATAACAAGTTAACAAATAAGTATACGTTGAAGGATAACAAGAGAATTACCTGAGGATTTTCACATGATTCTTCACGATCACCCTTATTTCATTCCGCTCGACATTCTTATCAAGTTCTTCCGATTCATTTACAAATTCCGTGATCCACATCATCAGTACATCTAATTGACCGTAAGCGTGAGATGCAAACACTATAGCCAAGCTGAAAGCCCCAACAGCGGTAGAGTTTACGATGAAACTGGAAATGAATTGCACGACAAGAACGATCTCGTTGGTGGGGCTGGTGTCTACTGGTATCATTTTCGTGTAAGCCACACACGGCAGCTTGTGTATGGTTCTGGTTTCGTTTCCAACTTCTACACTCTCCATGGTAAACGCCATTACTACGCAATGGCATAAAACACCCCCGTGCATGAAAATCGCACAAAAAGCCGCTACACTATGACCAAATTTTGCATTCTTTAGCATCACTTGTTGTACCTTTGATTTCGTCACAGACCGCCAATCGGCCTCAATATTATTTACACAATACCGTATATCTTTGCTACGTAAGAGTAATGCAGTGTAACTAATGCAACCAGCGAACCAATGGGACATAGGACCCACTATTTTTATCTTCGAACGAAAATCTTGAGGCTCGAGAATTAGGTACGCTAAGCCTGGAACTAACGTGAAAATGATAAAGCAGTAACAAATTACTTTCAAAACTAATGAAAGGATTCTCTCAATTTTGGACGTAGAAGATGACCCGGGCCAGACACCAATCGGTTTCAATAACCATCGGTTCAGCTGGAGATTGTAATCGCTCAGACGATCGAGATCGGCTTGTACGACCTCAGGTTCATTGGTCATCATGACTACTCATCGAAGTCACAGAAACTACTGACTCAAAGATTTTACATTCGACAAGATAGGCGTATGAAGTTACTTAACGCTTGCGCGGGTTTCTCTTTGTAGAACATGTATCGATCGATTTGTCTAGACTGTGCAACTTGTTGCAGTAGTGAACAGTATGCACTGTGTTCAGTACCTATTAGCTGTACGCTGGACAATGATCATGGGTTTGAATATAAGGTATAGTTTTTCTTTTTCAAAGTATTATAAGGAGTTCTATTGAAACGCGAAATAAAAAGGGAGATTGACGTTGTTCTGAACAGCAGGGATGGGTTCGTTGGGTGATTAAATATAAGGATTTGGAATGCAACAAATAGAAAAAGAATAAGTTAGAAATGCAATGACTAATTTTAAATATATGTATACATGTTTATATGTTTTAAGCCTATTTTCAGAATTATTGTTTATCTACAGATCTGATGTAATACCATTCGTGTCATATGGTTTGGAGTAATATATTTAAATAAGCAAAAGCGGTTTTCATCACCTAGAATGTTAAACATGACATAGATTTATTATGAAATATTAGTTTTAAGTGATTGAAGAATAACAACCACGTACACCAGCAAACGTATAAAATGATATGTGAATTATTTTTCCAGCAGTGAGTTTAGTCTCCACAAAGGATCTTGAAATGATAAACATTAGTTCGAGGACGTCTTTTTTAGGTAAGTAGTACCAATTCGACATATAGACGGTTTCACCAACTTTATTGCACTGCCAAGAATTTAAAATATAAATGTTTACCATCAGCCTAATTATTGTATTTTGCATTGTCTTTTACTTACCTGTTCTGTTATTGTCTCACTGATGAGACACAGTACAAAAATATTGAAAGATACGGAACAAAGTAGGAGCGCATAACCAACTGCATTTTGATAATCTTTCTCGGTCCATGACTAGAAAAGTAAGAATCTTTCAGTATTTTAATAATTTATACTTAACGAAACAAAGAGAAATTCAGATGAATTTAAATGCAAATTTAATAACGATACTGCCACTATTTAGAAAATATAACATATGATATTTTCAAAATATGTATACGTTCCTTACAGTTTTCAGCGTACCAAAAGGGCATAGTATCCAAGCATGCATACACTAAATGTACATTTGCAGAATTCCATGAAACATATCTCATTCAGTATATTCTTAATATGCGATATAAAACTGCAATTAATATATTCGGCATAAACAAAAGTTCCTCAGAATAAGGCAATGAGACAATCAACAAAACTTACTTCATAATATTCAGATGCTTATTCACGATGGTACCTATATCATTTAAATGATCACACTTATCATGCTCCCGCGATTGATCCACAAACTCCGAGATCCACATCATCAGAATATTCAATTGACCATAAGCATGAGCTATGAATATTGCAGCTAAGCTAAATGCACTGACAAAGCCAGAACTTACGATGATACCAGAGATGCATTGGACGACCAGGACGATATCGTTCGTGGGACTGGTATCAACTGGTATTAGTTTTTTGTAAACCGCAACTGGTGGCACTCTTACGATCCTGGTTTCGTTTCCAACTTGAACAACCTGCTCGGTTAATCCGTTGATTACATTAAAGACCAAAATGGTAACCTGAAAAAAGGTCGCGCAAATGGCCACCACGTAACGACCGTATTTCGCGTTCTTTATCATCATTTCCTGTACCTCTGGTCTTGTCACAGCTTGCCAATCACTTTTTATTTGCTCCACGCACCATTTTATTTCTTTATTGTGCATTAATAGCATGGTATAACCGATACCTCCGAGGGACCAGTGGCTAAGAGGACCCAACACTATCAACTTCGTACGAAGATCTTCATCCTCGAGGATTATGTGCAATAGACAAGGAATTACTGTGATTAAAATGAGGGAGTAGCAAATTATGATCAAAATTACAGACACCACCCTTTCCGTTTTTGTGGTGATAGATGATGAAGGCCAAGCGCCTATGGGTTTGAGCAACCATCTGTTCAGTTGAAGACTGTAGTCACTCAGAATATCGAGATCCGTCTGTATGACAGTAGGTTTACTGGTCGTCATGTTTGTTCATCGAAGTCGGAGAAATAACTGAATCGAGGATTATGCATTAGAGGAGTTTCAAACGTTTGCGCATGTTTCTTGAAATTACAGTGCGCCGATCGATGGAACCGGGCAATGCAACTTGTTGCAGACATTGAAACGCTTCTATGCTTACTGACGTTTGATGTTAATCGTTCGTAGCTGGTGCTGATGATTGTATCTTGAAATGTAAATGACACTTCCTCGTTTGTTTTGTAGCTTTTATGAACATTCTATGAATACTCTTTTTTCAGGTATAAAAAGGAACTGCAAAGATACAAGAATCAGATTCCAACTTAGATTTTGACACCAACTTAATTCAGTGTTGCTGGGGCGACATGAGCGATAAATTAAAAAAAATATACGTTAACCGAAGCGTTAATCTACGTTTTTGTAAGTCTAGAAATGGTAAGGTAAGAAACAAGGACCGCAGGCTTCAAACTATTTGTACTTTAGTACCTCTATTTTGCGCGTTTTAAATTTTGTATACAAACTTATTTTTCAGATCTGAATTTATCGTAATGCCATTATGATCACAACATTTGGAGCAATATATTTAAATAGGCAAAAGCGGTTTTCATCACCTAGAATGATAAAGAGTGAATTTAACATGAAGCATTGATTTTGTGGGGATGAATAATTATAAAAACGTACACTGGCAAACGCATAGAATGACATGTGAATTATTTTTCCAGCAGTGATTTTAGTTGTCACATAGGACCTTGACAAGATTAGCATTAGGTCGAGAATATCTCTTTCAGGTAGATAGTACCAATTCGACATATAAACTGCCTCGCCAACTTTATTACACTGTCCAGAATGTAAAAAATGAATGCCCATCCAAATCGT
This sequence comes from Osmia lignaria lignaria, assembly GCF_051020975.1. NCBI lineage: Eukaryota > Metazoa > Arthropoda > Insecta > Hymenoptera > Megachilidae > Osmia > Osmia lignaria. The sequence goes on along the minus strand of NC_135046.1, from coordinate 7,020,928 downwards.
AATTACTTTGCATTATCGTTCGGTTACCTGTTCTGTTATTGTTTCACCGATAAAACACAGCGTAAAAATATGAAAAGAATAGGAACCAAGTACAAGCGCATAACTAATCATGTTTTGAAAATCTTGATTGGTCCATTCCTAGGAAAATAAAAAGTTTTGCAATTTTAGTAACACGTTAGCTTTGGTGGAGACAGTTTTAAAACGTACACTTCTCATTACTTTCAGCGTACCACAAGAATGTAGTATCCAAGCAGGCATGCACTAAATGTAACCCTAAACAGTTCCATGAAGCATATTCCATTTATTATAGTGTCGATATGTGATATAAAACTGCAATTAATGTTCTCGGTATTACGAATAATTTCACAAAATAACAAAGTAAGGGAAGCAGCTAAATGATAAAGCTTACCTAAAAATTGTAAGATGTTTCTCCACGATGGCACGTATACCATTCAAATCAGCGCACTTATCATGATGTCTCGATTGATTCACAAACTCCGAGATCCACATCATCAGAATATTCAGTTGACCGTAAACGTGAGCCGTAAATGCGGTAGCTAAGCTTAAAGCACCAACGAGACCAGAGGTGACGATGAAACCAGAAATTAATTGCACGACGAAGATGATCTCGTTCGTGGGATTGGTATCGACTGGTATCAGCTTTTTGTAAGCCACACATGGTAGCATACGTATGACCCTGGTTTCGTTTCCAACTTGAATAATCTCTGTAGTAAGTGTTTGTACTATATTATAGAAGACAATGGCAGCATGCATGAATGTCGCGCAAAAGGCGACCACGTAACGACCGATTTTCGCGTCTTTTAGCATCACTTCTTGCACCTCCGCTCTGGTAACAGCCTGCCAATCGTTCTTCATCTGCTCCACGCACCAGTTTATTTCTTTATTGTACATCAACAACGTTGTGTAATCGATACATCCAAAGACCCAGTGGCACAATGGACCGAAAAGTATCAGCTTCGTGCGAATATCATCATCTTCAAGCACCAGGTGCAGTATGCAAGGAACTACGGTGATCGCAATGAAGGAATAACAAATTACGTTCAAAATTAGTGAAATAACTTTTTCCATTTTTGTGGTGGTTGATGATTTAGGCCAGGCGCCTATTGGTTTTAACAGCCATCTGTTCAATTGGAGACTGTAATCCAGATCTGTTTGTAGCGTGGTCGGTTGAACGGTTGTCATAATCACTGTTCTATGTTGCAGGAATAACTGAATTCGGGATTCTACCATGGAAAAGGTAAGAGGAATGAGTTACCAACGCTTGCGCACATTCCCTCCAAGCTCCTCCCTTTGATCGATTCGTCTGGATAGGGAAACTGCAACTTGTTGCAGTGGTGAACGCTATTTTGTATGTTGCATGTTGCTGGAACGTCAATTGTACGTTTAGGTGTAAGGGACATTTTCGCATTGCTTTATTGGATTTTTGTACTATAAATATAATATTAAAATTATTGGCATGTTAATACCTATATTTTGCGTATTTTAAATTGATATACAAAGTTGTTACTTAGCTACAGATTTTTTATAGCATTTATGTCATACCGTTTGGAGCAATATATTTAAATAGGCAAAACCGGTTTTCATCACCTAGAATGGTAAAGAATGTCGTGGATTTAACAAGGTTTGGTGTTGTGTACCTGAAAAATGATAAAAACGTACACTGGCAAACGTATGAAACGACATGTGAACTATTTTTCCAGCAGTGATTTTAGTTTCCACAGAGGACCTTGAAAGGATCATCATTAGATCCAGGGCAACCTTTTCAGGTAAATTGTACCAATTCGAGATATAAACTGTCTTGCCAATCTTATAACACTGTCAAGAATTTAGAAAATCAACACTTATCACAAGTTCAATTACTTTCCATGTTTGTTCACTTGCCTGTTCAGTTATTGTTTCACCGATAAAACAGAGTAAAAAGATATTGAAGGACATGGAACCGAGTATTAGGGCATAACAAGTCATTGTTTCGAAATCTTGATCGGCCCATTCCTAGAAAAACAAGAGGTTTAAAAATTTTATTGACATTACTACCTCAAGTAGTAGGTCCCAGACAAAACTCGAGGAAATGTCAGGCATAATCCAACAATTCAGCTGATTTAAATTGTGTATTTAATATTAATATTGTACAAATAGTAGTATTAATTGTGAACACATAATTCTTTTATTGCTGACTGAAAACCATATCAATTATTAAAACACAGATATGTTAAATGCAGCATGTATAACGTTCACAAAACATATTTGTTACGGCGTACCATAAGGATATAGTAACCAAGCAGACATACGCTAAATGTACATTTGAATAATTCCATGAAACATATCTCATTCATTATAGCTTCGATACGTGATATGAAGCTGCAATCAATGTACTCAGTGCTATCAGAAGTTCCATTGAATAGCAAAATGAGGTAACGGTATAAACAACAAAGCTTACCTGTAAATTGTAAGATGTTTCTCCACGATATCATTTATACCCTTCAAATCAGCACATTTTTCGTGCTCTGCCGATCGATCTACGAACTCCGTGATCCACATCATTAGTACATTCAATTGGCTAGAGACGTGAGCTGTAAAGACTGTGGCCAAGCTGAAAGCACCAACAAAGCTAGAATTTACGATGATACCAGAAATGATTTGCACCGAAAGCATAATTTCGTTTGCGGGATTGGTGTCGACTGGTACCAGTCCTTTGTAAGCCGGTAATGGTAGCAACCTTATGGTCTTGGTTTCGTTTTCAGCTTCAACGATCTCTATAGTAAATGCTTTTAGCAGATTGAAGGACAAAATGGCCCCTTGTAAGAAGATTGCGCAAAAGGCTACCACGTAACGACCGAATTTCGCGTCTTTTAGCATCACTTGTTGCACCTCCGGCTTTGTCGCAGCTTTCCAATCACTTTTCACCTGATCCACGCACCATTTTATTTCTTTACCGTGCATCAGCAACGTGGTGTAACCGATACCTCCGAGGGACCAGTGGCTGAAAGGACCCATTGCTGTGATCTTTAAACGAATATCCTCATCCTCGAGGATTATGTGCAGTGCGCAAGGAATTACTGCGGCTAAAATGAGGGAGTAGCAAATTATGTTCGAAATTAGTGAAATAACTTTTTCCATTTTTGTGGTGGTGGATAATTTAGGCCAAGCTCCGATAGGTTTCAGCAACCATCTGTTCAATTGGAGACTGTAATCGCACAGAAGATCAAGATCTGTCTGTGTCACACTGAGCTTAGCGGTGGACATGGTTACTCTTCGAAGTCGCAGGAACAACTGAATCCGGTAATTCTGCCATGGGAAAGGTAAGAGCAATGAATTATCAACGCTTGCGCACATTTTTTTGTAGCACCCCCTTCTATCGATTTGTCGGGGGGGGGGGCAATTACAATTTGCTGTTGTGGTGCACGCTACTATGTTTGCACTTAGTTGCTACTCGAATGATAGCTTAAATATGAGGGAATACCTTCCACATAAAATTTGACGTAAAGTTACAAGTGTAAATTTCACTACAGTCTTGTAAGTATAAATGAATAAGATAGTAAACATCATCATCGGGCTTAAGTTAATTATAATTAAACAGCTATATTTCAGATCTTCTGATTTACAAAATTATCATTTTTTACTATAGATTCATTGGAATGACATTTTTGTTATAACGTTTGTCGTAATACATTTAAATACGCAAAAGCAGTTTTCATCATCTAAAACGATAAAGAATATTATAAATGTAACTATTGATTTTGCGCAGTTGAAAAAATTATGCGAACGTACACCAGCGAATGTGTTAAATGACATGTGAAGTATCTTTCCAGCAGTAATTTTGGTTACCACATTGGCTCTTGAAATGATCATTATTAGGTTGAGGATGTCTTTATTGTGTAAATAATACCAATTTGTCATATAGACTGCTTCACCAACTTTGTTACACTATTAAGGATTTATTACAAATTGGAATAATTTGATATGTCGTTCTTTATTATTTCGCATTATCTTTCACTTGCCTGATCTGATAGTTTCTCACCGATATAGCACACTATAAAGATGTTAAACGACATGGAACAAAGTATAACGATATAACTCATCACAGCTTGAAAATCACGAACAGCCCAATCCTACAAAAACAAGAATTTTAATAGTAATATTTTAGTAAAAAGTATTATTTGCAACTGTAGACTAGTCCATTCTAAATGTTGAATTAAAGAAGAGTTTAAATTAAAAAGGTCCATTATTCTTACTATTTTTAGCATACCATGAGGATGTGGTATTCAAGCATGCATATACACACTGTACATTTGAATAATTCCATAAAACATATCATATTCATTATATTTTCAATATGCGATATAAAACTGTAATTAATGTACTTAACGTTAACAGAGTTTTCGTAATATCAAAATGAGACATCGAAAAGTGCATTAATACTTACTTCAAAATTTTCAGATGATTTTCCACAATAACACCAATTTCATTCAAATCGACTCTCTTATTGTACTTCTCCGATCGATTTACAAGTTCCTGGATCCACATCATCAGCAAATTCAATTGACCATATGCGTGAACCGCAAATACTGCAGCAAAACTGAAAGCACCAGCAGCAGTTGAATTTGCAACGAAACCGGAGAAAAATTGAACGACAAAGAAGATCTCGTTTACGGGACTGGTGTAGGCTAGTATCAGCTTCTTGTAAGCCGGACATGGAAGCATATGCGATATCCTAGTTTCGTTTCCAACATGAATAATCTCCTCGGTGAACGCTTTAACTACACAAAAGCACAAAACGCCGACTTGCATGAAGGCTGCGCAAAAGACTACCACGTAACGACCGAATTGCGCGTCCTTTATCATCATTTGTAGATCCTTCAATTTCGTCACTGCTCGCCAGTCTCTTTTCATCTGATTCATACAAAATTGTATCTCTTTGCTACGCATCAGCAACGTCGTATAATTTAATCCTCCAATGAACCAGTGGCTCAGTGGACCAACCACCTTCAGCTTCCTGTCAATCACATCGTCATCTAGAATCATGTACATTATACTAGGAACTACGGTGATCACTATGCAGAAGTAACAAACTGAGATCATGATTAATGAACTGATTGTCTCCATGTTTGTACTAGTGGATGATCTTGGCCAGGCTCCAATTGGTTTTAGCAACCATTTATTCAATTGGAGACTGTGATCGCTCAGATTCTCAAGGTCTGCTTGTTTGATAGTCGGTTCAATGGTCGCCATGTCTATTCATTGAAGCCTCAGAAACTACTGAATCAAGGATTTTACGTTGGAAAAGGTAAATGCAGACACTTGGTGTACGCTTGCGCAGATTTCATTCGAAGGAACAACACACGTCGATCGATTCGACTAGACTAGACTGTGCAACTTGTTGCAGTGGTGAACGCGATGGTGCTTACTCGTTACTCATTGCCCGTTCGCATAATTGTGGGATATCAAGTTTGAGATGAGGTTTGTGAACTTTTAACTTATAATTAGTTTCAGTGGCCATTATTTTGTGCCGAGTTCGTGTAAAATAAAGAGGGTGAATGATGGAGCTCTGATATCGTTTCTTAAATTAGGAATTATTTAACTTTGGCACGGGTCACATTGATCTATCTACAAAAATAAAAACAACAAAATGTAGATTTATATTTAACCATTTCGGAACGTAGCCTGGCGGAACTAGTCTAACTACGCCAAGTAGTATAGTGCGTTTATGGTCAGACGCCTCTTCGCAAGCCTAGTCTGACTCCATCAAGTAGTATTTGTGCATTGCGGTCAGACGTTGAGATGAGGAACACAGTAACCAGTACTCAGATTACTTGTAATTTAATGCTTATACTTTAAACCTTATAAAATTGTTTACAAATTCATTATTAAAGTATAAATTCATCGTAATATCGTTTCTGTCATGTTGTTTGACGCAATACATTGAGGTAGGCAAAGGCGGTTTTTATCACCTAGAATGGTAAAGAATGTCGTAAATTTAACATTGTTCATTGGTTTTGGGTGATTGACAAAATTATACAAACGTACACTAGAAAATGTAATAAGTGACATTTGAACAAATTTTCCAGCAGTCATTTTGATGGCCACACTGGATCGTGAAATGATCAGTAATAAATCCAAGATATATTTATCGGGTAAATAATACCATTCTGTCATATACACTGCTTCACCAACTTTCTTGCACTGTTCTGATAGTTTCTCACCGATATAGCATACTAAAAAAATGTTAAAAGCCATGGAACAAAGTATAATGACGCAAGTAGTCATATTTTGAAAATCACGATTGGCCCAATGCTGGAAAAATTCGTGTAATGTTAGAGTTAAACATACTTACCTACTGTAATATTGAGAAAAGTATTTAAAATTTTGTACATACCATAAGGACGTAGTATCCAAGCATACAGATGTTGAACGTACACTTGAATAATTCCCAAAAGCATATTTCATTCATCATATCCTCGATATGCGATACGAAACTATAATTAATGCATTTATTTATAACAAAACACAAAATCACAAAATAATTTAATATTTACCTCAAAGCTTTCAGATGATTCTCCACGATAACACCAATTTCATTCAAATAGGCATTCTGGGGATGCTTCCTGGACGGCTTCACGAGCTCCGTGATCCACATCATCAGCACATTCAACTGTCCGTAAGCATGAGTCGCAAACACTATAGCTAAACTAAACGCTCCAACAGTACTAGAGTTTACGATGAAACCAGAAATGCATTGCACAATAAGCATGATTTCGTTTGTGGGACTGGTATCTACTGGAAACAGCTTGGTATAAGCCGCACATGGTAGCAGATGAATAGTTCTGGTCTCGTTTCCAACTTCAATAATCTCGGTAGTGATACCAGTTATCACACAATAGCATAAGACGCCACCTTGCATGAAGGCCGCGCAAGATATCACCACGTAACGACCGAATTTCGCGTTCTTTATCATAACTTGTAGATCCTTCAATCTTTTCACAGCGTACCAATCATTTTGCATATCTTGCACACAGCATTGTATTTCTTTGCTACGCAACAACAATGTTGTGTAATTAATTCCCCCTACGAACCAATGACTCAAAGGACCTATTACCATCAGTTTTGTCTGAATGGCATCGTCATCGAGAATTACGTATAGTATACAAGGAATTACAGTGGCGAGTATGGAACAATAACAAATGACGATCAAAATTAATGAAACGATTCTTTCGATTTTGGAGGTAGAGAGGGATGCAGGCCAGGCACCTATCGGTTTCAAGAACCATCGGTTCAATTGGAGACTGTAATCGAACAGATTATCAAGATCCGTTTGTATGATAGCAGGTTCACTGATCATCATGACTACTCATCGAAGTCGCAGAAACTACGGAATCGAGGATTTTACATTCTACAAAGTGAGTGTATGAAGTTGCTTAACGCTTGCGCAGATTTTTCTTACAAGAACGTACATCGATCGATTTGTCTAGACTGTGCAACTTGTTGCAGTGGTGAACGCGACCATGTTTAATAGTTACCCACTGTCTCTTCAGGGGATGTTGATTATAACTTGAAATATAAAGGAGTTCAAATTATCATTAGACGAAATATATGTCTATTTTATTTTTAATTTTAAAATTATTTGTACTTTTGTACGCATACTCTAAATCTCATCAATTTATTTACAGATATATTGTTCGTTCATACCATTTGTCGCAGTACATTGAGATATGCAAAAGCAGATTTTATCACCTAGAATTGTAAAGAACATCGTAAAATTAATGCCGCTGATTTGTTTGGTGTGATCGTAAAAGTTACATAAACATACACTAGAAAATGTAATAAGTGACATATTAACAAATTTTCCAGCAGTCATTTTGATCGCCACGCTGGATCGTGAAATGATCAGTATTAAATCGAGGATATTTCTATCGGGTAAGTAATACCACTCTGTCATATACACTGTTTCACCAACTCTCTTGTACTGCAATCTGATTAATTAAATATATGCTGTTTTGGCTTATGTCACAATTATAGTTTACTTACCTGTGCTGTTAGTATCTCACCGATATAGCACACTATAAAAATGTTAAAAGCCATGGAGCAAAGTATAACGATACAGGTAGTTAGATTTTGAAAATCACGATTGTCCCAATGCTGGAAAAATGAAATTCTTGTAATTTTAATCGTTAATAATATTCATTTATTGTAATTTAAAAAAAGATTAATTAAATCTTACGCATTTCATAATTTTCAACATACCACGAGGACATAGTATCCAAGCAAGCATATGTCGAAAGTACACTTGAATAATTCCCAAAAACATATTTCAGTCATCATATCCTCGATATGTGATATGAAACTGCAATTGATGCATTTAGTTGTAACATAAAATTACAAAATAACTTAACATTTACCTTAAAGCTTTCAGATGATTCTCCACGATAACACCAATTTCATTTAAATGTGCGCTTTGATGTTGCTTCCTGGACGATTTTACGAGTTCCGTGATCCATATCATTAGCACATTCAGCTGACTGTAAGCGTGAGTCGCAAACACTATAGCTAAACTAAACGCTCCAACAGCACTAGAGTTTACGATGAAACCAGAAATGCATTGCACGATAAGAATGATCTCATTTGTGGGACTGGTATCTACTGGAAACAGCTTGGTATAAGCCGCACATGGTAGCAGATGAATAGTTCTGGTCTCGTTTCCAACTTCAATAATTTCCGTAGTGATACCAGTTATTACACAATAGCATAAGACCCCACCTTGCATAAAAGCTGCACAAAAGATCATGACGTAACGACCGAATTTCGTATCCTTTATCATAATTTGTAGATCCTTCAATCTTTTCACTGCGCGCCAATCGTTTTGCATGTCTTCCACACAGCATTGTATCTCTTTGCTACGCAACAGCAGTGTTGTATAATTAATGCCCCCTACGAACCAGTGGCTCAGAGGACCTATTACCATCAGTTTTGTCTGAATGGTATCGTCATCGAGAATTATGTATAGTATACAAGGAATTACAGTGGCGAGTATGGAACAATAACAAATGACGATCAAAATTAATGAAATGATTCTTTCGATTTTGGAGGTAGAGAGGGATGCAGGCCATGCACCTATCGGTTTCAAGAACCATCGGTTCAATTGGAGACTGTAATCGAACAGATTATCAAGATCCGTTTGTATGATAGCAGGTTCACTGATCATCGTGACCGCTCATCAAAGTCGCAGAAACTACTGAATCAAGGATTTTACATTAGCAAAGGTAAGGGCACTGAGTTACTCAACGCTTGCGCACATTTCCCTTAAGCGAAGGTTGATCGATTTGTTTGTGCAGTGCAACTTGTTGCAATGGTGAATGCAACTTGTCTCGTGCCTAGGTTTCGCGCACATTCTGGACAGAGATCATTTATTCATTTTTTATTGCGTTTAGTTTACAAGAGTTGGTACAGAATCGTAATTCAAAGTTGTTCAAGTCGCGACTGTTCGAAGCATATTGAAATAAGTGAAAGACGTCTTCAACACCTGAAACATGATGTGCTAAATGTGTTTAGTATTTAGATAAGAGTGTTTTTAATACTCACGTCGCCAAAGGTTGCAAGGGAGATCCGTATGAATCTTCCAGCAGTGATTTTGATCACCATGCTCGATCTCGAGATTATCATAACTAAACTGAGAGCAGTTTTGTGAGGTAAACGATACCATTCCGTCATGTATGCTCTTTCTCCAATTTGTTTGCACTGTCACATAGATACTTGCATTTTACCAAAGATTTATTTGCTACCGTTTTTAACTGTCGTTTCCTTACCTGTTCCGTAAGCTTCTCACCGATATAACAAAATATAAATATATTGAAAATCATGGACGCGTATATAATTGCATATATCGCTACGGTTTCCTTCGATTTTTCCTAAGAAATCATAATACATTCTTTTAATTAATCGCCGGGTCTAATTCGTCGTAAATGAGCCTTCAATTCGAATGCTTAAATGTCATAGAACACACTCAAAAATTTCATAAAGACTCAACAAAGAAGATTGGAATTATAAAATTATTAAAAACTGATAGTACATGTATTTAAACATACCGTAACAAGATAATATTCCAGCATGCATATATTTAATGTACATCCAACTAATTCAACCATACATATTAGATTCATTATGTTCTCTATATTCCATACAAAACTGAAATTAATATTTTTATAAACAAATTTACATTAATCATTTTCCTGTTTTACTCATAATTACACATTAACGACATACCTCAATGTACGTAGATGATGTTCCACGATATTCGCCAACTTCTTTTTAACATTCTTTTGTTCTTCTTCTTTAGTACCAACCAGATCGTTCAGCCAGGACATCATCACGTTCAGCTGACCACAAGCGTGCATCGCTAAAGCTGCACCCAAACCGCAAGCCCCAACGGTTACAGAATTCACGATAAATCCAGAGAATAGTTGGAGAGTGAAAACGAGTTCGTTAACCGGACTAAATCTGACGTTCATCAGCTTTGTATAGAACGGACAAGGTAACCGATACATGGAGAAACTCTCGTTTCCCACATGAAACACTATCTTTTGAAATCCTGTGATTACGTTGTAAGAACAGGTACCGAGATTCATGCAGATCGCTGCGACACAAGCGATTAGACGTCCAATTTTGACGTTCTTCAGCATCAACTCACGATCGCTGGCTCGTTTGACCATCTGCCAGTCGTTCTCTATGTGTTGTATACAGTGAAGAATATCCTTGGTCCTCATGCTCAGGAAACAATAATTTAATTCACCCATTAACCAATGGCTCATGGGTCCGATTGCTTTTATCCTCGTCTGCATGCTCGTCTCTTCGAACAGGATGAACAGTAAACAGGGTGCGAAGGTGAAGATGATCAACGAGTGACAGACAATGTTTAACACTTTTAACAACAATTTCTCGGTCCTCGTGGAGTCTGTTAATTTCGGCCAAACTCCGATTGGTTTTAGGAACCAGCGATTCAGTTGGATACTGTATTCGTAATCTTGAAGGTAAGTAGTATCTTGTACCGGTTGATCGTTAGACGAGATTGCCATTATTACTGCGCGAAGGGTGGTCTTCGAGTGAGTCGATTCTCGACGATGAAAAGGGTTGAGTAAATATTGGCGCACGCGCGAATTTTTTTCTTCCGTGGATCATGATATTGTTATTTAGGTTGCGATTGCATTCGAATCGATCAGTGTTGCGCTAGAGATAGGTAAAGGGGGATTGTCTCGTAGTACGAAATTGATAGCTACACTTTTAAGCAACTTCGTTGGACTTTTTTTTGAGTGAAGAAGAGTAATGAACAGAAGAAATTGTTTGAAAATAAGTGGCAATATGTTAATTGCGTGATTGTAACTGTCGCATTTTACACTTAAAACACCGTTTTGTTAAACATGAACGATTTCATTTAATTTCAAATACAACAATATCAAATTCTACAAAATAATGCTTAAACTACGTTCTACTGCATGAAAGATTCATGTCAATGCTCTCAACATGTTGAAAAAAGCTGCTGCTGTTCTGACAACCTATACATTCAACGCATTACTGATATTTTCTAAGATACGAAGAATTGATATTTAATATTTTTCTACTCACATCACTGAAGGTGCTAATAGACAATTCAACCATATTTCCAGCTGTAAGTTTTATGGACGAATTGGACATTGCGATAAACAGGATGCAGCAAAGCTTCTTATTTCCTGTCAATCGATACCAATCGATCATGTATGACACCTCGCCAACTCTTCTGCACTATCGTACAATATTTTATTCTTAACTAAACTAGTAAAAGACAGTGTCACAGTGACTATAAAATGAAATGTGAAAAAATCATACCTGCTCAGCCACAAGCTCGCCGATGTAACAAAATATGAAAATATTGAAACCAAATGATGTGACTAATACCATGTAAGTCAGAGAAAAAGCTATATCTTTTGGATTCCATTCCTACAATATGAAAAGTATATTAAAAAAATACATGAAAGTGGGTAAGTAATGTAATAGTATGTATCGTTGAATTATCCTACCATAAGACTATAATATCCAAGCAAACACAGATTCATTGTGCATCCTAAAAATTCTACGAAGGATATTTGTTGGAGCGCCTTTTCCGTGAGTGCCAAAAATCTGAAATGTGATGAAAATTAATGTTAAGGATTCTAATCTTCTAGTTTTATAGTTTTCACGACATCTTTGTGAAAAAATATATAAAATAGCTTTTATTTCAAAATGAAGAAATTTTTATGAAAACATATACTTAACACACTTTAATATCCGAACATGTTGTTCCACGATATTCGCAATCCTGCCGTTCAAAGTTTTATCCAAGTCCTCTCGTCCGTTTATCAAATGATGCAACCAGTTCATTAAAATCTCCATTTGACCGCAAGCGTGTGTAGCAAAGGTTGCAGCCAAGCCACAAGCACCAACTGCGACAGCGTGCATCACGACACCGGCCAGACATTGCGTGCTGAAGAAGATTTCGTTGATAGGACTTTGACGATAATCGATGATGTGTCGCGAGGAAGGAAACGGCAATGGGATGAACGTAAAATTCGCATCCTCTGCTGGAATTTTTCCCACGCTAATCGGTAAGGCGACGTAGTAAAACACGAAAGAACTATACATGAAGAACGTACAAATGATGATCAATTTTCGTGCGTAATTCGCATTCATCATCATGATTTTTCTTTCATCCAGGTTTTGAATATTCTTCCAATCCCATTGGATCTGTTCCACACACTTCAGAACGTCGTCCTTATGAAGGATTAACAGGTAATACTTAATGATCGACATTAAGAAAAAGCTTAAAGGACCGACCAATTTGATCCTGATGTAAGTATCGTTTACTTCGAGGATCAAAAAAGTCAAACAAGGCACAAACAGGAAACTTATCAGAAAATAACAGACGGCGTTTTTAATCCACGTAAAGTATTTTTCGACGATTGGAATATGGCTGGATTTTGGCCAGGCACCAATTGGTTTCAATATCCAGCGATTCAGTTTGATGCTCAAGTCCACGTTTCTCCAATAGTCGTGTTTCATTTGAAAAGAATTCTTCTCTGTCGATGCTTTATGCATCTTTGACGTTCGGTAGTTCCTTTGCTACTGAATAACCACGGTTTGATTTCTTCAAGGAAAACATTGCGCTTGCGCTAATTTACCTATTCCTCTTGCAAGAGAGAAGGATTTAAGTGCTTTTATTTTTTCGAAAGGTTTCGACCCTTCTGCTTTTCTACTTCTTCGGTTTATGCATTATAAGTGTGGGGGGTAGAATGATGACGGTAGAAACATCGATAAATTGATTATGAAACATCAGTAAAGCGGTAACCCTCACGGTGCTCTACAGGTCCAGAAGTTGATTATTAATTTTTCTAAGCGATTATCTTACGCACTGGTGGCTATTTTGTTTCTAATGTTGTATCAGGCAGATATCGATATAGTTTATGATTGTAAATTCTTCTACGGAGAACGGTCTTTTTTTAAGTAATTTTACCAAACATATAAATGAAAAAATTCGTTTTCTATACCTCATAGGTAAATTGATTTTCTAAACATCAGTAAAGTATCAAGGCGCACAGTGATCAGAGATGAATTATTAATTTTTGTACAAGTGCTTGTTTTATGGTAATTGTTACCTTAAATATAAATCTTTGGTATTTTTAAACACTATATTTGTTACGCGTCTAACAGTACGAATAAATAACGATATAAACAAATTTTAGTAAAATATAGACACATTACTATCACCAACAATTTCTTCATGTACTTCAATGAATGTTCAAGTTAATGTTCGTAACACGTTTAAAAAAGCTACCGCAGTTTTGACGACCTATTTGTTGAAGATGTATCAATTAATGATGAAATTCATAGAGTTAATGGAATTTATTTGATACTTACATTGCCGAACGTGCTAAAACACATTTCTATGATATTTCCTGCCGTGAGTTTGATCGAAGAATTGGACATTTCAATGATCAAAATAATGCAAAGTTTTCTTTTTCCTGGCAATCGATACCAGTCGATCATGTATGACATCTCTCCAATTTTTCTGCACTGTTATAACAAATTTTTTTATTATAATCACTGTGGTGACAGTATGATAAATGGTAAATAAAATATTACCTGCTCACTTACAAGTTCTCCTATGTAACAAAATATGAATATATTGAAAGTAAGAGACACAAGGAGAACACTGTAAGTCACGGAACTTGTCATATCATTTCGATTCCATTCCTACAATTTGTACAATAAAATCCCTTTCAAATATATCGAATATCAATCGAATTCCGTTTTGAAACACGTGCGTACCTTGATCGTATAATAACTAAGTAGACATAAATTCATTGTACTTCCCAAAAACTCCACTAAAGATATATGTCGAAGTATTTGCTCGGTAAGTGTTAAAAATCTGCAAAATATGTAAGTAGAAAAAATCAGTTGTTAACAAAACTACGATAGAAAACCTTCAAGCACATTTAAAGTAGAACCCCTGTATCCGCGAAGAGTAGGTTCCACGCCTTATCATGCATAACAGCAAAAATCAGGTGACATATGTGAAAGAAAAATATGTAAAAATATTGCATGCTTAGCAAATTAATATTTACTGTTGCAGAGGGAAAGATACTTAGCTGATTGCATTCCTACTCTCGAATTAAAAGTTGTATCTTCCGTTTTTCAAGCCACCTACACTACATTTCTGAAATTTTTTACTTTTCTACATTCAATTGTGGGTAACTGACACAGTGGAAAACTGAGTCCGCGGATGCAGGAGGTGCAAGATTTCACAAATAACTGTAGGGAACATACTTCAGTATCTTAACGTGTTGACTCACGATGTTCGCGATTCTAACATCCACGGTCTCACCTATATCTAATCCATCATCAATCAAATGTTTCAGCCAGTTCATCAAAACCTCCATTTGTCCGCAAGCGTGAACCGCGAGCATAGCTGCCAAACCGCAAGCAGCTGACGTGATGCCATGGATTAAGACACCAGCTACCAACTGAACAGAGAAAATGATCTCGTTCGTTGGACTATGTCGACTATCAATTATCAAACTTGAAAAAGGAAACACCAGTGGTACGAAGGTAAAGTTTTCATTCTCTGCCGTTATTTTACCTACGCTAATCGGTACAACGATGTAATAAAACGCGAAACCACTGTACATAAAGAAAGTGCAAAGAAGAATCAGTTTCCTTCCAAAGTTCGCATTCTCCACCATGATCTTTTCGTCCTCCTGACATCTGACATTCTCCCAGTCCTGCTCGATGCGTTTAATACACTCACGAATTCTATTCTCGTGAAGTATTAATAAATAACATTTCAACAACGCCATCACGCAGAAATTTGATGGTCCAAATAGTTTGATCTTGTTGTAAACGTCTTCGACTTCGAGGATCGTGTACAAACTGCAAGGCAGTAACAGAAAGTTGATTAAACTATAACACACTGCGTTTATCAGACGGTTGAAGTATCTTTGCGTTCGTGGAACGTTGGACGAATTCGGCCAGATACCCATTGGTTTTAAGATCCAACGACATAATTGGATACTCAGGTTCAAGTTTTTCTCGTAGTCGTCGATCACGAGGGGTTTCGTTCCATTTGTGAATGATTTCTTCATGGTGAAAGCTCGTTTGATACTGCGGTGTCGTATTTGATAATGCTTCGGAGGTAAACCACCAGCGCTTGCGCTTGCGCTTTGTTGCTGATTTTTCTTGCAAGAACAGAGAGGACAAAATTGTCTTCTTTCCGATTTAATTCAACCCTTCTGTGTTTCCACGTTTTTTGCTTTATGCATTATAAGTGTGGGGGGTAGAATGATGACGGTAGAAACCTCGATAAATTGATTATAAAACATCAGTAACGCGGTAACCCCCATGTTGTTCTACAGGTCCAGAGGTTGATTACTAATTTTTCTGAGCGATTATCTTACGCACTGGTTTCTCATGTTGTGTCAAGCAATTATCGATACTGTTTATGATTGTAAATTCTTTTACGGACAAGTGCCTTCTTTTTAAGTATTAAAATTTGTCAAAATATATGAATAAAAAAATTCATTTTCTATATCTCATTGTCAGTTTATTACTTTACACTTTATCGTTAAATGGTTGGAGTGCTTGATTGAAACACCGTTGTAACCAGGAATAATGAAAGGAGGGGACGAATCTCGTGATTTCGTTAAACATGATTAATTTCATTAAACTTCAAATACAAGAGTATTAATGGTCACATAATAATCCTTAAACTACAATGTACTATTAGGAATGTTCATGTCAGTGCTCTCAACATATTTAAGAAGGCCACCGCTGTTCTAACGACCTATACAGGTAACACATTATCATCACTTTTGAGGATGCGAAAAAAATGTTTGATACTTACATCACTGAAGGTACTAATAGACAATTCAATCATGTTCCCAGCTGTAAGCTTAATCGACGAATTGGACATTGCGATGATCAAAATGCAGCAAAGCTTCTTCTTGCCTGACAAGCGATACCAATCGGTCATGTATGACGTCTCGCCAACTCTTCTACACTGTCATGCAATATTTTCATCTTTTCTTTACAACTGAATATTAAATAAGCTAATAATAGACAGTGTTAAATAAAAAGATACTATACGGTCCAACTACCTGTTCAGCCACAAGTTCGCCTGTATAACAAAACACGAAAATATTTAAGCCAAAGTATACGATCAATGATATGTATGTGAAAGAAGAAGTTAAATTTTGTCCATTCCATTCCTACGAAATAAAAAATATATTAAAAATATGTAACAATATATTTTATTAGACTGGCATACCATGATAAGATAATACCCAAGTAAGCAAAGATTCATCATACACCCCAAACATTCTATACAAGATATTGTTTGGAACATTTTCTCTATCAGCGCCAAGAAACTAAAAGGTAATAAGAATTAATTGTCTCAGGTGATTAAAAAAGACCTTAATTTACGCACTTCAATACTCGAATATGTTGTTCTACGATACTTGCAATCCTGCCATCTACAGATTGACTCATGCCACTTCGTCCATTTACCAAATGTTCTAACCAGTTCATCAGAACTTCCATCTGTCCACAAGCGTGCGTTGCAAAGGTTGCAGCCAAACTGCAAGTCCCAACAGTGACAGCATCCAACAGTATACCAGACAGACATTGAGCGACGAAGAAGATTTCGTTAACGGGACTCTTTCGGTAATCAGTGATACGCAACGAAGAAGGAAACGGCAACGGTATGAACGTGAAATTTGCATCCCCCGCTGGGATTTTTCCTCCACTGAGCGGCATGATGATGTAGTAAAATACGAAGGAACCATACACGAAAGACGCATAAACGATTATCAGTCTCCGCCCGTAATTCATGTTCATCACCATGATGTTTCTCTCCTGCAGATCTTTCATATTCCTCCAATTCCATTCGATCTTCTCCACGCACTTCAGGATGTCGTTCTTGTGAAACAATATTAAGTTATACTTCATGAACGACATTAGGAAAAAGCTTAAAGGACCGATTAATTTGATCTTGTTATAGGTGCCTTTTACTTCAAGGATCAGGAAAGTCAAACAAGGCACAATCAGGAAAATGATCAGAAGGTAACAGACAGCGTACATAAACCAGGTGAAATATTTTTCAATTAATGAAGTATTGCTTGATTTTGGCCATGCACCTAGCGGTTTCAGTAACCAACGACTCAACTGGGTGCTCAGGTTCACGTTTCTCTGGTAATCGTGTTCCATTTTAATGGCATCCGCATTTTGCGTTGATACTTTCTTCATCGTTGCCGCTCGACAGTTCATTTGATACTGAATCAACGTGGTTTAATGTTTCAAAGAGGAACAACGTTGCGCTTGCGCTACTTTTTCCATCACTCAGAAGGATTAGAAACTTGAATAACTGTTTTTATTTTTTTTTTTTCAAAGGGAGCAACCCCGTTGCGTTTCAACTTTTTCGCTTTATGCATTATGAAAGCGAGGGGTAGAATGATAAGAAATGAGCAAAGGTAAATTGATTTTCTAAACATCAGTAAAGCACCAAGACTCACATTGATCGGAGATAGATTATTATTTTTATGTAAGTGTTTGTTTTATGATATTTGTTACTTTAAATATATATTTGTAGTATTTTAAACACTATATTTATTACGCGCCTAATAGTACGAATAAATAACGATACAAACAAGTTTCAACAAAATATAAACACATTACTACAACCAACAATTTCTTCGTGTACTTCAAAGAATGTTCAAGTTAATGTCCGTAACACGTTTAAAAAGGCTACCGCAGTTTTAACAACCTGCTTGTAAAAGATGTATCAATTCATGATAAAATTGATACTGTTAATGATGTTTAATTAATACTTACGTCGCCGAACGTGCTAAAACACATTTCTATGATATTTCCTGCCGTGAGTTTGATCGAAGAATTGGACATTTCAATGATCAAAATAATGCAAAGTTTTCGTTTTCCTGGCAATCGATACCAGTCGATCATATATGACATCTCTCCAATTTTTCTGCACTGTTATGACAAATTTTTTTATTATAATCACTGTGGTGACAGTATGATAAATGTTAAATAAAATATTACCTGCTCACTTACAAGTTCTCCTATGTAACAAAATATGAATATATTGAAAGTAAGAGACACAAGGAGAACACTGTAAGTCACGGAACTTGTCATATCATTTCGATTCCATTCCTAGAATTTGTACAAAAAAATCTCTTTCAAATCTATCGAATATCAATTGAATTCCTTTTTGAATCACGTGCGTACCATAATGGTATAATAACTAAGCAGACACAAATTCAATGTACATCCCAAAAACTCCACCAAAGATATATGTCGAAGTATTTGCTCTATAAGGGTTAAAAATCTGCAAAATATATAAATATAAAAAATGAGCTGCTAACAAAATTACAATAGAGATCCTTCAGGTTTATTTATTAAAGCATCACTGTATCCGCGAGGGGTAGGTTTCATGCCGTATGCAAATCTACTTCCGAATTCAAAGTTGGATCTTCCGTTTTTCAAGCCACCTACACTACATTTCTGAAATTTTTTACTTTTCTACATTCAACTGTGGATAACTGACAAAGTGGGAAACTGAGTTCGCGGGTACAGGAGGTGCAAGAATTCAGAAATAATTATAGTGAACATACCGAAGTATCTTCACGTGTTGATTCACAACGTTCGCGATTCTGACATCCACGGTCTCGCCCATATCTGATCTACCATCAATCAAATGTTTCAGCCAGTTCATCAAAACCTCCATTTGTCCGCAAGCGTGAACCGCGAGAATAGCTGCCAAACCGCAAGCAGCTGCCGTGATGCTATGCATCAAGGCACCAGCTACCAATTGAACTAAGAAAATGATCTCGTTCTTTGGACTATGGCGAGTATCAACTATCAAACTTGAAAAGGGAAATACCAGTGGTACGAAGGTAAAGTTTTCATTCTCTGCGGTTATTTTACCTACGCTAATCGGTACAGCGATGTAATAAAACGCGAAACCACTGTACATAAAGAAAGTGCAAAGAAGAATCAGTTTCCTTCCAAAATTCGCGTTCTCCATCATGATCTTCTTGTCCTCCTGACATCTGGCGTTCTCCCAATCCTGTTCGATCCATTTAATACACTCACGAATACTATTCCCGTGAAGAATTAATAAATAATATTTTAACAGTGCCATCACGCAGAAACTTGATGGTCCAAATAGTTTGATCTTGTTGTAAACGTCTTCGACTTCGAGGATCGTGTACAAACTGCAAGGCAGTAACAGAAAGTTGAGTAAACTATAACACATTGCGTTTATCAGACGGTAGAAGTAAATTTGCGTTTGTGGAACGTTGGACGAATTCGGCCAGATACCCATCGGTTTTAATATCCAACGACACCATTGGATACTCAGGTTCAAGTTTTTCTCGTAGTCATCGATCACGAGGGGTTTCGTTCCATTTGTGAATGGTTTCTTCATGGTGAAAGCTCGTTTGATACTGCGGTGTCGTATTTGATAATGCTTCGGAGGTAAGCCACCAGCGCTTGCGCTTTGTTGCTGATTTTTCATGCAAGAACAGGGAGGACAAAATTGTCTTCTTTCCGATTTAATTCAACCCTTCTGTGTTCCCACGTTTTTTGCCAAATGTATTATAAGAGCAAAGCGCGGACAAGATAATGTCGCTGGGATTTCGATAAATTGATTTTTTTCGAGAGGTAGAAAGGGTGCGATTGATGGCATTGTTAATTTAGCTGGTTTAGAGGAACAATTTGCGGATTGGGAATAATGAAACCTTTTTACTAATAAATTGATTAGTATTCATATATAATTTCCTGATATTATTATGGTATTGCAATAGTTAAATACACAGTATTTCGGTCATCATTGATGCTTGATTTATTTCAAAAACTTTTCACAGAAACATGCAAAGACATACACCAGTAAAAATCAATCAAACACATTTTCTTCAACATTGACACATCAATTTTTATATATAATATTGTATCTTGAGGAACATTCACGTCATTGTACGTAATACATTTAAAAATGCGACTGCTGTCTTAACTACCTATGTATTCAGAAAATTTCTGTCAATTTTCAATTTAAATTAAACGATTTTTATAATGTGATACTTACGTTGGTAAAGGTATTGATAGATAATTGGATCATATTTCCTGCTGTCAGTTTGATCGTTGAATTAGACATTGCAATTATTAGGACACAGCAGAGTTTTTTGTTTCCTGATAATCGGTACCATTCTATCATATATGCGATTTTTCCAATTTTCGTACACTATTGTAAAAATATAATTGAAATTAATATTCCAATAACAATAGTTGTTGTTTTTACATAAACGTATTGAAAATTTTACCTGGTCAGCAACAAGTTCTCCTATGTAACAGAATATAAAGATATTAAACGTAAGAGATGTGAGTAGAATGAAATAAGTTACTGCACTTGTTATATCATTCGATTTTGATTCCTACAGTATCAAGACAGTATACATATATATTATATTTACAAAACACAGTTACACGCAATGTTTCTTTTTGTACGTCATTTGCATACCATTATAACATAATATCCGACAAGACAAATATCCAAGGTGCACCCTAAGAATTCAACAAAGGATATTTGTTGGAGTATTTTCTCAGTGAGAGTTAAAAACCTGAAACACGATCAATTTTCTAAAACATTCAAAATCAAATCCATGATTGTCACAAATTGAACACGTAAGGAGTGAAATAACCCTTTCGTGATGTGTGTCATTGACTGTGGTCATTCATCGTGAAAGGATTACAGTATTAACAATGCAATTCGTAACAAAAAAATATAATTTACACACTTTAATATTTGAACATGTTGATTCACGATGCTCGCGATCCTGGCATCCACGGTTTCGCCCATATCTGATCTACCGTCAATCAAATGTTTCAGCCAGTTCATCAAGACTTCCATTTGTCCGCAAGCGTGAACCGCGAGCATAGCCGCTAAGCCGCAAGCAGCTGACGTGATGCCATGCATCAAGGCACCAGCTACCAATTGGACTGAAAAAATGATCTCGTTCGTTGGACTATAGCGAGTATCAACTATCAGTCTCGAGAAGGGAAACACTAATGGTACAAAGGTGAGATTTTCATCCTCTGCCTCTATTTTACCCACGCTAATCGGTACAGCAATGTAATAAAACGCGAAACCACTGTACATGAAGAAGGTGCAAATAGTTACTAGCCTTCTCCCAAAGTTCGCGTTCACCACCATGATATTCTTGTCGTCATGGTATCTAATATGCTTCCAGTCCCATTCGATGCGTTCGATGCACTCGCGGATGTCTTCCTCGTGAAAGATCAACGAATAATATTTCGCGAACGCCATCAGACAGAAGATCAATGGACCAAAGAGTTTGATCTTGTTGTACAGATCTTCTACTTCGAGAAAAACGTACATACTGCATGGTATAAAGAGGAAGCTGAGTAATAAATGGCAAACGAGGTTTGTCAACCAGTAACAGCATTTTTTGCTTCGCGAAATATCACGAGACTGAGGCCATACCCCGATCGGTTTCAACATCCAACGATTCCATTGGATACTCAGATTCAAGTGTTTCTCGTACTCGTAGTCGATGCTCGTGGAGTATTTATTTGCTAATGGTTTTTGCATGATTCACGTTTGAAAGCACCGTCCAGACTAAAAGCTGGGAATCGAATAACGATTCTAAGGGAAAATCATGCGCCTGCGCTGATTTTTTGATATCATTCAGGGAGAGGAAGAGGTTCTACCAAAGGGTTCTACCCTACTGTGATTATGCTATTTTCCTTTTTCTATATTTATGAGTTGTAGACTTTACACTGTTGAGTTTGAATGAGAATAATAACAGATGGACAACGATAAATTGATTTCTTCTCTGCAGAATATTTGTTGATGCTCCCGCACATGTCAGCAGGAATAAATTAATGGATAATCAATTTTTGCATTCTTCGTCGTTCGTGAAGTTGAACCAATCTTGAAGCATAAAATCGGTAAGGATGCTTTTAAACACGACATTATTTTAACATTTATATTTTATTTATTGAAAATTATTAAAATATATGAAACCTTCATGAAAAAGTGCAGCTGTATAAAAGAAAATCTTTTAAATCCTTAGATCGTGGAGTAAATTGGTCGCATTTTCAATCGGTGTGGTTGTAAAAAGTTTGCGTTTCGTTGTGTCTCAACAAGCATTCATGTCAGTTTTCGTAACACGTTGAGAAATGCGACCGATGTCTTGACAACCTGTTCATATTTGAGGCAATCGTCGATTTCGATTTCCAGGTAAAAATAAATTTAAGTAGTTTAATACTCACGTCGGTGAAAGTGCTAATGGATAACTCGATCATGCTTCCAGCTGTGAGTTTAATCGACGAATTAGACATTTCCATGACTAAAATGCAAAAGAGCTTCCTTTTCCCTGCTAAACGGTACCATTCGATCATGTATGATGTTTCGCCAACTTTTCTGCACTGTTACAAGATAATTGTCAAATAGTACCTAATTTGTAATAATATTTAATAATCTTTAAATCTGAAATAAAAAGTCATACCTGCTCAGCCACGAGTTCGCCTATATAACAAAATATAAAAATATTGAATGTGAGAGATGTGTACAGTATCACGTAACCTACAGTAATTATTATATTTCTCGAATTCCATTCCTGTAATATCAAGATTAAAAATATATAATTTTTACATTCTTATTACCCTTCGTGCTTTATTTTTTCGTACCGTTATAATATAATAGCCAACAAGGCAAAGATTTAAAGTACACGCTAAAAATTCAGCAAAAGAGATCGGTCGAAGGGTTCTTTCCATTAACGTTAAAAATCTGCAAAATGAACATATGAACATTTTGTAGTTACTTTAATATATGGATCACATTTGGATCACTGATGAACCAAAATGGTAGCAAACGTGTTAAAATGCACATTATACACACTTTAATATCCTTACGTGTTGACTCACGATCTTCGCAATTCTTTCATCCACCGTTTTGCCTATGTCTGGTCTTCCATCTACCAAATGTTTCAGCCAGCACATCAAAACTTCCATCTGTCCGCAAGCGTGGACCGCTAATACCGCAGCTAAACTGCAAGCACCTACTGTGATAGCATTGATCAGTACACCAGCTAAAAACTGAATCGAAAAGATGATCTCGTTGATTGGAGGATAACGGACGTCCACTATGTAACTCGAGAAAGGGTACATCACAGGGATGAAGGTAACGTTATCAGTTTGGATGAAGATTCTCCTTAAAGCAAGCGGTATGATTAGGAAGTAAAAGGTACAGGCGGTGAACATGAAAATAGCGCAGATAGTCACTATTCTTTTCGCAAAATTTGCATTCATCGCCATGATGTCTTTATCCTTGATATATTCGACGTTCTTCCAGTCCCATTTGATATGTTCCATGCATTCACGAATGTTATCGCTGCGAATGATCAACCAATGATACTTAACGAATGCAGCCACACAGAAGATCAATGGACCAAATAACTTGATCTCCTTGTACAAATTCTCCATGTCGAATACCATGTACAGACCGCAGGGTATTATAAGGTAGAAGATCAAGAAGTAACAAACAGCGTTAATCAACCAGTAGAGACATTTATCGAAACGTGAAACATTCGATGAATTTGGCCAAAGACCCATCGGTTTTAGTATCCAACGATTCCACTGGATACTCAGGTTCACGTTTCTTTCGTATTCGAAGTCAATCGAGGATAGATTATTATCGATCGACTTTGATTTTTGCATCCTTGATGTTTGAAAACTGGCTTGATACTGATGGCAAGTGAGAGTGATCCGATTACGACTCTACACAGCGCCTGCGCTTCTTTTCTGATTATTCTGGGAAGAGAATCGTGACATTTTCCAAAGGGTTCAACCCCTCTACAATTATGGTCTATTTTCTTTATGTATTATTAGTGGTGCACAGGATAATGATAGTGGTATCGATAAATTGATTTTTGAAATGTTTGCAGGGGTGTAGAAGAAGAAGAAGAGCGGAGAAGGATACTGAAGTTGTGCTTCTGACAGCAATTTATAATGATTTATGTTCAGGATTTGCTATGTTAGTTCTTTTGGAATAGTGGTGGATTATTACCTAAAAGTTGCAGGTGAGATAAATATAAATGTTGTGATGAAAACGAAGATAAAGAAGTAATGGATTTATGTATCCATATGTTACAGTATCCATGATTTCCTTTTTATTAAGAAATAAGTGTGCCGTGATGTTTCTAAACTCTTCTATTAAATTATATTCTCTTCTACTAAATGATAGTGTAAAATGCATTATCTTAAACAATTTCTCGCAGAATGTTCAAATATGCCATTGACATCTTCATGATCTGGAAATTGTAATTTGCAGAAAATATTAAATCAGGAATCTTTGAACGATGATTCTGTTTCTTAAAACTTACGTCGGTAAAAGTAACTAAAGATATTGCAACAACTTTGCCTGCTGTGAGTTGCATCGGATAATTAGACATGGCGATGATCAGTATTAAGCAACGAGCTTTCTTTACTGGAAGACGATACCAATCTATCGTAATAGATGTCATGCCAAGAACGTCGTTCTGTCAATAAGAATATTCATAAGTAAAAATTAAATAAATAGAGCAATATAATGATGGATCACGTACTTCATTAACAAGAAGTTGACCAATGTAACACAATATGAACGAACATAAGATAAAAGATATTTGTAAGGTGATGCAAATTATTATAAATGTTGCGTCGTTCTTCTCTGATTCCTAAAATATGATCGTTTCTATATTGAAACAACTTCAAACATCCTCTACCGATGTTATTCCTACCGTGATGATACGATATCCCATTAAGCATATGAGACACGTATTGCCAGCGATGTCCACAAAACAGACGTATTCTATGATGGCTTCAACATTCCTTAAAAGTCTGCAATGAAATTACAAATAAAAATTTTATACTTACTCCCATTTTTATTTTCCAAATTTACTATATTTCAATACATCAAAGTTTTATACTCACTCCTTTATTTTTCTCTCGTGTTCCACGATATCCACGATCCTCTTTTGCACTGTTTGCTCGCTTAAATCGGACCTTGCATCAAGCTCCTTCATTTTTTTCGTCAACATCCTCAATAAACTGCACATATGCAGAACGAGTAAGGTAAAAATACCGTAGGAGCCACTTGTCGCAGCATAAGTCACTATTCCGCTGAAGAATTGCAGTGTGAAGATTATCTCGTAATTTGGAGTTTGCTGTTCATTAATGAAGATGAAGTATCCTGCACAGGCTACTGGTCTTATGGTGACGTTATTGGGAGTGACAATGGGTCCTCTCATAAGGGGTATGATCGTGCGGTAACATAAACCACCACCGTACAATGTAATCATCACTGTCAATATTAATTTTCGTCCAAGTTTCGCTCTCGAACGCAAAATCAGCCTGTCGTCTTCCCTTGAATTCATCCAGTCTTCTCTGATCACGTCCAAACATTTCCTAATTTCTTTCGCTCGGAACAACAGAATGGTGTATTTGACAAATTGCATGCCGCAGTTCAAAATTGGTCCAAGTACTTTCAATCTAACTTTACCACTATTCGTTCTCAGAAACATGTACAGAAACCCTGGAACTATTATCAAGAAGTATA
The DNA here is from genome assembly GCF_051020975.1 of Osmia lignaria lignaria. NCBI lineage: Eukaryota > Metazoa > Arthropoda > Insecta > Hymenoptera > Megachilidae > Osmia > Osmia lignaria. The sequence continues at coordinate 6,994,725 of NC_135046.1, read as the reverse complement.
GAAAGTAGACGACGATGATTTGAATCGTCTTCAGAATCTTCGAATAAGGAGATGAGGTGATTGAAGTGGGCCAGGCACCGACTAGTTTCAAATTCAGGCGAACAAATGTCATCGCGTATTTCAAATCTTCTTCCACGCTCTTTGTTTGAGTCATGTTTATGGGATTCTGCATGGGATTCGAGGAATAAGGGAAAGTCGATGATTTGAGGGCTCGAGTGCAACTGATAATGCTCACGGGTTGAATCTGGATTAGTTTGATAGACAACACTGCGCTTGCGTTCATAAAATGGTAAGCGATGATCGTTCGGTATCGAATATCAGTCATTATAGCAATTTGAATACGGTAAGTTTTATGGGAGAAATAAACATTCTGTATAACCCATTACAGTAATTTGTACTCTGCAATGTGCAGTTTGCCATGGGTAATTTTCTGCGGGATAGTTGCCTCTCGATTCGATTTTTCATCTGTGCGACAAATCTGTTTATTTTTTTCTTAAAATATGTTTACATTTATAAAAGTACGAACATTTTATATGGTATGTTCGAATATTTATAGAAAATGAAATAACGTACACAGTCATCTTCGTTTGTGCTTCTTCACGCTGTCATCGTTCGCAAAAAGTTCAGATACGCTGCTGAAGTTTTGAAAACCTACGACGTTTTGTTCGATAAAATGAAATTTTTGTTACAAGAAGCTGAAAAACTTACGTCAGTAAATCCATGGAGCGAAATATTAAATAGTTTTCCTGCAGATAAAGTCGATGGATGGCTGGTTCGAAGCATAATCATCCTTATATGGTTGGCTACATCCACCGGAAATTCAAACCAGGGTAAAAAATACGACGTTTCTCCTATTTTCTCACTCTTCACAAAAATCAAAAAGTTATTTAAAAAGAAAGGACATTCAATTTTCTTTTTCGCGTTAATTTAAAAAAAAAAAATACCACTTGTTTCAGACGTTCACCGATGATGGACATTATAAAGACGTTCAGAAGCATCGATATCATCAATATAAAATACGTCATTGTGCTGAGGGTCTTGTGCTCTTCCCATTCCTAAAAACATTCAATTTGTCATTATATTTGTTATTACTTCGTTAAACATTCCTTGATATTGTACCACGAGTACGCCATATTCCAGGAAACATATGATCACGGTATTTCCAATTATCTCTGATAAAAATACAACGTTAAAAGTTTTGTCGATCATCGCAGCGTATCTACAATTAAGTACCACTGATGTAAGTACATATAAGACGGTATAAAAAGTACAAAAATCATTTGTTAAAGTATGTACTTCTACTTTTTACTAGATTATCTTACTCGGTTGCTTGTGCGTGACGTTGAACGATGAATCGGAGGCGATTATGCAAGTTTCCATCACTCTGTTCCACAAGTAAATGAATTTTTCTGTCGATCACCTCAAACAAACCGGAACAATGCATAGTAATTCCAGCGATTAAAATGTAGATACCACAATTGGTGGATAAAATGATAAGGCTGATCGTTATTTGAGAAACAAACGTGATTTCGTAGATCGGCGAATCTTCGATCACGAAGAACACATAATCGCTCAAATAAGGCAGAGGAATTTGAGTGGTATTGTCAGATTTGACAACTTTCTCCGATAACAGAGGCAGAATGATGTGATAAGGCAATGCACCACAGTAGGTGAAACACAGATACATCACCGCGAAGAATTGGCCGATTTTCGCGTTTTTTTTAATCAATAATCGATCTTCTTCGCATTCCACATCTCTGTACTGTAGCTCCAATTCTGTCAGAAAGAAACTGATCTTCTTTTTGTTGAAAATTACAGTCCAGAATTTGACGATCCCCAAAAGACTGAACACCTGTGCAGCGATCACCTTCATATACCTTTGCAGATCCTCGCAGTCACGGTAAGTATAAATGGCATGAGGTATTAGTAAAAAACACATGGAACAAAAAATGATTCCAATTTGAATGTATTTTCTAATTTTACGCGAAACGGTGTCGTCTCTTCGCAATGGCCAGATTCCAATTGGTGTTAGTAGAATTTTAGGAAAACGTATGGTGTATTTGGTATCTGATTTATAATTAGCATTTTGGTAATTTTTAATTTTCACTGTCATAATGTACTTCTGAACCGTAGAAGATTCTTCGAACAACTAAAGATGATCGTGAACCACAGTGGATGGCACGGTATCCCTTGGCGTCTGCGTGGAAACTTTGGCAAACCAATTTCCCGTAAGCAATTTTCCGCAATCTTAGCATTGCAGAGAGGATTTAAGTTAATATGTGACAGAATAAACCGAGTAGTTACCGATAGAAAGTAAATTACACGTAGTGATGTGCAGTAACTCTATCCAAGTTCTATCATGAATGATTTTGAATAACTAAAACACGACTGAAAGTTTTGACGAACGATTTTTATGATTTTCTGTAATCATGTTCTTGATGACGGAAATTCAACCGCTTCGTTTCCTGGTTCACGAGATAAATGTGGTAATGTTCCGCAAAGGACAGTTTTACGATTTTTTGTTGATTTTCAATTCGAGTTACGATATGAATCAATCTTCCAACAAGCGATACTATCGGCCTCGATGATATTATAATGTCAGAAACATGTAACTCCTCTTGAGCTTCATAATCAACCGAACACACTAATTCAACGAAGAATGCAACGTATCATTACACTCATCGATAAGGCAGCTTCTTTTTAACTAATATTGCGAAGAACGATAACTGTCGATTAAAACTGTCAAAGTAATTCGAGTGCTGATTACAACAAACAGTACGGTAACAGTAGCCGTTGCTTTTGAACCAAAGGCTTGTTGTACGTCTACCATGGAGAACGACACACAAAGTAGAGATTCTCAAAGTGAGTTACACGGCTGAATTAGAAATCAAGACTACGTTCCAACGTTGTATGGTGATTTTTAGGCACGATATGGACGATGCAGAAGGGTACAACCACGATGTTCATCGCGGAGGTGGTGGGTACTGGGATACTTTTGTTCATCGGTTGCATGGGTTCCATTGGAACTATGGGAACAATACTGCCGCCACCATTACAGTCGTCCATGGCGTTCGGTATGACTGTCAACCTTTTGATTATGGTAAGCATTCATAAAATTACTGCATAATATTGAGATTTCAAAATATTACATATCCATAATTTCCATCATAGATGTTGGGTCATGTAAGCGGTGCACATTTGAACCCAGCTGTCACGATTGGGGCAGTGATCGTTGGGCTTAAAACCATACCAACGGGAATTATTTACGTAATAGCTCAATTCATTGGTGCCACTGCTGGATACGGATTATTAATGGTACGAATCTGAAACAGTCTCGATTATGCACAAAGTTATTTACCAATTTTGTATAAACAGATGATAACTCCACCCGAGTTGTTGTACGATGGAGTGTCAAATAAGAGTATAGGACATTGTGTGACAGTCGTTCATCCAGGAATAAGCACTGCGCAAGCAATTTTGATTGAAATCCTCTGTACGTCGTTCATACTTTGCGCAGCTTGTGCAACCTGGGACAAAAGATGCGCGCATCAAACAGATTCCACAGCGATTAGGTTCGGTTTCTCCGTTGTTGGGATCTCACTCGCAGCGGTAAGTAATTGAGTTGTATGTACTTTCAAAAACCTATCAAATCTGATTTGACTAAAACTTTGCAAATAGCTTCAATTTACATAAAAACAATATTTATAATTGTAATAAATTACAAAGTGTCTCATTGTCATGATCAAGGGTATATTTGAATGAAACGTGTTTTTAGAGTCCCTACACTGGTTGCAGTATGAATCCTGCGCGTACCTTTGGTCCTGCATTCTGGAACGGAAACTGGACTAATCAATGGGTGTGTAACACTATCGTTAATCATACGATTTATTTGCCCTTTCAGAGATTTAATAAATCCCAGCCACGTAATATCTTATATCATCAAACGATTCTTTTCTTTACTCTGTATTACATTGCCGATAAGAGACACGAGCCTTTTTTAAATGTTCCGTGTAGACCGTTATCGGTTCCCTCTTGTTTCTTCATAGATTCGTGAAGAGAGGTGTACAAATATTTGCTTTCTATTGTGTAGATTAGATTGCATCAGAGACGACGATAATTATTTTTTTCATGGAAATTTCTTTAGATTTACTGGTTCGGACCGACTGCAGGCGCATTACTCGGAACGTACACCTATCAGATATTTTTTGCGGAAAAAGAAACGGATAGAATTGTTGGTCGTCTCGATTTCATGGAATTGAAAGCGATTACGACACCGCAATGTGACGACGATATTCATTCGAAAAAAAATAATGTCAGAAGCGAGAAACTCGAATTAGTGCGGGACGAAGATGACAACGCCGCATGATTATCGTTAAAGGTATGATCACCATCTTTATCATCCACTAGTAAAGGTCTTCCATGATGTATCGAGTAGTTTACGACGCCGCCAGAGATGGCGTTGCACTCCACAAAATGGCGCGACTTTCATTTCTCTTCTATTATATTTGTCAGTTGCCTTCAATTCATTTTCTCTACGTTCTACTATTTTTAAAATATGAACATTTAATTATGCTACTCTGTTACTATTTAATTTTAGCTCATATAAGTAGCACAATGATTACTTTTATTCAAAGTATTTAATGTTTATTGACAATGTGACTTAGGAAAATTATGTATAATTAAATGATAATTTGTATTGCTAATTTATGAGAATATATGTATATAAGTACAAGTCAATGAAGTTAGAATTATATAAATCCTTATGGCATTTCGAAACAAGTCAAAATACATTAGTTCATATTATGCTCTAATATATTTTAAGTGCATAAACGTCTTCTTTGATAGATCTTTTAAATTTCGACGGTTTAGTGTAATTGACAGATTTATTCCCAAAATATCCCATGGCAACAGATATGCGTTTGTTCCTTCGTGAGAATACTGCGCAGATGATATTCCGCAGGTACAGCTTGATTACAGTTTGAATCGATAATAGGGTGGTTCGTAGATGCTTCTAGAATTTTAAGCTCCAGCCGCACCTGCGTACCCTCCTCTTGGGGTAGAATTGCCTGAGAACCATCTGCGTCATACGCAGTAAATCGTAATACGTATAATTCAATAACAATTTTTAAATTTCGTTAGAACTGACAATCGTCGAAATCCCAAAGTTGTTATTTACATACATCAAAAGAACATTGTAGCAATAATTACAGATATTATGAAACAACTCCCTCCGACGAATAAAAAATTAAAGTTGTTTCCACCAAAGTTTCATTTTAAAGGGTTAAACCCCGAAGGGTTTAAGGCTATAGTTATCTGTACTTTCTAAGGGGTTAATATTGTCCGTTTACGCGACATCCCTTCAAATAATTGTTCAAAACTTTGAACAGACAGTTGATGGAAACAAAAAACTGAAGTTCATCGAACAAATTAGGGTTTTACTAACCGATGTCGAGGAAATTGCACGTTGTCACGAAAGTCTACTCCTAGGGGAGATTATTAAAGTGTATTGATTCATAATTGGCAATTGCAATTACACGTGTAATTTAGCGAAATTAAAGTTTCTTTCAACCAAATTGATTACCAAGCTGAAGTCATTGAAAGTTTCATCACATAGTAGTTTTATTTTTTAACAAACCTTATCTATTATATGAGTGATAGAATCTTAATTAAATAACTATTTTAAGACAGTGCCTTACTAACCATATTTTATTCGTCCCTGTATTTGGCCGCAAGTGATACAGGAACCTTAACCGCTGCGTGTTGACAAAACAAAATGAAATATAAAACACGAGGACGGTTCTCAAGCTACCTGCAACCGCAGCAGAACATTAGTCGCATTCCAGTCCATTTTAATATACCATGTTTATCTGGATGAAGGTATATTCATTACTCCTCTTCTCAATAGGAGTAATTTTAATGAATTAACATTATGGATAAACTAAATCTTGCGTGCATCCAGTTCAAGTGTTGTTATACATTCATAAAATGGCCGACAAGTGACCCGTAGAATAAATAGACTGCGAATGATTAATATTCGTGTGCAGTTTTCTGCATCCACATGCAGGAGTGGTGTACGTGACGAAAAGCACGTCGCCGTGTAAAAATGGAAAGCTTTACTCTTTGTTTACTATGTAGTTGAAGTCCCCATATATATATGTATAGAACTCCAGCGCTGCAACTATTGATTACCTGCTGCATCCGTCTGTAGAACGTTCTCGAGAGGGACCTAGCTGTTCGAACTACGTTTTCCCAAATTTTCGTTGGATTTTCCTCTAATTCTTCCAAACAGCATCACTCAAATACGATAATAGATCTAAATTATTACTTTCAATTTGTCCTCTACTTTTATATTAACTCAAGGACGAGTGGTTTATATTCGATCGTTTAAAAAAGCATTTCTGTACTAAATACGTATTACTGCTCGTGACAGCACTTGATAAGATAACAATTTTAGCAGAATGTGAGCGTTCACAACAAGGTAGACGAACGCTATAAATGTCACGATGCATCGAGTCATATATAGAGCTATACATATCGCTACGTACGCCACATTCAAGCTTCTAAATTTATCCCTTGACCTCGTGGTTGCATAAACCGCATCGCTAAATTTACTGTTTTCAATGCGTAAGCTGCATAATCCGAACATATTGACGTTGCGCATCACTTCTCTCTCCAGACAAGCTGCAAGTCCAGTACAGGTATCTGAGAGAAAGCGTTCGAGACCATTAGCATGTAACAGACAGGCAGTCTACATCTGCCTGTGAACCGACTGTACATATCTTTTCTATCCTTGCTTCTTCAACGAAACATCTGCGCATCATTGTACTGGTTTCTAAGAACCACTGGCTCGCCTCTTGCCTTTAAGTTGATCCCGTTTCAGTATACCTCTCCCTTATGCGTTCGAATAACAGACAAAGGATAGCAGGCATCCTGCTAGCGACCCCATTTTATTCCTGTGAATAAAATTGCATTAATTATAACGTATCGTCCAGATCCCCGCGCGGAGGCCAGAAGACGTATGAGGAAAATCGATAGAGCTACAGCTGTAGCTGGAATTCTGTGTTGCGCAATAATGTTCATGTTGCATAGAAACAACGTATGTATGTAGTTTCGGTTTGTCAACGTACGATAAGACAGCACGATAAACAACTTATCGCACGATTAAAAACATGGACGTTACTTTTCTGCCTCTGGTCAACCGCATTAACCTCGGAGAATGTTGACCCCCAGGTTTGCCTGGCCGTGCATGACTCACGTGTATTTGTAAACACGATGTCATCAGTTGCGTCATATCACGACCGCACCTTCGACATTTTTAATTTAACGAACTGTTTTTTTCCTGGTGCGGACGGGATTCGGTAACAGTATGTATGTACTACATAGATATTCCGAATAAACTGCGCAGCTATGGAAGCCACGTGTCACGAAAAACTGCGTCGTTACTTCGCGTCCCTTTGGGTATGGATTTTGTAGAACAGATGGGTAATGATTTTGCACGATGGGTATATGTACATAACGTTAGCTTTCATGGAGATATTCCGTGGTATATACTTTAGCAATGATATAAACTCTCCCACTCTTTTGCAATCTTATCTGGTGTTATTAAAATCCATAAGAACCAACGGGCAGTTGGTTTTAAGTTAAATTCTAGTCGAGGAGGCAGGCTGACGCAGCGGGAGATCTTCTAAAAATGTCATCCATACCAGCGGTTGCCATATTGCCAAGGTAATGATAGTGAAACGCTTCGTGAGGTATTCTAGAAACGAACGAGTTCCAGAAAATTACGCGGAGAAGCGTATGGGTTGTTAAGGACAACCTTGTTTTGTCCTTGATGCCAAGAACTATGCTTTCCCAAGAGGGACCAGCCCTTTCCCCTAAACATGGCGATCAAAACAAAGATACAAATCAATGGCGAGGTTGCACTGTTCGTTTATAACACGCAGAAAACCCAACCGTTTCACTGTTCGGACCAGAGAAAGAGGAAGTTACGGTTGTGTGAGTTAGGTTATGGTGGGGTCTATAGGTGGGAGAATGTGCCAGAAATCTGGTCGTACCTCCATCGATCAATACTTGGTTTTTCCTTAATTTTTCCTCGGAACGATTGAAAATTGTATATATAGCGATACTAAACGATAGCTCGTGAATCGAGGAACAAAATGGTATAGGTGGTTGGTGGTTAAACGATGGAAAAAGTATGGAAATTAATGGTTGAAGTTAAGTGCGCATTAGATGCCGGGTACCGGTGCATGTTCTCGAACCTTCAGCACTGCGACGCCGCATGCCTATATAAGAGGGCCGGCCGGTCTGGCTCGGCGCATTCGTAAACACAGTTTCGTTCAGTTCGGACGCAGCGAACACCCGAAGACCCACCAACCAGTGAACATACCTCTACTTCTTTTACGTGGTCCATGAGGCTGCTGAAACAACCGACGTGAAAATGTAGACGAGAGGGATTCGGTGCGGAGCGCGACAGTTTACCGTGGGTATTCTTAAACCATTCTAACATTTAACAAATTTTTTAATTTTTTGGTTTGATTTTTTTTTTAAAGCTTTTGCTTCAATGGTATTACTTTTGTTTTGATAGTTGAGGTATAATACATATGAAGCTACTGATATTTAATTTTTCATAAATAATGGAAAGGTTTAGCTATATTACAAATTATAGAAATAATTTAATTGCATATAGTAAAACAAAAGTAATATTGATGAGGGTATGGTTGGTATTTATAACGTATTATGAAATATTTTATATTGCTAGATAGTAAGTAATTAAATTTTACCTCTAATTGAAAATATTTTTTTACATATTTACTATAATCTTCATAATATTTATCTGTACATTTTATATACTCCTATTTTACTACATATACTATGTTATAAGAACTGTTTGAATAACATTTGATATAATCGCATAAAAATTCAAATATAAAAAGTAAAATATTAAGTTAACAAATTTTTAAAAAAATTTTTACATTTATTCGGTTGTCGTTTCAATTTTGACGGGTTTACTTGCGGGTTCTCCTGTTTTAACAATTTCAATAACTCGTTCGCCTTCATTAGGTGGCTGGCCCTATAAAAAAAGAAATAACAATTTTATGTTATTAGACGTTTTTGAAACGGTTTACGAATCAAATCAACGTGGCTATTTTCTTATTTGTGTTTTTATAGTGAACCCTACGGGGTCGGTGCTTGAACAATCCGTACGCAACCATAAACTGGTCTGATTAGAGTTTGAAATTTCCTCACATTTCGAACAATTTGAGAAGAGCACTTCGAGATACATGCAATTAGGTAAGCGGTCATTGTACCGACGTATTTCTCAATTCTTTTTAAACCTTTTAACCTTATTACCTAAGAAATCTGAAATTTAACACTACACTTAATTAGAAATATTATGGCTCAGTGTCGCTACTTGATATTTTTAAACTTGAAAAATATTTGGCATCTTATGGTGAAAACAGCATTTAAAAAAAAAGATTCCTAAAAATCTAGAGAAAACTGCATTTAGTAACTAAATTGATCGAACGCAGCGTCACTCTAGTCTTTATACCACACACGTATAGATGTCGCTCCTAGTACTTGTTCGAAGAATCTAGTTACTAAATAGATTCTAGTGTATTTTCACGATGTCTGCCGTTCAAAAACAAAAAAAACAAAAATTAGATGGGGAGCACTTGCTAGTTGATTATCGATTTTAACTGATCCTGAGAATTAACTTTACATTTTTTTTTACAAATCAAACTCGTTTTCCATCTTCCATTTGAATTTTTCTAACGCTATCGCTTTGATATATTTCTAAAATTTGTTATATCAAGTTTCTTGGGCTTTAAGTTGAAGTCGATAAACGCGACAAAAGTAAACGAATGTGCCTCATCCGCGTGAAAGCGGGTTTAATCCAACAAGACGTTCTTTTTATAGTTTAGAGCAGACTCGTAGTTTGAGATCGAGATTAATCGTCGGCACACCATCTTCTCTAAACGCATACTACTACGAGAGAGAGGGGGCACACACGGAACAGTTGGAATTGAAACAATTAAACAAAAAAGAGCATACATAAAAAAAAAGAAACAAACAAAAGGGAGAGAGAGGATCACATTTTGTTAAGCGCTTGTAGCTGCGCGAATCCATCCTCGGATTCGCCGACGAGAGAACCTCTTCTTCCTCTTCGTCTCTTACCTTTTTGGGTGCCGTGATAGTTAGAACACCATCCGAAGAAAGGCTCGAGGTAATATTGAACACGTCGTGCGATGGTGGCAAGACGTATCTCCGTACAAAGTGTCTACTGACAAATCCGTGCTCGTCTTGCCTCTCTTCGTGTTTGGCTTCGACAATAACTTGGTTCCCGACCGTCTTCACCGTGATCTCTTCCGGTGAGAATTGTTGAACCTCCAGTATTACCTGTCGCAGATCAGAGCGAAGCATTAAAAAGTACAGAACGGCAAATTAGAGAGCAATCTTTAATATTCCAGTATAAAGCAGAAGGCGATTATATCCCTTCGAGCACCAGACGACGATGTTACCTGTCATTGTTACGATGATGTACAGAGGCTATAAACGAGATCTGAACGATCATTGAATTCGACGTTAAACTCTCTTGAGCACCGGCTTTTTCTTGTAACGTCTGACTACATTTTTTGATTGCGAAAGTTAAGTATCACACTATAAGTATTTTCTTTGTTAAACCATCGAGAGAGAAAGCCTCGTACGCTTAATTTAAACGCGCCGCTTCAAGGCGGGCGAAGGCAACTTCGCCTGCTTCCAAAACCGAAAAACCACACCACCATTATATCACCATTAGCTGTTTCCTTCGCCATAAACCAGGTTCTCTTCTCTTCCGGAAGAAGATCTAGGTCTGGTTGATAACGACTAAATTGTGTAATATCATTGCTACCGTACGCACAACTGTTTCTAGCAGCTAACCACTTGAAAAGAGAACAAAATCGATAATACAAATATTCTGCTATTTCTTGATTAAAATTCCTGCTAGCCTTGAAATTGCGAAAGTTGTTTTCTGGAGATAGTATCAAAACAGGCAATAGCCAGGAAAATGTAGGAGACATCTATCAAAATTCTCACCCGTTCGAGAACTCGTTATAATTTTTTCCAACTTTCATGTAACCTCCGTGTAAATCCGACGATGATATTGTAGCCGAGCGTTTTTAGCGATCGCGGGAAGAGTAAAACAGGAAAGATGTAGTTGTCAAATGCGGCGTACCTATTTGTGTAATAGTTTTTTTTCGTTCGTAGAGAAGATCGAGCATACCATTCAAATAGATGATACAAACATCATACGTTTTATCGTGTAAACGAGCGAAGTCTTAGCGCGTTGAGTTATCGCGCTATACGCATGTCTTTTTTCCTTTGATGGATCGTTTTATCTTGCAGTGGTTAGCAGCTTGACATTAAATAAAAAGGAAAGGCAATAAAAAGAGAGTAGGAAGGAGCGAACCGTGGTTCTTCAGGTGATCCTTCGTGTGATCCTGGAAACCCGGTAAGCGAATTTTGTTTTCAACGATTGAAAAAAAAAAAAAGTAAACGTTTAGTGAGAAATACCATTGTGGAAACCATCTCTATGTACCTCGAGCAAAATAGCAAAAGACCAAGATAAACCGATTTTTTTGAAGCATCTCGAGTGCTGCTGCATACACAGAGAGACATACGCGCGCCCGAATTTTTGTATATATAGACATTTCGTATTGAATCGTTTTCTATATACGGTCTTATCGTTAATGATTCGAGAAGCATTTATTTTTATATAGAGATTATTTATATATAGCGAGCAAAGAGATCCGAAAGGTTCAAGGAAACTCAGTTTTTAGTCCCGAGAGCGGCGCCCCCGTTTCGGGGGGGGTGCTTCGACACACACCTCACACTTTCTCGGTTCTTTCTGCTAAAAACAAAAAAAAAAAAAAAAAACGAAGACTGATTCTTGTGTGACACGATCCATTTTTCGGATTTTAAAAGAATATTAAAAAAAACCACGTCCTCTTGATATATATTATTGTATTTGGTATCGTTCGTATAAAAGGAGTATAAAGATTCTTTTGGAGAAAAACGTAAAAAGGGTGTGGGCTCTTTGAATCGTTGACAAAAAAAAATGGCGTAAGCCGGTTAAACTGTGATTTCAAGGGAAAGAATTTCCTGGTGTTAAAAAAAGAGCGTGTCTGACAGAAAAACAATATCACGTTGTAAGATCGGAGTGCATAAAATTTTCTTTTGTACAGTTTTTTGAACTTTTTCTTGCTACTCGAGTCATTTAAACGTAAAAAAGAATACATATAAGAGTAGTTTTCGAGTCCTGACTTTTCATCCCACCGAACCCCTTCTTCCACCCCCTCTTCATTGAGGGAGGGGGTTCCCCCGTTCGAAGAACAGTCCCGAAACGTGTTTTCCAATTTCTTTTTTATAAACCACAACAACATACAGTGCTGTGAATTATCGAAATAAAACGAAAGGTGAAAGGAAGCAGATAGTGTGGAAACAGTAATTATGCAACGAGAAAAAACGAAAATGCAACCGAGAAACACAAACAGCAGTAGTAGAAGCAGTAGCAGTAGCAGTAGTAGTAGTAGTGGCAGAAACAGAGAAATCGGTTTTCGGGCCTTCTGGTGTTCCAGTTTTAACCCCTGAAAATTTATATAGCCCTGTTTTTCTTTTATCATTCCGTTCATTCGGTTGTGGTAACTGTTTTTAATGAGTGTCAAACGATTTCGTTCTAATAATAGTCCTGTTTTGAAACGTTACGTTAATACAACTATATTTCGATAAAAATATTTAATAGTTTCTAAGTTTTTTTTTTTTAGTTGTACGGTTTAGTTCTTCGTAAGTTTTTTTTTCTTTACATAAATTCAGCTTTCCTTTCTGTTTTCTTTATCTTTTTACGAATGCGCTCCTTATACATTCCCATTATCCTTTTTCTTAGATCCATCGATCAAGTTTTCTTAGGTCTTGAAAATATCGAACATATTCAATTAAAAAATTTGGTTCCGTTTCTTTTCTAGACACGCGTTGACGATAATAAACGTTTCGTAGACTTTTATGGGTGTCACACACGATCTAAAAAAAGGTTATCACTTTAGACTTCTATCTCAGCCTAAGTTAGTCGACCGTGTTAGCCCGCGAAATAGTGTAAAACAAATATTTCGCTCACTGTACTGAGAAACTCCAAGATAAAAATAGGGTTCAAAATATTATGCTATATATGGGTCAGTAAATGTTTAGCCAGTTCTCTTCCATTAAAAAAAAAAAACTTGTGGCGACAACAGCATATTACTCCTTTTAAATCACATTTATCCAATTACTAAGTTACAACTGTACTTCAAAACGAACGATAATATAGATAATATACGTGTATAATTCAGTGTAAAGTTCAATTTCGAAAGTGTATAGAATGCGTGTGGTGTGAGTAGAGTTTAGGGTTCTAGGCTCTGAGGTTGAAAATAATATTAGGACGTTTTATCCAGTTCTCAAATATTCGAAAATCTTGACACGTAGTTTAAAAAGGGACAGCTTTTCCTAATCTTTAAAGGCTTTCGCGAGGAAAAAGTGTGTATGTGTGTGTAATAGTGCCTTTTTATAAGATTTAATTTTGGAAGTTTGCTTCTTTCGCGATTATTTTTTTGCATATTTTACATTTTAATATCCTAGTCGAGTCAAAACTTCAGCTTTTCTGATCGTCTCGTTTAAAGCTTTACTCCTCGACTCGCAGCAACTTTTCCCGTGTTTGATATATTTTTGGCTATATTTGATCAGCAATAATTGAATAGTTCGGTATCCAATTTTTGTCCCAAAAGCAAATATCTTTCTTGTATTAAAAAGAAGGAAAGTCGGTTTTCTGCGTACAGTTAAGCAACGGCTATCCCATGACTTTCCGATCTCATCTGAAAGTTATGGGATAGTCGTTGTGGAAGTGTTCCATGGTGCTAATTATTACAAGCTTCGATAATAAAATGAGAACCGATGGTAACAGCAATACACACTTCAAAACTTCAACGAAATAATATAAAGATTCTATGCACGTGTAGTGTGTGTGTTTCGAGTTGCTCGAAGTCGTGGGCGTTAACAATTCTTCAAAATTTCGACGATTCTTACGAGAAGAGCTGTTAGACGCTTAAAATTGCGCAAGAAGCTTCCTTCAGGTTTAGAGAACCAATGGTCCGCCTAGGTATTTTATAATATATAATACGTACATTAATTTTTCTTTCACGATAAGTAAGCAGTATAATATCCAACTTCTGAGGTGTGTTATAGATAGAAAGAGGGAGGTACCTGTGTCGACTTTTTCCATCTTTGCTTCTTAATTTTGTCACTTTCTCGGCCTTTAATTCATTTCGTGACCAACTAACGCGACCCTAAGCTCTCAGGTTTTTCCCGCTCTCCTCTTCCGTGGGATTCCGCTTCTGTGGAATCCTGCGGAAGACGAGATCCATTTTCCCCGTTGCAGCAGTATTTTATCCATCCTACTAATGTTTTAAGCTTGAACGCTTGTGAGAACGAGCTTCATAGAGAGATCATAGGCTCCAGAAATTGTCGAGAATTGTAATAAGAGATTGTGTGTCTATTGCAACGCAAGTTTGTCACCTTACGTCTGTTGAGTCCATATGTACCATCTAAAAAGAACTTGAACGTGTGCTAAATACGAGATCCAAGCGTGCCATAAATCGCATTTCCTTGATGATACTAATCGACAACTTCCAGAAAATCATTATCGAGTCAACGTGAAATTTAACGATGTTAAACATCTGAAACGTTCAATAATTTGCTTGCCTAGCCCTCAAACAAAATCGAAGAAGAACGAGCGTGCTGATATACCATTCATCTTCGCAAGCAACGTACATTTGCAACAGTGTGTAAAATTAAGACACAGCCGAGTCTCGATTTATAGAAATACAGAGAACGCGTGCCATCTAAAATCCAGCTAAAGATAACATTCAAGCACCGTGGTTAATCCTTGTAATCAGATTCCAACTGATAATATAAAATCCAAACCACACAAATTTTGAACGATTATTATTGAGAATTTTCAAGTTCGGTAATCAGAGTAAATACATCAGCCGTAGTCTTCCAATCAATCATAATTGAGGTCCGTATCCATAGTTACCACTCGAAATATAAGGTAATTGCAATCAGACCTATTGTCTCGTTACAGACAATAGATGTGATTGATACCGTCGAGTGATAACTATGGATATGGCTCGTGGTTCTCTGATCCAAAGCAATACAATTACCGATCTTCAAACAAAAGTACAATCATCTCTAAAAATGGCAATAATAATTCTGTTTTCCATTCAAGAATCAACAGACCAACCAGTACAATAAAAAAAAAAGATCCTTGACCACCATCAGATCGTCTGCTTACAATCACGAACTTAGAACGATCCTAACACGTATGTTTCTCGATCCACTGATCCATTTTGAAATGGATGCTTTAAACAAGTAGAGTCGCGCAATTGCTTACCCACCTAATCGTGAATTACAAATCCCAGCCAGCATTTCCCGAGGGTTTTGCAAGTGTCAAAGTACAATTTTGCAAAGTAGAATCGTGAGAACGAAGAAAATCACTTTTGCCCGCAATCACGAGCTCAAAATCCATCCTCGTAAGTTCTCGATCTCTACTTGAAATTTTTCTCTGAGGGCTTAACAAGTTCGAGCCCGTTAATATTTCTCAGGCATCAGAGAAAAATCACAGTTCCTCTTCCATCAGTTCGTGCAACAAAACGCACACGATATCGAAAGTATTAAAAGAAATCGTTTCCACTCACCTGGAAGTTGTCTTTGCTGTCGATCTGAATCGTGCTCGATCCGCTCGAGTGTTGGCGCGTTACGTTCCTCCACGGACGGTAGTACCTATCGCGAAAAATCGAGCGTAGGGGTCTGTCGAGACTTAGATCGGAGAACCTTGATATCAGATCGTCTCGATTAAGTCCTCTGCCGAAGTGTTGGTCCATCAATCGGGACACCGGGCGATCGAAATCGTCCCACCAGTCACGAAAAACCAAAGGTACTACGGACATCTGTACAATAAAAAAAAAAAGAAACAAAAATGAGATTAGAAAGGAGATAATAAAGTACGTTAAAACATCGTCGGTCAAGTTCTTGCTTTTCGATCTAGGACTAGTGTAAGATTAAAGAGGGATGGGAGGGAGAGAATTATGAAATGTGTGACATGTACGTATTAAATACGGTTTAGTACAAGCGACGACGGGGAAGTGATGGATTAGAAGAGAGGAGTATGTTTTTAGGGCTAAGGTGTTTTACTAACAATCGTACTAGATTCATGATTATTGAGCTTAAAAACCTGTTAATGTGTGTTACTCGCCCGTCTGTCGTTTTTAACTATAAGGGACACGATAATCCGCAGATCATAGATCGATCTCGGGTAACGAATATTATATATATATATATATCCTGATGTATGAACATAGGTGAAGAAAGGGGAGGATAGGTGAACGGAAGATGGAGTAAAATGGGGGGTTTATTCGCTGAGACACCGTGAAGAGTTCTTGCTACAATTTAGCGTAGAAACACTAATTTTGATGCTGAAAGATCCTTTTACGCGTTTCCTCGAGGGTACTTAACGATAATAATTCTCTTATACGCACAACAGACGATCAAGGGTAGTAGAGTGATTTGTTTTCGGATCTTTGCATCTACGATATGAAAATCCTCGATAGAAACAGACACGTGACAGCTCGAATCTATATTAATCTTTTTTTTAACGTGTACGCGATATGTATTTTATTACACATTAGATTACTAAAACATATAAAAAAATATTTGATCAAATTGAGAAATAAAAATTGTAATAAACAAAAGGGCATTCGAGGTCCCATCGCGCTCGTTGGATCATTCTTTCTCTTCGAGCAAAATACTTGACATCGAAAATGACGAACATCGTTGAATGAAACTAGATTCACAGGTGTAAACGACCGCGAGTGAGAATTTATTAATCAAGAGTTAGAAAATCGTGTCGATCACGGGGTATAAAACGCGGACGTGCTAATATTTAACGAAGAAAAGGAAAGTGGGCTGCGCGTTTGTTAGGATAACAAGTGTAACGGAAGGAAGGATTTAGAAAACAAAAACATGTTAGGCATTTTCCATCGAATACCCCATAATTCGTGTGGTAGCTCAATAATAGGTTATGTGTTTTAGGAACTTAAGTGTATTAGGGACAGGATAACTTTACCACCACTGAGATAGTACGACTAGGAGTTAGCTGAAGTATGCAAGGGGTGGTTTTATGACCACATCATGTGCGCTCACACGAATAACAACGCGTGTTTTAATTCAGAAGAGATCATATGTATCTCGGTATATTAAAGAGAAAGCGTTAACGCTATTTTACGATCAAAACTACTAATAGAACTTGAAGATGAAGCACAGTTGTAGGCGTTGAAAAAGAAAAGCTAGTGCTGATAGAAGGGAGGAAATCAGTGTTTAATCGCGTTGTATATCATAAAACCAGACATGTACTTAACTTTTCAGCACTAACGTGTTTTACACTACTAATTCGAATTATCAGACAATACTTGTTTGTTTGCTTAGTAAAGGGTAAAAGCGTGTATGGTTAATTCATACGCGTCAAGTACGATAGGGGGAAGACCTTAATTAAAATGTGCGTCTTTAGTCTTTCTCAAAGATTTTCAGCACTGCGTGCGCAATAATTGACACCTATTTTTACGCACTTCATATTAAAAAATACGAGATTTCGAATATTATTTGAGAAAGACGGTTAAAGGAATACGATGGGGAAAGAGCAGAGAAAATCCGCGTGTTAGTAGGTTTAAGGTGTTTCGCATAACACTTTCGGATTAGGATACGGTATTATTAACACCACGGACACTTTTCGGAAGGGGATTCAAACTTGTATAGGTAGTAAAGGTGTAACTAGTCCTTAAGGTTTAACAGCTCTTTGGGATTTTCACTAACGTTAGGAGTTACTATTTACTATTTCGCGAAAAGCGTTGCTTTTTTTTATCGTCCGACGAAAGTAAGAACACCGACTGGATCACACCAGAGATAAAAACATCACGATCATGACAAAAGCACAATTTGCTAAAACTTTGAGAGCGTTTATGGTACTACCGTGAATTTTATGTGGTTTCTACGGGAAAACTTGTGGAGTTAGACTTGATGCGTTTCAAGCTCGAGCCAACAGCGAACACTTCCGACGATTCACTAATAAGAGCACGAAAATTCGGAGGAATGAATTTCGACTGATTCAGCTACGAATACGCGAGAAGCTTAAATAGGCGTCTTCGTAGCGCGTCTCGACGCCTACGCTAATCCACCACCGACATTTTCAATACACCCACGATTGTTCACGTGACGTTTTACACTGACTCTTCTCGCCTAAAAATACACCATCCCAATGTGTCTAATGAAAACTATGACAGAGGGAGGGGCGCAGAATCTTTATTGTGATTCAGTGTTTTTGATCATTTTGGCACACCTCGTGTGCGTAAAACCTTCTGATTTTTCTGCTGGACTCAAGACGTTGCAATGCTTCGAATACCCACCCCAGGGTCAACTCAGATAAATTCCAACACTTTTGAAAGGTCTCTCAATTCGAGAGACAAATATATTTTATCCTCTCGACAATTAATTCAGTGTTAAGCCTCGTTAAAGTATACCTCGTGATTACTGCTGCAATATCATCGTTCAATTTGTCCTAATTATTCATTAGAGAGAGTGCTAATAAGGAGAGCCCTGTATATCTGTTAACGGTATTGTACGTATCAATTAGGGTGCCCACACCTTTTAATAATAATAATAATGATAATAATAATAATAATTGCACACACTTGAACCACCAACCTCTCTACTAATAAGCTTTGTCCATATATTGAGTTTCCATTTAAATAACAAGGAATCTTCGAAGTAAATATCGAGCTGTGTGTTGAAACGCCATATTTCTTAGGTGGGATTGTTCTTTTTCTCTTATTTAGCTTTTCAGCTGTGTTTTTATCACGAATTTTTCGATGTTCGCTTGCAATTTTGCAGTGCATAAAGCTCTAAGCAATCTTTCAGCATGATGTTAACTATTATCACCCTCGATATATTAATATATAATGTCTTCGTAAGGAATGTATATTAATAACGAACAATAACAACGTACCTTGCTTTTAAAAACCACGCATCGTTCGATTTTTTCGAAATGAGATCGAGGTGTGTGTCTGCACTTCTTAAACGAAGGGAGCCTTTTTAACATCCGAACGCATATATGTTACATATTAATATATATACGGTATATATACATTACTATACGAGATATACATATTTATGTCTAGGGTGCGGGTTTAAATTAAGAAACATTTAAACATTAATTTTCCTTAATAAACGTGTAAAAAAAAAAATATTAAAAAATGACGGGTTTTCGAGGATATCTTGATTCTCGTCACCAAAAAAAAATTGAAACAATAATTCAATTATACACTAGAGTATGTGTTTTAAATATCATCGAGTATGAACTATTTACCGATACTCTATTATATAATTAGCGTGTACGATACTCGCTAGGATTATTTCCTGAACTCCTTCCTACTTATTGTTAGTAAAAACAAGTGCGAGTAATAATTGAAAAAAATTAATTCTGTAATAAGTTTTACATTATTTTTACTTAACAATTTTTAATACGATATGACTAATTGTAAACAGTAATCAGAGAGAATACGTGTAAATTTGGTTTTGCAAACTGAACAATGCAATTCAAGAGCAAATGAGAATAATAACATCTTCTGTAATCACAACGACAATGATTGCGCAAAACAATAAGAATAACAACCGTGAGAGCGCTTGTTTAGTGGGTAAATATTCTAGATTTTAGAGGAGCATAATTCAGGATACATTTATGTAATTTTGTTTATTTTTAAGTTGATTCGATTTAAAAGAAGGAACACCTTGAAAATAAGTAATTAACAAATCTACTGTGCGGCATTATAGCGATAAAATATATAACTACTAGTAGGCTTAACGATTAAATGATTTAGGTAATCGACCAAATATTATGATAATCGATACATATATGTTGTATATGGTTCCAAAACTATAATATTCGTGTTTTCGTGTTTTTAACTATGGTTAGGCATTGCTGTGTGTAAAGTCCTACACGTCAGATTTATAAAAAAAAAAAAAAATAACGGATCCATACTTAATTATTATTGTTAAGCAACAGAAGTATATGCGCGAAAAATTCTTTCACTCGTTTATTAATTATATTAATATTAGGCTTGATATAGAAGAACCTACGTGTCTCTTTTTTAGTACTGGATAAAACGACTTCGAATTATTCGTGTGTTAAATGATAGAGGAAGGAGAGAGAGAGAAAAATTTCTTAAGAATTTAAAAAGAAATTATATTGCGCGTGGTTTCCACATATACACAAGTGTATTACTTAACATCCAATCAATTATATAAATAGTGTGGTTTATAATATGGATTCTTTATACATTCTGTGACTTAGTAACAACCATCAACAAGAGTATTGTACTAAATTTCTCTCTTGTAATATTCATGGTAAAAAGAAAATAATGGCTTTCACCGATTGCGCTATTTTTTATTCTTTGCTGCTTAACCGTCTTCATAGTAAAACGAAAAATTGTTACACGAAATATCCGTAATTAATACCGAATCACAAGGACGCGTGTATTTAATATTATACATTATTATTACTATTATATTCGACGTTTTATGGCTACAAAGTTATGACGAATAGATCTTTCCATCATTATATAGAGAGGCATCGTAAAATTAATGAACAACACACCGTCTCCTATTGTAAACACACAAAAGTGTGTGTCCAAAATACATGAAATTATAGAACGCATATATACGCGCAAAATTCTCTTGCTGATCTAACGAAATAACGAAATAACGAAATAACGAAAAACAATTCTTGTTCCCGTATTTGTGTAACACAGTCCGCCATCGCCTAGCGATGTAGGTCCATAAACAAACTTTTATTGGCTGAGAGAAATAATAAAGTGAAACCAGACGTAAAAAAAATACAGTGCTTTTTTTAATTCACGATATCAATCCACAGTCCTTCCTGGGAAGATTAAAGGTACGAATAGAAATTTTATTTACAATCTTATATTTAAAGGAAATGACGATAGGATAAATGGAGGAAAATTAAAACACAATGGTGGTGGTGAGTCTTCTAATATTTCTTTTTTTAAATGGTGAAGGAATAGGGTGCAAATATTTAAGAATCGTATTTATTAAAATAGATTCAATGGTAAACGAAGGCCTGAGTAAAATATTTATTATTACAAATCAATCATCATCGTGTTGTAAGTTCCTATGATCAACAGCATAAATATAGAAATATTTTATTTTTAAACAAAGTCCAGGAAAGAAAAATGAATCATTTGTTTTCAAACATAATCCAGAAAAGATAAATGAGTAAACAGCCAAATATGCGTGCACGACGACGAGAGGGGAGGGTCGTGGTGTCTCATGAGTTTAAAATAGATGATCGACTTTCATGAAAAGTGGGTAGGAAGCGTAGATCCAAGAACAACAACGAAGATGAATGAATTACGTGTATATTCTAAAAAAAAAAAAAAAAATTTACAACTGTATGGCATGTCGTATTATTTCTATTTTCTTAAGTGTTACGAATATGTTACAAATTAGATTATACAAAGCTCGTTTCGTGAACTTTGTTGGGACGGATGTGAAAAAAGTATTTGGGAAGATCCGAATTCTTTTCTCCATGGGTCATAAGATTCGATTTGTTTTTTTTTTACGGGTCATGCGGGTCGATCTACGTGAAGCTCCGGGAGAAGTTGTAATTTTTCGATATCCTCTAGAGTTGATATTCCTTGTTCCTGTTGAAAATAGAATTCGTTATAAATATTAACGTATCACGTTTCAGTAACTTTGGTGAATGTTTTCTAACAGATTAAAGCATATACGAAGATAAAGTTATTTCTTCACCGATAAGTAATTAATAAAAATGATAGATTATTTAGAAAAATTTCTTACGCTATATTCTTTCCATTTCTCGTAATTCTGCCTCATGTATCCCACTAGCTCAGGCATATCGATAAATGCTGAAAGATAAACGAATCGTATTTTCCAAAGGAAATGTAAACTTAGAAAATAATAAAAGTGCATACTGACCATCCCACGCTTCGATCATATCATTGATGATGAAATCGACAAAACCGATTTGTGATTTTGGTATCGAGCACGTTTGTCTGTCGAAGACTGGCATCAATACTGGTAGTTTCAACTTCTTTTCTTCGTCAGTCTGAGGATTTCAAAAATAGTTTCACCGTAACATAAAATTAAAGAAGAAAGTTTAATTTCGGAGTTCAAATAAGTGAAAGCTCTCTGGGATACTTCCAAGAGTGCCAAGTATTTGGAGAATCAGTTGAATCACTAAATGGAAACGCTACCTGACTAAAATACTCCTCGGCGATTCGTCTGGCCCATTCTACGCAAAATTTTAGCGGTCGTGTTGGATTTGACACGTCTGCACACTTGATCATCATTCTTTTCACCAACACTACATTTTCTGGTTGCAATACCACTGACATGTCTACGTTATCCGAGTAAGCCTATAAATTTCGAGGAATTCGTAAACAAAAATAAATAAAAATCAGATAGTTGATTGTTAGTTATAAAAGGGATAATTCATACATCTGTTTGATTGTCTACCACAATTCTTGAACTGCAAAGATTCATGAATCTAGCCAGGTGCTCGAAATGTTTTGTCATTTCAGTAGCCAGGATCATATCGATCACTACCTGCCGAATCATTTTGTAGGTGTCTCTTTCCAAGTTCTACAACAATGAAAATTCATTCAACGCCCGATGAAAATGATTATCAAGATTTACAGTGATAGCTGCAACATCATGCAAGACTCACTTTGAAAATATTGACATTATCGTCTTCTAAAGTTAACTTAAACGTCAAGGCTGCGTGGTGTGATTCAAGTACCGATAGATCATTATAGAGGACCGCTAGTTTGCAATCAGCGTTGCAAAGAAATTGGCTAAAACGAATTTAGATATTAATATTCAGGTATCTTTAAAAATATTTCAAAACTGATTGAAATATTACCTTGATCTGCCCGGATGATCGATGTCATGAGCAGTAGCAGCAATCAGAACCGCAACTTCGTCCAAAGGTTCCAAAATCTGCTTGAGTCTTTCGGATTGCATAAACCTGGCAGTAGCTTGCAACACGTCCGCAGCATGGGTAGAATTGTGATAGCAATTAGTAGCTTGATAATTCATCTCTATTAATGTTAGCCAATTTTGTATGATCTTCTCGTCGCAGCCTAGCCTAGCCGGTACACGATACAAATTCATCACTGTCATTCCTAAGAAGAGAAGTGGCCTATAAATTGAAAAATGAATTATCAAAAGAAGGAAATGTAATAATTATTTAACTGGTGAATTCATACTCTTTTGTGTACCTTTTCTCCGTCAGAATTTCTAGTTTGAAAATATCGAAGCTCCACTCCAAACATTTGTCTAATATTTCTGCGATCGCCTGAGGCCCCCTGAAACCTTTGATCTGCATACGAGAGGAATTCGGGGTCTGAATAACGTTCCTGAATGTAGATAATCGTGCTGATTCTATCGACGATCTTCTGGATTCCCATGGTTTTCGCGGTGACTATTCAATGATGATATTTTTCAAAATGGTATGTAAAACGTTTAATCTACTAATTGGTGAAATCACTTACGGATAGCAAGGCCCCAACGAGGTCAGTTGCTACGGGGTCAGTGTAGGTTCTGTCCTCCTTTAAATATGGCACGTATAGTTCGGTGGTTTTGAGAATTTCTATTGCCTGAAATATTAAATAATTCTTGTTAAACAGTAAGCAATTTTTAAGAAAGAAATGAGTAGTGTACCTTGTCGATTTGTGCTGCTATGTCGGGGGATGTTGAATCCGTAATCGCATTTGAAAGAAGCATAATCACTTTTGTAATCGGTGCTTCTAATTGTAAACTATGAAGTTTGCGCAAACTGGACCGCCTGCGGCCTATAAAAATATCAAAATTATCAACAATTTCGAGATAAACAAGGAGAAAAATTCATACGGAACGTGACAGATGTGCTCTACTTTTATGTTTAACCTATTCGACGTATTTACAACTTTGATAGAAGCGATACCACCGATATCAAGAGAGCCCTGACTAGCTTAAAAATCTCCATCAACCTTGTTTCCAGTTATCTCATCGCGTCCTTTCTAACTTCCCGTGGAAATTGACCAAAATAAAGTAAACTGTGCACGTCAAAATTTCAAAGTGCACTTAACGAATTATTTCATTAGTTCAGAACAGTTCAGATAAATCAAGAGAAATTCAAAGTAATATGTTAAAAAATTAAAAGAATTACCCTCGCTGTTGCCTGATTTCATATCAGAAGTTCGCCTTTGTACCACAACACCAGCCGGTTTTGGGAAACTAGGTTGTTGAACTTGATTAATAACTGGACTCAATGGATCTATATTTTCTGACAGGTACATAGTATCGTACACATATATGTAATGAGTTGGTTTTCTGGAAAAAAACTCAACAGATTCAGAGGTGCAAAATATTATTTACTACATATTAAATATTAAACCTTATATAACTTACTTCAAAGTAATACTAAAAGGTATTACTCGGCAGTTGATAGTGATCATTTGATTATTTTTTCTCTTGCAGTTCATATTCCCCTCGAATTCATGGCCTTTGTTAATTTGTTGCTCCATTAGAACGAAATTCTCGTAGAACACTATCTCAGTGATGCTTTTTCCTAACATTTCGCTGACTTTATAGCCTAGCAACTTCTCGCTAATTTTATTAACAAACTGCAACAAACAAAGAACAAACTGTATTAAGATAAACAAATAAAAAGGAGAATATAAAGAACCATATTTGGGAAAATTACAATTATAAATACATACATACTGCAATAAATAATAGAGTAAGACTGATTATCAAAATGGTTGATTAAAGGGGAAAGAGGAGTACGGGCATCTGTTGATTACGTGTGGATGATACAAGAGTTACTCACATTACCTGTACAATGTGTTTATCGTTTGTCACTTGTACCATATCGTGGCATCTGTCAAGAGCCAAATACAAAGCATCAGCAGCAGCGAGTTGTGTTCTTGGTAGCAATCCATTTGTATAGATTCCCACTAATTCGTTAATTAATATACCCTCATGAGAGCACTCCATTAAAGCCTGAAATAAAGTCCAAAAAAATCCATTATCTAATCTGCTATAATCGTGCAGTAACGTAAAGAGATTTGGCTTTTTAAAATCCATGATCTTCGATGATAAAAATAGTTTAGTTAAAAATATACAAAAATAAAAACTTACTTTGGTGAACCCTGTTTCTAACAAATCCAATGACACGATTTTATCTTTCTCAGCATGCATAAGAAACCTACGGAAATTCGTGTGAATTTATCATACGTGAAGATTGAATACGATGGAACGAAAGAATTTGAACTTACGATTTTTTTACAAGAGCTATGATAACGGTATTACGATAAACTGGACTAGACCTAATCGCCCTGAAATGAATGAAACGTCGAGTGATTATTTGAAAATGTAAATTAATAATTTAAACGGTGCTTAAAATTCTGGCATACCTACAAACTGCATTGGCCTCCGCGGCACGCTGCCCCCGGTGATCGATGATCACTAGCTCGTGATTTCGATCTTGGAAATATTCGACCGCTTTTTCCGCATCTTTCGCCACCGACACGCTCCATCCCAACCTTCTCGAAGTGGTGGCAAGAATGTCCATCTGCTGATCATCTTTGGGGAAGACCAGTAATATCTGACACGTTCGAGGAATGCGATTCGAGGTAAATCAATCATTGTCTTGTGTAAGCCCGATCGTTCGATTAATCGTGCAATGTAAACACACCGTTATCTGCCGGTCATTTAATTGCAATAGATAGATAGAACCGAAGCAACTTTCTTAAACGATAAATTACATAAAACTGCTCACCTTTATGATATTAGGAACACTGTTCGTTAAAGGATATGTTTCAATATCTTGGGGCCCTTTCTGGAACAGGCAGGAAAAAAAAGCAATATAAATAAAAGAGATCAAGAATATTGATTTTGATTGTTTAATTAATTAAACACAGTGGCAAATAGTTCAGCGGAACGGACAAACGTCCACCTAATTGTACGGACGTACTGGTTTTATAGTGTTGTTAATATTAGTTCTCGACTCGAGTTCTTTGTAAACTTTAGCCCTCCGTCGTTCACGCGGTGATTCCTTTAATTTTTCATTGTTTCCATTATAAGATTCGACGCTTTTCATTCGTATTGGTTATGTGCTGCTTGATTTTTAATGGAATTCTGGCGTAACCTATACATGTTACACTCATGGAAAACAGAGTCGAGAAGTATGCAAGAAAACGAAGTTGATCGTTTTAATACAGGAGAGGATGAAACAAAGTTCGATTACTTGATATTTCTCTAATGATTCCCATTTACAATGAATTTTTTTTTTTTTTGAATAATAGAAACAAAGTATCTCTCGTCTGTTTATCCAAATTCAAATTTTTATTCTGAGCGCACGAAACGTTCCAAGTACGGGATACGATACTCCTAAACGATACCGCGAAACGATTGTTGAAATTTTTCGACTCGTTTTCAGGTGTGTTTATAATCGTGTCTTGAACACGGAACACGCGTGTGCAATGATGAAAAATGAAGTAACATTTCAGAGAGGTACTCTTCTTGTAAATTACATAAATTATTGTATATTAAAATCAAAAAGAAACATTGTATATCTCCAGAATTGCAATAAAATAATTCTTGAACGATTCTATCATTTATTTTTGCAAAATAGAAAAGAACATATTTACTAAATGCATAAATAGAATAAATTTTGTGAACAATTGTATATCTCAATAATTGAAATATTCTTGAACGATTCTATAATTTATTCCTACAAAAAAGAACAAATTAATATTTTTTGCTATATCATTAACAAATGAAAAACTCTAAGAATTCTCTGTAATACACAAGATTGAACATGTACATCCCCTTGACCGCAATAAAAGTAATTCCAGATCGATCTATCATTTATTTCGCCCAGAACAAGAA
Organism: Osmia lignaria lignaria; assembly: GCF_051020975.1. Taxonomy (NCBI): domain Eukaryota; kingdom Metazoa; phylum Arthropoda; class Insecta; order Hymenoptera; family Megachilidae; genus Osmia; species Osmia lignaria. The sequence goes on along the minus strand of NC_135046.1, from coordinate 6,967,638 downwards.
CAATTGACAAAGAAACAATACCTATGAACTCTAAAAAAGTAACTCAATTATTAGTATTCATTATCGTGTAAAATTTGACCAATTTTTTCCACACAGCTTTTCTGAAATACCTTAGTTGCATCTGGTGGTGGCACAAGAGACGGAGGCATTTCGTTCACGCTCAATATTCTGCTTTTGTTCGCATCCCATTTTTTCTCCACCCTGCCACATAGTGCATCAAAGATCCATCTGTACCAAGATCTAGACGGCTCTCTATGGATCTCCGTATCGTTGACCGATCGACAAACGTAGATCGCCATCTGTGTCGATCGCCTTGTCTCGTTCATTCTCGTCCGTGAAAACGTTAATTAAACGAACCACTGATCAACACGCAACGATGAACAACCCATAATTCAATAAAAAATCAACCAATTACATCGAGTCTGGAATTTTTTGGAATACTTCAGTGGTCAAAGTTCGATTGGCCAAGTGTCCTCGTTCGTTTACAATATTCACTTTCACCGTTGAAAAGAAATGATATTGATGATTTTGAAGGATGACGGTACTGTTAGAGAAAATCAGATTGAAAAACACGTTCACAGAAAACGTTCATCGCGATACTGAGCCCGTCGTCATCGAGATTATCCTTTTTTGCACTATCAGGGGAGCCAGAAGCACGTCTATCTTTGATAAGGAAACTTCTCCGGAGAACTAAAGCGTCTTCGGTGCAAATTATCGATAGTGTATTGTATAAACAGCCGATAGATAAAATGAGTGCACGTAACGGACAATCGATTATAAATAAATGATTGTATATCAGAATTTTTTTATAACGATATCACTTCTTAGACGTTATATTCGCAGGATCCATAATAAGATGTGTAATCAACGAAGCCCCAATGAAATTGAAAGTATACGCGACACAACTGAGGGTACAATAGTTCATACCAAATCGGAGTGCTACTAAAAAGATTAAAAAATTACCCCTTTTCCTAAACGCTCGATAATTGTTGCCGAAAGAACTGCTGCCCCGAACCGTGACAAAGTTTCCAGACGGACAAATTATCCCCTTAAAGTTCTACAGACTGAACTGGTGCCGCATTTAACACGCTCGACAAAAAACGATTAAACCAAACAGAGATAAGTTCCCCGAAAAAATGCAATTTAAAAGTTCTTGTCGAAAAAAAAAAGCTCGATTACAACACGTGGCATTACAGAATTTCTCCCGTATCAAAAAGAAAACATCACCTTCGATGTTTCTATTACAAGAAAAAGCGCTCAATCAACACCTTACATCACAAATTCTTCAAAAAGAAACACTAATCCTCGAGCCTTCAAGTTCTTGCGAAAGAGAAACACGTGCTGGTTATTTCGAAAAAAATACCACGTAAATACCTGTGCGATTCCAAGGTTCTTTCGAAAGCAGAGCAAAGGATCTCTCATCCTGAGACCCCTTTCGTTTCATGACGAGATTGTGCAAGATGTCAGTTCCAACTGTCAGCTTGTTCGGCTTTCCTGGCTGCTATTGATTGTCTATAGCTCATCTATAGACAGCTTATACCCTGCCTATGGAGGAGCTTTCGACGTAGCAGCACGAGAAGCTCGGACCAACGACTGTGCATTGCGAGAGAGGAAAGGGCTAGGCGCATTAATAATTCACGCGATGCATTCAATGCTTGGCAATCGAAGCTTAATGTGTTAATGAAATATTTAAGAGGCTGTTAGTTTGTCGTATCGTACGCGGCGATGTTTTGTTTCACCCTTTGAAAGTTCCATGAGAATGTTTGATGTAATTTTCACGAGAACACGCGACATTCTGCGTATTAAACAGGTGTTTCGAACAAAAGCCGATCACGTTATTGCAGGAAAGGGTTAATTGCTGGTTGAAGCCTCGTGAGAAAGGAAAGTCTGATATGGGAGAGTTTGTGTTTCAATTTTTTACCAATTTCTTTTTCACCTGCTGCTACACGATATCCCATGTATTTTCCCCTTCTCTTGTCCTTAGTAATCGATAAAGGGACTTTGAATTTGATAGAAATTTTTACAACCCTTTCTGATCTATACGCGTGAAATGTATACAACATAATATTGATAAAAATTAAACATTAACCATTTTATATATTGCTTTTATAAGAGCTTTTATATATTGAAAATATACTTGAAAACATTTCGATTGCATTAAAAAAAAAAAATACAAGAAATGTGGGGTGACAGTGGCTACAGTTTAGATAGAAATAGTTAAAAGCCACGGTTTTGAAAATCAGTTAAAGCAAAAGAATAGAGAGTAGATTTCAATAATATAAAAGACGATACAGAAAAGATTGTAAAATAAAAGGAAATGATGAAAGGAAGTTTAGGAAGACATGACTTACTGTTAGTAGATAGTTACAATTACACATATATTATTTTATACAGAAATCATATGACTATGACACAATAACATAATCTTATAAGAAGTAGTATGTAGTAACAAATGCGTAGATTCAATTGCCACTTGTTGATTATTAAAAATAAGAAGTGGAACATTTTGTTCGATGTTATCTCTGATTGGAGCAATGGAGATATCGACACAGCAAAAATATTTTAACGTCATTTATCGTTACAGTATTGCATTCTATACAATATTACAATAAAAATCAGGATACCGGCTTCATTATCACAATGTGTATTTAATGATTTTGTTGATTTGACGAATAAACAGCACAGTTTATTGAGTATTAAAATGAAAATTAAAAATTATAAAAAATAAGACAAACAGTTCTACTTACCACCATAGAATAATCCGCATCTTCATCTCCAGTTGAGACGTCTTTAAACGGTGGCTTTTCCAAAATGTCGTATTCCGATTTTTCTTGAAGAGAAAAAGAATTTAATGTTACAATGATTTGCACATAGATATTTTTAAAACTATGCACTCCTCGTATGTTGTTTTCATTGACCAAGCTTTTTATCAATCAATTCAATGATTAATCAAGTAATTAACATCTTGAATTGCAATAAGCCTTGTTAACAATCAGATTACGTACGAATTACCATGAGAAAATTGTGTGTCATTGGTTTAATTAAAACTAGGTTGCGAAATAATGGTTATTTTCAATTTCTATTTTTGAACGAACTCGTTAAAACAATTTATCAGATGTGTCCCTGCATAACCATTAATTGTATAGAATTTTTACGTGATGAATCAATTGTTTGTTTACCGATGCCTTTAATTGGATAATTGGTGTGGATGGAATGGATCAAGTGATATCATAAAAATGATTAAGCTGTACAAGGGTGGGTGAGCGAGGTCGAATGTAAAAACTTATCTTCACCTTTTACGGTAAGATTATTCAGCATTTACCGTGTGATTCGAATGGATCAGAGTTTTAAAAGATAATTGACCGAAAGTAGGGCACCTCAATTGGACATAGCGAGCAACTCTGTTGGAAAAAAATAAGACTATTTTAACCAAAATGTGTATGTATACAGTATAGTGTCTCTGGAGAAGTGTGCTTGATTCTGCAACCGGCATTTACGACCAATCGTTTCAGTGTCAATTTCCAGTTCTGCCCTCTTCGTGTCCCTGGTAATCAACTTATTATTGCATTTTTTTACGCTTGAACGTAGCGGCCCACGATGTTTAGTAAAAGCAAACACCTTCATTATTCGAATGAGCATGTGTTTTTTTTTTTATTTGGAAGTAGAAAAGAGAAATCAAGAAGATAAAATAATTGTGGATCTTATGAAACTACCACAGTTTTAAAAATAAATTCTGAAAATTTAGATAAAATATTCGAAATTATACATAGAGTATTTTTTTTATTAATCACCAAAAAGGGAAGAAATTGATAAAAAGTTTATTTTAATGGTTTAATGTGATGTTTACATACCGATGTTAAATAATAAGTCATCCAGAGTTTCTTCATTGTCATTTGCGAAGAAATATTCATTCGAAGGAGATGCCATATGAATTTATAACTTGATAACTTCACAATATCGTAGATGCACATTGAAATTATGTTTATCGTGCTTTCACTTTACTCAGAATCTATATTAATTATTCATTAAAATGTACTTGCAATTAATAGAACAATAAGCATAAAAAATTTTGTAGAAACTTTGTTTAGACAAGTCAGAGCTTCAGAATGTTAATAGAAATATTAAAAAAAAAATTATCAACCCCTAGAGTACAGTATTTAGTAATTATTTAGTAAAAGATTTCCTAAAATCAGATTCAAAACAAAAAATTAGCAAATCGATACCACCGTCACTTCTCGATCGTTCACATCGGAGATCAAAGGAAAGAAACTTTCACCGTACCATAACACAAAATCAGACTGTCGATACACTTTAGCAAGTCTTTCGAAATCGTCTGTATTTCGACCTAATACAATTTTTCTAATCACTTCGTCCATGTCAATGATTCGAATCACTTTCAAAAAAAAACAAGACTAATCGGCTCTCTAGGCGAGTGACACGCGTATCCAAGCATTGAAATCACTGGTAGAAGCACGCGTGAAGAAAAGAATCGGCGCGTTCGAAGCGTGTACGACGCGTAGCAAGCGACTCAAAGACAACGACTGACCAGTACAAGTAAATTCTTCGGATTGAAATTCTACTCGCGAAGTGAGTGGCCTCAGGGTGGTCGGAGAAACTCCACTGTACAATAGCCGTACACGTTTATTAAATACGAACCTGTTTGAAAGAAGTTTTGTGCGAAAAAAAAATCAGTAATTAATAGTGATAAATTGATTTGAATGCAAATAATTTTTTTTAGCCAGCAGTGAATTGTAATAGCTGTAAAAAAATCTTAACGAGGCAGAATTAGTAAAAGCTTAATATAGAATAAAATTCAGCAATTAGTGTTGATAAGAAAAAGGTGACGGAAGTAACAGTAGTTCAATAAAAAATATTTTATTCAGGAAGAATTACTGAAAATTAATGTACTCTTAGTAACAATGTTTTTATGGCTGTTAAAAATACTTGATTGAAATATTTCTGCTTGTTTGTTTGAATAAATGTTACTTAAAGATGATTGGCTTTGTCTAGCAGTGAAGTGTATTTGGAATTTGAGAACTTGTTCATTGTTTCAGGATTCAAGATATGTTAGTAATTGTTGATCATAGTTCAGAATTTTGTTTTGAATTGCCTGTAGAATGTGTAATTTTGTAGTAAACTGCTTGTTGAATCAGTTGATAAGAATAAGGTTAATGAAACTTGTGTTTGAGATCAAAGGTGCCCGCTAATGGACTGTTGTTGCATAGAAATAAAAATGGTGTTGCAATATATCTAGAAATATTCTGCTTAATTCATATGGATCATTAGAAAATGAAATACTTGAATACTTGGAAGAAATTATTGAACGATTATAGATTCACCAACATTTTTCTCTTCGTTCTGAATAAATTACACGATTTTACAATGAAGTAATTACAAGATCATTAAGGATCAATATTAAAAATAGAAAATTTTGTATAAAAATGTACTTGCATAAGGATGAGGAATGGTTATACAAATTCAATAATTAAATTGAGTCAAGTATATATTTTCTAATCGCAATAACAATTATGTGTCACTTTTATATAAAATGTTTCCCTATGCTGTATTTGCATTTATCTTATTCAATGAGCGTAGCATACTTTATATTGATCAGCTCCATGTATAAAGCTTTATACCGTTCAGTCTTGCTAATGAATAGAAAAATGAAACATTAAACGAAGCATAAGATATAAAGCTTTTGTAAGTGTGAGCTACAAATATTCTAATTTCTGCTCCTTGAATCACGCTTGGAACTATTGCAATAATAAAAGCATAGCAGCGAAGTAAGACAAGCAAAGCATTGAAAACACTAACATTTTTCTTTTCTATGTATTTTCTACCCTGAAAGCACGATTTTCTCTTAAACATGTAAATAATCACTGTGTTCTGTCCACTGGTTAAATTTTCAAGCAACAATCGTCATAAAAATTGTCGATTCACAATATTGCAGAATTTCAATTGTTACTGTTATTGAGAATGGTGGACGCAGGAGGAATAACGAATCGAATTGAGCAACTAATTTGCTTGCACGTTCGCGAAGGTCCGAATGGAATTGCCATCCGGCATTATCTGTGTCTGATTTGCATTCATAACCATCGACCCAAACATACCGTGGCCTTATCAAAGAATCAATATAGCGTTTCGGCATTGTACCCTTGTGCCCGTGGCATTCTTGCTTACCAATAAACTCGTTGAATGGCAAATTATATTCCTTTCAAAAGACATTTAAACCGAGATGCTTTTAATGCGATGCGAGAATTAAAAAAAAAAAGAATGAAGTGTTGAAATTATATTGAATGTCATGTATTTATGAGAAATAATAATTGAAAAGGAAATATGCGCAATGTCGTTGAGTTTTTTGTTTCGAGTTGAATTGTGATGTTAATACATTTGTGTTTAAGAAGTAAAAAATGTAGAAATAAGAAGAGAGTGTGATAAAGTACAATTGAGGTGAGGTTGAAGTAGAATATTGCCGATAATACTGTGCCCTTTTGAAAATGTTTTTTGAGTTGAAAATCGAAAATGGCTGGTGTGTAACACCTCCAATGATTACGTTTTCAATTTTATTTTTAAGCAATTATTCAATTAAAAAATAGACAAAGCAAACACTTCTCTGTCTCTGTGCCCTGTTTAAGAATACGCAGACAAATTCAAATGGATCTCTAATGGTAGCCCATTTCTAACGCTACAGTCACTGAATGACAATGATTTACGACAGAAGTTTGACCCTCCCTCCTTGTCGAAAGTTAAGAAAACGGTGCAAACAGCTTTGTGAAACCATGTACCGAGGCTGATTAATTCTCATCTCGATCTTAGCTTCCAGACAAGAATACGGTGTGGTCAATGTAGAGACTAGGTCAAGGCGAATCGCCATTCGCTCGAGGTATACTTTTGCGAAAGGCGTACGCATCAATGACGCAGAAATGCCCTCAGCACATTGCAAATTATTTTTGTTGATCGATTGTATACGCCCTCGTAGTCGGAGACGTCCTTCTAGCCCCATGATTCTATCCCCATGAAATTGATAAAACTATTGAAAAAATGATTTAATTTGGCAAAAGTTAACGATTGAACTTAAAATAATTAATTTAATAAAAAAAGTAATGAAATTTTATGGCAGCCACTCTTTCATCTTGAAATTGAAAGTGATTTGATCTAACAAAATTTATGGTTGATAGAAGTCGGTTATAGAAACTTGTAAGAGTGAATTTAATTAGAAAATAAAAAATTAAAGTACAGCACAGTCATTGTTTCAAAGTACAAGTATAACGAACAAAAATAACAAAAAAGTAAAACTTGAAATAAGATGTCAGATAATTCTAAATAGTTCAAGATCCACGGGTACAGAGCGCACACTATAGTTGCAAGTCCTTGAAGAGAAACGTGAAATTACCTATGTCGACTAGAGATCCTTGATCCAACGAATCTGATTGTTTCCTCTTATCCGTGTCCCTTTTGTCCCCCATGCACTCCAACATGCTGGGCTTGCATCCCATTCTTGAAGCAGAATCTCACTTCGCGCAAGATCCTTCAATCCTCTTCCACATTGTTGAGACCTTCTTCAGAAGATCCTAGAAAAGAATCCTACCATTTATACCATATTTTCTGAGTATAGAATTTTTTTTTTTTACCAGAGATAACGTAAGACGCAAACGATGCGTCATTAGTCACGAGTGTCTTGACGTATCATTTGATGCAACAAAATTAATATATATTATAGTGTCTCGAATAGAATTGGCAATACATCCCGATGCATATAATTAATTAAAAAAACATTAAGATTTCAAAATACGAAGAGGTTGAACGTCCCTGTTCAATGTCATTAAAACGAGTTCCTCAACGACGATGATGCTGTTAGTGCAGGAAACGTTGAGGAAGAGTGACAGGCTATAACGCGTGCTTATAAATATTCATGAGGGTTAACAGTTCCGTTGAATATTGAAAAACACGATGAGAGGAGCATGTTCGTAAATCGATCAAGATACACTTAGAGTACCTACCATAAAAACGTGTGCAAGGTGATCCCGATTTCCATGTTTCTTTGATGACATTCACGTGATCAAAGTTAGAGTGCAGAACAGTTTCTCACATAATTCGAGCATTTGATTCTTTAAACACTGTTTAACACTGATTAGAATGTCACAGATGCACAAAGGTGTGAACTTTTTAGTTTTAGTTCCAATTTATCACTGAAATTGCGATGTCGATTTGTTTTTTGTAACTGCACTTAATCAGCAAAAATGATAGAAACATAAACACAGAAGCACGAGAGAATAATATATGCAGATTTCTTTTTTTCTATAATTATATCTTGGACATTAAAGTAGCTGAGAAGGTTAATAAAAAAGTACGATTATATCCTGTGGACATTAAAGGAAGGTTGGAATACTAATATGGGGTTTTTGATTTTTTTGCATAATTCTATTTTTAAAGTTAATATTAATAGAGTTGAAGAGGTTAATTGCAAAGAACTTAATGATGATGCCCTGAGAACTAGAAATACTAGTCTCTTAGTAAATTGAAATTAAACGCAAGGATCTCTAGCAAAGTCTAGTCAGGTGTGATAAAGTTCAATAAGCTTGTGAAATATTAAGAAATTGATCAGATCTATTTAAAATTATAGATATTATAATAAAAATAATTAAGTCTAGACATGTCAACAATAACAATGACAATATCTCTAAAATTGAATCGCAAGTTCCAAATTCGATAATTATTTAAGAAGTAGAGTCCCTGCTTATCAACATTCTAAACGATCATTTAATCAAAATTCCAACCGATTATGTCATCGTGCAAAATATAGCAGGAATTATGTACTTCCGGAAAGTACAAAAGTCATCCATTCGTATTAGCTTGACACTGAACCATACTGCACGAAGGCCAGATCCAAAGTTGCACAAGGACACACACAAGTCCACCAAGTTCCTCTTCTCTTCCTATGCACTTTATCTTATCACAGACCATGAATTCGCGCAAGTTTCCCGTGTGAATCTCGAGGAACCGCGAGTCTTCGGCCGATCTCGCGAAATCGGTTTACGCGTAATTTCTCTGATCACCTTGAACAACGTATCCGAGATTACGGTTCGTTTAAATGTAAACACGTCCCACGGAAATTTACATTTCATTCCCCAGAGAGGTAAGACACTAACGACGAATCGACGAATGGTATCGTGATTGTTTGTCACGCGACAATCAATGACCGATCGCGATCCCGTTTGGAAATGGTTCAAGTTGTGAAATCGGTAGCGCACGATCCTGTTTGAGATTTCAACATCGGTCAGTATCTTTGTAGAGACATTTGGAGCCCCGAGGTCGCCTGTTCCTTGAACAATTATTGCCTCTGGTCAATTACACTCGCGAGGCAATCAGAATACGGGGTGTCGTAAACAACATTAAAACGTTCTAAAGTTATTTGAGATTTTCGATTGTAACAGAGAAATTTCACAGAGAAATCACTGTATTGAAATTGTTCAAAGAATGACTGTCGATAAAATGATTTTTTTCACTGATGTGTATGATAAAGAACGAACGATAGACGGATTCATTGTTAAACGACAAAGTGTTAAGATGTGCGCGTTGTTTTTAATGTTAGACTCAGTTGTATACCGCATGGTGGCCTCGAATTCACTGACTAAAGTTTGCGATTCCACGAGGACGAGTCGTAGGGAAGAGACAACAGATCGTTGGGATACCACCACCCCTCCTTCTTCCGAGCACCTAGCCAAATATTTTATTTGCACTCTCGGCAGAGCACGTTGATGTGTAGATTATTCGTTCAGGGCACGATAGCGTTACGTGATGTGGACACCGTTCTTGTTATTCAACCTCGGCCTGATAGGCAGGAAGGTATGTTACGAATATTTAAACAAAATCATTTTTTCAAAATTCTATTTAAGGGAAAATTGATCGTGATTATTAATTTGAACATTTGTACAACGATTGCTGGTAAAATTGAAATAGGAGACTTGAAGAATAAAAGTGCATAGATCGTTCAACTGAGTTGATCGTGATGACACATTGAAGAATTGATACAAGATATCCAATAAAATTCAGTATAGTTGAAAAAAATATTCAAAATAGAAAAATGCAAATTGTTTAATTATCTTGATCATACTGATATGATAAAGATTAATTAATGCCTCGACAAATTAATGACGATAATATCTTGAGAAATAATGTGTAGGTCATTTAGCAAATTGTATCGTGCCAACTCCGAAAATTAACGTAGGTCCATTAATGAAATTAATGATGGCAACAGCCTAAAAAGCGATACAGGAGACTTATTATTTTGATTAATTTTGAAAAAAAAAAATTATGAAACTTCAGGTACCTGATGCAATAAAAAAAAATGATATTTTATATATCAAACTAAAATATATACCAGACATTCAAACAAGTGATTTAAAAGTTTCATTGAATCGTTAATTTCTTAACATGTGAAATAATAAAAAACCTACTGAACAGGCGTTTTAAATTGAAATCATAAAAGCGGCAGCCAGAGTTAATTGAATGATTGATTGAAACAAGTAATAAAACGAAGCTTGTTTTTATATTAATTGATAGTTTTCTTGAAGGAAGCTACATTTTTAACGAATGAAGATGTAACAGAGGCAGATAGTATGCAATAACATGTGATAGGTTTGCAGATAGAATGAACAGACATGTTACGAAACATTAAACAGATTCTCCTTGAGAGTATTAGTCGATGTGAAAGGCTAATAATGTCTTACGTTCTTTGAATGATGAACAGCAATTGCACATTACGACCTGGGTAATTTGGTAAAAGATACAAAATTCTGGAGGCAAATTATTTCAACACTTGTCAGAGAAAACAGTGAAATCTTCCTTTCCATTGCGAACAAGTATACTTTACACGTAAGACAAGACATGAAAAACAAAAAAGAGACTTAAGCAATTGAGAAATTTACACACCCCTGTTAATTAAAGTGTAAAATTAAAATCGTACTCTAAAACTCTCCAAATACTCTATAAAAATAAAATAAGAAGATACATAAAAAGTAATAGAAAACAATTTTTTCTATAACTCAAGGTTTAAAATTGAAAGTGCTGTAAAATGTCCTTAATTCTTAAAAAGTAATGAATTTGAATTTCATCAGAATAAACCAATGAATTAAGACTAAAAGAAAGAAACAGTTTTTCATCGAAGATACATTGTAACGTTGATAGTCGAATAGAAGACAGTTAGGTATCTAGAATTTGCACCTGGCAAATAGTAAGCAGAATGATCTAACAGTTGTTATTGCGAGTTTGCATAGAGCTTAAACAGGCCCGCGGTTGCACAAAAGCGATTATTTGTCTAGAGATGCTTTAAAAGTTTCCTTGACGGAAATTATCTTTACTTGTGAGCTCATTGTACACCATTGTTTCACTCGTTGCACCTCACGTGGAACTGTATCTTGCACATGCCATCCCAATTATTCTCCTATTAAATGCACCGATGCACGGATGCACCGATGCAGCGAAAAGTATTCCAAGTAAATTCTTTCCTTATTAATTATTCTTTCCTGGTTCTCCTCCCTTACGCTTTCACTTTATATTACATCATTTCAAATTTTGAAATAATTTACTCTTAAAAAATGTGAAGTACTGAAGGATTAAACATAAAGTTTAAACACGTTGAACTATTAAAAAGAAATATTTCAAAACATAGTACTTATGGAAAGGAAGTTAAATTTGAAATTGGATAGGTTCGATGACCCATGGAATTGTTAATTAAATATGAAATTTCTACAAACCTACCCTACGATAAAATATTGACCCACGGTATTAAAATGTTAAATAATATACTAAATTATGTATAAGTTGAATTGGTTTTTAAATTTACTGATTTCAAATGTCTTGAAATATTTATAAAATTAATAAATTATTATAATCCCCTATGATAAATTAAAATATATCGAAAATATTCTTAAGAATAATGAAGAATTAAGAGCACGATGATGATTAACTATTTGAAGATTGAACATAAATATCAATGAAGAGTGAACAAAATACAATAATATTAATATAATATAATGTCAAAATATACACTAAAATACTTAAAATAAAATAAAGCTAAGTAAGAAATATTTTTTATTATTTAATTCTTTATTAGTCTTATATATAAATCACGAATAATATATTTTTTTTTAGAAAAGCAGAGAATATGATTTTAATTTTTTATCCATTATTTTCATTTAAAAAGCGAAGCAAATGAAAAATTCATAGATCTTTAGAACGTAGTTCCGAAACAGGTATTTGACACATGACATGTGGTCTTCAAGTAAATGGTTCAAAACATCTAGGATCAATCTTTACGAAAGAGGAGAAAAGGATTAAAATTATACGCATTTGGGTAATACTACTGCTGAAATTAAACAGGATGCTTAAATAAGTAAGTCATCTCATATTTTGTTCATTCAAAAGAGAAAGATTAATGTTGTGTGCAGTTTGGTGACTCTGTTGCTGAGAGTAAAAAGGAAGTCAAAATAAGTAAGTCGTCTTACATTCTGTTTGTTCGAAAAAAATTTTTTAAATGTGGATGTTGGAGACTGTTGCTGGAATTAAAAACGAAATCCAAATAAGTGAGTTATTTTATGTTCTATTTGTTCGAAAGGAAAAGATCAAAGTTGAGTGTAATTTAGTTATGCTGTTGCCGAAATTAAATATTTGATAAAAAATTAAAATTGTGTGCATTTTTGTGACTGTTGCTGAAATAAAAAAGAGACACTGAACAAGTATGTCATATCTTAACTGTTTGAAAGAAAGAGCTTAGTTGTACCTATGCATTGTGATGATTTTGTTGCCGAAATTAAAAAGGAATTATAAATAAGTGAGTCATTTTATGTCTTATATTCGCTTGAAAGAACAGAATTAAAGTTGGGTGGATTTTGGAGACATTGTCGCTGAAATTAAACAGGAAGTCCAAATACGTAAGTCACCTTACATCTTGTTTAGTCGAAAGGGAAAGATCAAAGTTTTGTAGATTTCGGAGGCATGGTTGCTGAGGTTAAAAAGGAGGTCTGAATATGTAAGTCATATTTTGTATCTTACTAGTTCGAAGGAAAAAATTGAAGTTTTGTAGATTTTGGTGATTCTGTGGCTGAAATTAGAAAGGAAGTCTAAATCCGTAAGTCATTCTATATTTTGATATTTCGAAAGGAAAGGATTAAAATTGCATGCATTTGGATAATATGTAATAGTACCTAATCGTACGGAAGGAAAGAAAATGGTTAAAACTGTGTGTATTTTAATGATTCTGTTGTTGAAATATAAATATGTGTCAATTTGTATTTTACTCGTTCGAAAGAAAAAGATTGATGTGTGCATTTTGGAGAGTGTTGCTGAAATTAAAAAAGAAGTTACAGTAATGTATCCTTTATCCTAAATTATTTAAACTAAAAAGATTTAAAAAAACACAGTCATTACAATAGCACATTATTACCAAGAAATTATAAAGAAAAAATTGGTGTTAGTAAATTGGTACATTTTCCCCCATTTTGAAGAGTAAGTTCCATTTACTTATCATTGTTACTACATTAAGACTTATGCTTAAATAGGTGCACGTATGATCACTTTTTGACTTCACAGGATATGCTTTGAATAATAATTAAATTTTAAGAGGTACATGTTAGTATTGGATGCAGTTAATGCGGTCATGAAAGTAGAAATATTCAGTATAAACACTAAATAAACTAAAAACAAAGACAGCACATCTGGATGGTCAGATTAAAACTAAAAATGCAAACATTATTATTGACTTATAGAATAAATGTATATAAAGACCATTCGTTTCGGAATTTAAGAAACAGTAATAAAATAACATATAAGACAGTAAGTTCAATTTAATCCAATTTTAAATAACCATATGTATAAAATAGAAATCTACTTTGCACTTTGTGTAAATATTTAATACTAATTAGTATAAAATTAAGCACATAGTAGAATGCGAATGAATCTTCGCTGTAACCAACCCCTTTAAGAATCTTTTCATGTTCCAGGAATAGTAATTCCTTTTTCAGTGATATGAAGTTGCATATGAAGTGACAAATTTAACAGTCAAATGTTCAATATTTTTGAAAACGATATGTATGTATTTTTTATGAACCTTTACAGAGAAGTTACTTTTCAAACACCATCATTATTACGAACATTTGAATCGTTTAATTAATGTCCAACGAACAGTAAAATTGTACGATGATAAATCAAGAGATTGATCAAGATAGTATATCAAATTTATCATTATGCAAAATAGCAGAGAGGTGAGAAGAACGAATCGTGGACATTTTGCTTGGTTATACAAGGTTCGCTAACAAAGTACATCATTTTAATTACCACTGTCAGTATTATTAGCAATTTTTTGTTACTTACGATTTATTATTAAAAATATAAAGAAACACAAATAAAACATTTATTTACTTGTATTGATGGGTTTAAAAAAAAGAATATTATTAAAAAAATAATAATTGACATATAGGATAATAAAGTTTTGATGTATAAGGAGGTGGAAAAGTGGAACTAGTAAAAGTTGATTATCCAAAATTGTAAATTAGATCCCCATTCCACTGATCTTTCATTCCATTCTTTAGAAATTGTTAATAATAATTACAATTTTAAAGAATAAATATTTCCTTAAAAGTGACTTGCCTACCGTAATGTTGATATTCCAAACAAGGTTCTCTGTAACGAGAAATGCGTGAAACCATTAGCTGCTGTACAGGCCTATTTGCCAGAGGAATGTTTGCGATTTTCTGTCGATCGTGTGGCCCTCAAAGATTGGTCCCCGATACTTTGTGCCATTGCTGAGAATCGAAGCTTGTCGAAAATTTATATCTATAGTCGAAACAAGCGGAAAAAGGTACAAGAGAAAATTAATACGGAAGAGAAGCTCGAGAAATTCTGGTAATAGAGCCAAGACTTTTGAATGAACGTGAATACGTAATTTTAATTTTGCATAAACTGGCAAACAATGACTGTTACGAAACTGACGCCAAGTGAAATAATTTATTCTTATCATGAGGCTTGTCGAATAATATAAAGATCCGAGTGACTGGATAAGGTACATGAATTTAGATAATTCATCAGAATTTTAATTAGGGCGAGAGTGTTTGATTTGTTGCTTCATCAAGCTTAAACTTTGTAGACCTTTTTGCTTGGTTCTGATTTCATAAACCTTTTGTGTAGCATAATTAGACTGTCTCCTTAATTGTTTTTATCTTGTCTTTTTGGATGTTATCTCTTGCACGAAAATTTCTATGCAAATGATATCTATTCTGGCTTGAATATTGCAACTTAATTCTTATGTATTTCATTTCTAGAACTTGTGATTTTTCTAATGTTAAATTACTGGACCCTTTAGACCTCTTACGCAATATTTTATATCTAAAATTTTCAATTTCACTTCTAATTTTAATTAAAATTTACAGATTTCTATAAAATTATTAGACCTTTACTCTTTTCAGTATTACAATCAATGTTAATTTATATAAAATGTATTATAGCCCTCAAACCCTTTACTCAATCTTCTTTACATAGAGTTTGTAATTTCAATTTTATTTTCAATCAAAATTTACAAATTTCTACAAAATTAAATCTTTAGATCTTTCATTCGCCTTTTTGACATCTCAGTCATAATCAATAAATATGTAAAAATAATTATTACAATCTTTAGATCTCTCTTTCAATGTTTGATGTCTAGAATTTGTAGTTATAGTTTTAATATTACTAAAAATTTACAAACTTGTACAAATATTTTAATGGTTCAATCAAAATCCATAAATCTGTACAAACTTAAATTATTAGCCTTTAGACCCCACTTTCGATACTCTATTCCTAATTTCTGTTCACTTTAAGCAAAACTGCTACACAAAGGTTCAATTAACGATCACTTTCAATGCTTAATTAACCAAAATTTGTAACACAAAAGAAATGTTGTGCCTTTCGGATACTACTCTCAGTGAGTTTAAGCTTGCAGGTCGCATCGCCTGGACCGACGAGACGAGATGTAAAGGGTTGAATGCAGAAGGAAACAGAAAGACAAAGATGAGAGAGAGAAAGAGAGAGCGGAAAAGGAATGAAAGAGAGTTCCAAAGAAAGGAATTGACGATGCAAGGAGAGCCATAGATGGAGACGAAGGACGATATGAAAATTAAAAAAAGAGATGATTAGATCCCAAAATAGAATTATGATCGCACGTCCAGGCGATGCGGAAGAAAGGATCGAGTACGTCCAGTCCTGTTCACGAACTTCCTATTGCGGTGTTTGGTGGATTCCATCGCCGTTTACGCCCGAGATTCTTCAACCATCACCTCCATCACCCTGGACGGTATCCCCTTGACGCCCAAGTATTTGAATATCCTGTGCTGTGGTCTGAAGAACAACGAGAAGCTCAGGAATCTAACGCTAACAAAATGTCGCATCGGTGACTATGGTAAATATTTCATTTTCTCTAATATTCTAACGAAATAAGAAGACTTTGACTTTCTTTCTTCATTGTAATCTTGTTCAATAACAATATTTATTATTGTTAGTTTGATAACTGGTTAACATATCATTTTTTTTTAATTTGTCTTACTTATATGTTAGAAATAATTTTAGTGTGCTATTTTATTGGTATGCTTAATTTTTTCTTACTTTTTGATTCAGGTTGCAATTTGCTGCTAGGATGTTTAAGGAACGTCCCAAACCTCTGCTCTCTAAATCTGTCTTCCTGTAGATTGACGAACAGAAGCGCGACATTTTTGTCTTTGTTCTTGAAGAGGAAGAAAGCTGATTTATTGCAAAATGTGTGGGAAAAGTCCTCTCTACGATCCTGCGAGGAAAACTCTTGCAATAAGGTGAGACTTGTTTCTGAAGTATTCATTTTACATAATTCTCCTGAATTTTATTAATAGTTTCTTTATTTTTCAGTTCCAAGGTTTACGTATACTGATCTTAAACAAAAATCCAAAATTCGGTGATAACGGCATCCGGCAATTAATGCACGCTTTGAAAACCGATTTCTGGTTAAAATCTTTAAATCTGAAACATTGTGGTATTACGAAACATGGCGGAGAAATTATCATCAGGTTTTTGCAATCAAATACTTCGATCACAAGGATGGATCTCACTGAAAATCAGATACCTATCAACAGTCTTCAAATGATATTCAGGATGTTAAAAAGAAAACGAGAAGCTATAGAAAGTACGACGTTGAAGAAGAAATTTTATTGGGAATATCCAAGAAACAAAATGTTCCCAAATCAAACTTGTCATTCCTCGAAGGGAAACGAAAAATATTCAATAAATCGATCGGTAAATATTTTTTTTTCTTTTAATGAAACTTAATTATGAAACATGATTATATATTGTAATTAATGTTAGTAAAAATTTAATTTTCAGGATAAAAGGAACAGACGTTCCTCGCAAAATCGTCGATTGAAAACTGTTCGATTCGAGGGAAGAGTAGTTCAGACAAAAACAATGGATACTGAGGTACCATCAAACAAAAATAATTCCCGAAGAGATAAATTGTGTGATTTAGAGTCACAACTCTTTAGTATAATTCAGTCTAATTTCAAGCTCAAAGAAAGATTGTTGAGCAACAAAGCCTTGTTAAACGTAGAAACGCAAGAAACATTAAGAATGGAGGATGAGCTACAGAAATTATCATTTAGATTAAACGACATCAAAAACAAAGTCGTCACGTTAAATAGAACTTGTTTGAAAACTTCCACTGAAAATCAATTAATGAAAGGTCTTCGATACGCCTTGGAGAAGGTGCAAGCGTTTTCAACCGCAGCAGAAGTTGACGAAGAAGAAGAAGAAGAAGAAGAAGAAGAAGAAGAAGAAGAAGAAGAAGAAGAAGAAATCATTCCAACAGAGGCAGAAGCATCGTGATGATCATTTGTATCGCAGAGAGGATAAGATTTTACGAATTCTTTACACTGAAGATATGATCCATTTTATAGAAGTTGATATTATGAATTTTATACAGATATCTCTATGTATATAAAGTCTTACATATACTCGTTGCAAGATGTGGACGAGTTTTAATAAACATTGTTTCGTAATAAACATTGTTTCGTAATAAAATTGACGAAACTTGACAAAAATTGTTTCACTGCGTTTTTTGTAAACCCTCTCCCATTTAATTTAGTTTGAAGTTTTTGAAATTTGGAGGTATAGTTTCTGAAACAAATTGTGATTTATAACAGGGACTGGTACCGAAATAGATGAAAACCAAAAACAGAGTACCAAAACCGAAATACATAGCGATATTTTTTCAGTTTTTTCTTTGGTGACATTGTAGATTAAACTTCAATCTACTCTAAACTGATTTCAAAGTAACCTTATGCAGTTCGGAACGTTTAAAACATTGTTTTTTTGCTCGGGATTTGTAAGCATTGTATAAATGACCTCTAATTAAACAAGAAGTAAATGAAAACAGAAAAATGCTAATTATTATTTTTATATAAAATAAAATTTTATTCCTATGCTCATAAATTTTAGTCCTATACTTACTAAAAATCATTAAAATAAGTGAAAAAACATTCACCGGCTTGTAAAATCTTAATTTTGTAATAAATGTGTAGGTTGAAAGAAAATTATAAACTTTAATGTTTCGAAAATATACTGCTAGTATCATCTGATAGTAAAGGGTATATAAGTAAGGTAAGTAAGTATACTTACTTACTTACGGCTAATACAGAAAAGAAGAGATTCTGCAATTTTCAAGAAAAAACGGATTACTTTACCAGCAAAAGGTAATTTTCTTACGATAGATAAAACAGTATTCAATAAATGTCTGAGGGTTGAATCATATTGTTACAGATGGAGTAAACTTAAACTTGTGATCGATAACCGTTCCCTCAAATTTTCTTGTATTTTGCATCGGTAAAACAGACCATCTTGGATCGAAAATTAAGCTGAACAGAAACTGATTTAAGCGCCACCTGAATTATTGCATCCAACTAACGGCATGCTGTACTACGTTACCTTTTGCAAATACCTAAATGACACATGTATGCTATATGTATAAGTACATAATTAAACAATACTGACCATGCATTTATTATTATTAATTTTCTTTCCGGAAAATTGTATTTGCAATGTGGTACACTTCAGAATCTTAAAGACATAGTTCCTGAAAAAAATATAACAGCGATTAAATAGAAACAAAGCATTTTCGCAGCCAATTCGCTCGTATCATTTGCTGTATAATTAATAAATGTACCATAGAAATAATAACAGTTATTAATTAGTCATCAAATAATAACGATTGCCCAGTTCTCACCACGAGGAGGTTGCTGTGGTTCCGAGACCCGCCCTACCTCATCCCATCCACCCTCCAATTATACAAATTTTTACTTTCATTCAATAATGAATTCCTCTCGAACATTATTATAAGGAAAATATTTGTTAGTCAAAGTAGCGAATTTCTATCAAATGAAAAGCAGAAATTATGTGTTCTGTGGACAATGTACAACGTCTCTGCTTCAAATATCTTCGCCAGAATTGATTTCTTTCTACCATTGCGTATCAAACAACTTCGTTCTTTCTAAATTCCATATTTTGTGATTTTCTTTTTATTTTATTTTTAACCGACTTCGAAAAGAAGGAGGTAATTAGTCATTTGTAATTAGTCAAAAATCATACAAGTTCCTTTTTCAGGAACTATAAAATTACTATAGTTATACGTTCTGTATGGTAATATTGCAATCCCGAAAATACTTTTCTGAATTTAAACTATTGTTTCCCAATTAAAAAATATATAAATCTTTTTATAGTAGCTCTTAGCTTGATATCGCTTTCTAAAAGTTATCTTTAGAAAACGATATCAATTACCAGGTCACACCACGTGGAGGTGGCTACGTTAGTGACCCACCCTAAAATCATAAGAACGTGAAACCATTCAAAACAGACAAAATAAAATAAAAATTGAAGCAATACAATCTTGAAACAGAAAATAAAATTAACATCCTAATATCAGAAACAATTGAGAAAATAATAATAATTTAACAATAAAATGCTGTAACGGAAAACATAATTATTAGGATTAGATATACAATAACGTGAAACCATTCAAAACAGACAACATATGTAAAATAAAACTTTAAACAATACAATCTTGAAATAGAAAATAAAATTAACATCCTAACATCAGAAACAATTGAGAAAATAGTAATAATTTAACAATAAAATGCTGTAACGGAAAACATAATTATTAGGATTAGATATACTATAACGCGAAACCATTCAAAACAGACAACATAAAATAAAAATTTAAACAATACAATCTTGAAATAGAAAATAGAATTAGCATCCTAATATCAGAAACAATTGAGAAAATAACAATTCAACAATAAAATGCTGAAACAGAAAATATAATTAACATGATAATTTCTGTTACAATTAACAAAATAACAATTCAACAATAAAATGCTGAAATAGAAAATATAATTAACATCATAATTTCAGTAACAATTAAAAAATAATTCAACAATAAAATGCTGAAATAGAAAATATAATTAACATCATAATTTCGATTACAACTGAAATGAAAAATGCTGAAACAGAATATATAATTACCATTACAATCTCAGGGTAGGTTTTAAATAAATAGAACATAATTAACATAAGAACATGAAATATAATTGATGTGCAAATCAATAAGAAAAGAATAATTTATTTCAATAAAGCAATAAACGAAAAAGAAATAGGGGAAATAAAATCGCGAGTTGACCATTCAACGAGCTGGGTATTGAACTCGTAAAATGTCGAGTTCAATACGTCCTGGACGGTATTATTCATACCGTTCAAGGAAAAACACAAAAAATGAAAAAACAAATTAGCGAGCATAGTGACAGAATGACTGTCCATCCGAAGATGGAGAGCCATTAGTAGTTCCCCTCTTCTGGGCAAATTTTGCCGGGGCTCTTCAGCATATAGCCTCTTCTTTCTTCGGCAATAGCCTCACAAAAATCACTCGCGAAAATTTTACGTTTGCTCAGACATTTGTAAAAACGTAACACGTAAACGAGCAACGATCCCTTGAATCGTTACTCGCATACCTGCACAATTTTTGCAAATGTCCAAGCACAAAACACTTTTTAATTTCACTTCACTTCACTTCACTGCACTTTCACTTTAATACTTCATTTTTGTAATCGGGTCTAGTACCACGACTACGACTCACAAACTAATAAGGCTTGGCCTTAAAAAAATCAAGAGAGAATGCTAAATTAATTAATTGATAAATTAATTAAATTGCATTTTCATCTTTTCTCTTGATTTTTGGTTTCCCAACCCCAGATACAAGCTTCTCACGTATTAGAGGAGAATACGAAGAGAAACATGAAAGCTTGCTCTGGCCCTGCCTACTTATAAACTAAACTCAATCACACCAGAAGTAAACTACCTGCCTGCCTATCGCTATATTTAAAAAAGGGCAAAAATCATTCTCACAAAAATTCACTCCACGGTTCTCATACAACCACCCGGGTGCAAAAATGCCTACACCTAGAGAGAACGTCCCGGGACGCCTCCGACACCCGAGTTCAATTCAACTTTCACACTCTAATAAAATCATACCTTTTTGCTGAAATCGACTGACAAATAATAGTGAACATTATGCTAAAGTAATACATTTCATTTTCGTATTCTATTGAATTATCTAATGTAAAAATTTCTCAATTTATTCTTGATAAGTATTTTGTAATGTTATAGGAAGTTAAGATTGTTAATAAACGATACAAATCCTACATCCTAACCACACACACACATGTGGAACTTCTATCGTGGTTCACTATTGGTTCACTACTTTTGTCAGTCGCCAAAATGTATTACACTTAAAACTAAACCTTGCTCACCGCCCTCCACCCACGCGAGTACATCTAAGTACCCGAATGAGCTTTGGGCATAAAAATGAACAAGGCCAAAGGTATTTTCACCTACCAGTTTTCTTCATGTGTGCTGAAATGCCTAAGCTAAAACGTATGATTAGCAAAACTAAAGATGATATTCTCACTTTATTAAAAGTAAGAATATCGGCGAAATTTCACGGCTCCGATTTAGTATATGGGCTGCCCCCCCCCCCCCCCCCCAGGGGTTTTATTTTTAATAAAAGTGACTCGACTTTGCAAATATAAAGCTTGAAGAGCAAATACAGAAAAGCAAAATTGAGCAACTATGACATAAAACATGGTGCACTGCTAATATCAGCTGGCAACGGAGGTTCTTAGGCCCCCTGGACTTTCGCCCGACGCTACATACCACCCACCCCGCCTGGACGTCGTAACGCCAGGACAGGATGCACCCCTTCGCTAAGAGCGCTACCCGCCCGTCCAACACGTTGCATCCAACGGTGTCAGATTGACGGACGCCCATAGTATAGACAAAAGGACTACAGTTTAGAATATGGTAACATATTTTCATATGTTCCGTATTCTAAAGCTGCGCCTGCAAAGGCCTAGTAATGCATGGGTTTATCTCCCATGAGATGGTGTTTCACGGTCTTAGGCCGCGGAATCCTTGTAACTAATTTTATCAAATAAAAACCAAAAGGATTCCCACCGAATACTAGTCAGTGTATAGTCATATTTACTCTCGCGCCGGGAATTTTTCGCAACACTACTTAAACTTGAAAATCTTAACGGGGTAATATTTATTCTCGTGTTGAAAATTTTTCGCAACACTACTTTAACTTGAAAATCCTAACGGGGTAATATTTCACTACACAAGGGTGTGCGGATGGATAAATGATTATGTGATAGAATTCGTGAGGCTGAAGTGTGAATGATGAGTGTTTAGGGTCGAGAACCGTGAACGTGACAGAATGAATTTCAAGTACGAAAGGGGATCTTTATACAATGCTTGAAGAGCAAATACTGACCCCCCTGGGGGCCAGCCCATATACTAAACTGATGCCAATTTCACGAGTAAAATCGGAAAAACGTTTCAATTTCAAGAGCGATTTCGTTATCAAAGTAAGTAGTTATAATAATTAATAGTATTCATGCTTATTACTTTGATATTGAAATCCACTCATCGCGAAATAAATTCTTGTACATATAAAAAAGAAAATGTATTGTGAAGTCGGAGGGTCATCCGACTTCTCTACATTTTTAAACTCGAAATCTATACATGTAAGTATGTACAAGAAACCCCTATCCTGAGCTAAGGCATAAAATACACAAAAAAGCAATTTGCACGATTATCATTGTATAAAATGATACAATGATATTCGTGGGTCACTATACTCGCTCAAAAAATAAAAATTACAACCAATTCCCGTGTCGCTACGGACCATTCGTCCTACGACATGATGGGAACCGGAGGAACTTTAAAGCATGCGACTCACCGATCGTTGACTTGCACTACTGCACTCGCCACGCATCTTATTGTTAAGATTAAGATGGCTCGTCAAAGAAACGGTATCCCTACTGGCCAAAGCATCTGAAAGCATAAAAATCACGATTCTTGAACGATATATGTTTTCTCTCAATTTGTTGTAGTTAATATGCTAATACATAGGATAATTCAAAAATATGCATGCAAAACTATATGGGAATAACTACACCATAAAACACGGTAAAACACATGCAAATACATCCCAAAACACTCGAAGATCAAAACCATAGAACACTATAAAATATTTGCAAAATTATAGTAAAACACATAGGGTACCAATCCATAAAACCTACTAATAAGTCCGTATAAATATGTCAAAACACAAAGGGTACTACTCCATAAAACCCACTAATAAATCCGTATAAATATGCCAAAACGCATAGGGTACCACTCCATAAAACCCACTAATAAATCCATAAATATATGCCAAAGCACAAAGGAAACCACACCATAAAACACAATAAAGCACATGCAGGTACATGGGGTACCACACCACACAGCACATTAATGCACTTGTATAAAAATGTCAAAACACATGGGTGACCACACCATAAGACGCACTAATATATCCGTATAAATATTCCAAAACACAAGGAAAACACTATAGGAAACACCATAGGCACACACAGTAACACTTGTGGTAACACACTGATAAATCCATGCACGAATATCCATAGTGTCAACCCGTACCGGTATATGTTGGGCAGCTCCATCCGTATCCTTCGGCGGTCGCGATAAGACTGACTAGACTTGACCTTCCTTCAGGTCGCGCTTGTACCGACGCGCGGCGCGCGCAATCAAGCATGGCGTTCCTCTTCACCGGTTCCGCAGATTTAACTATTTCTATCTGATATTTGTTAATATTTGTTTAATTATTATTTTATGTTTTACAATTGCATATTAATCAAATTATTGTTATATCTATTTAAATTGTTTATTTCTTTACATTTCCGCCTGGGTATATTGCAAAATTTTGTTTAATTATTTTATTAAAAATTATTTAATTATTATTTTTAATTATACAATTGTTTATTAATCAAACGAACAAACTGCGCCCTACAGAATGAACGAGAAATTAAATTTCTGGTCTGTTTTACCTTGTTGACATCTTTCGCGTGTGAACAATCAACGAAATCGTAGTTCTCAAAATACTTCTACCTGGAGACTTGTACATCATCCCTTGGGTGCTCGTTTTATTCTATCCGACCCAAAGAATATTAGTCTGGTGCCTATTTGGACAAACTATTGGCAGAAATGTTTATATTACGAATAAATCAATGTAGGTGAGTCCGATCCGCCATTTTCTTGACCGTTGGCAGATAGCAATTTCAGTATTTTATAACTTTTTGACGATTTGGATAATATAAGGACCAGACTAATATTCTTTAGAGCCTCCTGAACACGTCACTCAAATTTTTTTTGCATTTTGTTTAAAAATGAGGACGTATTTTGAGAACTCGCGTCTAGGGATTTTTCTAGGGACTGTCGGTAAAGTTTTCGACGCTCGCATCACCTTATCGCGTGTTATCGCCTAGGGCTGGCGTATTATAGGGACTTTTCCGCCCCTCTATTGCCTAACGAATACTTTCGGCCACGCGCGCTTTGTGCGCCTTTTTCCAATCTCATTCTATACATTTGCCATACTTTTGCTTCTGTTCCCTCGCCATACTTTTACAATCCCTTGCTTGAGTCCGTGTGTGTGTGTCCCCTTTTATGTAGTCGCCTCTTACGACAGGCAGGGTACACAGTGGCCGTATTCTAATCCCCCCGAGCCACAGGGGCCACATCGAACAGTTATAGTTACTTTTGTTGCTTTTGCATAGTTGGCTATTCTTATAAATTCGCCTGGTCGTAAACGTTTACCGGCATTAGCATGTGTATAATCGTTTGAGATCATGACTCTTGAATCGAGTAAAGAAAGATATCAATTGTTTAATAGTCTCGCTATTTTATTAAAAGCTGTTGAAAATGAACGAACAACGGTTGACCTTCGAAATGAAGCGTCAGTTTGTGGAATCGTGCAGCACGCAGACGCGTAAGCGGTTTTCATTTAAGTATGCTTGCTTTATTGGTCTAGTGTTGTTTAAGCGTTTTTTCCTTTTTTTCTGTTGTAGTTACATGAATATTGTAATGAGAGATTGCGTTTTTACCGATCCTAGAGGTGATTCGTACAGTTACGATATGTTTTTCGTTCAAGCAAGAAACATACGCTTCGTTCATATTCCGCCAAAAGTGAGTAACTTTAAAATATATACTTTCCCGCAATTTTGTGATACAACTTAGTTACATCGTTTCCCCTTGCGAATATCAATAATACGAAATATGTTGATACATATAAATTATATGTTAAATATACGTCAGATATGGAGAGATAGCCAATATTCAAAATAGGTTATTCTGAATGTGTTATAACGCACATATTATGTAATTCAACTTTCTGTTTTTTACATCGAAAAATTAGTATAAAAACGTATCAACAAAAAAGATAGGTTTTATTGTTGATATCAAATGCACGTATTAACACATTGTCTAGGTATTTTTGAATTTGTAAGTTGAGATTGTACTATCTAGTTAGAAGTAAAAATTTCGAATCACTTGACTCATGAGCAAACATTCTTATTTATAGTTTAATTGCTCATATGCATTTAGCAAACACCTTTATATGTCATTAAAACAGGAAATGTCAAGAACTTCGTTCCCATTTTATAGACCATTGAAATCTTATCTGCAAGTGTGTAATACTTTAGATTGTAAAATTGGTAATAAACTAAGGTTTTTTACATATTTTTTATGTCCCATAAATACTAAACAATATACAACAGTGTCTACTAGTCCATCAGTACATGTGAAAATGAGTACTATCAAGTTATTGGATTATGATTGTATTGGCTTTGATTTAGATAATACACTTCTGTCTTACAATGTGACCAATATGGTGCATTTGATATATGAAACATTGGCTGATTATTTGATAAAGGAAAAAAGTTATGATTCAAAGTATTTATTACAATCATTGGAAAACAAAGATCTGGACTTTATGCAGAAAGGATTGTTCCTAGATTTTGAAAAAGGAAATTTATTTAGGATCAGTTCTAATGGTATAATTCAAAGAGCATGTCATGGAACTAACTTATTAACCACTAAACAAATTAAAGAAATATATCCTGACCAAAGATGGGAGGCTACAGATACTTTCTGTAATGATATGCTATCTACATGGAATGGTCCTATATCAATGAAAATGAGAAGTTTATTAGATTATTTTGATATTTCCACATCTCTAATATTTGCAAGATTAATAGATACTCTTGATGAAAAACATGAAGGACCTCCAAATGCATACAATGTTTGGCCTGATATGTTAGATGGATTAATTGAAATGTTTAACAAAGATCATTTTAAGTTAGATAAAGGAAATTTTTTTCCTAGCTTAAAAAAGAATCCTCACAATTACATACATAAATGTAATGAAAGAACTATATGTTGGCTTCAAGAATTAAAGAAACATTGTAAAACTTTCCTCATTACTGGATCAAATGTTGATTTTGTTGATTTTACTGCTACTTATGCTTTTGGAAAAGATTGGAAATCTCTATTTGATATTGTTATTTGTTATGCAAAAAAGCCTGGCTTTTTTACTGAACAACGTCCATTTTATGAAACTATAAATTATGAAGAGGGTGCAATGATAGAAAGTATAGATTTGAAACAGGGTAGGATATATAATGAGGGTAATTGGAAAGGTCTCATTGAATTTCTAAAACATGAATCTAATAAGAAAAACCCTCAATGTTTGTATATTGGTGATAATCTTGTACAAGATATTTATGTACCTAATGCATATGTACAATGTGATACAATAGCTGTTATTGAAGAACAAATGTCTGAAGGAATGGTTTATCAGGGATTATCACATCCAGATGAAAAAGTGTTAAACTCCACATTTTGGGGTTCTTACTTCTGCTTGAAAGATTCTAGGGTTAATATGGACTCTTTATGGGGTCATGTTATAAAAAAATACTCAAAACTTTGTATACCAACAGTAGATGTAATAGCTCAAGAGCCATTAGAAAAATCTTATGTATGTTTTAATGAAAATGGGAAAAAATATGATGGATATTATCCTGCTGTACCTCTCAGTCTATCAACTTTCTAAAGTTTTATGTTGTAAATATAGACTTTTCTTTTCATTAACTACAGAAAAAGCTTCATATTTTTATGTTAGCTTACATATGAAAATGTATTTCTATAATATTTATAAACGTACTCTTAATTTAAGATACGTATAATACCAGCTATCAAGGAACAGTTGCAACATTTATTAAAGCCCAAAAGACCATTAATACATACCGAGCGTACATTTAAAACAAAACGTGCTGAACGAAGGCAACAAGAAGGGCTAGCAGCAGTGGAGAAAATTTTAGAAGATAAAAAGAAGGCAGAACAAAATTTTAATGAAAGTAATACTGATTAAGATATTAAATAATAAATAATTCGTATTTTTACACTATATTTATTTACTGTATATTTATTTGATCCTCCATATATACAACTAATTGCAATAAACAAGCACTTCATAAAATACTGTACATTAATGTAAAAATGTTTAATACTTCAACAAACATTTAATAAAAACATTGTTTTTCGTTATAATTAAATTATGTTTATAAACTTCGCAGACTAATCCAACTAACAAAAGGAACTACCCAAGTGTTACGCTCACTTATTAATGAAACTTTGCCACCTTGTAGAGCTCGTCATCCTGAACACGCCTATACCCCATTCTGGAGGCAGACTGTTAATTGTTTAAAAGATATTAACAATTAAAGCTAGTGACTGCTTATATTGAGAAGTATGACAAACTAACACATACAAATTATGTATGTTACCACGGGTTAGCTCCGTGGTAAAACGCTTGACTCGCAAACTAACTGTCCACGGTTGAAGTCCATAGTTCCCATTTTCTTTTTCTTTTTTTTTTTCTTTTTAACGATAATTTGTCTTTTTTTGAATAACTATTACAACTGTGTTATAATAAATGCAATGATTATAGCACAATTGTAATTATTATTCAAAAAAAGACAATTATCATTAAAAAGAAAATGGGAACTATGGACTTCAACCGTGGACAGTTAGTTTGCAAGTCAAGCGTTTTACCACGGAGCTAACCCGTGGTAAAATACATAATTTGTATGTGTTAGTTTGTCATACTTCTCAATATTAGCAGTCACTAGCTTTAATTGTTAATATCTTTTAAACAATTAGCAGTCTGCCTCCAGAATGGGGTATAAGCGTGTTCAGGACGACGAGCTCTACAAGGTGGCAAAGTTTCATTAATAAGTGAGCGTAACACTTGGGTAGTCCCTAAGTGTTTATTGCCTTTGAACAGCAATTGCTATTCCCATTCCACCCCCAATACATAAGGATGCAACACCTTTATTTCCCCCAGTTCGTTCCAAGGAATGTAATAACGTTACTAATACTCTAGCACCTGAAATATATTTTTAACAATAATGAAAATAGAATTCGTAAGATACTTAATAGTTTGGATGTTCCAAGTACCAGATGCACCAATAGGATGACCCAATGCAATAGCTCCTCCATTTATGTTAACTTTATTAGGATCTAAACCAAGAGTTTTGATACAAGCTATTGCCTGTGCTGCAAAAGCTTCATTCAGTTCATATAAATCTACTTCATCTTTAGTCCACTTTGCTTTTTGCAACTAAAATAACGCATTTTTTATATATATATGTATAAATTTAAAGTTACAATAGGTGAATCTATTTTAATATACTAACCACTAGCTCAACTGCTGGAATAGGACCTGTACCCATTACTTTCGGTTCTACTCCAGCTTGGGCTATGGCAACAATTTTAGCTAATGGAGAAAGTCCTTTTTGGGCTGCAGTTTCTGCAGACATAAGAACTACTGCAGCTGCCCCATCATTTATACCAGCAGAGTTACCAGCAGTAATAGTACCATCATCCTAAAAATAACATGATAATTCGAATAATTCTACATGAGCATTTTTATTCATGAAGAAAATATGTGACTAATCATACTTTCAGGAAAACTGGTTTTAATTTTTGAAGATTTTCAATGGTTGTCCCAAACTTAGGAAACTCATCTTTGTCTACAATAATTGACCCTTTTTTGTTAGACACTGTTATGGGGACTATTTCTTTTTTAAAGTAGCCTGCAGTAATTGCAGTTTCTGTTCTTTTCTGAGACACAACTGCATAATCGTCTTGTTCTTTTCTACTTACATTAAAATCCTTAGAAACATTTTCAGCTAGAAAAAATATAATACATTGATAGATATGTGTATATAACACTAATAAAAGAATAATGTGCAAAATTCTTTTGTTACCTGTTATTCCCATATGAATTCCATGAAATGCATCTGTTAAGCCATCACATATTAATGTGTCTATTAAATTACCATCTCCCAATTTTATACCATTTCTAAGGTATGACACATGTGGTGCCAGACTCATATTTTCCTGTCCAACAGCCACAATTATTTGACTTTCTCCAGCTTTTATGGATAAGTAACCATTTAAAATTGCTCTAAAAAGGTTTTGTTTTAAACAAATGCACTATCATGTTATGCTAAAGAAAGCATATACAAAAAATATGTATTTACTTTAAACCAGAACCACATAGCATATTAAGCACATACGCAGGTACAGATATAGGAATGCCTGCTTTTATAGCTGCTTGTCTTGCTGGATTTTGCCCTTGACCTGCAGTTAATACCTAAAGTAATAAAGATTTAACATTACAGTTTATAACTTAACTGCATTTAATTTTAGCAATAGATATAAATTATTTGTAGACATCATCTGTACCCATTCATTACATATGCTTTATTAAATGCCAATAGTTGTTATTGTTATATTTTTGAAAAAAGATGGCTAAATGTTATTTAATGTATTCAGAAGTGACTGATTCAAACATCTTACAATAAAGAAAACTTCTTCCCTGTAAGAGTAAATCAAAATTTTAAATCACCTGTCCTAATATAACTTCAGATACATCCGTGGCTTTAACATGAGCTCTTGCAAGGCTTTCCTTAATAACAATACTACCTAAATCTGATGCTTTCAGTGATGATAAGGATCCACAAAATGATCCTAAACATAATGAAATATTTTATAAGAAAATAAAGAAAACATAAAATAAATTGTTATGATCCTTATAATTTTGTTTCTTATCGTATTAAGTATTTTGAACAATATAGCACCTTTACAATTTATATAAATCTTTTTCATCTCACATCATTAACAAAATAATAAAGAAAATATTAACATTTTGAGTTGTTTAAATGTAAAATAGAGTCATTTTTAATATAAAAGTTTTTGTTAATTAACAATTTAATTTCTTATATTATGATATTTAAACTGAGTTCATACTATACTATAATATATATATATATATATTTAGGTATTATTAATTGTTACAAGATACAAAATTATACCTATAGGGGTCCTGACTGCTGATACAATTACAACGTCACCACTACTCATGTTGAAAATTTATTTCAAACTGCGTCCAAGCTGAAGAAAATCTGAATGAAGACTGCCGCCACGAACTCATATAACGGAAATATTTAAGTTTAAGTAGTAGTCAAGATGTGGGGACTGGGGACGTGTGGGACGTGTACACAGTAACGGCTTATTGAAAGTATGTCAAACAAAATGTAGACGCATTTTTTTGTAAATAGTTCCGCGTATCACTTGTAAAACACTTATCAGTATATGTTGTGTTCGTATTAAAAATGTCAAACAAGATTTCTATCAACCATTAATACGAAAAGGAGTATGTTTAAATGACGTTGATGCGTAAGTCATCGAAATAAATTTGATTAAAGTGTAGGATAAATCTGTGAAATAATTTACTCTGAAAGATTATTTATATGTAAAATTTCATTATAATCTTATTTCATTGTACAAATAGTTTCAATAATTAGTCTTGGAATCTTTATACTGATTCAGATACAATACATCCCTGCCTAACGTCACCGGCTGGCTGACTTCTAATTCGTCGTACAGGTGGCGCTGAACCTCCAATCGTTGTGTCGTGGTGATGCTCGTTTGTTTTTACCCAGCGTGCATTGTGAACAGTGACTGGTGCTAAGATGGCCGACAACAAGGAGGAGATTTCAGAGCTCGTCGAAAAGCGAGGTATTTATTGCAGTTTGTTGATTTACTTCACGTGATTACCGCTTAGAATAAAAGCTTGATACACGGCGAATGCGTCGATGATCATGGCCGGTCGAAATGATCCGTAATTGCTATAAAAATCACGCCATCTGCACGCACAGTGCCCCAGGAGGAATGATCGCGAAAATCGTCGTGAATAGACTAACGAATCAGGCCCGTTTTCCCTATCTTTCGCAATATTCATGATACTCGTGGCTAAGTTAACCTAGGTTACGCTGACAGGACATGCTTGTCATAGCGACGTCAATAGTAACCAGTGCCAAACATGCCACCTTTTTGACAGGCTTACGTGCACACTCGACTGCACGACACCCTTCGTATACAGTGTGTGCTCGTTCTCGTGTGTCCGCCTAAGCGCTATGCTCGTTACTCATTAAGGTCATACGTCGACGGCCTTGCAATTCGCACCATCGCTGAGGTAATCTCAATTCGAGATTACCGTTATCTCTTACCGCGAATTTACTGCCGGCTGATTCGTCTGTAACACCTAAGTACGTTCTGGTGCCGTGGTGAGCGCGTGTTGCTCACGGGTATCCCCCAATCACGGTATTCGAACGTTGACCAACAACGAGCGAAACCGTTTCCACCGGGAGGCGCAACGTGTTCGTTGATAATCGGCCAGTTAACAAACACGATGTTACGGTAGATCGAATGCTACCTAACATTCATTGTCGTTGCTCTCAAATATACCTCCTGGAATATTCGATCTTTGTGTACGGGTCTAATTCCATAATTTCATTGCTCTTAATTGTGTCTCCGATAGGAGGTTACACAATTATTATGCGTATTTCTACGTTCACGATGTTCTTACTTTTGTTTTGATACCGAACGATTGGGAGGGGGCAATTATCGTGTTTAGTAACACGTGGCGGTGCCTACCGTTCGTAGACAATTTAACAGTCGTACCGTTTTCAGGACTCGTTCGTTCAATTCTTAATCTTTATTTGCCCTAATCTCTAATACGTAGCCATTCTCTGTTCAGTGCGTGCCATATTGTAATCCGTGAATGTGTACGTAAATTAGCAAACCAGTCATTTACTCGATACGCGATCATCGTTCAACGACCGTTTGCTTATTTGCCTGCTGTTTCTTACCGGTCGTTTAATGACGATATTCGTTTTTCACGTGGACGATATTTTCGCCGGTAACCGCGTAGCCCGACAATGATTGGCCGTGTCGTGATCAACATCGCGAGGTGATCAATCGTGATTTCGTGATGTAGCTCGTCCCCGTTGCTATACATATAATGCGATTAACTGTTACACACGCATCGTACGCGTATTATGCACCAACGTCCTGGTATATCGGTGTGTAGACGTCGAACCAGTTCCCATGCGTCTTTATTAGACTTTTCTCCTGAACACGTCTCGGCTGCCTTTTAATACGGATCAGTCGACGCATACGTATCCTCGCAAGAACGAGGATGATATCGAGCCAATTCATTTTGGTGTGAATCGTAAAAGGCGTGTCCAGATCGCGTGACTACCGCTTCTATTCTTCTCAACATTTTTCCCTTAATTTCCGCTTAATCCATTCGGGAACTCCTTTGTCGATCCTCGTTCTGACGGTATTCCACTAACATCGCTATGATAGCGATCTTATGCAGACTAACGGATCAATATCCTCGGTTACTATTTTACCCGTGTGCCGTTTTCAATGAGCTTCCTTGGCGAGTGTATTTCTATGTTTTTATACGATCAAGTTGGATATTAACAATTTGATTTATGCACGCCAGAAAAGTTGTAACAAGTTGTTTTCATGTTTGGACAGAAACACACGTTGCATTCGTTATGCAATCCCAATGAGTTGATCTTCACTGCGAATTTTATTGTTGTTTTATATAAAACCGCTTTTCTTTCACGTTACATAAACTTTTTCGTTGCAACAGTAGCATTGTGTTTTTTGAACTGTTGCAACTTTTATACAATATACTGTGTATTTAATATTGTCTCAAATTGTCCTCCACCCGTATCGAGTAATTTTAATTAACCATTTACCATGTGTATTGTGTGGTTCTTAAGTCTTATCGCTGAATCGCATTCGCCAGCTGGCATTAAACATGCTTGGACGAATTTTAACGGAAGGAAGTCGGCCATTTGTGCTTGTCCATGAATGCACACGTCTTCCGTTTGTATTCAAATTCAAAATTTGATTATTCCCAGGGCTTTAAAAATTCATCTCTAATCATTTAGTTCTTCTGTTGCTAAATAAAATGTTGATATCATGTATTTTTTTTTTGCTAACAATTTTAATCAACTGTGAGTGAATACAGTTTGAAAATAAGGTCGGTGGGTTTGTGAATAAGCGACGTTCTCAATTTTGCTATCAGCCTAGTTATTAACCGGTATGTAAATCATTCTTTTCCGGCTTAACGGAAGCCACCGAGATATATTTGGTACTGTCCTGCTTCAACATACAGATTTTCAAACTTTTCACGTTTATCACGTAAGAATCTAGTGTTGGGTTATTCAACATTTCATAAGTCAACAGAGTCGAACGGTGCGTGGGTTCAGTCGGAAAAACAGGTTATCCAAGAGACATTTATATTTCTTGGAATTCGTAAATTATTACTTTCCTTGACATTCTGCAGAGAATACAATCGGTAGCATTTTACAGAGCTTAACAAAAGGAAGAGAAATATTTTGCAACTCCGAAAAATTAGCAATATTTTAATTGACGATGCACTTTAGTAATTCGATGGGTCGCATCTTTTATTATCAACGAACCCTAACAGACGTCCAATTACTTGTAATTAAATCATTGTCCAAAATTAGCACTGTTCCCCACGTTAATACCGCGTGGTCGTCGGTGATACGATGCAATAGGTATTACAATGTAAACGTGACTTTCCATACGACATGGCGTCAATAAATGAAACCTCGATAGATATTCCTCGTTGATTTGCTCTATTTGCCGTTCCATTCGGTTGGTACGTGCTGGCGATAGCGAAACAACGCGCCGAACGTCTTGTGTGTTTTCTCTTAATATTTTACGATAAAAGCCTCTGCTGGATGCACGGGCACCATAAGCCGATAACTCAACAAAAATTCTGTTTTATCTTTTCATTTTCTGTTCTCTCCGCGTTTTCTCTACCGCAAATAAACCTAAGTCTCGCTGGAGACGATGCAGTTGCAACAGATGACGGGGATGTTTAAGTAGGTTGTATTTATTTATTCGTGGTGTAGCGTAGAGGATAACGGCGCATCATTGTTTTGGAGTGGTCAGAAACCGTGTTTTCAAGGAGCATGGTAACCGTTGCTCGAGGAAATTTCTTCTCGACGTACTCGTGGGATTATTTCCTGGAGCGGGTAAATTATCAGTTTCCAGGACGAATTGTAAATGAAAAGCATACACGCGTTCTAGTAGCATTTCGTCGTACGGTTTCGCCACGTGCACACGAGGGGATGTAATAAACAGGAAACGATGCAGAACACTTTAAATTGGTCGGCATTTGCTGGACAGCGAATCGTCAAAGGGAAGGTACTAACTAAAGCGTCGTTTAACGAATCGTTCCATTCTATTGACGAGTGCTAGAGCCCCGCGACGCGACGCAATTCCACATGTGGTTCTTCGCACTAGGAGAATCGATACATCCTATGTCGTTTCAAAGACTCTTTTCTACGTTTCCGCTGGTTGCGTTCGATCTTTTCGAGATAACTTTCTTCGAAACTGTACGTATCGTTTAGATGGATTTTTGATCGAAATCGTAGCTTCTTCTTCGGCTTCTCGCCGCGAGATGACCACTAATTACGAACGCAACGCTGCACCGTGTAATACGTACTAATTATTTTAACACCGTTACGTAATTATTAACCAACCACGTTTTTGATCGTGGTTTCCTGACCGGGGAATCGTTCGCGGAATGGATTATGCTAGCGTGGTGAAAAAGAGAAAACGAAACTATGAACCTGGTGATAATTAGTAGTTAGAATAATGAGTTTCTTCGCCTATGGAAGCGTATTTCTATAGAATGAAAGGGTTAAAGAAGACTTAATTTGATTTGATATTGAAAATTTAATTATCAAGGACATTCTGACAGGTAGCTTGACACTGATTTCTATCAGCGCGAATATTTTCGTCGGTAGAGAATTAATGGACACAGGAACTCCGAGGCTATTTACATTTTATCTCTCGATAAATATTCATAATTCTAGCATTCAGCACGGCTGATATCTCGTAGTTCGAGTATTTAAATGTACGAATGCTCTATTCCGACTTTGGATCGCCCAAAGGTCGCCTTTTTTCGTTTCGTCCTCTCTACAAAATCGAAAATATACTATTCCGTGGAAAAATATAAAAAAATCCACGAATTTAACTCTTTTTTTGTCAAAAAGTTTGAGCTAAGGATACCTCAGCACGTATTCGAAATAAGATTGCATTTATACATTTCACGGAGCACGAGTGGAAAGTCACCGATAGTCGTTAAGACCCCGATAAATGTGTTAATAATTCTTATTACAACTTGTACCGTATCAGATATAATCGTTTTTATAGCGGTAATCAAAGTGTCGATAAGAATTCTCCTAATTCCTTCAAAGTTACAATATCTCGACATTTTGAACATTCGTTGCAACGCACTGCAGTACGAATAGTTCTAGTTCTCTTACGTAAACGTTATAATACATAGTTACGAGATCGCAAATATGACGATCGTATATCAATTTCGCAGAATGCTACGCATAATCAGTCGTATAAATGTGTCATTTTTCCCATGATGAATTGCAGTCTATGTATCGCGTTCGATAAGATAATTATTTGCAACGTCTCCGCGGAAAGTCGAAAAGAACCGATAGGTTGAAACGAAGCTGGTAGAAGCGCGTTCGCACGATTTATTAGCGCTTAAATTGGCGTATGCGTCACTCCGCGGCTACGTGACTAACCGGAACTTTCCTCGCGCGGTAACGCACGTGGATCATGCGGTATGTGCTGGATCTTTGACGATCTCTCGATAGAAATCGCGAGAGAAAAGTCCGTCGCTCGTGTTTTCACGCGTCACGGCCATTAAACGTCGCGAACAGACGCGAGATTTCTGTGTCACCGGTCCGCTCGGCCGTTTTGTCCTCTACACGGAACAAAACGGTTTATTTCATTGAAAGGCCCGTGAAAGTCTGCTTATATCCTCTAGCCAGCGAATGTTTTCTACGCGCATTAATCCATACACGGTGTTATTGTTCGCACACGCCAGTTGTTTCTACAGTCTGATTCAGAGGTGTTGTTAAGAAATTTCTCGAAGGTTTTACAATTAAACTCGTTAAAACCGACGTAATCGTAGAAAAACGGGGATTTTCTTTTAATCAAACCGAAGATATAAGCCGATCTGTTAGCATTCCTCATCCTGTGACTTTACGTCCAAAAGGATGACCGACGTATTTTCGTGACCGCGTTCAATTTTAAAAAGTTCGAGCATCGCCACAATTACCATCAGATTACGTAAGTTATATTTAGGGAAAGGTGAATAAGAGTGGTGAATTGAACGCGTTGTACGAACCTGAGAAGCACGCGATAATTATAGTCGACGGCTGTGTATAGCCGAAGTCGTTCTAGTTGTTGTATTAGCCGATGTCAGTTTACAGAAACTTCTTGTAGCACAACGTAACGCTCGGTTCAATTACCGTCAATCTAAATAGATTCGTTCCAGTGTAAATTTAGTCGAAGGTGGTAGCCGTAATTTCCTAGGCTGGTCCAGGTGTTTAGTGTCGTGAAAATAGGAGCAAGATTCGTCAACTTTTACGCATTTCCTGCGCGCGCGTTCTTGACGCAGTCGTTGGCACGATGCCTGTTCAAAGTGTCGTCACACGACGTTCCTCCCAGCCAACGACTGCAAAAAAAAAAAAAAAAAAAAAACTTTTTCCATTTGCTAATGGAACGCAACTTTCGTGTACTTTCTGCCCTTCTACCCTCGATACAGCCTAATACGTGCTTCCCGTCCCAAAAATCCTCTCCTTGTATTTTGCGTCGAAAAATCGTCACGCTCGGTTGATCCGTTCGTCACGATCGCGTAAAAACAGTCTCGCTGTAAGAAGCGACAAGAAAACGAACGGTTCAACGATCATGAAAAAAAATTCAATTACACTTGGTTGGAAAAGAGAATGGAAGAAAATCCATTCTCGAGCCTAAGAGGAATGTTGTTGTTTCTTGTGGAAGACTTCATAGTGATCTTACATCAATATTTATATTGATATTCAAAGAGAAGTTGGTAGAGAGTTAAATTAATTTATTCCGATAGAATTGGAGCAAAATTTACGCTTACAAAGGGAGCGCACTTTTTGAACTTTGCATAAATATAAGTTTAAGTCAGGTAGGTTTTCATTAATTTCTGAGTTCTTATATTTATTTCTGAAAGGCTAGAGAATCGCTCGAACACCTGTTTAATAGTAAGGGGACAATTTTCGCCAGCCAATCATCGCAGGTATGCGGTGCAAGTTGAGGGATGAAATTGCCGCGCAGATCAGAGCTTTTCGAATCGAATTAAAGTGTTATAGAGGGAATGGGGATGGGTGGTCTGTTGGTGGTCAGTACGGCCAGGTTGGTTCGTTTTTGAGGGCGGAGGAAGAATCGCGAAGGTGAGCAGGGCTAGAAAGTGGGAAAAGGAAGAGAAGGGGCAGCATGGTGCATCGACTCGGCAAAGAGAGAAGGGGGTTGATTCATCGTGCAGAGGCCGCACTCGGTTTCACGCAGTCGTAGAACGAATCTCGTTCATCGCGATCCTGGACGAGCGGGAAGAGCCAGTTACGCGTGTTCCACGCGAAAGTCAAGGACGCGAGTCGACGGAATTCCGGCTCCCGCATTCTCGAGACACGCGAGGACAACCGAGAAAGCCGTTTGGTACGCGCGACTGCGTTCCGCTCCGTTTCGATTCGGCTCGATTCGCTTTGCGTTCGGACCTATAGTCGCCGTTCCGCTGATCAGGGAAGAGGAGACCTCTGTTTCCTGATCTTTTGACCCTCGTCAAAACTTTATCTAACAGATGCTATTATCTTACTGTTCCAAGGTTGTCGATAGCTTCGAGTTCGCGACATACCGAGTCCAAGAGTCGTTGCGTTTGGTAATAATAGTTCAGGCGGGTTCGTTTGTTCGTCGAATCGATTATGGAAACGAAGAGACTGTCGAAGCTCATCGTTCACCAGTTTCTATGACAATCTGTGCCTACACGTTGGGATGATTCATTGTTTACACCGTAGAAAGTGCCGTTTAACTTTCGTATTCAATTTTGTCCCAGTTACCATTTTCGGTCAACCGGTTGCGCTCGTATAAAAGTTTCGTCTCCTCTTTCCTAAAGATCAGCCGTCCGAATCAGCTGATGACAAATTAATGTGTTTCTTCGATTTCATTTTAAACGATGTTTGATGTGAAACAGTTGCTCGAGGCTGGATCGTGAGTGCTCATGATGGTCGTCGCGATGCTCCCCGACTACAGACAACCCGACTTAGGTACGTGTTATTCGTTACACGTGTAGCGATATATAAAACTCTCTTGTTGCAAGTTTTTAGATGACTCGAGATTTAGGCATACCTATTCTAGCTTTGAATCGTTTCGAATTCTACTTTTAAGGGTCGAAGAAAATTCAAAGTGATTCGAAGCGATTCCAAGAATTTTTTACTCGCAATGCTATTCTGTGACAAGGGTATCTTGATTGTAAATTGAAAGAAAGTACTCATGCGACGACGCAACAAGGGTGCATGATCAATGCAACGAGGGAAATAAACAAATTTAATGTTGCACGTTCCACGAACGTTATTACAGCGTAGCTCGCTAGCGAGATATCGATCAGTTAGTTAGTTTCTTGCAATTTCTGTATCTTCGTGTTCGCCAAACACGTGCAAGGTTTCTCCACCGCGGAAAATTGCCAGGTGCAACGCGAACTCTATAAAAGCTAGCGCACGCGTTTCTTTTTTTCTACAAAGAATTCTACCGGGCCTTTTGGCTTATCTTCCCGGAAACGGGGACATTTTTATTCCGGCCAATGGACAAAAAGTCATCGGGTCGAAATTCGTCGCGGTAAATTTGCAAATCCGTAACGTACAACCGGTCCTCCGGATTATGCCGTTAAATTGCACGGAACGGGCAACGGTATTACGGAACAGCAGAATTCTGTCGTTTAATTCAATGCCACGATAAAAATTCTTGTTCGCGTTCGAGGTACCGTGACTCCGCTGACATTGTTACAAGTCACAGAGCTCGTTACTTTCAGGTACAAAGAGGTTTTAATCGATTTCCCCTCGAAATTTTCTGATTTCCTTTAAGAACTGGTTTGTACAAAGGCCAGATCGCTATACGTTGTCTCCCCTATGTTATCCGGCTTTCTAAGGTGGGACAAGGTCGGTTTCCTTTGACGAGTTTCGAGCTGACTTCCGCTTCCGTGGTTCTCTGGAGAGTTTGTAAATTAATCCCGTGTTCTCGCAAAGCGAGATACGTTTCTCATTGAATCATCGTGTTCTAAACAAAGTTTTTCGTATTCTGCGTCGCGACGAGGTCTCCCAGGGCCAAGTGAATCACCGATCTGGCTCGCTGCCCTGAATCGCGGTGGGTGACGCCTCTCGCGAATGATTCTTAATCCACCAGGGTGATTGTTTAAAGGCGTCGCACGTGCCCTGGTATGACGCACGCTGGCACAACGCGTGCTCATAAACCATGGCCTAGGTCAATAACAAAAACCGTGTATTGCACGTATTAAATATACGTGTACGCTTAGATTGTTTCCTCTACCCTCGTATCGTTAGCTTTCGTTTGATCGGAGGGTCACGTACACGCATATTGCGTTTACTTAAGAATTGTTCCGCAGCTTTTCATCGTACTGCAGCTGCTGCTGTCAGGCGTGTCCATTTGCAGAAGAGGAAAAGCCTCTAATTTATGTTTGCATTCTCTTTTCGTCGAAAAAGTGTGAAAAAGCCTCGCGATGTTCCCGGTGTATCTTAATATTTGACGAGGCAGGTAAATATTTGATTGACGGAAGAGTGACGATTCGTGGTACCTCCGTGTCGCGAGGTTCGTGAAGTTTGATAAGCCTTGAAACGCTCGAGAAGACGCGTGATGCGGTTAGAAGAAAAGAGGCTTGCATTCTGTGCGGGCATTGTCGCGCGGCCGATTCATGAGCCACCATTGTTTTCGACGCTTTTCAGGGCAGGCCAGAAAAGTGCAGCTGCCTTTTCCTTTTGTACGCTTCGCCGTGCCATACTAGATTCCGCGAGATCATAGATTACACCGTCCAAACGCTTCGACCCTGTTGAAACAGCCTCTCCGCTTTTCCAGCTCCGAATTAACCTTCTTTAATTATCTGTCTTTACGAGCTGCTAGTTCGTCTCGTTAACCGTTTCTCCTGATAAGCGAAACCTCTCTGTACCAGCTGTTTCAATGTACATTCTTTGCCAAAAACTCGCACCGTTGCGTCGAGGATGCTTTGAGATAAGCACCGGTTGAAAAGTCGATTAAACTCTTTCGTTATGAGAAAATTTTAAATATATACCGTATTTACGGGACTATAATTTTGTTGTAGCATAAGGGTCAAACGACCTCGTCTCTCCATTTAGATTGAAAGGTTGCATCGCTATCGCTTTCTGCTCCGACGAGTCGTGATGCAACAATTAACGATCCTGGGATAACGAACCAAACAGCTTCTGTTAGTTTCGATTCGACTAAAAATTAACCTGGTGACCGTTGAACTGCGATGGAAGATCGATGAACTCTATTCAGTTCGCGAGCCAAAGTTGCCGGCCAAAAGTCACCTGGTTAATTGAACGTTTCTATACCTTATCGTCGGTAGTACAGGGGTTCGTTGCACCTGCATAGCCGGTAACAAACCAAAACACAGAAACTACATGGGCTAACGCTTGGCAGGAGGATTATTATCCGGTACGTGGTAGAGTACACGCGTTCCAACTGGTAATCACTGGTCTCGCGGCGTATAATTGAATATTAGAAACATGTATCGCGGGTCGTACGAGCGGTATTAAACGAGTTTTTGCGATCGGAACGAGTCAGAGCTACGGGCAAAGGCTGCCAGCGCGCTGTTATGCAATTATTACCGCATGGTCACGAGTTGAATTTTATTATTTTGAGGAAGCGATGCATAGCACGTGAAACGAGGATGCTTCTGGTATTTTTGAAAGTTGATCAAAATATACACACATTTTTTTACTGTTTGGCTGCTTCGTGCGTTAAGGATATCGGTAGAACAGTTGTAGAAAGAAGAAACTTAACACGACGGGTCTAATAAGAACGGGCAATAGTTCTGGTTTACCTATCAATTTAAGCTGAAGTGTAAATTTTCTTCAAGTTCCCTTTCAGGTACAACGTTAACCCGTTGAGAGGAAAATTTCAAGTCTGAATTTTCTCAGACAAATTTGACTTCAACGAGCACCATAACTTTTGGAAACACCCTGTATATCGTAGAATTCCATGGCGCAATTGATTCGTACAGCAACAATGGTTGTCGAAATATTTTTCGCCAACGGCGCACGTGTCGAACCTTTATGCTTTAATTACGATTACGCAAGCAACCGTTTCTCCCGATCGTAACCCAGCACGATATTAGCGGAGCGGGAAATCTTGAGAACGGGTCGTCGTCCTTCGTCGCGTTTTCGATAATAAATCGATTTTACGAAGGCTGGCCTCGTTGCAAAGGTTGCTCACCGTTCGCGTCACACGCTCGACCTATTCCCGCAACTATTTGCGTGGAACGCGCAACAAATTGCTGCGCCTCTCTCATTAGAAGCTGGATAATTTGTCACGAGCACTCGTTTGTTCGCACGCATGCATAGTTTTACGTTACATCATTCCTCGTTCCAGTTATGCCTCTAATTTTCAAACAAGAAAAATTAGAGTGTCGCGTACAATTTTCAAACCTACTGTTTGTTACTAGAAGAATTAATTAAATATGGCGTGTAGAAAGCGATAATCAGGCACGTTTGATCTCAGCCTCATTTCGTATCTTCGTTTAACCCCTTACCTTGTAACATCGAGTCACACTTGCGGTGCACGTTACCATGTCCGCAGAAACGCATAAATTTACTCGGCGAAATGGCAACTGTGAGCCAACTATCCGTGCAACGTTAGGCGGGTCGTTTAAAGAAATGTTGTTCGCATAGAAATCGCGGTCACGTTGATGTTGGGGGTCATCGGTTAACCCCTTCTATCTATAACAGTATATAATACGATAGAAAGTTTCCTGTGTCGTTATTAATTGGCGTTATTAAATTTTTATTTGCACCCGTTTCTCACGGGACGATCGCCGTTTCTTAGCAAGTACGAAAGGAGTGGTTAGCTTTTATCGAGCTTGATCATCCGGAATGATGGTTTTATTGCTACTCTTTGCTCGGGTATTAAAAATTTGGGTCAAACAAAACTGGTTTACCAGACTAGTCGTAACTTTATTAAGAGGCAAACGTGCTACTTGATTATTATAGTAGCTTCAAGTAGGAAATTGCATCCGATATCTTATACACGTGTGTCTGTTTGATTTCAGGTAAGCAAAGTGAAACATTTCGGAGTGATTTCAAGTCGCTACACCTGCGTGCGGTGAGTTTAATGCCTGTTTCAAATTTCCGTATCGTCAGATCCGTAAATTTAATCCGCATCGGTTACTGCTTGCATTATATTCGCGAGATTCAGTCGACGAGATTCGCTAATTAGAGTTTCATCCTGGTTGAAGGTTTTTCAGCTTTGTTTGTACGATGAGTCAATTAATGCAATTATCACGGTATAACTGCTGAAGCGATCTCAGGAACCCCGACAGAAATAACCGATGATTCGACGATAAGGAAACTTAATTCTTACAATTAATCCAGCCTCGGCTGTAGAAATTAAACCCGTATACTTAACATACCGTAACCGCTGACGTAATATTACGTCTTTTGATAAGCTTTAGCTAGATAACGGAGGTGTACCATTACATCTTTCTGTAATTACTATTTCAGCTTTATTCAAATGAGCTTCGATAAAATTAGCGTTAGTTTCAACTCGAGGATCACACAACTTTGTTTTAATATAGTCTAATTTTAGAAAAGTAATCCAAAAATATCATAATTCTTCTGACACGTTGTTTACATCCGCTGTATTATCTAGCGGCTTGCTGAAAGATG
Organism: Osmia lignaria lignaria; assembly: GCF_051020975.1. Taxonomy (NCBI): domain Eukaryota; kingdom Metazoa; phylum Arthropoda; class Insecta; order Hymenoptera; family Megachilidae; genus Osmia; species Osmia lignaria. The sequence continues at coordinate 6,923,944 of NC_135046.1, read as the reverse complement.
CTGCGTTTCTCGTTAATCTCCTTCGCAGTGTTTCTCCGACATGTATTCAGCACAACTCGGAAGCTGGTACGAATACATCTTATCTCTCGGTTAACTTTCAAGCGAACATCTTGCAAGATCAAAGATACTTCCGTTTTCTTCTGCAGATATATCGCGGAAATTAATTCCGAGTTGACTGAGATAGGTAGATCAGGATGCTGATAGAAAGACGACGAGGGGTTAACGAACGCGATTAGTAAGCATCGCGTTGCGGTTTTTCGAGATTGAAGGACAGACAGGTGTACGGACGGGATTCATGGACGAATGGGAACACACTATTCCCGGGATAGTTTCTCACGATAGGTGGGTCATCGAAGCTACGAGTTCGTATCGGTGGATCGCAGAATCCGTGCCGGGAAAAACGGTACCGTGAAACCTGTTATCTCGACTAATAATTTCTCCAGATTGTATTTGAACAGCGAGAATTAATGGTAACAGGTGTCGCGGTTAAAATTCAAACGGATTACGTGTCTTTCTTAATCGAGCCAGACTCGAGATTGCATTGAAATGGTACTTTAGTCAATTTCATTAATTTGTTCGTAAATTTTGAAGAATCTCGTAAGAAGACACGGTAAATGCATGAAAAACGACCTTGTTAAAATGCGTCCATGGTACAGGAACGGGCTACACGGTCTGAGAGTCGTATTAAAACGAGCAGCAAGCGTTTCGACTGCTCGTTAGCATTTGCGAATTAAACGATGCTAATTATTCCCATCTCGATTGATAATAAACCGTGACGAGTTCCTGTAAACGAACTACCGGGAAATAAAACGGTTGACGATCGTCGATGGAATTCTTCGATTTCGTGGTAGGAAGGTATTAAATTTCCACGGAAACGATGAGCTTCCTTGAGCGTGTCCGACTAATTTTCTGAATCGCACTTGGCCCGACGATAAGGGGCTCGTTAAATTCCTTTTAATTGCTTGCCAAGCTTGCACACGAGAATTTCGTGCTTTTTCTTTTTTGTTTCCTCAACGATGATTTGACTTTCAAGCGAGATTCCCGAGTGGCAACTTTTACAATAGCAATTTCCGTCTGTCTGTGAGGGAGCTTAATTAGCATTCACGTGAACGCTCATTCCCTTTCTTTAGGACTATTCTCGCTAATAACACATTGCAATAATCACAGACACGAAGAGAATTAATTAGTGTCTCCAAAAGAGATAGTCCGTAGGTAACCAAGTGTAACCAGGTGTTCTATCACAATCCGCTTTCACAGATCACGAATATCGATAGAACGTCAGTTATAATTTCTAATTAGTTATCGATAAGTCGTAATGACACGGTCTTATTGACGGCCAGGTTAACCGTGTCGTGTTTCTTCTGGCTCATTTGAATCGAGAACACGTGTAGACGTTACAACGATAGACTGAGAGATCGTTTCAACATTGAGCTATTCGTTACGTTTCTTTTTTTTCTATTATTTCTTACTAAATTTTTAGATAATGTTTTTTTTTCACATTCAATATTCTATCACGCGATAGATTGAAGATAACAAATATAATTCAATGCGAACCATAGATGTTTATTTAACATCTGTCCTGGAAAATGATAATTTTTAAATTTTTCATGCTACATTTGCAACTTTGCACTCTGTTTTTTGCATGATGCACATAAAGAGACAGTGTCCGTGGAGAGAAGAGCATGCGTCAGACGAGTTGATTTCGCAAAGCTCGTTCATCATTGGCCTTTTTCGCGTTATCGACCAGAACGAATCCATTAGGCGACGTTGGTCGTCTGTTCGCTCACTCTTCCAGGTCGTCGTTTGCTGAAAGACGCGAGGAAAGGCAGAATGGACGACCTCGCCCACGTTCCATTACCCGATTACATAAACCCGACAGATACAAACCTCCGTAGAACGGCTGGAACGAAGAGCGAGTTATCCGGTCGACCAACGCGTCGCGCCGAGGGCAACGATGTTAAATGCAAAGGCCTACTTAACGTCACTTTAAGTCAGCTGGGTGTGACTGTCTCCGCTATCGGAACGATCCTTCAACCTATGTACCTCGATGTCAATGAGCGGTCTATGCTAATTTCCTCTTCCGTTACTCTCAAAGCTGACGCTTTGCATGTTCCTTCATCATCGCTCCACCATTTATCATTCACGAACAATGCTGTGAAATTTCCAAGAATCTAAATTAATAGCTTTTAAAATGAAAGCTTCGAAAAGATACCTAACACTATTTCATTTTTTATTGCTTTTATGGATTTTTTCATTATTATAAATTATACGATCGATAAGCGCTCTGTTTTATTGCAATCTTTTTCTCTTCATTTTTTATCGCTTCTCAACATCGATCGGAAGTCGCCGCGATCTTTGTACACTGTTATATAATAATTGCGTTCCAATTTCTGAAACGACTCGTAACGCTGAGCCAAGTATTAGCAGTGTTGCGGGAAAACTGAACAAGAAAATCGAGGTATTTTCCAGAACCTAACTATCGTGAAAACGTTGTGCGACTGTCAGAGTAATTTGCCTCGTTCGTACGATGTTTTCTTGCGATCGGTTTGCTCGCAACGCTGATGAAATTGGCTCGTTACCTTCTTGTCCACGTTCCTTGCGCCTCGACACCCTCGATTCTTGTGCGTCGCTGTAGATCATTCGACGCGTTACGTGCGCGGTGATCGTTAATCATTCAGATTTATCATCCTGACGCACGGAACGATCTCACGAAGGATATTAAAAATTAAATCGCGAGTAGGTATTGTTTAGAAAAAGGAAAAAAAGCAGCTTGGTTCGTCGGCAAATGATTCGAACTTTAATTACTCATCTAGATTCTCACAGTTCCCTTTCGACCTGTTCGTCCGGTTTACGGGTGGTCTTCCGTGTATTGGACGCGATGCATCGTGTACGTCACGATCGTGATAAAATAACTCGATTCTTCGAGGCTTGTACGATCTTCCGTGGAAAACTCGACGACCCCCTTGTTCTCTTGGAAAACTTTCCTTCCAGCGAAAGTTGTTGTAAAAGTTTCCGACTTAACGATTCATTATGCAGGCGATCCCACCAGTAATGGGAATAGCAATGACATAATCGTGTTCGGACATTCTTGGCGCGAAAACTATCTCTCGTCTCGAGCTTACGTAAACTCTTACTATTAATTATTAAAAGAATCCCGATTTCTGATCGTGACTCATACTTATCATTGTTTATGTTCACTAAATATATCGTCTATCTACTTTTGAACGGCATATGGTTACTTGATAAGTTATCAGTGCCAGGAGTACGGTCTGCTCTTCGCTCTGTTTGCAACCGACTTGAAAATTTGTGAATTTTAACAGGTTGACTGATATATTCTATAGGCTCGTTTAAATCACAGGTTAACCGAGAAAAATAACTTTTTATATTTCGGTTAACATATTTTTATAAAATTATTTCATTTTCATAAAAATTTCACAATTATTAAAACTAAAGTGGATACCGAAGTACTTTGAATCAGAAGTGTTTAGATGAACTAAGGGAACACTTAGAAATACCGTGCTATATTGTATTACACATTGATTTTTATAATTTTATTAATCAGAGTCTGATATAACAGCGGCCGTCAAAGTGCTATTGCGCGTCCGATCAAATTCCTGAGATAACGAAAGTTGGTAATTGTTTTTCGAGGCTTTCAGGTAGTAAGCCACGTCCGTTTGGAGTATGTTTCGAAAATTGCTTTTATCAGGCTCTGTAGACTCACTGATAACGTTGTGTGCCTTCTGAATACGCGTTTATGTAGAATAAGAGATAAAAGGTGGTGTAGCGGAGAAAGGTAGCTTGCAGAAATGTCCGTTTTCGGTGGCTGGTTAACGTCGAGAAGGTGAAGGCCACTGAAGGAATCGTGTAAAAGTTGTCGATGACCCTGAAGATGTGGAATCCGGCTGGGCGAGTGTGTCTGGAAAGCTAATACTTTTCTTGATAACACATGTTTCTCTAATCTTTCCTACATCAAACGAAATTTCTTGCTTTGGTCACACGATTTCTTCAACATCTGTTATCACCTTCAATTACGATAGCGAGATCGCTTTTAAAATTAAAAGAAAATTATTTTTAATTTCTAATCGCGATATTTTGTGCTAGAAACGCGTTGATAGTAAAATTACAAAAACAGCGAGGAACCAGCGTTGTTTTATCAGCAAGTACCCTACACTCGTTACTGTAACTTACCATGTAATTGCCGGCAATTGCTTTAAAGAGAATCCGGACGGGTATTACGGTTAATTGGAATCTTTCATCGGCTGTCTATGACAGCATGTAGCGCAGGTCGTGTAATTCTAATTAAAACTCTGCCCTCAAAGCGGGATCGCGTGAGCGTTTCAAGCGGATAGAGTTTATACACGAGGGGAATGTTGTCGTAAAGTTCAAGAACTGTATCGCAATTTCTCCCGTGGGAATTACCGATCATTAAGCGTGCGATAGAGAATCGATTGAAAATCCTTGACTGGTACTCGCTGATTAGCAAAGTTTAGCCAAGTAATTAGAAGGTTCTTGCATATCAAATGGACGATTTCGAAACGTAGAAGATCTAAAAGTATCGTTAAACAACACTCGTATGAGTACCTACTATTAACGAGCTAATTGCTAACGTAAATATGACAAATATGCATTCACGTAACACACTGGTGCACCGCAAGGAACGGAGACAAAAGGTAAAACAGACAATGATGAGACTGTCTAGGAGGATGACGTGTACACGATAAAATGTTCCATCTTACATAAGCGTGGAAATCGTGCATTATACTTACGTGGCGAGTCTGTTCGACTCGCAGAAGCAGGTAAAGCCTCTCCTCGTCTGTCCGTCCGGTTCACCTTTGCTAGGACGGTCGGTGCTCTTCAAGGTCGAGGTGAAGGCCTCTCGTAACCCGTCGTCCCGGCACTCGGTCTAGGTCGTCGGACCGGATGGACGGAACCGTATTTTAGCTATGATTTTTCCCTCTTTCAAATTTTCGAAAAAAAATCTTCGCTTTGTTTTTCTTCCACTCTGAAAACACCATTTCCTTCTCGAAAAATATACATTACATCGTCGTGAAATTGGATTCACGAGAAACGATCTGCAACTACTCGTTTGTTGCGCCTCGAGGTATCGCACGGTAGGATATTCGTGCCCGGAAAAATCCTCGGCAACCGAGGCGCGAATTCTTTGAAAGGTGCGCGGAAATAATCAGGCCAGGAATGGCGAGAAACCGTAACTTTCTTGGATAAACCAGTCTCTTTAAGTCTATGTAACTGACATAACGCTACTTCCATTCCAAGGACGTTTCTAATCATTTTCATTCCGTTTTCCCTCGTCCAGCCTCATGGTTGCACACTTTTCAACGGCGTTCAACGTCCGTGTTCAATTCCTCGAGAAACTTTCTTTCCTGCTTGCGACCGTTCGAAATAACGTTTCTAAATATAAGAGGAGGTATTTAAAGAAGGGAAAAACCGTGAATCGTCGACGTTTGACATTCCTGGACGACGGTGAATCGGTTTCGAGGTTCGATGGAATTCGCGATTCGATGGGCAACGCTATAAAATTCCCATTCGACCTTTTCGAAAGGTACTCGCGCGAATAATAAATGGTTATCGACGATATCTGGTAGCATTCAAGGATTATGAAACGCTCGTTAGACTATGCATCGATGTATCAGACAGGAGAAAGCTTCTCGTACTTTTTCGCATCGATGAACAGAACCGTAGGCTTTCGTTTACAGTGAAAACTTAGCCAACGATTCGCAGCTTTCGTTTCGCGAACTTTGTGTACACACGTGCGAATGTTCAAACTCATTCATAGGAATTTATTATGAACCAAATTCCGTTTTTTTATTTCCTCTCCTTCGTGAACAATGTTTTCGCGATGGAAACCGGTTGCACGTGACGGCCACTAGATCACTGTCAACCATTATATAGTTACTCTCGAGATTACGAATAATTCAGTTTGTCTTTGAACTTTCACTTTGACTGTGTACCGTTAATATCCCAGCGAAAAATTCATCGTATTTATTGCCCCCACCTCGACAATTTTAACCACTTCAGAGACTTTATTAGTAAAATCAGGATTAGATTAATCGAGACAGTAATTATTAGCTGGATCGTTTCCGAGCAAGAAACGTTCATTACCTTTTATTCCAACACGTACAGAATGGTATAGCAAGTATACCGCTTAATGAAAGAGGTCAATTAATACGTTTGCTAACACATCGGATGCTTGGCAATTACCGCGGGCGTAGTCTAACGATTAAATATAACTCAGGTTTCATAATGAACTGGTTAGAATCCATTGATGAGCGTACAAGAAACGTTGGAAACTCGGGTGATTCCATGAATAGGATTGTAACAAATTATAAAAACCGTGAAGATCGTTTCTCTTTTTTCTTCGATACCTACTTAATCAAAGATAATAATAAATGGTCTGTAACTGTCTCTAATCAGTCCTAATTCGTTTAATTCGTTCTCTATCTCGTTGACGAAAATGGTTTTCCGTTTTGGTGGTTCGCTTTGAACTTGCCCTTCCGACGATGAGACCTTGAAACGTCCGGTTTCCAGGGCGCGGCAGGGAGGAATCTCGTTCATGCAAATTCGTGAGTCAACGAAGGAAAAGAACAAACGGGGGAGCTGAAGAATCGTCCCGACAAAATGGAGGGATGCCTCTTCTATCGGTGATCAGCTTTCGGCCTTCGTTGGTCTTCGATCGTTGCATCGGCGCTCGGAATAGATCGGTTCTACCTCGCGAGTGTTGTAGAATGCTTTCCTCTGCAGAGTTAATTTAAGCTTTATTCAAATCATTTGAAATGTCGCGACGAAGTATTTTATGGGTAATTTTTTGGGAAGCAAGCGTCGAAAGGAACGCAGTCGCCGGGTCGGGTTCTGGAAAGCCCAGTCGCGAAAATAGCCAACACCCGACGAATCGCGTTGCTTTTCAACGGGTCACATTCGTCTGTTCGCTCGTCGACGGAGAAGTTTCGACTCGAGCGTAATTCCGTGCAGGCCTGAAACGTGTACGCTTTCAAGGTGCACTCGCAAGAAACCCTGGCCGTTTTTTCACCTCGACAATTCGAAGTAATCGGCCATTTACGTTAATGATGTAATGAGGCTCTTTCAGTGGCTTGCATCTTGAATTATCCATACGATGGACGAGTTCCGAACGAGCAATTAACGTTTTTATCCACTAGAAGTGTAATTTTTTCTTTATATCGTTAATATGTGTAATTTGTGTAGTAAATTATGTGATTCGTATTGAAATTTCATATTTCCTTTTTGAATTCTGTTTTAATTGATAAATCATTCAGAAAATTCCATGTTTTGTAATTACATTTTATTTGTTCGTCAGTTAAAAACGGTTAATGAAATTAGGTAGCTTGTCGACAATTGAGTGATATGTAAATTATATCAGGAGTTGGTGGAACGATGATGAGATTGTTTTTTTAACGTCAATATTAAAAAATAATTCCTCTCTAATCATCGAGTAGAAAACAGAAATTTCCTCCAGTGTAATAACGATCTTTCGACGGTACTGTTTATCTATCGATCATCTCGATCATACACCGGCACGAGTTTAAACTAGATCACTATCGGTGCGAAATAAGATGGGATCTCGAAGAACATGGGATAAATCATGGTGAATAACCATGATTCAGATACGAGCTTATCGCGACACGAACTATCAGCACCGGAAAAACGTATGCCCGGGAGCAGCTTCATAACGTAGTGCAACAGTAATGACGATTTACAAACGATAATTACCTCGTCAAACGACTTATCCGATGATTTGTTTGGTCTTCGTCATCGACGAGCTGCTCTTATTGTTCCTGATGCTACTCATTTGAATAGACATGTTGCAAGTCCAGATCTAACACGATCAAGATCGATGACTCACCGTGTGCGTCTTAAAGATGAAAAAGCTGCCGAAGGAAACAAGATCCTATTAAAGCGTAATTATAACAAAAAAGTTACAGTAAAAGAAAAAGGGAGGTAGCGTTTAGTTTTTAATAGGTTGAAAGCAATGAAACGCGAAAACAAGTACGATTCGCCAATCTTAATATCCAGCAAGATATTAGCAGTGTGTTACGTACAGGAATATATTACCGACTCTTGTAACCCTGCCATCTGCAAATGTGTGCACTCTTTATCCGCGAGTTCCGCGAGTTCCGCGTGTTTTCGTGCATGACAACCAGCTCATTCCTCGCATGAGATATCGTAGAAAGAGGAACGTGTACACGCGGATACTGTTCAACTTTGTTCATACGGTCGAGATTCCACGACGAAACTATGCACACGCTCGGTATATTTAGAGTCCCGGTGAACGATCCTTCCGGAATTTTCTTCAATAACCGCCTTTCGAAACGGCGAATTCTAGCGCGTTCTAGAACAACCAGATCGTGTTGAAAATTTTGATGGCCTTCAGTGTTGTCAGATGAATAGAATTGAGACTTGAAAATTTTTTCCTCGGCCACCAGGGTGTTGCTGGCACCATGCCTCCCCTCTATGTAGATATCAAGAATCCGTTCGGAAGGTCGGCGACGCACGTTACTTAGACTCAGCCCCTTCTTTTCTTTAAGCTATCTACATATCAGACTCACGTAAAACACGCAACTTTAATTGCAATTTTTTCGCGTCAGTTTTTTTTTCTAATAACACCATGAAAATAGAAACCACGAGCCTCGTAATTGATGCCAGGCCTTATTAACTCAATTAGTCGCCCCTGTCGGCTTTTCTCCGCCGGTTCCGTGGTTAAAGTATTTCTAGAATTCCCGCGACTGAGTTTCCGGAGGAGAAGCGAGCTTTTCGCCGTCGATTTATTTCTCGTATCTCGATTATCTCATCGACGCATCGCTGGAGAACCGGCTACCTCGCTGTTCTCCCACGATCATGTTCGTATATACTCGCTTCGGTACCTCTTTTCAACGCATGCGAACGAGGCGTTGTCGTCCGCCACGAACGCCAGTCGACACCCTCACCCTTGGGACACGCTACGATAATAAAAAACGCGAGAAACACAGTGGGGCATTCGGGTTATACATTCTTTTCTTGACGCCACACCGAGCAAAATTAGGATACGTATTTTCACGTGACACTGAATCGTGACATTTAATCTCGTGACTTTAAAAGGAGGGATACGCGTTCGAAACTTTTGGCGCGGGGATAATTACGCCCGGGTCCCGGTGGGTGCAATAAATTAAACGCACCCGGGGCCACGTTCGCATACTCGTGGAATTCACAGGGATACCTCGTCTCTTTCGTTTTCTTTTATTTTCATCGAGGGCGAGCCTTCTTCTGGGCCTTTGCAAACCCGTAATTTGCCCGTTTAATCCCATCGTACCACGACTCAAAGGCTACTTGCTTCTGCCTCTGTGTTAAACCTGTTGTATCTCGTACCTCGTCTTCTATACCTTGAAATTCTTACGCAATTACGTTGGACGATCACCATCTTCTGCTATGGTTCCTTGAACTTTTCGTGGAATTGTTTGCGATTTGTCGCGGAATATTTATTAATCGACGAACCCCGTGTATCGGAACCGAATTCTTTTTCCACGTCTTTCAAAAGGTTTCACAAGTTACCTCTGACAATGAGTATATTAATCTTGCTATATCTTAGTAACAGTGTTGAAAGTGCCTATCCCAGAGACGAATAGAATTCTAACCACGTTTCCATAGCAATATTGTTTGAAACGTGTCGCAATTTTGTTCCACGCATTAGCCGCGGCATTTCGATCTTATCAATTGAATGATACCCAACTAATCTTATCCCTGCCTGTATAAATCTGAACGATAAAAAGGAGAAAGATCGCATCCAAAAGCAATGTTGTTTCTTCTAGTATCGTTTTGAATCCATGCAGGTATATGAACTCCGCATACCTTGTAGCTTTCTCAAGGAAGCTTATCGTGCAATATCGTAGGGAACGAAGCTGATTTACGGAGCCGATTGCATTTTACGGAGGCAATCGTGGCTATGGACACGCCAAGAGGTTCGAGTACAATAAAAATAAGGCTCGTCGCCTTCGTAACCCGCGCAATCGATAACCGAGGGAATGGAAAGTAATGGTACACGGGTAGGACAGGCTAGATGCAATATATAAAAGGACTCGAAAAGGACGCTGGTGCGTTCACCTCGGGCTCATGCCTGTCCCAAGCCAGTCAGTCTGGCGTCCACGCTCTTTTATGGTGTTTCGTGTCTCCCTGCCCTTATGCTGCGCCTCTCTGCTCTCTATCCAGGCTTCTACGCGTCTCTAGTTTTTATTCTTTACCTTTCTTTCGTCTGCCGTCGGATATTTACGTTCGTGGGGCCACGCTATTTGCAGGGCTCTCGATATCCTCGATGTCTGTCGCGCGCAACACTCGCAGCACTTAGGTCTCGAAAGGAAAACGCCGTGACCGATAGCAAACAAAAGCAGAATGAAACCTTTCGCCTTCGGAAAGCCGTTCCTCGGATAACGTTCTTAGTATCTTTCGACGATTAAATTTCGATAACTGATCGAAGCTGAAGAAAATGGTTCTTTTCGGTTTTTTCTGTTGTGAGGTCGAAGGTCCCAAGAGAAATTGATCATCGTTTCATCTTTCGAAGCCTCAAGGGTGTACTTGGAACCCCTAGCGGTCAGCCATTAAATCCAGGATTTCGTGGAGTTAATGTTCACTGGTAAAATGGACTAAATTGTTTACTCTTTGGGGATTCAAACATCCGCCTCTCGTTTTTCTTCATTGAAATCGATGGAACGTTACGAAGATACATAGTCGTTGAGAATTGTTAACAGCACGATCGAAACGATTCGCGGAAGCTAACTGAAAGCTAGGGAAGAAAATCGATCGTCCCTGTCGCTCTTCCAGGCCACGAAGATCTTATTGACGTCACAAAGATGGCGACATGCATGACGTTGAAGGCCCGACCAAGGATAATAAGACTTCTCGTCAAGGTCCTCATGGTAGCCGCATGGTCGGGCCAGCAACCCTTCTGACAACACCATCTTCTGGTTTTCCATCCAAACTCCGTCGAAACGGAGAAAAGCAAGCAACCACTCAACGAACCGCGTCCGTCGTCTATCGACCACAGGCGCCATTTGCCGGCGCCGTGCTCCGTCGCGACGCCAAGTTCACTGCGCTCCCCCTTTCGACCGAACCGCCACCGGACTCTCTCTCTGTGTTTCCACGCACGAATCGTGACAACGCTAACCACGTCTCGTTTCATTTTCGAAAAAAAAAAAATAAAATAAAATATCCACGTTTTCATTTTGAGCCAAGTCTCAAAGACGAACTCGCACAGGCCAGATCATTCCGTTGGTTAAGTGATCGCTGCGCCATGTGGTGTTGTAAGAGGCTCGATGGTTCCGATTGGCCTGTCACCACCATCGTTCGAGGTAACGCTTCCTTTTTGCACGTCGCTAATTTGGACGCCTCTTTTCGCTCGGCAAGCTGCATCGTCCACACCGAAGCACACGCTGGCTTTTCATCGACGCTTCTTTTTTTTCTCGGCTTGCACGCTCCGGTCTGGTGTAACCTCGTCGAACTTTTACTCAGGATCATTGAACGATCCGCTGGTCAGCCAGCCTGCCAGTTTTTGGTGTCTATTCGAATCTTCAGCGAATCACTCGTGAAACATGACGCATTTTTATTGCAACGACAGCTTCCGACGAACGAATGATTTGCCTTTCGAGTTTTCCAAAGTTAAGATAAGAAGCAACGGGCAGCTAAGTATTTTCAAAAAATGTCACGTATCGAGGTAGCGACGATAATGGATCGAAATTTTTCGCAAAACAACGCGATACGTGATAAGCATCCAACACGTACACATTTGTGGTCTACTATCGTTCCGTTTGGTCAAAGTCGTGAATCTAGGATAAGATCGACACAACAGCGGCTCGACTGTAAGACGGTGGGCTATTTTAAATACGTTGCTCGAGCTCTAGGATGTAGATAGGAGCCAGATAAATCCGCGAATAGAACTCCGCGTGGAACTCGAAGAACGCGAATTACCGACGTCCTATCGATCCGTGGAAGAGCTACGGCAGGAGGAACGTTCACAGAATGGAAAGAGACAAAGGCCATTCCCTAGCTAAAAAGTTAATGCGACTCGGTGTTCGATCTTGCGGCGAAAGAAGCCCTACGAGCAACGACAGAAAACGTTTAGCTAATCGCATTGATCGTCCGAATTGCTTATTCGATTTAATTCCACTTGTGATGCAACGGACACGGTGTAGTATCTCCATCCTCCTGCTCTTGATCATTTTTCAAATTTTTCAAATTTCACTTTTCGTTCTATGTTTCAACGTGTTTCACCAGTATTATAGGCAATTCTAGTGCACTCTAGCATTGAAAAAGTTACGGGACAAAGGTTTAACTTGCTTTCGTTTAAACGTGACGCATAACGCTAAAATAGATTCCGCGTCTCTATACAGATGGTAATCGCAACTCTGAACCGAAGCTCATCATTCATGAATTCCTTCCAGTACAAAGCTGGCTTTACAATCATTTCAACAAGGTCGCACAGAATCGTAAAGTTTATTTTCACTCCATTCTGAGGACGAATCGAAATGTAAATGCTTTTTGAATAATTTCCCGTCGTCGACACGAGATCTCACTTATTTCGAATTGACAAGTAAATCCTTTCCACGGGTTCGATCTGATTCAGATCAGTTGCCCTTCGGTTTGTTTCTCTTCTCCGTTCGTCGCCATCCAGTCATTGATATTCAAATATTCTCTCGTAATGCATATTTCAACGAGCCAGTGTAGGTACTGGTGTCACGCGACGCGCTTTACAACGCTTTACAACCAGCCTCTCGTTACCCTGCTTTTTTTTTTCCTTTCTTCCCCCTTTCCTGGGAAACGTTCGAACCTCTTGGAACTAACTGAGCTGGAATCGTTTTAAAACACCGGATGCCGTAAAACAAACCATCGCCGGATTTAAACTTACCGGCACATCTGGGACACTTTTGGTGATGTGTTGTCTGATGACGCGTCGGAAAGAAAAGCAGCGGATGACTGTTGCCTCAGGCTGACTATGTCTGCACATTCACTCTTAGCTTAAGGTTGATTCATACTGTGGGCTCGTGCTTTCGATAAAACACTCAGAGGCACGTCACGTTTATTCAAATTACTCAATTATTAGCCAACCCGTATCTAATCGTAAGATTGAAAATCTTGAGAAAGGGATTAAAGCATTTAGACTTTCTGTCACTTTTTTACAGGCCAAACGGTAAGAGTTATCGAAAAAATTCTTGCGCCATTGTGTTTAATGGGTACAAAATCTCAACGAATGGCCGAATTTGTTTTTTGCCACTTCAAAATAAGTTGATGAAAAGTTTTAGTTTAGTTCCAAGGGTTTGCATTAGAGCGAATGTCGCTCTACTTTTACCTAGTTGATTTGCTACTTTGTTGTACCGTTCGAAACACGATGTGGAAGTCAAGATAAAGTTGAGTGGGTGTTGCGAGTAGAAAGGGTAGACAAGTAGGTTTCCATATTAAATAAATTCTAATTTGAAACGCCTGGTCATGGGAAGTTGCAAACGAAGGGACGATGCCCGATCGATCAGTCGCATTGCAAATTTGAACTGACTCACGCTACTGTACGCTCACAATAATGTGACGCGTGTCATTGAGACATTAAATTGACACACTTCTGGGTATCCAGTGGTCAATTACATCGGACGTGGCCGGTTGCATCAGGCGTAATTGGATGAAGACGTACCTTGAAGTCGGTGCAGTCTCGAGACGCTCGTGTTTCTTGCACTGCCTTCGCACGAGTTCAACTCGTAAAGTTCTTCGAAGCATTTTCATTGATCACATTTAACTAGAAACGATCGTAAAAGTTATCCTAGAAATCGTTGGACAAAAATGATTTTTTTATCTCTCTAAGAGATTAAAATTTTTAACTTTTCGTTTCCATTGCTCGTACGTGCCAATTTTATCGAACGAAAATTGCATAGTCCCGCGTCGAATTCCCAAACGTACCTGAGGAAACGAACAGCTAAAATTGATGCAAAGGTACGAAGGCCTTCATTGATTCTTTGCTGACACACTCGTTGCAGTGCCAGCGTGAATTCTCGTGGCAAAAAATAAGCCGCGGTAAAAATAACGACTTCCGTTGCGAGCCGGTAAAAGTATTTGGCACGGCAGTGACGTCATGTCCGCTGTCTGAAGACGTTGCTGCCGTTTTTTCTCGCCTACCACTCGATTATTTTTAACCGAGTAACGATGGCGCCACTCGTCGACTGATATCCTTCGATCAGAATTGATCACGTTTCACGCCTGCTAAGGATCGTCCAGTCATCAAGTTGTTAGAATAAAAACGTCACTTTATGAATAAATACCGGACTCTCAGGTACTTTCGAAGTACCTAGGAGGATTTCATTCACGAATCGTGACCTGTTCGAGCTACCGTTCTACCGTGTTCTGGCTCTGATCTATGCTGAAATCTTTATCACGTACCAGATATCGTTGCCCACGTGTTTCTTTCAAAACGGACTATGCAAGGTTTCTATGCAGATATTCCCTGGTGTCCGCCCACAATACGTTCACTGTTCCGTTCATTGTATACGTCGCTTACGTTCTACGATTTCAATATTTAAGTAGGGAGTCGACATGGGACACCGTAAGGTGTTGTCGCGTGTTCGATACATGTTATGTCGACAGGTCATTGCCGATGTCTTAACCCTTAACATATCAACAACTGTCATGGACAGTGCTTACTGGTAACCGGTGCTATGAATGTTAAAAGGAAGAAATATGAACTTTATTTTTATTCTTCGTAACAGTTGCAAAATATCTCTAAATGTTACACTGTTCCGTATAATCGAAACAGCACTCATCCATTGAATTCTCTTGAACATTCTTTTCGTTAGTATCGCTTTTAGCTTTGTTTACGTGGAAGGAAAGAGGAAAAGGTTTCGAAATTGTAGCTGACAGAAAATGGAGCAGAATGTGTTCGCGAGACGATATCTAGCACGAACGATGCCTGGTATATAAATCGATCGAACGAGTTCACAAGCGCCACGATGTCTGCCGCGATGTATCGTACTCGTTCACGGACATGTAATAACAATTATATCGTCGTGACAACGCGAGAGAGATCGAGGTCGCTGGTAGACCAAGTCCTCGAATAGTCGATTGTCACAATGTTCCCTCGATTCGAGTTCTCGTGTAAACAGTTTTGCTAGCAATCATTTTGCGAAACTGTATTCTTTCTAGTTAACAGTGACCCCTGTGGCGGTTGTATAACGAGCCAGTGAAACGCTAGAAACGGCTAGAAAGTTGTATGGTTTATCCGTCTTCACGCGTTCCCATGGATAAGTCTTACGCACGTTGGCCAGAGGAAAGGTCCTGTCGCAAGCGTGACTACGCGGTTAACGGAGAAGTCTCGACCGGTTTGTAATTAGACCGCTAATGAGTAAGGTTGCCACCCTAGCATTTTGATCGCTTCCTTCCTTTAGCGCAATCTGTCGCAATCTGTCCCTCGAACCGCCACTATGATGTAAGAGACCCGACTCTCCTGTTCGAACAACCGTGGAAATGCGGAGCAACGCTAGCTAACAGCGTTACCTGAGATGTAACAGGGAAATAAAATTGATGTATCGTACTTAATTTAACTTAACTTAGCATAACCAAGCGTTAACTCGTGTTCGAGGATGCTTATTTAAACGACGGCAGCGGGTTAGAGATCTATCGTTAAATTATGCAAAACGCAGGAATCTTCGACACGAAACTACCGAATGCACTCAGCGTGCTGTCCGATTTGTATAATCGGCATCACAGGCGAAGAGATTATGGTTAATTAGCTGACCCCTGGAACGAGGGGTTATTGCAGCCGCATTGCAGTCACGTTTCTGGGTAATAATCATTAGGAAAGCAGATGAGGTCCTGTAAACAGCGTATCCGAACAAATAGCATTAATCTCGCATCCTTTTTAACCGAATGATAAAACAAGCAGGCTTTTAATTTTTCACGCCTTTTAACCAGCCATGTACGATGCAGTCTTCTTCGTTAATGTTCTGCTTAATTAAAATAGCGATCGTGCTGGATCGTGTACGTCGGTGTTTCTCATATAGGTATTCGTAGCAGAAAGGGGAGAAGTTTTAATCGCGCGTGTAAATCTTCACGCTAAGACAAGAATCGCGACAATAAGCAAACGTTTGCTCCATGTTCCGCGAATATTTTCGAAAGTGAAGCAAGAAAAAGGTCAGTTCGTGTCTAGATCGTTTCGTGTCGTTGGTGGTCGGTTATTGAGGACCTTTTATAATCGTTAATTACCATCGTTGCACTTGTATTTCATTCCCTTTCTCTCTTCGTCCGTCTTTCTTCTCGTCCGCGCATTTGCATCCATTGTGAGGCGATTGCGGGACAGTGGCTCGTAATTGGCCCCACTAACTCCACGGAGACATTAGAATTCGCATGGTTCTCCGCGATGTCTATGTCGATGTTAGGTAACAGCCACGGAGAAACTGTTTTTCGATAGCCACTTTGCGTATTTATCTGATCGAAAGGTTTCTCTTGATGGCTCTTTGCCTCGCGAAATGACTTCCTTTTTTTTTTCTCGTCTTAATGTACTCTCTTCGATGGTAACTTTCAATTATGTACACTTCCTTATTGCTCTTTTTTTCTTTAATTCACGATCCTTTCTGTTTATATGGTACTTTAATGGCGATAATGTGGTCACTTTTAGTATAAGGATGATAATTGGAGACTGGTACGATGTTGCATTTCAGCTTCACTTTTACTTCTTTTTGGTGATAATTGCGTATGTTAAACCATTACTAGTCTACGTTTATGTGCTTTCGTAGATTGGTAGAGGAACGTCAGCGACTAAATCCATAACCGGGTCGCTCTGTGGACGTAATAGCAGAGTTAACAGATTTAATCATAGAACGGTAAATGGAGCGACGCGGCGTGTTAGGAATTCCATTCTCTCTTCACTCTCCAGCATCGTTTAGAATTCAAAAGCATCGCATTAACAATCGTACAAGAATACATTTTTTTTCAAATGGTCCACGAGCAATCGTCTGGTCGTTGTTCCTTGGGAGGTAAACAAAAGCATGGTGAATCCGAGGTGTCTCGTTAGACCAGGGAAGAAATAGGATAAACGAAGGCAGGGAACGTGAATCCCGCAGAGCATGTGGTGTTTCTAATTATACATACGGGTGGCTCGACTTTCTTGATTCCACCCGACAACCGTGGCTCTAAAAACGTCTTTCAGACAGAGTGGTAGGCGTGACTGCGCGCCACGGTGTTTGAATAATTCCCCAGGTTCACGTGCCTTCCGCCAACATCCGTGACGCTGCAGTCGTCTAGTGAATTACGCCGCTAAACTAACGACTCGTGAACTTCTACAGTTCTGTACTTTTCTCGACTATCGGTACGGTAGAACACTGACGTATCTATTATCGTTAGGTACGCGGCACTACTCGTTATCCAAGGGGTACCGTTTTGCTTCAGAACTTCTAATGAGAGATCCGGTTTAGATAAGGCGCTACTTTTGAATCGCGCGTGTTTTATAGTGTTTGAAGTGAATTATATTTGCCACACAAGGTGTAATAAAATGTCATTGTGTTATGTTTCAAATCTCGAATAGATAGTGTCAATTTTGACTCCTACCAAAACTTGTATTTCACAAACATTAAAATCACTTTTTAAAATATATTTGCAACCGTCGGAATCCGAGATGCAGTCTCGGTTGCTCGTAAAGATAATTGTACTTTAACGATCAGTTAGAGCTCCGCCTTCTAAACGTAGCGGTTTTTTCTCGGCCGGTTTACGATTGACACGTATCCGCAAACGATTTAATTAAATTTCCCCTTCGAAGGAGGATTCAGTCGGCCGATTTGCCAGGGTATTATCAGCAAACACGGGATGTGACGCGTGCACCTCCTTTTTCGTCACGACTCGACTATTCCGTTACGATTGGCGAACGTTAGAAAGAAATGCTAGCCAGGAGATCGTTTCTTGCTTGATGTAAAACACACACGATAGCGTTCGCCTTCCTAGTTTTTTCCCAAATGTTTGTCGTTGTTCAAGCATTCACTGACTAATAACACCGAGTAAGAAAGTGAGAATCTTTTTCAAGTTTTTTCGTTTTAAATTTTAACTTCATGTTCCTTTTCTTTCTGTTACAGGTGAGTCACTTCATTATGAAACTTACAAGATATCTGTATAGCACGATCGGCGATTGAAAAATTGGTGTAACGGTGAAAATATGTTCGTCCAGAAGTCAGGTAACCGTCGTAAATTAGAATTGTACGTTTCCCCTTGGGTGTTGAGCAAACATCTTAATCGGAACGCTATGCGTGCACGCGCGGAAAAAGTAAAAGGGACTGGTATTTATAATCACGCTTTCACCGCGGGATTTCGATGCTTAAGAGACGCGTCTGGCTATGGATGCGAACGGTGAAAATAGCCACGAGACCGTTTGACATTTATGCGTTTCGTCCTAATAAGCGGTAATGCAATAAGTATCTCACCGCTGGAGATGGATTGTTAAACGCCTGGTCATGATCTACCAGACAGGTGCGCCTCACCTGTGGTAATTATCACGAGAGCAATCTGTAGAAAAAACAACGATTGTTCCTCGAGACGAAATCGTGACGTCATTTCTATTTCTCGTTTATGGATACCATTTGGCAGGAACGATCAGGAGTAGAAATAGATTTGGCTTCGATTCGAGGCATCTCTTCAAATTCGTCGCGTTCTTCCTATTTTGCTAACGTTAGAAAATATGTGGAAAGTGGCACGAGTTTCTGTGTTAATTAATGGAAATGATGAATTACTATAAACTTTTCCTTTTAGTTCACTGTTTGATCAGAATTTCTAGCAGGATGGGTTTACATTTTTTTTCTTTCTGATAATCGTGAAACAGATGGTTATTACAAGTTAATCATTATTGTGATTAAAGTTTGCTTTGAAGCGCAATAACTAAGGTACTTTTACCTTATTCTAATGCACAATATAATTTTGTTTCTGTGAACGTAATATTGATTAATGACACTACACCGTGATGTATCTTTAAAATGGTATGATTACAAGGAAACAGGATGCACCGATACTCTTTCGATTCATTGTAGGCGTTCGAAGACGCTCGAGAAACAAGACAGAGGCCCATTATTTATTGTCTTAATATCGAGCAATTAAGGTCGTACCATTATTCCATGGAACAATATTCCGCGGATCGTTCATCGAAACGGACGCTTTCGCGCGATTCACGTCGGTGGTATTTTTTCTTTTTTTTTTTTTTTTTCTTTAGAAAACGCGCGAAATGTATTTCGTCGTTGCACGGATTTTATACGCGAGCTAGAAAAAGCGACTTTCTCTCGGTGGGTAGCGATCATTAGGAACAAAAATCCTGTTCTTCTCTTTTCGTGTCATTAATAACAAAACGCAGCGTCCGAACGTCTGATCGGTGTTGTACGGAACCAGACATTGCCTATTTCGCGGTTAATTATCACTGTGCCGTGGTGAAATAGTCTGGTTAATACGATTGGAAGTGGCCAATTAACCTTAATTATATCCGTTAATTGCCAAGTTACTCCACGCGGTGCAGTTACCTCGTATTTGCAGACGATTAAGACTGGACTTTGTTTCTTGAGACGACGCGACAGAAAAATACACGATGAATCGTTTGATGGAGATCAAAGGTCAATTGTTCGATCTACCGTGTAATAAATTTCGTTCAAGTTTCGAAGATGACTTTTTCTTTCTTTCTTTTCTCGTCGCGTAAGCATGACAAAAGATCGCGCAAAGTTTCTCCTCGCGGGGTTACACGCCTCTCGCGGATTCAAGCTTGTAAATCACGGTCGAGATCGTAATCGATCGACTGCGGGAGGTGCTTCTGAACGAAACAAATTGACCCACTTTAACGATCGCTCCGTTTCAACGATACCCATCAACAGGGAAATCACGAGACCGGCAGGATTCCGTTTTATTGAGACATCGTTCGTGTTTCCGTTGCGCTCGTTTCCTTGACGTCCAGGATCACCGGGGTCAAGGAAAAGCGAGAGAGATTCCGGTGGAAACGAACCGTTTCCCGATTAATGGATACAGTTCCAGCGAATCGGAAGGCGTGTTTTGTGTACAGAGAATACAACGTGACATCGTATGCTTTATGAGACTTTCCAGTGTACGTTGCATGCCGGATAATTAGGGAGACGGAGTGAATTTTTCAAATCTGCGTTAACAGTACCGAGTATGAAAGTAGTCGAGCAATTTTAACACTTTGACTACCGTATGTACGTTTCGAGGAATCCATGATTTTTTTTTTGTGAATTTACATCTCTTTCATTCTTCTAATTTACTGTTATTTTTCACGGTCCTTTTCGCTGCCACGCTTATCTCATCGTTTAATTGAAGAACAAAGATAATCTGTCAGTGTCCAACCGACTCACGGCTGATCCGATAAAACATTACTACATTGCGGTAACTTTCGAAAGCGTCTAATTAGTTACACTTTCAACGAGCATCGTATCTAGGGCGATGCAGTAATGGGTGCTTGCACAGGGTACGCAGAATTTAGGAGGGTGTAACGTTATCGTCGGTATACTAAATAAAATAAAATAGAATTCTACTGTAATAAAAGCTGTATCAAGGGGGATAAGTTTGTTAAACAATCAAATTTATTCATCGAATACTCGACCCAATTTTCCGAGTATCTACCAAACTTCTAACTTGTCTGACTCATGCACGGATGCATCCACTCGCATCCACCCCAGTTTACAGCACTCTAGCGTACCATATTTCGTTTCTGATTATCTTCCCGGTAAACATTCGAGCTCTGACTATTGCACGATGCTTGTTAACCATTTCCTGGTGCAGATGCAACTTGCCACGTCCCCGTTAAACGTGCCGCGGTCTTCGAGTTAACGAATAGTCTCCTTCCTTCTGTAATTGTTGAATCCTAACCGAGGCACGTTGCTCTTTGCGGTTGACAAACGATGCCAACGGCACGAATGTGCCGTACAGACAGAAATTAAGAAATCCTTTTGGAAATTTTCCTATTCCAAGAAGAGTACCTTTCTTGCCTCTATGCCATTTGAAACGACTTCCTGCCTGCTTTGTACGGGTAGGTTGAATGGTATTCCCTTTTTACAAGCGAGATCCCGACCTCGAGCTTGCTCGCGAGGAACAAACGGACGTTCATCACGATCCTAGAGACAGGACGGTCGATCGTTCAGCACGAACGAGCATTGTTCTCGACCTTGCGTCCTTTTACATGATTTTTTATCGATGTCTGCGTGAACGATATCCCACAGGTGGATCCAGGACCTGTTTCGTCCAGCCTAAGGTTCACGATCGATATCACGGGCTGGCTTTTATCTGACCTTAAATCCAACCGCCCCTTGTTCGAACCTTTCTATCTGATCATCACCGGATCAAACCTAGTCGCTTTCTATTCGATGCGATCGTTCGAAAGGTGAAAGTCCCGTGTATTCTATATATGTATAAAATTAGCAGTCCATCTTTTTCTCTCTTTCTTTCGCGAACAATGGCAAAAGCAGCATAGAAACTCGGCGTTATTCTAACGACAATAGAGAACGCGTCGAAGATACCCATCGTTCGGTGTCAATAAAGTTGAATATTATCTATCTTTATGCTTCCCCGTAGTCGTAACAACAATGGCTCTGTTTCGCGTCGTTAGGCCCGTGTTTCGCGGGTTACTGGGACAATTTTCTTGTTGCTCGTAAAATCCCGCACGATCGGGACTTCCGTCGCGATTAAGCCAGCCGCGCGTCTCTTGCCTTCAATTGTAAAAATTACTCGCTTCGTGGCTCGTTTGCGCAACAAATTCGCTTTAACGGCATTCCGTTTTGTCCGTTCGCCGCGGCCAGCTTCTCCTTTCGTGTTTCTTGATGAAAACCGGACAACGGGTTTTTGTACGCTCGTTCTGCCCGCTGGTATTCTTACGGGGTCGGATTGCCCGCATCGGAGGTTTTCTTTTGCGAGAGATTGACCTCGGTCGAGGAGCTCGTTTTTAAAGCGCCTTAAACCCGCTTGCCGAATGAATGTAGGACACCGGTCTAAAAAATTTGCTTTTCTTCGTGGAAAATCTGCACCAAAGTGCGCGACAAAGTGCAGGTTTATTTTCGTATTAGTCCTTTGTATAGCTCCTTTGGCCTCTCCGCGAGTTTCATGAGACATTAGTTAATGGAACAATTTTCTTGTTTAGCGTTTAAATAGCCCTCTCTGGATTCGTTAATCGGGTAATTTTTCAACATGGAACGAGTCACTTCCCTTTTACACGTGTACGAAGCGAAAAACTTTAATGAGATGCGTTTTCTTTCTAATGTAAGTTTAATGGTATCATTAAAGGACAAGTCTTTTAACACGTCGACTACCCATGGTGATCACTGGTGACTGACGCCTCGAACATATACTTTGCCGTTTTCAATTACCAACGCAATTTAAATGACATTCATCGTTTTCTTAATTACTCAACTAAATTAAATCGCTGTCCATAGTCATAGCCTCTATCACAACAAATCTCTTAACCTAGTTCGAATCTTTCAACCAGTCTCGAGGAATTCTTGGAACGGATGTCCACAATGAGCTTTTCGTCCACTTAAATAAGCGCTGTCATATCTGACCTACATACTAGATCCACGCGAATCTTATCTTAAAAGTATCATTCTTAGCCATCTGTAAGAAACAGAGAACGGAAAGAAAATCGAGGCTAGAATAAGCTTGCGTTCCATGGTCGTGCCTGCCGCAGTCGAAGCTGCAATCTAGCCAGAATCACGCGGTGGCCGATAAATTTCGGAGCTCGACTACTTTCTCCCGAAGGACACGTTCTCGCGTTGCAAAGAGAAATACAGGGGGACGGTAAGTTGGTTCGAGTGCGGAAGGAATAGAATCGGTGACGTCGAGGCGGTCGTATCGACCCTTCTGCTCGGGCGCCGGCTGGCGTCACCCTGGCAACCCTCGCCCGTTTCCTTTTGCATAGGAAAGCCAACCCGCAAGATACGGCGCCATACGTAGTAGCCATGCGACGAGGATCTCCTTTTTACCTTGGCTTCTCTTCATTAGCGCTAGGACCATCGGTGACACTCTCGAGAACTCTCGGCCCCGCGACTTCTTCCGCTAGGCTTATCGCCGCGGTGAGAACCGCGAACCACACCTCCAACACTTCATAGTACGTTGCCTTTTACATCTTTCTGACCGAGAGAAATTCTCCGAGATTCTTCTGTTGATGCGATATACCGGGACAGAAAAGTAATTCGTACAGATGAATGCTTTAAACGCGATCTTTTTGATTTATACACTGTACACATTACATTCTACACTGAGCGATCGTTGCCCGAGTAAGAGGAGAAGAATGCGTAATTCGAACCTGTCGGTGATTAATATCCCGAGTAACTCGACGAAGGACAACGGACTGCAAACCAACTGTGATTTGCTATTCACAGATGTTTTCATAGCATCGACTATTCATATATAGCGATGATTATTCGTTCGCACTCGAGCTTCTTCATCGTGACAAACGAGCCAGTGAAGTGGCTCGAATAATTCCAATTTGCCGTTGATGGATACCGATCGCTCGATGATCTCTCTAATCGGCATCCGACTTGACGAATGATCTGCAATAATCAACCGTATCGTTCTGACGCTTTTTTTATCATCGAGATGTTGGTTTGCGGAAAACATAGATTCTCGCTCGAGGCACCTCTCTGATACACTTCTATCGAACCAGATATATTATTCACGATATTAAGTTTTGATCTACGGTCAACGTCTAAACCGATCGGTTCGATACATATTGTCTACTTTTCTTTATAAACGTTATTGGAAATTGTTTCGACGACGTTTTCTATTCTACCGTAAAATGGTGATTTTTTTTTCCGCGTTCACTATAATAGACTAAGGCACATGTTTATTTTCACCAACCACGGACGACAAAAGTAGGTCGTTGTTTCCTTTTCTTTCGACATTTGCGGTTCGACGTGAATCGAGAACGATGCTCCTAATTGCTTCCGATTAGGCTGCCTGGGAGACTGAAAAGCCCAACCCAGGTAGAAAGACGGGAATTAGCATGCTGGGACGTCAAAGTGGAAGGTGAAACACAGGTGCAGCAGGAAGCCGATAAAGTGACACACACCTGTGCTTGTACAAATCAAGTAATTGAACACGGAATTCAAGTTCGCGTGGGACCTAATTATCTGTCAATTTCTCATTTATTCAGAGTCCAGCCAGTGAGTGTTGTACTGCTAATTAATATCGATTTATAATCTAGCTTTGCCTCAACGTTTCATAAAGACACTTTCGTTGCCTCAACATTTGTTATTTATCTATTCGGTAAAATTTCTATAAAAATTACTTTAGATCAAGATAATGAGAAAGTTTTGTGATTTCACTTTGAAATCCAGCTATTTTGCAAACGTTTCACGCACACTCGTTCCTATATAATTTCAATAGAGTGTTCCAACTACGATTGCTTTACGATTGCTTTACGGGACGTATTTCAGAACAATTCGAGAAATACGTCTTTGGAAAAGAGAATGGTGTCTCGGAGGACAGCCTATAGATATATCGACAATAAAGTGTAGGATGCCGGAGAACAAGAGTAGTTCTTGGAACAAAGTGATATTAAAGATTCATTGCTAGACCCTATACTTACTGTTAACGTGACGGCAGAGAGGAAATAACTGGAGTAGCATTATCATAAATTTTCCACTACCAATTTCCCGTTTCGTAGGCATTGATGCGTGACTGATTCTATTAAAAGTAACGCGCTCCTCCTCGTCTTGCGATCGTGACATTCGTGCAGAGGCGTCGCAACGTCCATGACACCTTTTCTCAACGTTCTTGATACCTTGAATTCAATTCGTTAACCCTCGCGACAATTTCAATTAAATTCGATTAAACGTTATTATGTAAGTCTTTTGAAGATCGTGTTTTAGTCGAAGCACCTTTGTAGACCTTTAATAAATCTGGGTAACGATCTGAGATCCAGCATTCCCTGTTCAACAATTAAACTTGATTTTGAAATAGACGGACAGAGGATAAAATTAACGCGAATGAAACTGGTCTGTGCTGAAAGGTACAGGCGAAACACGCATCCTTCCAACGATAAGGCACGGTGTGCTTTGACCTGGTGAAGTGGTTGATGGGAAGCCCCCCACGTGTAAGACCTGAACTGGAATGCAGCTCGAGTAGCTGCGTCAACCTTAATCCGTTTACCAGCGTCCAATTTCCTGCGTACTTAGAGAAATTATGTTTCCAGTAGCGACGTTCCTGCTGAAGATTTCGAATAAATCGCTACGCGCTGAGATTACAGTCATAAAACGTAATTGAGAAGCCTAGGAAGAGACCGATCTACCAGTGAAAGCTGCGCTGTACTATATCAGCTCTAATCATAGGCATTAAACTATTAAAATAGAGTTGAATTGAATTGTTAAATTTGAAGGTGTCAAGAGTTGGAAGCTTCGTTTGCTATCGAAATTTAAACATAGGAACACAACTTTCAAAAAGCGATACTACAACCTCGTTTGGAGAATCGAAAGAGAAGTCGGGACGACACATGGTGCTAATTAAGCAGCGACAAAGCCGTAAAGAGACGTATGGGTACAGAGAGGAAAGCAGCGGAATCGCGTGCCGTCACGTGCCGAAATGCAAACACACGAGGCGAGAGTGTGTTCGTTTTCGTTCACTCGAGACATCTCGTCTCGAGATCTTGTCCGTTTTCGAGGAACTCCGGACCGCATTTGGCTGTACGGGCCTCGGTTTGTTGCGGCAACCTGTGCTGCTTTCTCCGCACCTTCTTCCTGTTCAAATTATTCATGTTACCATGGCCAATTGACACGAATGATTACCTCCTTACGAATATCCCTTGTCAGAAAAGTTGTACGTTTGATTGCAAGAAAAATAGTGCAAGAAGCGATCGTTTCATTCTACATATTTCAATTGAAAACCTTCAGCGTTGGTCACGTACAGCCTCGAATCGCAATGGTGCTGATTAGGATTCAAGTGTGTCAGGCGTGGGTTAAACTCTTATTGCACCAAAAATTGAATCATTATTTTTCTTCGCAGTAATTATCACGGTAGATTTTTCAAAATATTTCAAGCCACTCGAGCGGTAAATGACTGATATTAGCGCAAAGGTTTGAAGACAGCTGGTGCATGAAATGGGCCAGTCTGAATACGTCTTAACGAGTCCTTAACGAGTGTTAGAGAGTCGAGGGGTTGAAGAAAAGGGGATATTTGCAGCGGGTAACAATGCAGCAATTTTGTGCTGTGAATAGAGAAGTTGGTAGCTCGCACCTAATTTAAAGAAGAACAATTAGGGAAAGCTTTCTCACATACTATTAATATTTCTACTGTATTTGGAGAAATCGTTGTCGGCGGGTGTGATGCGACTCGGTCAGGTTGAAAACCTTTGCATCTCGCTAGTTTATCATCGTCGTTCAGAAGCTAGGTATTATCGAAGAAGCCTTTCATAAAACAATCCTCCGGTGAACGTTATTCTCGCGATGTAGAGAATAGAAGGAGAAAGAGCGTTGTTCGCTTGGCGAAGCGCGTAATCGGCATCCTTCCTTCGGATCGATCTTCCGCCGGTACAGAGGAAGCGGAGGACCAAGCCGAAGCGTCGCGTCGGGGCCACGTTTCATCGTTTTCCTTTACTGCCTCCGCTGTCCGTAGGCGTTAAACGCGAGCCAAAGGAAGGAGGATGCTGTCGATCGATCGAACCTATCATCTGGGTCAGCCCCGCGTCGTTTCCCCGCGTGCCATGTCCCTTTTTATTATCCTTCCGTTGGCTACCGAGAAAACCTTTCTCTAAAGTGCGCCTCCACGCTTCTTCGAGCCGCGTTAATGAACTCGCCGGAGATACGGTACGCGATTAATCAACGAACTCTTCAGGAATTTGCTCGATCGTCTTGTAATTAGCAACAATTTACGGTATTCTAGAATAGATGCGCGAAACTGTTTCCACTCGGTAGCCTGAATCTAATCAGACTTACAATACCCTGCTTACTTCGTTACGAGGCGTCTTGTAATATCTTGTACGAACTTATGGAAATTCGAGCGTTACCGTTTAAATTTTCGACATTTTTTGCACAGCTGTGCACGAACGTAGGAAAATTCATGGCCACTGCATCGGGACAATCTGTGTGCCGTAATTACCTCTCGGGAAACTGTTATCTAACCGAGACTCGTAGTTCGGTGAAAGCTTTAAAAGGGGTAGCCAACGTTGGTCACGCCTGTATCCCGCTTGGAATGTTTGCGGTTCGCGATATTTAACGAATTATTTCGTTCAGCTCGTACGTATCCGGGACAAGATAACTTTGAGAGGAGTACGGCGTGTTACTTTCTTGTCTCGAAGAAATGAAAAGCGCTGCGGTCGCTAGTAGAACATTGTAACTTGGGAATTCTCCTGCATTCAACTTTTATCACGCGTGTGAGAAATAACTCTTTTACGGGTGAAAAATGGCCAGGTTAAGAGGTTAAAGAACATTTTCAGAATGTTCAGCGACACGAACGCGAACGGGAACGATATTTCTTCATTAAAGAATCCTGTGCCGGATCGATAGCGATGCGTCAGAATGTTTGATCAAGAGACACGAAGTTGGATGGCGACTTTCCGGCGATCAAAGCGAAATACGGGGACGAACGAGTCAGCTGCCAGAAGCAGGGGCAATTTAATCAAGAAGATGGAACTAACGAGACGGCCACCTTCCTTCGATCCTTTAATCTCTCCTCGAAGAAAGGCGGAGGGAAAAGCTGCTCTCTCAAGAATTAAAAAAGGATCCCCTTTCACGATAACGTACGCGAGAACATCGCCATCGGGATTAAGTTGGACCAGCGTCGGTGAAATGAACTCAATCCATGCCATTTAGTCCTTGGCGTATGTATTAAAATTTGAAAAGCTTTGCTACGAGAACATCGCGCTTCTGGAAAACAAACGATATTTCTTTCTGCAACGATAATCGCTGTCGTTGCTGCGAAATCTGCCGATCGTGTCTCGCTGATTTAACTTTCGACGAGCAACGAGATACACGAAGCGAAGCGGACGAGATGCGATACGAACGGATTAATTCGCCGAGATTAAAGACACAGGGGAACGATTGTACGCTCGGCACGTCATTGTACCACCCTCTTTGGATTTCTAAGAAGGAAACGCTCCGTTGTTGAACAACGTTTTTATTGAAACGAGAAACTGTAACGGAACCGCTTGCTAGTACGTCGCGATTGGAGCAGGAAGAAGAGATTACACTGTGCGCGTAAAATATCGATTACCTGCTCGATAATGTAACGAACATAACGTTTCGTTTAACGCTCCGACGGCTACACGTTTCATGGGTTTTATGACTCGTGTGTTTCTATGTGCGGTTTTATGTATACATATTTAAAAGCAGAAGAGAATTGTATGGGAAGAATTAACGAAAGAGATTTTATTAATGTTGATTCGAATGAAAATTTAATAATCCATGAATGGTACAATACTCGTGTAAGAGAATTTCGCAAAAATCATTGGAGAATCTTCGATTCCCATTGGAAGACGAGGTCAATCGAGTTTGGCAAACGAACCAACAACGCTTCTGTTTGCAAACGAAATCCCCCCCAGCATCCTCGTTATTATCGCTTCTGTGCTTTGTCCAAGATTGATCCCAGACTCATCTGAATTCCTCGAGCTTACATTCGTTGCGCTAACATCCGCGAATCGTAGAAAGTAGAACGATTGGCTAGCAGGGGGGCATCGATTCTACTTCATTTCGGACATCGAAAGCTTCATCCGCAGAGGGAGGAATCGTGAGTAGAAAGCGAAGCTACAAGTTTCGCATGGAACATCCCCCTATTCTTCGATTCTTCTATCGGCGACGTTGCGTCGCATACATCCGACAGCTTCTACTTCCTCTTATCTTACGATCAGCTAGCTCCAGGAGTTTCGACGCGGAAGGTGGTGGTCGTTTTTCCTTGGTCCTGACTGTTGCTCCACTTTCGCCGACCACGGTCGGTCATTTAATTTGCAGATAGGCAAGAAATCTGTTCCCGGAAGCTCGTCAAAGGAGGAGGATGAGACTAAGAAAAAAAAGAGGAAGAGACGAAGAAACTGACGGTGTGTCTTCGCAGTCGGTCAGGTGGCTTCGAGCCCTCCTCGCTCGAGATATTTATTACGCCGCGCCGGAACGAAGTTATTGCCTGTCGAAGCCACGATTCCGAGGAACTATCATAGAAATTATTCGCGTTCCTTTAGCGCCTTCTAGGAATCTGTCTCGACGTCGACCCAATTCCCATAGACGCACGTTTTGCCTTAGGTTCGTGCGTTCCCGGGGTTCGGTCGAGAATTTCCAATCCGGTCGATCGATGGTAACCGGCTCGAAAAACGCGTCAACGTTTGAATCGACTTTTCCGGTAATCCCGCTTAATCCCGCGGGTACACTATTGGTAAACGGTAGCGAGGCACCGAGCGAGTCGTGCCAATTCGGTTGGTTCTTACGATCATCCGAGGATAAATGGACCGTTGTTGATCGAAGTGGGTCGACGACGCGCGACCATTCGATATTTTCACGTTCGTTCGCTTTCTCGCAGCTGGATTACGTTGGAAAACTCCATTGGATCGTGATTAGCGACGGAAATCGTGCGGTTAGTGGAACATATCGCTGTGGTCCACGCTGATAAAGAATCTAATCGCGAACTCGCCTCTTCTTTTCCTCCTGTTGGCGAGCTGTAACGCCGCGAAATTGGCTCTCGTTCCATCGAAAGAAAAACACCAACTTATTTATCCTACGAAGAATCGCATCGCTGATTGCGTATCACCGAGTCGTTGAAAAACATCTCGACCGCTTTCACCGGCGTACCATCTGTTCGTTGTACGAAACTAACGCGAGAGCGTACTCGGATGTTTGTCTTCTTTTAATTATTCAATCTTAAGTAGCAGCTTGGCTACTTGAAAACGTACGGACAGGATTGTACGCGCGTTTGCCATGGAATGCAAACGAAACGCGAGGTCAAATTGATTCGAATCAATGTTCGTTTCCTAGGAGAAAGAGATGTTTTGCAATTTGAATAAGATCGCTGACTAGCGACGCGGAAGGGGACGTTTTTATTCGTCCGCAGCTTTTTAACGAGCTACAACTGGACGATGCACGACCGAGCGAAAAGTGAGTCGCTTTTTGTGCTCACCAGGCGGATATATTTTTGTTCGAGGGATGGGCGCTCGTAAAAAAGATGGTAACTAATCCGAACGGTACACGGCGCTACTTTTGGCTCGCCCGGTCTCCGGATTGTCGTCACGTCCCGACGTCCCTTTTCTGGCTGATCGCGTATCGAGCATTACAATGCCGTAATATCGTACACGGCACCGCGAAGTAACGGGTATCCGTATGGCACGCGGATTCAACGATGATTTAATCCTTCGCTACGCGACTTTTCTATGCAGCTGCTGGCTACTTCGATTCACCACCACGCGTTGTGCAATCAACGGCCCGATCGTGATTCTAATTACGATACGCGCGTTTCCGATTTGCTAATCAGTGAAAATACCGATTACGAGATCCAAAGTGATCGAACTACGATGTTGAAAAACCCTGACAAATGAAATATTTGACTCTCGTTTTGCTTCTTATTCGTCGCTAATACAGATCCAAGCGTCGATCAACTGTGGAGCCGAAGTGACAGAGTACCGTAAGCAAGTACGAAGAAGATCTCTGTGTCAATCAATGTCCGGCCTTGGTTCTTAAGTGGAGGCAAGCACCGTCAAACTCGTCTGGTTCGATCGCGCCACGTACAAGGCGGCCTCTATCAGTCCAGATCAGTCGACTGCTGGACTTGGCATATTAGTCTCCGTAAAGGGGCATCGATCGCCATTTCAGCGACTTCGTACACGAGGCACGCACGCGGAAGATCAAGCCGCAAGAAGCGTCCGAACACCGCCAACCGAGTAACAGTATACGATGCACCATGGTGGTTTTCTTGTTTCCCAACTTCCATGGGATCCATGGCGTTTCAAATCTTCCATCCCCTGGTATGTTCGGAGGTGGAATCGTTCGAAAGTCAAGGAATTTCGCTCAGTTGCGTAACGGAAGTTTCATAACTAGGTATCGATGAGACTTAATGAGATTTCCAGTGTTTGACGATGCTCGAAACTGGTAGAAGCATTCGAGGATCACCTTCAACGCGAAGATAATTGCTTTAACACCGAACCGATCTGTGTAATCTCCAACCGACCAGACTGAACTGCGACTGTTCTTCGATCCAGATACTCGAATAACGGATCGATCATTCGATGTTACGGTTATCTTTTATGGGGATGAAAATCTTCCACTTCGTACACGTGTTTTTTAAAATGATCGTTTCGAAGCTCTTTGGGTCGTAAAATTTTCCGAGAAACGTTCTAACGATCGTCGCGTTACACGGGGATAGCTTTGGTGCAACTTCATGAAACATTCCGCGGTTGTAAAAGCGAACTTCTAGCAAATTGCTTACCGTAACTGGTCATTCTATCAGGTCAGGATGTTCTTGTTTCATAGTCGACCACCTTACCACCTCTTATGTTTATGATATTCGTATTATGTTTAGCTAGAAAATCGGAAAATAACTTGGCAAACAGAGAAACCACGGAAATGAAATTTTCAGATATCATTGTTTATTTCTTTACGGAGTCAAGAAGCTTGCATAGATATCGTTAAAGATATCCGTTGCGCCTACAGTATAAATATGTACTTGCTTTATTGTATTTCAACTTACACTAATGGTCATAAGTTCGAAACCACTTCCTTTATGATTGTGATACATTAAACGGTCGTAATTATCCTTCAACCGTATACATAGCTATAAATAATTGCCTTCGGTTCGTGTATAGAACTACGTTTTAATAACATTTTTTTATGGTACTGTTAAATTCTTCAACCATGTACTCGATCTAGATTGAGTATAAATAATTCCAGTTTTAACATCGATACAAGGTAATTGTATATTGAAAGCATATTGAAGGCGATGCGGTAAATTGAACGCGTCAGTAATAAATAAATAAAAAGGG
Organism: Osmia lignaria lignaria; assembly: GCF_051020975.1. Classification (NCBI taxonomy): domain Eukaryota; kingdom Metazoa; phylum Arthropoda; class Insecta; order Hymenoptera; family Megachilidae; genus Osmia; species Osmia lignaria. The sequence goes on along the minus strand of NC_135046.1, from coordinate 6,892,008 downwards.
GCGTAATAAAAATATTGGAACAATTGCATTCTGTTCCACTAAGAGCACCCTTTTCTCCTTGTCGGTTTTTCGATCGGCACCAAGAGGGTGCGGGTGAATCCGGGAAATTATGACTCGACTCGGAGGGGTGAATGTCAATCGAAGCTCGTTGGATTTAGCAAAGATCCCTTCTCCTCGGGTATCCGTGCTCGAAACAAATGAAAAATCGGAGCGTATACGTCGAGTGAGTCGTGTCTCCATGTGTTCGGCAATTTCCGACACCCCTCGGTGGGTCTCGCGAGCGCGCTGTACCGCCGCGTTATTCAGTCGAACGCTGACCGCCACGCGCGTAGGATCGTGTTGCGCTCCGTACCAACGCGTCACCACGAGTCATTCCCGGTTGTCAACCAGCTGTTCGGTTTGACAGCCAATCGCGTCTCGCGTTTCTTTACTCTGTCGACGCAATTAATCGATTCTGTCTCGCGAAAGTTGCCACGATTGTCGTCGACGTCGAAGCTCGATCGATTCGCGTAGTGCGTGACTGGCGACCTCCCCTTCCGGGGCACGTGCTCGTCAAAGTCGAACTCTGTGCGCTTCCCGAAAGCGCAGTGCCGTTTAATTAATCATCAAAGATCGAACGATAGAGAGATCGGTGAATAGGAAAACAAACGGTCTGTTGGCAAACAGGAGGAGACGGCACGCGATCAGGTCGTGCGTTCGATTTGGCAAGTGTGTCGAGTTCCCAGCTACTTCGGGACTTCTGTTAACGAAGCAAAGCCGCCTTTAAACGAATTCAACGAGGCCACTCGTCCGCGCGGTCAATTCGTGTTAGCCCGCGTGGACGATACGCCGCGTTCCTCTCGCCTCCTCGCTCCATAGAGTTGACTGACCGAGTGACTCACGAGATCGCCAGAGTACTCGTCTCCGTCTCCTCTCGTCTCGACGATCGAAGATACGCGACGCGCGTACAATGCGCTCCTTCTGTCGTCGCTCAACAACCGAAACATTCAGATAAGAGAAGGCCGAGTCCACGCATCAGAATCGCTAGCCAGACGAACGCGAACGTCCCGCGATTAACGATCGACAAAAGCGTTTGCGGTAATTAGAAGCAGATTAATTGGACCGCGAAGCAGCGCGCGCGCCGGACGCGATGAAAGAGAAGAGGAACACAGCGGTACGGTCGATCGAATAAGCACGCCGCTCGTGCTTTACCTCGCTTCGTAGATTCTTCCTCTTGCCACGAATTCCGCCTCGTTCCAGAGTAAATATTTACGAGGCGAATCGTCGATGAACTTCGAAAGCAGAACGTCTTACCTGTACGTGTACAAACGGTGAATCAAGAATTCGGAGCTGCTATCCACGAGTACTGGCGCGTTAAAGCGGATTTTACTTCGCTTCGCAATTCCAACACGAACCAGGAAGAATCTGAAAACGACTCAACTACACATTTGGATTTACCAGTCAGTTTGAAGCTCAAAGAGATTGAGAGATTAAAAATCAAAGGGCAAAGAGGGTGGTAACCGCTCGATCAGTTGCTCGAGAGAGGAAACTCCGACGGTCAGCGTGTCGGGAATCGGGTCGGATGATGCGCGGTCGCGCGACAACGCGATTTTCGGCAATCGTGGTGGTAGAATGTTGACAGCCCGTTCTGGGCCTCTTGGGCTCGGTGTACCGCGAACCCTGGGGCCCGCGGAAGGGAGCGATCACCTGTTCCTCTTGCCAGAGCGGGCACTGATCATGGACAGCACTCACCTGCGACAAGACCTGGCCGGTCTCGACTTCAACTTGCACTTGAATCTGCTCCACACCGCGCCTCGTGGCAACGTCTGGCTATGTGAGTTACTACTCTTTTACACTAGGTCACTGTCGTCCGCAATGATGGGACCGCTTTTTGCCGCTGGTCAGACGTCAGGAATTCCACTTGGAATTTCAACTGTCGCGTCGTTAAGATCTGGATGTAGTCTTCCATAGCCTATTTCGTGGAATTGTTTGTGCGAGGAATAAAGGTGGTTAACCCTTTTGTTAAGAAAGATCACGGTAGTAGTTGGTTCGATAAAGATTGAAAATTGATAAGAAAATTCGACAAAATCCGTCTTATTGCGTTCTATTTATGATCACACTATATTGATCCTATAAATTATTATAATGCGCAGGCATTAAGACTCGGTTAGTTATTCAATGTGTTAAGCGGCGTACGTATTATACAATATTTCTCTTATCCTTGATGTTTAATTCCCATTCGTGTGATTCATCCAGTTGGATTCAGCTTAAACAATGAACCATGCAGTATTAAACAGACGGGCGTTAAAATAAAACGTACAAGATGCGTCAGAATGCGCTGATTCGTATTATACAATCCTCTTTCACGCGAAAAGCACACTAGAGTTCGTTAAAACAAACCAAGTTTTGCGTTTTAGTTGTGACAAGTGTTCCTCGACCAACTCAAAACATTAGTCTTTCCTGTTTCAGTGCATTGTCTAAATCGTGTCAAGAACAAATACACTTCCGAGTAGAAACACACCGCCATTCAAATATTTTCGTCCATTTTCGTATAATCACGTTCGCGCGATAATTTTCTCTTCATTGGCTAAGGTTTTCTTGGAACGACACGTTCAACTGAAAAATATAAAATTCTTTCTTTCATTTACAAGTTCTTTTATTGTATTATTTTCGAGTTGCCCTAATAGCGAAATTGAGCGTGTCACCTAAATAGGTACCTACTCGAAACGAAGTAAGTTTTAGCAAACTCCTATCAAAGACATATCACTCAACACAGGTGAAAGAAATGTTACACATTCCTTAAGCCTTAAGCTAATCATTTTCTCGCGTGCCAAACTCAAGTTCCACCAGACGATCCCCTAAACTACTTTCAGCGTTATAAATTACCCCGCGGACGTGCCAGTCAAATATTCTAGTAGTCGTTAGACATTATCGTTTGTATTCATCGTCGACTTCGCCTGCCTATTATGGCTTTCGTTACAACATTTGTTCCTGATGTTACCGTTCGTGCTTATCAAGATTGATAATTACCTACTGTCACCGCAAATATTCTCGCCAATCCTTTTACCAACTTGACAGTCCTTCATGGTGTCATTTCCCCGGCACTTTCTTCGTACTCCTCTGATCGTACAGTTAGGTTACTTATCGTACTAGGACAATCTGACCGTTTTTAATAGCTCCCGTCGTGGCCCGGGTTAATATTCCAACGGTGTTGATCTAGAAACCTACAATCTTGTTTAATGGGACGCCACGCGGCAATCTCTCTTCGCCGTTCCAAATCTCCGATGTGTTTTCTTTTGCACAAAACAAAGTTGTAATTTAAGGAAGACTTAATCGACGAACGCAAATTTCTATGAAAGTTATTCGAATATTATCTCCATATCGAAAGTTATTCCTCTTAAATAACACCTGACGGTTGTAACGTTTCTAATCTCGGAACAGCAGCCTTTTCGCAACACTCTTTTTGCTAATTATCGTCGGAGCGCTTCTGTTCGCTCCTGTTCGACGTATCGACAGGCGGAATCGACAAGAAAGCAAACACTAATGTAAAACTTCATGGCACGTTGCTGTATCGCGTTTCACGCGTCATAGCAGCATAGAATTTTCCATCTTGCTTTTTCCGCGATAAACAGCTACCGCTTTCGAATAATAATTTCTCTCTCTTTTTTTTTTATACCGTCAAAAGGCTCGATAGAAATATTGTACAAAGGTAGAACGTCGGGAATTCGCGTAAAACCTCGGACTTTGCGAAAGTAATCAGCGCGAGGTCGTTCGTAAACTTTTCTTGGTACCGTGAAAATTCGATTGCAAGGAACGCGAGAAATGCCGTTCGATTCCAATAGAATTAATTGCGATATTTTGAAACTGTTGAATGCAATCGACGGATAACGCGGTGTTAACCTGTAAGCTGGCGTGATTACAGATAATGCGGGCGAGGTGCGCAACGTTCGTTTCGTTTACGTAACGCGAGAAAGGTGGAAACGAACCCGCGGTCTTTTCATTTTTCGCGAATGAATCGTTCAGCTGTGACTCGTTCCAGAGAACAGAGGACTCTCTGGAACGTTATAATTATAGAGGTGGAAAAGTTGAGAACTAAATTGAAAAGGTTCGGTTGAAAATGAACAAGTTTGCGGGGAAAATTGGGGCCTCCAACTTTTGTAACACCACGCACGTGTTCTTAGAATGTTTCAAATAAAGTATCGTACGGTATTCAATCTTTTATGTTAATTTCAAACACTTTGGCATACAAGTTATAACCGAGATTTTCCCACTGCATTACATTTTACAAACAGAAATTACTGAAATGATGCAAGATCCATAGGTCAGCGATCACGAATGTATTCGTTAACACTTCAGCTACTGGTGCCACGAATTCGTAATTTTGATATTTAAATTTATATTTTATTATCCTTCATGTTATTTTCTGTGTCTAAAATTGTGATTGATATATAAATTGTTTAAAAGATGATAAGATAAAAAATACGCGACATTGGCCGTGAAAATGTCATTATAAGCGCATTCTTTCGAATTACCGAGAACCTGTTCCCTAATTATTTCAGGAACTTGTTGCGATCGTTGCAATAAATTGCATTATAACTGTCGAGTAAAATAATTACACGTGCCTGGTCGTAAAGTTTTATCGTCGTTCCTGGCAAAGGAACAAAAGTTAAAATGTCTCTTCTTTATCGTTTTGAGTGAAACCAAGCGGCATGACTGTTCACGGTGTCAGAGTATGTTATCTTTGCTGGTTATTTTAGCCATGTTTGCTTTGCAGTCGACTACATCATACCGGTAGAATTTTTCAAGATATTAACTTTGCGTTAAGTGCGCTTCATTGGTATCATAAATTATAGAAAAGCAGCGATAATTACTTTGAACGAGTATATACTCTCGTTGAAAATCTGTACAATCTTTTTGTCTTTGAATTTCGTGATAATTGGACCACCTTGGCGTCAGTCGAGAACCAACGAAACCTCTGCAGTGATTAACGCAGAGGACATCCCATGAATTTTCCTCGCGAACTCTCGTCGAAACGCAAACACTGGCGAATTGTCTGCAAAGTCTCCCCAAGCTTGGATTTTACTACTTACGTGTGCGATCTTTCACTGAACTTGCTTCCAGTTAATCTCGAATGAAATATTCCAGTTAAATTTTCTCGTCCTTGCTGTATCCATTAATCCTTTTATCCTTGAATATGAATTTTATCAGATCAGAAAATAAGACGTACTTCAGCTACTCTGGTGTCGAATCAGAGATTTCGAGGGTAATCGTCTACCCCTGGGGACGAAAGGGTTCAATCAGTCCTTGAATGTGCTGAATGGCCTGATAAATCGTCGCAGAGTTTTTCGAAGAATCCGCTCGAATAATCGCGATTATCATCCCCACACGTTTGCTTATCGTTGAACCACACCTCGAAGCTGACACAACGGTCAGCTTTAATTCCCTCCTGCGATGCTCAGGGATTAACTACTAAACTAAATGAAGAGAGAGAGGGAAAAAAGCGTAGTCGTTTGGACGGAATCACGTTAATTATTTTTAAGCCACGCCCGACGAGTTGAGCTAATTAAAGACGCGACCTTAACACCGGCCTTGGAAACGCAAGACTCGATTTACAAAGCTTGTTGCACGCCGGTATCTTTAGAGTGAAAATTCCGTGTCCTTTGTCGCTTACCGTAATCCAATCGATTGCGTACGAGTTTGATCGGTGTTAATCCAATCGTTCGTGCTGTAATTAACCCCTTTGATACGAGTTTGATGGTCGATCATGGTCGATCATTCAATCTGCATTCAACATTAGTTCGATAATTTGAATGTTCCATTCCATTGATTTATAAAAGATTGAGCGAATAAATGTAGTTTCTTAATTATTGTATAAAGTTGGCGCTTTATTCTTGGCTCTTAGGATTTTAATATAACTGTCTTTTGTCGAGGTCAACGTACATAATGAAAGCTTTTGTGGTTCATTATTGCTAAAATTCAGTATCTCTTTGTTAATTTTTCTATGGGTACTTTAATAGAAAACCAATTTAAATTCTCAAATGCTTTTATCTCATATTTCTCAATTTTATGAAAATAGAAAACCAAAGCGGACCGTCATGTTAGAGAGGACATTACAAAATGAATTTGCAATTCGTTTGTAGCACCTCTTATGTGATATGAGTAATAAGCGATATTAGCTTTGTCGATATGACATTAATTTAATATAAAGATAGTCTCGATGCGATAATGACTAATTTCCGGACAACACGGTGTATCGACCACCGACACCGTTCGCGTGACGGTGAATAATCCTCTCGATGCTTTTGTCCAAACTCGAGATCGATCTTCGTATCAGCAAGATCCCATCGACTGTATAATTGATTACGAAAACGTCTTTCGTGAATTCGCGAGCAATCGAGCGCAACGCAATATTTCATCAGTCGAATGATAAAACAAAATTAGAGGATGACCCAGATATTTCCGCCGTTCGAAATAATCAGAGAGGATCGTTTGCGCGGATGGATTACTTTATTTCTACACGAGACATCCAATCTGATAAAAGCTTCCCTCGACCGGTGAACGTTGTTAAGAATATTTCATAGAAAATTGGTCCATCAGATCAGCGGATTAAGATTTGAATATGGATCATTGAATATTACAAACGATTCGTTTAATAAGTGGATTGTTCAGGCTGTTTGCTTTGTGAGATGAATTGATCCATTTATTAGAATTAATTAAAAACATCCTCGTTGCAGTGCATTATCATTTAATTTTTAATACTACTTCAAATTTTCTTTTGATAATTAGTTAATTAAATTTCTAACATCAGTCATCCACGCTTAGAATAATTACTAATTAACCTTCTTCTTTCTGTTTCAGGTGAGTATCCCTTCTAATGACCTACAAATCTTTGCTAACAACCTATCTGATGACCTGAATAGAGCGTATGTGAGTATCTAATTCATTTGTCAGACGTGTGGCAAAAAAAGAAAAAAAAGATCCGTTCGAAAGGTCGTCAGATTTGTAATCATCATTAAACATAACGAAGCGCCACTCGAAAAGTCGGTAGGATTTTTTTCCCCGTTTCAATTAACGCACGTAAGGGGTACAAAAGGGAACAGAATGGCGCGATAACGAGGCAAGCCGAATTCCCGATTTAACGAAGTTAATGAACAACGTATCCAGGCAGTTGAACCACGCCCCTGTTACGAATCGATGCCCAGAGACGAATCGAAACGGAGCGGCGATTTTTGATGCCGGAAACGCGTGATCGTTGAATTTGTTCGTTCGGTATCCTTGAACACGTGGAAGTTATCTAGTTATGCAATCTCGTTACGCGTACCACACGAATCTTTGTCCGGTGGGAACAAGGCGCGGTTTGAAATGATCGATTCGCTTGGAATTCCATATGGAAACTGTGTAACCTGGGTCAGATTTGGGTTAACGCTTAATCACATGAAATTGCAACGTGCCATTGAAACGATCTCCCCTGTCTATTTCTGGGAAATAATCGAGCTTCTTTCGAACTTGCATTACCGAATAGTTTGGAGCGATTTAGCGCGGGAAACGCGATCCCGTAGTTTCATGCTTGATACATCATCGCGATGGAATTCTAGACAAGTTCATTATCATACGACTGTTCGCATATCTTTGTCGCATCGGTCTGTTAAGGCTGCAAATTGTGATCGTAGGCGTTTGATAGGATCGTGGAGGTTAAATGAAAGTTTTAGGAGATCTTAATTAAGTTTCACTGAGAGAAGGAATTCTTTATTTTTCATATCCAAAATATGAGAATATGATGTAAATTTTAAGACAGACTCTTCGCTCTCGACGTGAGTTCGCATGAATTGGCAAGGATTCAAGATTTTCGTTCCAAGTTTTAACACATACGTTTTATTTTTTATTTATTCAAAACTTACTCTATTGATCGAATCGTGTGAATTGACGAAAATTAGAGTCTTCTGTGATTTAATAAATTTTTGTTGTTCCACACGATTTAGTGCGAGTACCTTATAGATAAATATCCTAGTCAATGTGTAACGAAGCTGATGTTAATTAAGATTAGGCCGCACGATTCTGCGTACTGATGCTCGAAACTGTTAATGGCGGCTGTCGAGAAATCCAACGATTTAGAAGAGCTCTTTCGGATATTGATTGAGTTACGTGTACGGTGATTGGGTCAGGTTAACTCGAACTTACCCTGTAAAATCGTGGCGCAAATAAGGGCAATTTTATCGATACTTCAAGCAATAGATTGATCGGTTCAAAGAAGCGATAGCTGGTTAAAATAATTAAAACTTTCTTTTGAACTATACGTTTTTTATTTGATAAAAAAAGTTTTAAAGATACCTTACAATTTTTTCCCTCTCAGCTATCAATTTTTTTTTTTTTTTTTTTTTTAAATTGCATGAATATACATTATGCGGAATCAACAAAACTGCAATGCAAAGAATTGGAATATAGATTAACTCTAAACGTTTTAAGTGCGCTCGAAAATTTTTTCCACTCGTAGCTACCAATTTTCTTGAATCGCATGAATAAACATTATGCGGAATGAAAACAAATCTACGAAATTGCAATGCAAAGTATTGGAATAAAGATGAACCGAGAGGCTTTGAAAATGAAAATTGAACGATATACTTGAAGCATTTTTATTTCTCAATTACCTTCAGAGTGGAACGTTGAATCCATCCGGCATTCAATTTCATCTTCACTGAAACTTTTCAATTTTATCTCGCAGCATAATGTGTATTCGCTAAAAGAGAATGCACTCGAGAATATTCGCAATGGAATTGCTGATGCCGTTAACTATCGTATTATTTTCCTAGCGGGCTTTTTTCAACCGAGAAAATTTATCTTGAAACCAGCGAGAGTATTAAATATTCATATGCCCCTGGAGAAAAGTCGTTTCACCGATAGAGCATCGAGGCTTTTTTTTCAAGCTTCCATAGATCGTTTCTAGCGACCTCCTCAAAGATTCATCGAGTTGGTGGAACGCGTTTACGCGGTTAATTTCGGCTACGGTTAATGGCAGATGGTTTTCAAAATTTCCCTCTCGTTGCCAAATTACATGGTGCGGCATGCGTGCACGATACGTAATCTGATTTATAGATCAGAAATTGGGCGAGGCGGGTCAGCAGAGACCGATCAATACGTTTCTCATCGTTCACAAGATTCTTTCAAAGGTCGAGCAATTTCGTCGACAGACCCAGAAACTAACTATATTTCTGCGTACACTGTTGAAGAGTTGTTGAAGCAACGTTGTATCCTGAAACGTTGGAAAGATAAGCATATTTGTGCGGTCTTTCGAACTTTCGAAATGTAATTCCCAATTCGACAAAATTTAATTAAAAATGAAATGAAAAGTTAACCATGACACAGATGTAACTTTCACCGTTGAAACTTTGGAAATGCAATCGGCAATTTTTTGAATTACAGTCAGAAGTCAAATAACAAGTTGAGCGCAACAGAAATGTAACTTCAATTTATCAAACTTGAAATTGTAACGAAAGTCATCTGGTCTGTGTCGATATTATAAAAGTTTGATAGTCATTTCTCTCGGCGCCATGAAAATTCAGACCACGAATCGAGATTCGTAATGTCTGCCATTTTATAGCTTATTCTCCCGCCGCGAATCCTCTTTGAACGACGAATAATCGAGACGATGACTCGTCATCGATTGGAATAACAGTGTCGCTGAAACTCGTGTATAACGTTAACTCTCGATGTCGAGGGAGATTTCGAAGAATTCAGGGTAATCTGCGGAGGTGAAATACGATAAGCCTTATCTAAGGCTAGAATATCTCTTTGTTTCGTGCTGCACTGCCTGCTGTGTAATCAACGATCTAAGGAAAAAGGGGAATAAACTACAATTTACGTAAAGGTTCTGCTTTGTCATTCTGCCGTAGGTAGAAAGTTGGCATATACTTTTTTTTGTCTACTTTGTGACCTCTCTATAAATATTGGCACGGTATGCGATTCCATATATAAACATTTGTAGCTACTGAAAAAATTGTTTATACCACTTGTTTTTTGAATCGTTTTTTATTTAGAATGTCTTAGTATTGTTTTAGCATTTTGTCACGGACAAAAGTATTGGCACGTTTTGGATAACTCTATGGTAAATTCTAATTTAGCATTTCGTAGCATGTTCTTTCCGTTTCACTATCTCTTTGAATCTATTTGGCATCGAATGAAGCAACTTCTTTGCTACTTCATTGTTGATTTTAGTCTGTTTTTCCAAGATTATTTGTTTTCATTCCGATTTAATTGAAATATGATGTTTTCGAATGTTTTTCTCCATTTGGTACCAAATATTTTCAATTGGATTTAAATCCGGGCTGTAGGGAGCTGTTTTTAGTGTTTTCGATATTTTTGCAAATCTTTTAATGATACTTCGAATTGTAAATTGACTTCTTTGAGGTATTCCTTCAATTTCTGCAGATTTATCTTGTTTACACAAGTTCAATATAATTTTTCTTCCTTCCGGTGTAGTTTCTTTTTCTTTCTTTGACATTTTTAAGATTATTCTGAATATTCCTTAATAAATCAACTGCTCGACTGACTACCGGGACATCATTCACTTGTTTCAACAAGTGAACAACAGTGTATTAGTAAAATAGTACGTGCGAATAAAAACTTTCAAGTGTGTGTCAATACTTTTGCCCAGATGTAAAACGCATTTTTATTAGCTAATATGTTCTCTATTTTATTAATTTTGAAGATATTCGGTAGTTATAAATATTTGTATTCGAAATCGCATACTGTGCCAATACTTATGTCCCCCACTGTATTATTATTTTATAACATCCGTGAAAAGCAAGTTTTATAAAAGGAAAGGGGGAGGGATAAGAAAACGGCACATGCTTTTGGAATGACTTAACATATCCAAAATTTCAACACATGCTCTTTTTATCCCATTGTGTCAGTAGGTACCATTACCTAACACATTGTCTGACTATTCTATTCTGGGGGAAAAAAAGTTAAAAGGCAGTTTATCGTTTGTACACGCTTTAACACAGCGTAACGTTTAATTGAATATTTTCTACATCCAACTTGGTCGAAAAACGAGCTCACAGAAGCTGACCGTAAAAAGAGCTGAACGAACGTTCACATCATCCGGCCAGGCAAAAACCGAAATGAAAGCGTTAATACTCGTGCAACGGTGTTGGTAGTTGGTCGACGAACTTCTGTAAAAATTCAACCGTCAATTTCGCAAAGTTCTCTAGCCTCTGGTCATCGGTTAATTCGACCGTACACGGTACCAGTTGGATGGAATATTTTCGCGTGCATCAACCAATCGAGCGGAGAATTTTTCGCAAAAAAGGGACGAGAAAAGGGCCTACGGTTATACACGGGAGAGGATCTCGTCCCCAAATTTCGTTTGCGGGACGGTTCGCGGTTGGAAATTACATTGCGAGGGTCCGCGATTCCTTCCTTTTTCCATTCGCCTAAATTGCTCTAATTGGATACACCGAGGCTCTGAATCGCGCGTACGCGTATGTGTGTGTACGAGTACATATTACGTGTACACACGCGACACAGTGTATCAGTGTTTCGAATCGATAACACTTTGCGTAATACTCCGTGAATAAAGCCCTGTGGCCGCGACGAGTTGCGAGAATCGATCAGGGTATGGTTGTTATTACACACAAACGCGTTATAGAGCGTTGGTGTTAGATTAATTAATTGTCAGAATTAAAAGAACGCGTATGGAAGAGACTGTAGTTTTAAACGTGAAACGATGTACACGGTTTGATTCCTCTTCAACGCTGATTCGAGAGTAGTTCTCCCTTGGTTTGCTCTTCATTCATTCACCGAAGGTTCACTTTTCATTACCCACCAATGGAAAAATTCTCTTTTTTTTGCAACGAGACTACTAGCTGTTTGCACAGAGCATACGTCAGGGTCTTTTATTTGCGCGATGCTCAGATTATTTCAAAATGTGAAACTGTGAGTCTATTAGCATAGTCTGTACTTTGGTGTTCGTTAATTTTGATGGTTAATTGTTACAGGATAATTTCCATATTTTTTAATGAATAATTATTTGAATATGCGTATTAGGTATTTCACTGCACCGTTTGAACGTCACGGTTCATTATCGTTCACACTGTTCACGATTTCATAATGGGTGTTTACAGTACCATTAACAACTTAAACGTGGAAAGCTCGATTCACTAGAAAATTGGCGAAGACCAAACGTGACCTACGAAGGTTAATTGGACCGGAACAACGAAGCTTTTCAATGCGCTCGACAATCAAGCTGCCGTGTAAAACGATGCTTTTTCATCAATAGTCGTGATTCAATTGTGAGAGTGGCTGATTTGTTAACAAAACTTGACTTCTTCGTTCGTGTTTGAGCCTTTTTAATCATGTGATCTCTTGTTTCAACGAATGCCATTCAAATTAAAAAAGAGGTATCAAATTTTTATTTTTTGTAGCAGAATAGGAATTCTGTATAAATTTTCGTATCGAATTCTCAAATTGGAAATTCGAAATTGGAGCTCGTTGCATCCAATCGTTGTTCGGTATCTAATTTCTGGATGATAATTCGTGAAGAATCGATCGTGCTGAACCGAAAGATGTTAAGAAAGATGGTTCGATGGTTGAATCGAAAGAACCGGTTCGTAAATGGTAGAGGAGCACGTGCTGGATGACGAGGCGAGCACGTCTGGACGAGACCTTCCCAATTTATTCCGTCTTCTAATGTCCCGTTGAATCTTGGATAGGAGCGAAAGACACAGTACACGTGCTTTGTCTTCTTCTTCTTCTTCTTCTTCGTCTTTGTCGCAAATAAGCGTCTGCGAGCTAAACTTCTCGTGGTGCAAGGTGAATTGCTTTCGAGAGGTGGCTGGGCAAGAAGAAGACGAAGACGAGGCTCGAGAGAGGAGCAAAGGGGTTTCTTCGAGCGTGTTGTTTGAGCTGCGGGGGCGAGACAATCCGCCCACGTCTTTACACGACTCGTTCGTCTTCTTGCACCGTATATTATACCCTCTCTTGCTAGCTTTATCCTGGCGTTAGCCGTTAAAACGAAGATTGAGAGCTTCGCAGAAATCGGGGGATTTTACATTTACACTTTAAAGAATTTATGGCGTTGAATCGTTATGTTTAATGAAGTACTTGCTTTTAAATTATTTATTCTTAAGAATTTAATGTATTTCTGTGTCACGTTAGTATAACTCGTACACTTTTAGTCCTATAACTGGCGTTATTTCCGTTTATTCTAACTTCATATTCTGGCGCGCTTTAAAAATGGTACTGCAGGCGCCATCTAACCGAAGCGAATGAAAATAATGCAACGTTATCGATTTTTAAACCGTGCTGCAGAAGGTATTGCCAGTGCCATCTAGCAGTAGGACTTTGAATGGTAAATCATAGTAGGTAACCGTCGTGATTGTAGGTTACCATTTTATCATTGGGTGGTACTGAGGGGCCGTTTAAGAAGGAATCTGTAAAATCGTTCGTTGGTCTTAAAAGATCATAGGAATCACTGAGTAAGTCTTATTTTATCAAAAATGACCATTTTCGATTTCGTTAGGTTTAGCATTTACCATTAGATGGCGATAGTGGTACCATTTTCAAATTGCGCAAGGATATAAAATTTCAAAAATATAAAACCAAGGCTTACGCTACATTTTCAACTTACTAAACAAATTGTAATTTAATTAGTGTGTCAGGTATTAAAATAAGCATTAATTTAAACTTAAGTATTTAAAAAGAAAAGGTGTGAAAATGTTTACGATTCGAGGATGAATAAGCACGATATATGTGCAACGGCCTCGATTCGTTTCTGCATGGTTGCACAATCGCGCATCTTCTTCATTATGCATAATCCACGTCAACGAGCTAATTAACTGCAATTAGCGTGCGTCTCTGTTGCGGTGCCTGGCCTCGACTTCCTTGGAGATCCACATTTTTACCGGCGACCATTCTCCATTCTCACAAAGCGCACCCTCTTTCCTCTCTTCTTTTTCTCTATTTCTTTCTTTCCGTCTTAATTTTTTATATCAGTATCTCAGCAGATTTTTTAATTTCTCGCGTTCTCCCACGATAACAGCCTTTCCGCAACGCTCGAGACGGTATTTCAAGAAAATTAATGGGACCGTCTCGCGTCGATCTCGTTAGCGGCTTGGCCCAGGTATCCTGGGGATATTAATGGTATTAAAATTGTGCATATAGCCGCGCTTCGTTATTTATTCTTACCCATGCTGTTCGCTTGCTCATGCGTTCGTTTCTTATTCGTATTGTGTTGGCGACATCGTTCGTGATGTTTTTTTTCCATTGTTCGAGACGTATCTCTTCTTATTAGATGCCTTACTAGGACAATTTTAACCTACAAATGGTGTCAGCCCGGAATATGACATTCTTTCTATCAGGGGATTCGCTCGTCAATTCGCGTACCAACCTGTTTACCATCTGCTCGATATCATTGGATTAAAATATCTGATGCGCGAATGTAATAATCTTCCTTCCACTCGATTTACGATCCCGTCAGTTTCATCTGGCAATATAACGAGCGCTTCTGTTTATAATTCTGATTTATTTGCGATAATTGATGCGTTAAATCACGGTGGTAATTTATGAATGAGGGCTGACAAAAAATTGCCAATATCGCTATAATTCTTCCTTTCTATTTGTATGCATAATCGATCGAATCTTCTTTTTGCGGGGCAATGGACGAAAAAGATCGACGTGAAAATCCGGATGGAATTTGTATTTCAATGAGATCCATCCGGTTTTGGCTGATAACAGTCGACGGCGAGTTTTATTCTCTTTTTCCCGACAAAATTCTATCAAATCAATTATTTAAGCGCGTTAGTTAAGCGAGTTATATCGAATATTGTTGCGTGTATTGGAAGCCCTTTGAAATTTACACTGTGAATTAACTTTGTTGAAATTCGAATTAAACGAAGGAAATAATGTAGGCGGAAAATTATGAGCGAGAAAAAAATGTAGGTCGCCATTTGGCGTCGCTTAATCGTTTGAAATTACCAGCCGGCAAACGAAAGGTCAAAGTAAATCATCAGACATCCATTTTTGAAGTAAATTATTAATTTTAAAATACTTGAAAACGCGAATGAATTCATAACCGTCGAAACGGTTTCGTTTCAAAGAAAGGTCAGAACCAATTAATAACTCCGCTGCAATTGAGAGGTAGAAATGAAACATAAAAAAGCAATTGTGAAAGAGAATAAATGATGAGTTTTATTAAAAAAAGAGAGAAAAAAAAATAAATAGTTCGAAACAGAATCGTTGCGGTTTAAATGTCTTCGAGTACGCATTGGATTACGACTATCATTCTTACAACTTCGACAACTTGCTATCGCGTTACAAACTTCTGAGAACTCTGACAGCAACACTCGAATGCCATTTTTTCTGCAATCTCTCTCCTTGAACGCTCTGTGAACAAATAGCATAATATGCAAATTGGAGCGTAAAGAAATGAATTTGAAAAAAAAAAGAAAAGAAAGGGAAATATAACTCTATCAAGTAAATATCTTGCTCGGGAACGGAAGACGTACAATTTCTAGATGCTATTTGAAATATTTTCAATTTTTCTCCTTTCAACTATTCGATTATATTAAATTTGCGATGTCGGTCAGGGGTGTCCGATATGGCGGGAAACGCGTTAGGCAATCTCTGCAAACTTCATTAACGCGTTCGATTTGCCGCTCGAAGAGGCACGCGTTTCACGGATCGCGGCAGCAAGAAACGTCGCGTCGCGTCGTTGAAAAGCGCGAGTAGCACTCTTAAGTTGAGCCGTGCAGGATTTTTTTCTCAATGGTTCGCAGTTTCTATGCGGAACAATCGTGCCTACCCGATGCAAACCGCGTTTCGTTTCCCTGGTTTCCCCATTTCCACGCGAATATACGAAGGTGGTTGCCGCAGCACGTGACGTAGGAAGCAGGTGATGGTGCTCGAGAGCCGAGGCTTTACGCGAAATGTGGGTCAACCTCGGCGAGGTGCGTGCGTCTCTCAGTCGCGAATCGCAAAAGCTCGTTCCACGTTTCCCTGGTAATATTTTTCCCGCTGCGGAAGCGGAATATATTCGAATGCCGTGTATATAGGGGTTACACGTACGGAACTTCAGAATTTTTGCTAATTCGATCGGACGACTTTGGCCGATTTCGAATTCAGCTTCTCTGGTTGTATCGGGAGGCTGCCTCACGTAGCTCGTAGATCGAAGATCAGTGGTCATAAATAACGTCACGTTGCCGCATCGAAAGTATGGCCAGGGATCCGAGGTTGAGTCCGATTCGTGCCAGCAGACCACGCGTTTTTGTCTATCGACGTATCGAACGTGCTCTCGAATCGGCTCTGTGGTCTTTCCGATGGCATCGACGATGTCACGCGCCAGCTACTATTTCGAGAGGTTCTTTCCACTTTTCCTGGAGAAAGATTCCCTCGAGGAGACATGAAAATATGTGTTCTGTCGTAAAGATTCATCAATTCGGACGTTAACTTTTTTGTACAAACTATGTACAATAGTTGTGGATGATTGGTAAAAAATCTTTCAGCATAGTGTATTAATACGACAGTAATTGCTTAAGCCCATGTCTTCTACGTTTCATTGGAAATCACTTAGACGAATTGATATGTCAGGCACACTCAACAGTCACAAAGGGTTAGTTACAAGTATCTGATACTTCGTTTCGTGGAATAGGAAAATGCAAATTGATCGATTAACACGTTCAATTGAAACTGTCGTGTACATTCTTCCAAAGATAGATATAATAATACAAGTTTCTTCAGCTTTGTTTGCTTCCTCGGTCCTATCAACTTCATTAGTTTTCGGACGATTTATAAAGTATTCAATCAATCAGTGTTTCCAATCAATACCGTGTTACACCCAGCAACTCCTTTAGAGTCCATGTCGTTAAAAGACCTTTCTCGTGCGTTAATTAGAGAAATTTCAATTAACGTTCGGCGAACTTTTGCGTCGTCTGATCAGCCCGCGATAAAATCTGCCACAGTTTTGGTCAGAAATTAATATCGGTTTCTTCGATAAAACGCAACGCCACGTTGCATAATTAACCAATTTCTGTCCTAT